>NC_133335.1:191965061-192633910 GCF_042186555.1 Aquarana catesbeiana
CTTCTGGAAATCCCGAGACAGCCGGGACAGCCTCCAATCGGGACGAGGGTCCCAAAATCGGGATTGTCCCGGGAAAATCGGGACTATTGGCAACTATGCACTGCCTTAACCCTTTTGGGCATGGAGTTCACCAGAGCTTCACAGGTTGCCATTGGAGTCCTCTTCCACTCCACCATGATGACATCACGGAGCTGGTGGATGTTAGAGACCTTGCCCTCCTCCACCTTCCGTTTGAGGATGCCCCACAGATGCTCAATAGAGTTCAGGTCTAGAGACATGCTTGGCCAGTCCACCACCTTTACCCTTAACTTCCTTAGCAAGGCGGTGGTCGTCTTGGAGGTGTGTTTGGGGTCATTATCATGTTGGAATACTGCCCTGCGGCCCAGCCTCCAAAGGGAGGGGATCATGCTCTGCTTCAGTATGTCACAGTACATGTTGGCACTTATGATTCCCTCAATGAACTGTAGCTCCTCAGTTCCGTCAGCACTCATGCAGCCCCAGACCATGACACTCCCACCACCATGCTTGACTGTAGGCAAGACAAACTTGTCTTTGTACTCCTCACCTAGTTGCTGCCAGACACGCTTGACACCATTTGAACCAAATAAGTTTTTATTGGTCTCGTCAGACCAGAGGACATGGTTCCAGTAATCCATGTCCTTAGTCTGCTTGTCTTCAGCAAACTGTTTGCGGGCTTTCTTGTGCATCATCTTTAGAAAAGACTTCCTTTTGGGATGACAGCCACGCAGACCAATTTGATGCAATGTGCAGCGTATGGTCTGAGCACTGACAGGCTGACCCCCCAGCCCTTCAACCTCTGCAGAAATGCTGGCAGCACTCATATGTCTATTTCCCAAAGACAACCTCTGGATATGACGCTGAGAACGTGCACTCAACTCCTTTGGTCGACCATGGTGAAGCCTGTTCTGAGTGGAACCTGTCCTGTTAAAACACTGTATGGTCTTGACCACTGTGCTGCAGCTCAGTTTAAGGGTCTTGGCAATCTTCTTATAGCCTAGGCCATCTTTATGTAGAGCAGCAATTCTTTTTTTTTCAGATTCTCAGAGATTTCTTTGCCATGAGGTGCCATGTTGAACTTCCAGTGACCACTATGAGAGGGTGAGAGCAATAACACCAAATTTAACACACCTGCTCCCCATTCACACCTGAGACCTTGTAACACTGAGTCACATGACATCAGGGAGGGAAAATGGCTAATTGGACTCAGTTTGGACATTTTCACTTAGGGGGTGTACTCACTTTTGTTGCCAGCGGTTTAGACATTAATGGCTGTGTGTGGAGTTATTTTGAGGGGACAGCAAATGTACACTGTTATACAAGCTGTACACTCACTACTTTACATTGTAGCAAAGTGTCATTTCTTCAGTGTTGTCACATGAAAAGATATAATAAAATATTTACAAAAATGTAAGGGGATATATATATATATATATATATATATATATATATATATATATACTGTATAGCACAATGTATAGTTTGTGGAGTGCTTGTTAATGTTAATACTTTGACACTCAATTAAAGATGTCTTCTTTCAAGCAGTTTTTCTTACATCATTGTAAGATATTCTCATGGTAATATAACTTACTTTATCCTTTCCAGATACGGTAAAATGGGATCAACATAAAACAAAGTCAAAGTTTAGTTTATCGGAGTCTTTAAATGTTAAAGCCTATGTTTTATATAGGTAAAAACTTACACACATTAGTCTTTTTTTTAAGTTTAGTGGATTGAATGAAAAAAAATGACTCAATGTGGATACAGTAATTACTCCCACTGATTATGGGCTATTGTGGTCTGACAATGGGGAGAGTTCCCTGCCAAGAGAATACATTGATCAGCACTGGCAGCTAGAGCTGTTGGTGCTGACCATACGTAAATTTTCAAACAGTCTGATTGTACAGAAGACAATCTGAGGATCGACTTCTGTGCAACCAGAGTGTCCATACAGTGCCTTGAAAAATATTCATACCCCTTGAAATTTTCCACATTTTGCCATGTTACAACCAAAAACGTAAATGTATTTTATTGGGATTTTATGTGATAGACCAACACAAAGTGGCACATAGTTGTGAAGTGGAAAGAAAATAATAAATGTTTTTCAAATTTTTTTACAAATAAATATGTGAAAGGTGTGGCGTGCGTTTGTATTCATCCCCCCTGAGCCAAAACTTTGTAGAACCGCCTTTAGCTGCAAGTCTTTTTGGGGATGTCTCCACCAGCTTGGCACATCTAGAGAGTGACATTTTTACCCATTCTTCTTTGCAAAAAAGCTCAAGCTCTGTCAGATTGGATGGAGAGCGACAGCAATTTTTAAGTCTTGTCACAGATTCTCAATTGGATTTAGGTCTGGAGTTTGACTAGGCCATTCTAACACATGAATATGCTTTGATCTAAACCATTTCATTGCAGCTCTGGCTGTATGTTTAGGGTCATTGCCCTGCTGGAAGGTGAACCTCTGCCCCAGTCTCAAGTCTTTTGCAGACTCCAACAGGTTTTCTTCTAAGATTGCCCTGTATTTGGCTCCATCCATCTTCCCGTCAACTCTGACCAGCTTCCCTGTCCCTGCTGAAGAAAAGCATCCCCACAACATGATGCTGCCACCACCATGTTTCACGGTGGGGATGGTGTATTCAGGGAGATGTGCAGTCCTAGTTTTCTGCCACACATAGCGTTTTGCTATTAGACCAAAAAGTTTAATTTTGGTCTCATCTGACCAGAGCACCTTCTTCCACATGTTTGCTGTGTCCCCCACATGGCTTCTCCCAAACTGCAAATGGGACTTCTTATGGCTTTCTTTCAACAATGGCTTTCTTCTTGCCACTCTTCCATAAAGGCCAGATTTGTGGGGAGCATGACTAATAGTTGTCCTGTGGACAGATTCTCCCACCTGAGCTGTGGATCTCTGCAGCTCCTCCAGAGTTACCATGGGCCTCTTGGCTGCTTCTCTGAATAATTCTCTGCTTACCAGGCCTGTCAGTTTAGGTGGACAGTCATGTCTTGGTAGGTTTGCAGTTGTGCCATACTCTTTCCATTTTCAGACTATGGATTGAACAGTGCTCCGTGAGATGTTCAAAGCTTGGAAAATTTTTTTTGTAACCTAACCCTGCTTTAACTGCTTGCCGACCAATCGCTGCAGTTTTACTACAGCAGAATGGCACGGCTGGGTGAAACGGTGTTACCTTATGTCGCTTCGCCTTTTGGCCACTTTTGGCACGCAGCGTGTGCCCGGAGCCGATGTGAGTCCCCATCGTGCGCGAAGACCAACGGGCACCACGGGAACTGTGTGTGTAAAGACACAAATCCCTGTTCTTTCAGGGGAGTAGAGACAGATCGTGTCTTCATACTAAGTATGAACACAGATCTCTCTCTCCTCCTAGACAGTACTATCCCCCCTACAGTTAGAACACACCCAGGGAACACAGTTAACCCCTTGATCGCCCCCTAGTGTTAACACTTTCCCTGCCAGTGACATTTATACATTAATCAGTGCATTTTTATAGCACTGGTCGCTGTATAACTGTCAGTGGTCCCAAAAATGTGTCAAAAGTGTCCAATTTGTCTGCCGCAATATCGTAGTCCTGAAAAAATCACAGATCGCCTCCATTACTAGTAACCAAAAAAAAAAAATAATAATAAAAATGGCATAAATCTATCCCCTATTTTGTACTTTTGCACAAACCAATCAATATACGCTTATTGTGATTTTTATTACCAAAAATATTTACAAGAATACATATAGGCCTAAACTGAGGAAAAAATGTGCTTTTTTTTTTAAAAAAAATTCGGGGACATTTATTATAGCAAAAAGTACAAAATAGTTGTTTTTTTTCAAATTTGATGTTTTTTTTTGTTTATAGCGCAAAAAAACGCGCAATTGTCAGTTAAAGCGACGCAGTGCCGTATCGCAAAAAATGGCCTGGTCATCGAGCAGCCAAATCTTCCGGGGCTGAAGTGGTTAAACTTCTCCACAACTTTTTCCCTGACCTGTCTGGTGTGTTCCTTGGCCTTCACGATGCTGTTTGTTAACTAAGGTTCTCTAACAAACCCCTGAGGGCTTCACAGAACAGCTGTATTTATACTGAGATTATATTTCACACAGGTGGACTCTATTTATTAATTAGGTGACTTCTGAAGTCATTTGGTTCCACTAGAGTTTAGTTATGGGTATCAGAGTAAAGGGGCGGAATACAAATGCACTCCACACTTTTCACATATTTATTTGTAAAAAATTTTGAAAACCATTTATCATTTTCCTTCCACTTCGCAATTATATGCAACTTTGTGTTGCTCTATCAATAAAATACATTTACGTTTTTGGTTGTACCATGACAAAATGTGGAAAATTTTCAAGGGGTATGAATACTTTTTCAAGGCACTGTATGTTGAAGATGGTATATACAGTATCTCACAAAAGTGAGTACACCCTCTCATTTTTGTAAATATTTTATTATACCTTTTCATGTGACAACACTGAAGAAATGACACTTTGCTACAAAGTAAAGTAGTGAGTGTACAGCTTGTATAACAGTGTAAATTTGCTGTCCCCTCAAAATAACTCCACACACAACCATTAATGTCTTAACCGCTGGCAACAAAAGTGAGTACACCCCCTAAGGGAAAATGTCCAAATTGGGCCCAATTAGCCATTTTCCCTCCCCGATGTCATGTGACTTGTTTGTGTTACAAGGTCTCAGGTGTGAATAGGGAGCAGGTGTGTTAAATTTGGTATTATCGCTCTCACTCTCTCATAGTGGTTACTGGAAGTTCAACATGGCACCTCATGGCAAAGAACTCTCTGAGGATCTGAAAAAAAGAATTGTTGCTCTACATAAAGATGGCCTAGGCTATAAGAAATTACCAAGACCCTGAAACTCAGCTGCAGCAAGTCGGCCAAGACCATACAGCGGTTTAACAAGACAGGTTCCACTCAGAACAGGCCTCGCCATGGTCAACCAAAGAAGTTAAGTCCACGTGCTCAGCGTCATATCCAGAGGTTGTCTTTGGGAAATAGACATATGAGTGCTGCCAGCATTGCTGCAGAAGCGGTGGGGGGTCAGCCTGTCAGTGCTCAGACCATACGCTGCACACTGCATCAAATTGGTCTGCATGGGTGTCATCCCAGAAAGAAGCCTTTTCTAAAGATGATGCACAAGAAAGCCCGCAAACAGTTTGCTGAAGACAAGCAGACTAAGGACATAGATTACTGGAACCATGTCCTGTGGTCTGATGAGACCAAGATAAACGTATCTGGTTCAGATGGTGTCAAGCGTGTGGCGTCAAAGACACGTGTGTCTTGCCTACAGTCAAGCATGGTGGTGGGAGTGTCATAGTCTGGGGCTGCATGAGTGCTGCCGGCACTGGGGTGCTACAGTTCATTGAGGGAACCATGAATGCCAACATGTACTGTGACAAACTGAAGCAGAGCATGATCCCCTCCCTTCGGAGACTGGGCCACAAGGCAGTATTCCAACATGATAGCGACCCCAAACACACCTCCAAGATGACCACTGCCTTGCTAAAGAAGCTGAGGGTAAAGGTGATGGACTGGCCAAGCATGTCTCCAGACCTAAACCCTATTGAGCATCTGTGGGGCATCCTCAAACGGAAGGTGGAGGAGTACAAGGTCCACCAGCTCCGTGATGTCATCATGGGGGAGTGGAAGAGGACTCCAATGGCAACCTGTGAAGCTCGGATGAACTCCATGCCCAAGAGGGTTAAGGCAGTGCTGGAAAATAATGGTGGCTACACAAAATATTGACACTTTTGGCCCAATTTGGACATTTTCACTTAGGGGTGTACTCACTTTTTTTGCCAGCGGTTTAGACATTAATGGCTGTGTGTTGAGTTATTTTGATGGGACAGTAAATTTACACTGTTATACAAGCTGTACACTCACTACTTTACATTGTAGCAAAGTGTCATTTCTTCAGTGTTGTCACATGAAAAGATATAATAAAATATTTACAAAAATGTGAGGGTGGTACTCACTTTTGTGAGATACTGTATATATACACATCTATCAATTCCCAATTATAAACGTATACAAAGCTTGGAGGCTTGTGTTGGTCTATCACATAAAATCCCAATAAAATACATTTACGTTTTTGGTTGTAACATGACAAAATGTGGAAAATTTCAAGGGATATGAATACTTTATCAAGGCACTGTACATTGATTGAAATTCGGCCAGTCCCTGCTGAACCGGATTAATATTAGCGCTGGACCAGTGGCAGGCCCAGCCCCACCATATATAAGCTATACGAGAGCATTTATGTATGAAAAGCCATTTATGAATAGAGGATGGGCGGATGAATGAACGGTCTGCCTCCTCCATTCATAGATCGTTTTTCATTCATGGAAGCTACGGAAGATACATTCAAAAATGCGATGCACAAGTAAAGCAAAGGGCAGTACTATACTGGAGATAGGTCACATGGTTTATGGGGCGTACACACGGTCGGACTTTTCGTCTACAAAAGTCCGACAGCCTGTCCGACAGACTTCCGGCGGACTTTCGGCGGACTTGCAGCAGACTTTCTAACGAACGGACTTGCCTACACACGACCACACAAAAGTCCGACGGATTCGTACGTGATGACGTACACCGGACTAAAATAAGGAAGTTCATAGCCAGTAGCCAATAGCTGTCCTAGCGTGGGTTTTTGTCCGTCGGACTAGCACACAGACGAGTGGATTTCGGGGTCCGTCGTAGTTACGACGTAAAGATTTGAAGCATGTTTCAAATCTAAAGTCCGTCGGATTTGAGGCTGAAAAAGTCTGCTGAAAGTCCGGAGAAGCCCACACACGATCGGATTACCAGCCAGCTTTAGTCCGTCGGCGTCCGTTGGACTTTTGTAGACGAAAAGTCCGACCGTGTGTACGCCCCATTACACAGTATCAAAAAAATATGGTGGAAAAATTGTCTACATACAATGTATACAATTATTGAAGGAAAAATCTCAACTTGTCCCCTTTGCTGGCAAAGGGGACAAGTGAGGACTTTATCTAGAGATAGTAAATGGGCACAAATAAAATAGTCTATTGTATATTTGTAGTGTATTTATCACTGAAAACCAGAGCTCAGCCATTCACTCTTCCAATGATCAGACCTGTCCACAATAAAGAAGATGACAGAAATAATTATTTAACCAATAACAGGAGGGCAGCATGCCCCATAACAAATGTAAATGAAGAAACACAGGCAGAGGTGAAAATGTTTTTTACACCTTGTGTAAAAGAAAGGATACAATAGTCAAGTATCATAAAATCAGAAAAAGAGGCTATTGCCTGAAACATATCACGTATAGAACATATAATCTGAGCAGTGAGGTTACATCATGGTGGAGCAATCAAGCTAAGTGGATACACAGGAAATAATCAATGTAGATGGGCAATGTATACAATGAACATCAGGTATTCATAAGACAAAATCACTAGGGCATCAATTGTCTGGTCCAATGCAAAGAATAATGTTGGCATAGCCTGTTACGGCATAAAGGTGTATAAAAGAAAGAGAAGAACGAGGAAGAGAGAAAAAGAGCAAGAGTGGTTAAAATGAAAAAAAGGAAAAAATATACAAAGGAACAGGAACATAAAAAACGTAAGAAATCAGCCAATCTATAGGTCAGAGGAAATCATCAAATGGTACAAATAGGATGGTAAAAGGGAAATTGACGAGAGAGGGTATTACCGATGGGGCATAGTGGGATCAACCTTTAGTAAAGGTCTGAGGGATACCATGGTGTTTCTAGGTTGCCCCTAACATGGACTAAGGGAGTACAGTCTTTGGACCACTAGGGGGTGTGAGTATCTCTTTGAGGGCATCGAAAGAGGAAAAGTGGAGCGGTATTTTCTTTAGACCAGTGGATCTCAACCTGGGGGTCGGGACCCCCTCGGGGGTTGAATGACGATTTGCCAGGGGTCACCAAATCCTGGGCTGTTCCTTAAGCCCACACCACTCTCCCAGCCTGTTTGCGGCTGCCCAGCAGGGCTGTCTCTGAAGCCTGTGGCCGCCCTGCTGGGCTGTTCCCGGAGCCCATGGCCGCCCACCCTCTTTTCAGCCACCCATTCAGTTCACGGCATGGTTGGGGGGCAGAGATTAGAGGTCAGCTGACTGGTGAGGAATGTGAAGTGGGAGGGGCTGGAGGAGACCCTATCTCCTGATTTTGGCATAGGTGTCACTGCTATGAGACACCACAGAGCTGGAGACACAGTAAAGCCGGAGACAACACTGCCTGTGATTAGAGTTACCATTAAAAGTCCCCATTACAGTTCTCGGATCAGCAGATGACCTTGATCAAGAGCACCTAAGTTTTCTGATCAGAACTCCCCCCAGCGCTGCCACTGATCCCACCCCCCACCAGAACTGCCACTCGTCCCAACTCCCCCACCCCCCACCAAGGAATAAAAATAGAGCATACATGGAAGGGAGAGGAAAAGAGGGGGAGGAACAAAGAAAAAGGGAGAGAAAGAATAAGAGAAAGAACAAGAAAGATGTCTAGAGAGAGGGATGGGGAAAAAAACAAGAAATTAGGATAGAGAAAGAAAGGAGAACAAAGAGAAAGAGTGGTACATCCTAAAATGTACCATAAGGGTTTTTAATACTGTATGAGTGGAAGGGACTCGGAGAGCACTAAATGTTCGTGGGTTAGGGGTGCAAATTACTTGTCTTGCCTTGGGTGCTGACAACCCACGCTACGAAAATAATTTTACTGTTAGGGGTCCCCACAACTTGGGAAATTTTATCAAGGGGTCACGGCAGTAGAAAGGTTGAGAACCACTGCTTCAGACAGTTTGATAAATGAGACCCAACTGTGACCTTCACCAGTGCACCATACAAGCCATCACAAACTTACATACTCCATACCATGGTCATGGATCACTAGAGGAAGTGGAACCTAACACATCATCAAGCAATTCTTTACAGTCATTCACTCTTACAATCGCTAATGACATCATTCAAAGTAAGTGTAAGACTGATTCACCAAGTAGATGAAAGACTATTGTCTTAAACTTGAGAGAAGATCCATAAACCAAATGCGTATAGATTCTGAGCATATAATCCTTCAGACTGACTTTTAGGAAAATTGCAGCCAGTGAAACATCTCTTTTATAACACAGAGAGTACTCAGTGTCCAAAATCAATTATACTGAAGAGGTCCTCACATTACATCCACATAGCAAGCACATCACAAAATACAAGGCAGACTTCATGATATTAACTGCTGTGCTGATATGATCGGGAAACAATAACCAGTCTGGATCGGGGTGGATAGACAAAATAGTGGTTCATAAACTATTATCAGTTTAGTACCGTAGTAAAAATGTTGTGTAGCAACCTACTACATAGGTGCTAGGTTAGGTAGATTTGGTTACTTGCTCACTGTGATCAGTTGAGCTGCATCTGATTAATATGGTCTGTTCTGTGTTTCACAGGCTTCAGGGTTGACTGCTTTCCCTTGTCTGTCTGGAAAGGTTCTGGAAGATAATGGGCTGGGAGTGTCAAATCAGCAGCTGAATGTTTATGCAGCCCTGGCCAATCCCTGGGGAGAGGTGCTCAGATAGTGAATACACTGAGACTTGGAGCAGAGTGTTCTTGTCCTAGAGGAGGAGATCCCAGCCTGGAGAGCTGATGTCAGAGAGTTCCCTTGGGCAGATGCGCTGTTGGTGGGCATCGCGGTGCGTTGGGGCGCCCGCCAGGCTCTCATACCATTCTGTGCTCCCGTGCCTCCTGTCCATACTACCAGGGGCCGGTAACCAGATACGTAAGGGAGGCCTCCCCTGCTACATCGGGCTCACCTGTCTGCTACGTGGAAATCTGACAGTATTGGACAGCCATGTCCGAGCCCGAGCAGGGAACCTCCCCCATGGAGGAACTGTGTAGACACCTGGCAGGTCTCACGCGAGCTGTGAAGAGCCTCCAGGAAGGCTACACAAGGTTGGAAGAACAAGTCCAGGTCCTGTCGGCTCCAACCCGTCCACAAGCTGCTTCATCGGCCGGAGCGCCATCTGCACCCTCAGTAGTTATGCTTCCTCCGGAGCCTAGGGTACCCGTACCCGAAAGATTTACTGGGGACCGCAGTAAATTTCGGGCCTTCCGCAATGCCTGCGAGCTATACTTTGCCCTGCAACCTCGCACTTTTTCCCTGGAGGCGACCAAGGTGGGCTTTGTGATCTCCCTCTTGTCTGGTGAACCACAGACCTGGGCTCACCGCCTCCTGGAACAGAAATCTGGAGCACTGGACAACCTTGATGCTTTCTTTACCATCATGTCCCAGTTGTATGAGGATCCCCAGGTGACAGCGACTGCCGAAGCCGCCTTGCACGCCCTTCAACAGGGGCGTAGAGCCGCACAGGACTATGTGGTGGAATTTAGGCGGTGGAGCTCCGACACTGGTTGGAATGATGCGGCTTTACGTTGTCAATTCCGCATGGGGTTGTCTGATCCCCTGAAGGATGAGTTAGCACGGGTCGGTGTACCCCAAACCTTGGATGAACTCATCAATCTGTCTATCCAGAACGACCGACGCCTCAGAGAGTGTCGCTCCGAGAGGTCTACCAGCCAATTCCGCCCTACCTGGATGCTACGCAAGGTTCCAAGCTCTCCCAGCCAGTCCTTCCCGGCACCGGCCACACCGGTTCCAGATACCTCTGAACCAATGCAACTCGGGCTACTCCGCCCCTCTCTCAATCCAGAAGAATGCCAACGCCGAAGAGTTAACAATCTCTGCATGTACTGTGGGGAGCCTGGACACTTCGTGAGGTCTTGCCCAAACAAGACACGTAAGTCGCTTAAGTCGCTGCCCATCTCTTCAATTTGTGCATCTGCTCTCTCTAAACCTGTTAATCATCTTGCTCTCTCTATCACCCTACAGCTTCCAGGAAAGATTATTCCAGCTACAGTCATAATTGATTCAGGAGCCTGCAGCTGTTTCATTGACCTGACCTTCGCTGCCAACCATCACATTCCTCTCCAGTCCAAAGTTCGGGGACTCTCGGGACATCTCGCGGATGGCTCCTCTCTTCGCTCCGGCCCTGTCACGCAGGAAACCATCCCTTTGTTAGCCACAATGGGCTCTAACCATCAAGAACTTCTGCGCCTGGATGCCATCTCCTCTCCCCTTTTTCCCATCATATTGGGGATGCCATGGTTACAGGCCCATAACCCCAGCATTGACTGGTCCAGTGGAGAAGTCAAGTTCTTTTCTGATTACTGCCGGCAACACTGCTTACATACAAATCCTGCTGATTCCACCCAATTACTCTGTTTAGACACTGAATCCGAGCTTCAACAGGTGGTCCCTGCACCCTTGGGATTTTCTGGACGTCTTTAGCAAAAAAGGAGCAGAGGCCCTACCTCCTCACAGGCCTTACGATTGCCCAATCGAGCTATTACCTGGAGCAGAAGTTCCCTTTGGGAGGATTTTCCCACTGACAGAGCAGGAGTTGGACACTCTAAAAATATACATCGACGAGAACCTGAAGAAAGGGTTTATCCGCCCATCTACCTCTCCGGCCAGGGCTGGTATATTCTTTGTGGAGAAAAAGGACCATTCCTTGCGTCCTTGTATTGATTATCGGGAACTGAACAAAGTAACAATCAAGAACCGTTACCCTCTACCTTTAGTGCCCGAACTCTTCCAGAGATTAGGATCCGCAGTAATCTTTACCAAGTTAGATCTCCGTGGTGCCTACAACTTGATCCGCATTCGAGAAGGAGATGAGTGGAAGACAGCCTTTCGCACCAGATTCGGACATTACGAATACCTTGTCATGCCCTTCGGCCTGTGCAACGCACCTGCTACGTTCCAACATTTTGTCAATGACATTTTCCGTGACTTCTTGGATCTATATGTTATTGTCTATTTAGACGATATCCTGATCTTTTCCTCCTCAGTCTCAGATCATCGCAGGCATGTCAGAAATGTGTTAGCTCGTCTCAGGCAGCATGGACTTTATGCTAAACCAGAAAAATGCCAATTCGAACTTCAAAGCATCCAGTTTTTAGGCCTAATCATTTCTGTTGATGGTATAAAAATGGATCCGCAGAAGGTATCAGCCATTCTGGAGTGGCCCGCTCCCTCCGATAAAAAAGGGGGTTCAAAGGTTCATCGGCTTTTCGAACTTTTACAGAAAGTTCATTAGGGGCTTCTCTACAATAATTGCCCCCATCACCGAAATAACCAGACAAGGGAATCGATTCCAGTGGTCCCCTGAGGCACAATCCGCCTTTGAAAAACTCAAGGAGCTGTTCACCTCCGCTTCAATCTGAAAACACCCAGATCCTGCTCTACCATTCGTCCTTGAAGTGGACGCTTCGGAGGTCGCAGTCGGAGCTGTTCTGTCCCAATGGCAAGGCCCAAAGGCCCTTCTCTACCCAGTGGCCTTTTTCTCCCGCAAACTCTCTTCAGCGGAGATAAATTATGATGTTGGCGATCGGGAGCTTCTAGCCATTAAATCCGCCTTGGAGGAGTGGCGTTATTTACTGGAGGGTGCAGCACACCCTATCCTGGTCTATACGGACCACAAAAATCTGGAGTATCTCCGAACTGCCAAAAGACTGAAACCTCGACAAGCAAGATGAGCTCTATTTTTCTCCAGATTTCAGTTTCATATAACGTACAGACCTGGTTCCAAAAATACCAAGCCGTATGCTCTTTCTCGTATGTTCCCTGATTCCGGCAAACCTGTGCATCCGGACACCATTCTTCCATCCGGAAATTTTCTTTTACTCCAAGTGGATCTGCTATCCCGCATAAAACAAGCTTCTTTAAATTGGACCCCAAGTTCCGGAGAGGAGGTGAGGGCCCAGGATAGTCTTTTTTGGCACAAGGGTAAAATCGTAGTCCCTGAAGATTCGAGGGTGGCAGTGCTAGAGCTCTGCCATGATCATAAGATGGCTGGACATTTCGGTGTGCTGAAGACGACGGAGTTAGTGCAGCGCACATTTTGGTGGCCTCTGTTAGTGAACGACTGCAAGAACTATGTAGAATCCTGTACCACCTGTGCCCGGAACAAAAATAGCCGGACTAGAGCCTGGGGTCTGCTAGAACCATTACCCGTCCCGGAAAGACCGTGGAAGATGATATCAATGGATTTCATTGTAGAGCTTCCATAGGCAGAGGGCTTCTCTACCATCTTTGTCGTCGTAGACAGGTTAACCAAGATGGCTCACTTCCTGCCTATGAAGGGCATGCCTTCGGCCATGGAGACAGCAAGGGTCTTCATTAAAGAAATTGTCAGGTTGCACGGAGTCCCATCGAACATCATATCTGATCATGGTGTTCAGTTCACCTCTCGGTTCTGGAAGGCTCTCTTTAATTACCTGGAAATTGAGCTGGCACTCTCCTCCGCTTACCATCCCCAGACTAATGGGCAGACGGAGAGAACTAATCAAACTTTGGAGCAATACCTCCGTTGTTTTTCATCTTTCTCTCAGGACGACTGGGTCTCTCTGCTGCCAATCGCTGAGTTCTCCTATAACAACTCTTTACATTCGGCCATTAAGCAAACACCTTTTTTTGCCAATTACGGCTTCCACCCGTCCTTTCTGCCCAGGTCTTTACCTGAATATGCGACCCCTGCGGTCTCTGAGACCATGGACTTCTTTCTTTCTAACAACAAACTCTTGCAGGACACCATGGCTAAGACCCAAGAGTATAATAAGAAGATGTTTGACAGGAAGAGGCGGGGAGAGCTCATCCTGGAACCTGGCAACCAGGTTTGGTTATCCACGACCAATATAAGAATGGCCTGCCCTTCAAGTAAATTGGGCCCCAAATTCTTGGGTCCGTTCTCAGTCAAGAAGAGAATTAACAATGTGGCCTACGAACTCAACTTACCTAGTACTCTGAAGATTCATCCGGTCTTTCACATTTCATTGTTAAAACCTGTTGTACCCAACACCTTTGCTGGTCGAAGTACTGACCCACCGGAACCCATAATTGTCGATAGCAAGGAAGAATTTGAGGTGGAGGCTATCTTGGATTGCAGGAAGAGACGCAACCAGTTGCAGTACTTGATCAAATGGAGGGGGTACGGACCAGAAGACAACTCCTGGGAGCCAGAGGGCAACTTACATGCCGAAGAGCTTCTGAGGTCTTTCAGGAGTACCCACGCTTCCAAATTGGCACAGTTGGACATCTGGAGGCTGCCCTTGAGGGGGGGGGCACTGTCAGAGAGTTCCCTTGGGCAGATGCGCTGTTGGTGGGCGCAACGCGGTGCGTTGGGGCGCGTCGGCGCGCGCGTTCCCGTGCGCGCCGCCGCGGGTGCCGGTGTGCGGGTGCGTGCGTGTGTGCGGGGGCGCGCGTCGGCACGCGTCGGCGGGCGCACGCGCCCGGTGTTTGGCGCCAACCTGCCTATTTAGGCCATCTGCACAGGGGGCTCGGTGCTGTCCGATCTTCAGCTTCCTGTATCCCTGCACCTGCTTCCTGTTTCCTGTTGTACCCGATCTCCTGACCACCAGCCTGTCTCTGATTCTCCCTGCTTGCTGCCTGCCACTGATCCCGGACTGTCCTGACTACGAACCTGCCTGCTCCTCTGTACTGCGTTGCCCGCCTGCTGCCGACCTCTGCCTGTGACCCGACCTGTCTGCTCCACTCCTGCTCTGCATCCACTGCCTGTGCTTCAGTTGACTGGTGATCTCCATAACCATCTTTACCGGGATCTTCCTGCAGCTAACCCGCCAGGCTCTCATACCATTCTGTGCTCCCGTGCCTCCTGTCCATACTACCAGGGGCCGGTAACCAGATACGTAAGGGAGGCCTCCTCCTGCTACATCGGGCTCACCTGTCTGCTACGTGGAAGTCTGACAGCTGGCTTTCCACGTGTCTGCTGTTTATCGAGGTCCCAGCAAGACTAGCTGGGGGGCCTATTCTGTTAAACGTTGCTGGAGCTGACCGAGAGACTTTCGTCTGATGATCTGGTCTAGTATTACAGCAGAGGTGTTTGGAAGATATTGGAAAGAGATGTCCAACTATCCAAGACATTAGTGAGTATAGACTAGAGTGAAAGATCCCTGAGACTGTGCAGCTGCTATCCCCTTGGTGCTAAAGTGGGACATGGTGCCTTGTGTCCTGGTGTAGCTCAGTCCAATAACTGCTTGTGCATGGACTCTTCTCAGAATATTAGGAAGAAGATAAGTGTCCTCAAGCTGCTGCTATAGTTACTGGAGTATCCCACAGTTAACTTATTCCTATCCAAGTTCGAGTTCTGCAGTAAAGCATCAGAAAAGCATACCCCTGGACTGTTTATTAAGCAAAAGGAGTGACTGTGATTGTGAGCCTGGCTGTGGGTGCAACTATGGGAAAAGACCTTAGGGACCTTAAACTGCGGGCTCCTGCGGGGGTGAGTGCTTCAGTTGGCTTCAGTTGTTCATTTTGTGTGTTTTGTTGCTTGTTCCATTCTTAGACCCTCCAACATGACACACTCTATAGGGCATAGATGACTCCGCTCATGGACTTCCCCTGTCCACCCCTCATGCATTATGTAAAAATAAACCATGTGACTGCTAAGGGGCCAACAAGCACCGGGGATTTAGGGCTGCCTGGCTAAGCAGTGGTTTATACAAATAGTAGCATTTGATAAGCACATTTCGATAAAATAAATGTAAAATTTGGGAGCCTCTATTCAATAGCTATAAAAACAATTAGTATTGAATATCATTGGAGGAATTTACTTTGAGATAAAGATTAGAGGGACAGGAGACCCCTTATGCCGCGTACACACGAGCGGACTTTCTATCCTACTTGGTCCGGCACACTTTCCGACGGACTTTGTCCGCCAGGTGCGCCGGACTTTAAAACGGACGGACTTGCCCACACACGCCGGGACTTTCCGGCGGGCTAAGTCCGCCCGTCTTTCCGACGGACTTTCGCCGGAGTTCCGGCGGACTTTCAGAATGAACGGACTTGCCCACACACGGACAAGTCCGTTCATTTTGAACGTGACTCAGGTGCGACGGGACTAGAGAAGGATGTCAATCTTGCCGCTTTTATCGGCGAGATTGACACCTTGCTAGCCCCGTCGCGGGGCATACCAGGCCCTTAGGTCTGGTATGGATTATAAAGGGGAACCCCGCTACGCCGAAAAAACGGCGTGGGGTCCCCCTAAAATCCATACCAGACCCCGATCCGAGCACGCAGCCTGGCCGGTCAGGAAAGGGGGTGGGGACGAGCGAGCGCCCCCCCCCCCTCCTGAACCGTACCAGGCCGCATGCCCTCAACATGGGGGGTGGGTGCTTTGGGGGAGGGGGGCGCCCTGCGCCCCCCCCCCCCCCAAAGCACCTTGTCCCCATGTTGATGAGGACAAGGGCCTCTTCCCGACAACCCTGGCCGTTGGTTGTCGGGGTCTGCGGGCGGGGGCTTATCGGAATCTGGGAGCCCCCTTTAATAAGGGGGCCCCCAGATCCCGGCCCCCCACCCTATGTAAATGAGTATGGGGTACATGGTACCCCTACCCATTTACCTAGGAAAAAAGTGTAAGTAATAAAACACACTACACAGGTTTTTAAAATATTTTATTAAACAGCTTCGGGGGGGGATCTTCCTCCGGCTTCGGGGGTCTTCTTCCGGCTTCGGGGGTCCCTCCGCTTCATCTTCTCCCGGCGTCCGGTTGGTTCTTCTCCGCTCTCCGGCCTCTTCTCCCGGTGTCGCAGGTCTTCGGCCGGCCCCTCCGCTCTCTTCATGTAGCTCTATTGCGAGCGGAGGTCCGGACTTCTGGGCTTCTTGGCTTCTTGGCTTCTCTTCTCTTCTCTTCCCCCAGATGTTGACACGACGCTCTCTCCGGCTGGACTGGTCTCTGAGGGCTGCGTTGTGACTTATATAGGCGGAGACCCCGCCCCCATATGATGTCACAGTCCTTGGGCATGCTGGGACTGTGACGTTTTAGGGGGCGTGGTCGACCACGCCCCCTAAAACGTCACAGTCCCAGCATGCCCAGGGACTGTGACATCATATGGGGGCGGGGTCTCCGCCTATATAAGTCACAACGCAGCCCTCAGAGACCAGTCCAGCCGGAGAGAGCGTCGTGTCAACATCTGGGGGAAGAGAAGAGAAGAGAAGCCAAGAAGCCAAGAAGCCCAGAAGTCCGGACCTCCGCTCGCAATAGAGCTACATGAAGAGAGCGGAGGGGCCGGCCGAAGACCTGCGACACCGGGAGAAGAGGCCGGAGAGCGGAGAAGAACCAACCGGACGCCGGGAGAAGATGAAGCGGAGGGACCCCCGAAGCCGGAAGAAGACCCCCGAAGCCGGAGGAAGATCCCCCCCCGGAGCTGTTTAATAAAATATTTTAAAAACCTGTGTAGTGTGTTTTATTACTTACACTTTTTTCCTAGGTAAATGGGTAGGGGTACCATGTACCCCATACTCATTTACATAGGGTGGGGGGCCGGGATCTGGGGGCCCCCTTATTAAAGGGGGCTCCCAGATTCCGATAAGCCCCCGCCCGCAGACCCCGACAACCAACGGCCAGGGTTGTCGGGAAGAGGCCCTTGTCCTCATCAACATGGGGACAAGGTGCTTTGGGGGGGGGGGGCGCAGGGCGCCCCCCTCCCCCAAAGCACCCACCCCCCATGTTGAGGGCTTGCGGCCTGGTACGGTTCAGGAGGGGGGGGGGGGGGCGCTCGCTCGTCCCCACCCCCTTTCCTGACCGGCCAGGCTGCGTGCTCGGATCGGGGTCTGGTATGGATTTTAGGGGGACCCCACGCCGTTTTTTCGGCGTAGCGGGGTTCCCCTTTATAATCCATACCAGACCTAAGGGCCTGGTATGCCCCGCGCTCGCCGCAATAGGAAGATTTGTTTTTCCTATTGCAGCGAGCGCGAGATGCAATACCATCCCCTCGTGTCGTATTTGGTCTGTCGGACCAGCCTACGAGCGGGCTTTCCGTCGGACCAGCACACACACGAGCGGACTTTCCGCCCGAAACTGAGTCCGACGGAAAGATTTCAAACATGTTTAAAATCTAGGTCCGGCGGGCTTTTGGGAAGAAGTCCGCCGCCGCCCACACACGGGCGGATTGTCCGGCACACTCTGGTCCGCCGGACCAAGTATGCCGGAAAGTCCGACCGTGTGTACGCGGCATTACTGGTTTTGCTGTGGGACCTCATTGAACTTAGTTACAGCTTTGCCCCCAAGTTTCTCTATCTTGCTTTGTGTGTGGTGTCCAGTGTGAGCTAAACAGGCACCACTGCAAAAGTGCCTGGCCGGGCTATTTTTCTCTGTGAATGCCCCCTGTAATTTCATTTACACCAATGGAAAGACCATCAACCTTTTGTCTCAATAGTGGAAAGTTCAATAATGTTGTAGCTTGCTGGCAGAAGGGGGACTGTTATAGGATTACCATGCTAAAAGTACAGTTATAATTTAAAACTACCTAGATTCACTCAATGAACTGTTCCGAAAGGTTTGCTTAAAGTGATTGTAAGGGTAATTTTTTTTTTTTTTTAAATAACAAACATATCATACTTACCTCCACTGTGCAGCTCGTTTTGCACAGAGTGGCCCTGAACCTGTTCTTCTGGGGTCCCCCGTTGGCTCTCGCAGCTCCTCCCCACATCTGATAACCCCCTCGGAGAAGCGCTTCCCCAAGGGGGTTACCTTGCGGGCACGATTCCGTGTCCAGCATTTGTGTCTATAGACACAGAATGCTGCACTCGGCCCCGCCCCCTGGCGCCCGTGTCATTGGATTTGATGGACAGCAGTGGGAGCCAATGGCTGCGCTGCTATCAATCTATCCAATCAAGAGTCGGGAGCCTGTGGAGAGAGAGAGACAGCGTGTCCCTGCCGACTGAATGAAGGAGTTCAGGTAAGTAAAATGGGGGGGGGGGGGAGGGGGCTGGTGACTGCCAGGTGTTTTTTCACCTTAATGCATAAGATGCATTAAGGTGAAAAAAACTTTACAACCCCTTTAAAGCAAAACCCCCACCCCAAAAAAAAATGCCCTCTTCCCCCACCCTAAACCCTCATTCCCTCAAAATGTTTTGTATATTTATATATATATATATATATATATATATATATATATATATATAGATAGATAGATATCTATCTATCTATCTATCTATCTATCTATCTATCTATAGATAGATAGATATATATATCTATATATATATAGATATATATATCTATATATATCTATATATACACATACGCGGTATATAAATATACAAACCATAAATGTAAGCGGCTTTGATTTGATTACATAATAAAGTTTAATAATGTGCACCAATATAGTGTCCATTAACCGCTTGCCGACCGCGCTATAGCCGAATGACGGCTACAGCGCTGCCGGATAACTCTGGGAGGGCGTTTACCACGTGATCGCTCCGTGAAATGACGGAGCAATCACTTGTAAACAAACCGGCATCACGTCCTGTTCCTCTCTCCCCTCCCCGTACCTATTGGTACAGTGTGAGGGGAGAGGGGAGAGATCAGTGGCAGCAGAGCTGTGGACTGGATTGTAGTGCCCACAGCGCTGATGTGTGCCCATTCCAGCCATCCATCCATCCATACCCAGCCATACTCAGCATACCCATCCATACTCAGCATACTCAGCCATCCATACTCACCATACTCCTCCATTCATCCATGCTCAGCCATCCATACTCAGCATACTCATCCATACTCAGCATAATCAGCCATCGATGCTCAGCATACCCATCCATACTCAGCATACACATCCATCCATCCATACTCACCCATCCATACTCATCCATTCATCCATGCTCAGCCATCCATACTCAGCATACTCATCCATCCATCCATGCTCAGCCATCCATATTCAGCATACTCATCCATACTCAGCATACTCAGCCATCGATGCTCAGCATACCCATCCATACTCAGCATGCTCATCCATATATCCATACTCACCCATCCATACTCATCCATCCATCCATGCTCAGCCATCCATACTCAGCATACTCAGCCATCCATACTCAAAATAACCATCCATACTCAGCATGCTCATCCATCCATCCATGCTCAGCCATCCATACTCATCCATCCATGCTCAGCCATCCATACTGAGCATACTTATCCATACTCAGCATACTCATCCATCCATCCATGCTCAGCCATCCATACTCAGCATACACAGCCATCCATACTCAGTATACCCATCCATACTCAGCATACTCATCCATCCATCCATGCTCAGCCATCCATATTCAGCATACTCATCCATCCAACCATGCTCAGCCATCCATCCATTCATCCATCCATCCTCAGCAATACTCATCCATCCATCCATGCTCAGCCATCCCATCCACCCCCATCCATAATTAGCCAAACCCATCCATACTCAGCCATACCCATCGATACCCAGCCATACCCCGCAATACCCAGCAATACTCAGCCGTACCCAGCCATACCCAGCCATACTCAGTTGTACCCAGCCATACTCATTTGTACCCAGCCATACTCAGTTGTACCCAGCCATACTCAGCCATACCAAGCCATCCCAGCCATACTCAGCCGTACCCAGCCATACCCAGCCATACTCAGCCATACCCAGCCATCCCAGCCATACTCAGCCGTACTCGGCCGTACCCAGCAATACCCAGCAATACTCAGTCGTACCCAGCCATACTCAGTCGTACCCAGCCATCCCATCTATACCCAGCCATTCCATCTATACCCAGCCATACTTAGCCATACCCATCCGTACTCAGCCGTAGGGATGAGCCGAACACCCCCCTGTTCGGTTCGCACCAGAACATGCGAACAGGAAAAAAGTTTGTTCGAACATGCGAACACCGTTAAAGTCTATGGGACACGAACATGAATAATCAAAAGTGCTAATTTTAAAGGCTTATATGCAAGTTATTGTCATAAAAAGTGTTTGGGGACCTGGGTCCTGCCCCAGGGGACATGGATCAATGCAAAAAAAAGTTTTAAAAACGGCCGTTTTTTCAGGAGCAGTGATTTTAATAATGCTTAAAGTCAAACAATAAAAGTGTAATATCCCTTTAAATTTCGTACCTGGGGGGTGTCTATAGTATGCCTGTAAAGGGGCGCATGTTTCCTGTGTTTAGAACAGTCTGACAGCAAAATGACATTTTGAAGGAAAAAACTCATTTAAAACTACCCGCGGCTATTGCATTGCCGACAATACACATAGAAGTTCATTGATAAAAACGGCATGGGAATTCCCCAAAGGGGAACCCCGAACCAAAATTTAAAAAAAAATATGACGTGGGAGTCCTCCTAAATTCCATACCAGGCCCTTCAGGTCTGGTATGGATATTAAGGGGAACCCCGGCCAAAATTTAAAAAAAAAAATGACGTGGGGTTCCCCCTAAATTCCATACCAGACCCTTCAGGTCTGGTATGGATTTTAAGGGGAACCCCGCGCCAAAAAAAAAAAAAAAACGGCGTGGGGTCCCCCCAAAAGTCCATACCAGACCCTTATCCGAGCACGCAACCTAGCAGGCCGCAGGAAAAGAGGGGGGGACGAGAGTGCGGCCCCCCCTCCCTCCTGAACCGTACCAGGCCACATGCCCTCAACATTGGGAGGGTGCTTTGGGGTAGCCCCCCAAAACACCTTGTCCCCATGTTGATGAGGACAAGGGCCTCATCCCCACAACCCTGGCCGGTGGTTGTGGGGGTCTGCGGGCGAGGGGCTTATCGGAATCTGGAAGCCCCCTTTAACAAGGTGACCCCCAGATCCCGGCCCCCCCCCTGTGCGAAATGGTAAGGGGTACATAAGTACCCCTACCATTTCACGAAAAAAGTGTCAAAAATGTTAAAAATGACAAGAGACAGTTTTTGACAATTCCTTTATTTAAATGCTTCTTCTTTCTTCTATCTTCCTTCATCTTCTGGTTCTTCTGGTTCTTCTGGCTCTTCTGGTTCTTCCTCCGGCGTTCTCGTCCAGCATCTCCTCCGCGGCGTCTTCTATCTTCTTCTCCTCGGGCCGCTCCGCACCCATGGCATAGGGGGGAGGCTCCCGCTCTTCTCTTCTTCTTTTCTTCTCTTCTGTTCTTCTTCATTTTCTTCTCCGGGCCGCTCCGCAATCCATGCTGGCATGGAGGGAGGCTCCCGCTGTGTGATGGCGCTCCTCGTCTGACAGTTCTTAAATAACCGGGTGGGCGGGGCCACCCGGTGAACCCCGCCCCCCTCTGACGCACGGTGACTTGACGGGACTTCCCTGTGACGTCACGGGGAATGCCACAGGGAAGTCCCGTCAAGTCACCGTGCGTCAGAGGGGGGCGGGGTCACCGGGTGGCCCCGCCCCCCGTTATTTAAGAACTGTCAGACGAGGAGCGCCGTCACACAGCGGGAGCCTCCCTCCATGCCAGCATGGATTGCGGAGCGGCCCGGAGAAGAAAATGAAGAAGAACAGAAGAGAAGAAAAGAAGAAGAGAAGAGCGGGAGCCTCCCCCCTATGCCATGGGTGCGGAGCGGCCCGAGGAGAAGAAGATAGAAGACGCCGCGGAGGAGATGCTGGACGAGAACGCCGGAGGAAGAACCAGAAGAGCCAGAAGAACCAGAAGAACCAGAAGATGAAGGAAGATAGAAGAAAGAAGAAGCATTTAAATAAAGGAATTGTCAAAAACTGTCTCTTGTCATTTTTAACATTTTTGACACTTTTTTCGTGAAATGGTAGGGGTACTTATGTACCCCCTTACCATTTCACACAGGGGGGGGGCCGGGATCTGGGGGTCACCTTGTTAAAGGGGGCTTCCAGATTCCGATAAGCCCCCCGCCCGCAGACCCCCACAACCACCGGCCAGGGTTGTGGGGATGAGGCCCTTGTCCTCATCAACATGGGGACAAGGTGTTTTGGGGGGCTACCCCAAAGCACCCTCCCAATGTTGAGGGCATGTGGCCTGGTACGGTTCAGGAGGGAGGGGGGGCCGCACTCTCGTCCCCCCCTCTTTTCCTGCGGCCTGCTAGGTTGCGTGCTCGGATAAGGGTCTGGTATGGATTTTTGGGGGGACCCCACGCCGTTTTTTTTTTTTTTTTGGCGCGGGGTTCCCCTTAAAATCCATACCAGACCTGAAGGGTCTGGTATGGAATTTAGGGGGAACCCCACGTCATTTTTTTTTTTTAATTTTGGCCGGGGTTCCCCTTAATATCCATACCAGACCTGAAGGGCCTGGTATGGAATTTAGGGGGACTCCCACGTCATTTTTTTTTTTTAATTTTGGTTCGGGGTTCCCCTTTGGGGAATTCCCATGCCGTTTTTATCAATGAACTTCTATGTGTATTGTCGGCAATGCAATAGCCGCGGGTAGTTTTAAATGAGTTTTTTCCTTCAAAATGTCATTTTGCTGTCAGACTGTTCTAAACACAGGAAACATGCGCCCCTTTACAGACACACTATAGACACCCCCCAGGTACGAAATTTAAAGGGATATTACACTTTTATTGATTGACTTTAAGCATTATTAAAATCACTGCTCCTGAAAAAACGGCCGTTTTTAAAACTTTTTTTTGCATTGATCCATGTCCCCTGGGGCAGGACCCAGGTCCCCAAACACTTTTTATGACAATAACTTGCATATTAGCCTTTAAAATTAGCACTTTTGATTTCTCCCATAGACTTTTAAAGGGTGTTCCGCGGCATTCGAATTTGCCGCGAACACCCCAAATTGTTCGCTGTTCGGTGAACTTGCGAACAGCCAATGTTCGAGTCGAACATGAGTTCGACTCGAACTCGAAGCTCATCCCTACTCAGCCGTACCCGGCAATACTCAGCCATACTCATTCATGCTCATCCACGGCTCATCCATCCCCATCCACGGCTCATCCATCCCCATTTATGCTCATTCATGCCACATCAGTTATCATCCATGCCACATCCATGCCACTACAGTGCCTCACAAAAGTGTAATAGGTAGTCAAATTAGATTTGAAACTTATGTCCCTAGAACACCTGACGGTGCTCCCTGCATGTTGGTCCTCTGTATGTGGCCAGGCTGTGGAAAAGTCTCCCATGTGGTATCACCATACTCAGGAGGAGTAGGAGAATCTATTTTGGGGTGTAATTTTTGGTATGTACATGCTATGTGTTAGAAAAATTGTGTAAATGGACAACGTTGTGTAAAAAAAATGCGTTTTCATTTTTATTACACATTTTCCAAAAAGTTGTAGAAAAAAATGAGATGTTCAAAAGACTCATTATGCCTCATAGATTATACATTGGGTTGTTTTCTTTCCAAAATGGGATCATTTTTGGGGCGTTTCCATTGTCCTGGTTCTCCAGGGCATTCAAAAGTGTAAGAGGTAGTCAAGAAATTATATGTATAATTTATGCTCCAAAAACACCTGATGGCGCTCCCTGCATGTTGGGCCTCTGTATGTGGTCACGCTGTGTAAAAGTCTCACACATGTGGTATCGCCATACTCAGGAGGAGTAGTAGAATGTGTTTTGGGGTGTAATTTGTGCTATGCATATGCTATGTGTGAGAAATAACCTGCTAATATAACAATTTTGTGAAAAAAAAAATCTTGATTTTGCAAAGAATTGTGGGAAAAAATTACAACTTCAAAAAACTCACCACGCCTCTAAATACCTTGGAATGTCTACTTTCCAAAAAGGGATCATTTGGGTATTTGTACTTTCCTGGCTTGTTAGGGTCTCAAGAAATGAGATAGGCTGTCAGTACTTCAGGTGTGATCAATTTTCAGAGATTGGCACCATAGTTTGTGGACTCTATAACTTTCACAAAGACCAAATAATATACATCAATTTGGGTTATTTTTACCAAAGATATGTAGCGGTACAAATTTTGGCCAAAATATATGAAGATAAATTACTAATTTGCAAAATTTTATAACAGAAACAAGGAAAAATTTATTTTTTTACATCATTTTCGGTCTTTCTTTCTTTTATAGCTCAAAAAAAAAACCCAGCGGTGATTAAATACCGCCAAAAGAACTCTCTATTTGTGTGAAAAAAAGGACAAAAATTTCATATAGGTACAGTGTTGCATGACTGAGTAATTGTCATTCAAAATGTGAGAGTACCGAAAGCTGAAAATTGGTCTGGTTAGGAAGGGGGTTTAAGTGCCCAGTGAGTAAGTGGTTAAAATATCAATACTGCCAAAAATCTGTGCTGCACACTCTTCAATCAGTGATATCCAATGTTACATAAACTTTCAGTGCTGTGTCACCACAATCCCCGTGCAAAGTGAGACTCACCAGATGGTTCATGAAATATGCACTAGGCTCTTCTCTCTTTTGCCACATTCAAGGATAGCCCAGATAGCCATCACTGCCTTTTCACTCCCATGTATGCATAAGTTGGAGGGACTGCAACAAAACAGAGGGTATACACTCAACACATTTCATTTTGCTAGGGGTCTTCAGGGAGCTTCCAGAAGTCACATAGTTAGGTGAAACGCGGTAAAGTAGGGTTACCTTCTTGCTGAAGTCACTTCCTGCCGGTGGAGTGCACGCTGGTTCCGGGGATCAGAACAGCAGCAGCTGACTACAGGCGATATCACTGGAAATACCTAGTGCCAGTCTATGGCAGTTTAACATGTGAATGCATACCCTCTGTTTTTTAAAGTGGTCACACTTTAAAAACCGCTCTTGTTTATAGTTTGCATATGTTCAACTGTGTCAGACAACACAATCATAGAGTGGCAGCTGGGAAGGGATTGAACATTGTTAATAAACATCTTTTTGGTTGTGGATTTATATTTACTGGCGTGGTTATCTTTTGATTTGAGTTGTAAAAAAATGCTGTAAACTAAGGATGCTTTCAGAAATAGAAATGTTAATAGTTTATTTTTATCAATTAACAAAATGGAAAGTAAATGAACAGAAGAGAAATCCAAATCAAATCAATATTTGGCGTGACCAGCCTTTGCCTTCAAAACGGCATCAATTCTTCTAGGTACACTTGCATACAGTGTTTGAAGGAACTCGGGCAGGTAGGTTGTTCCAGACATCTTGGAGAACTGACCACAGATCTTCTGTGGCTGTAGGTTGCCTCAAATCCTTCTGTCTCTTCATGTAATCTCAGACAGACTGCATGATATGGAGATCAGGGCTCTGTAGTGGCCAAACCATCATTTCCAGGGCCCCTTGTTCTTCTTTACATTGAAGATAGTTCTTAAAGCAGTTGTATATCCCGCTTTCACATTTTAACTTACAGGTAAGCTTATAATAAGGCTTACCTGTAGGTAAAATGAATATCTCCTAAACCTGTACGATTTAGGAGATATTCACCTTGCATGCAGCAGCTGATGTCGGCGTCGCATGCACTCTAAAGGTCCGGCGGATGCTGCCAGAAAATCAGAGCTCCTTGCTGGAAAGAGGACTCCCGCGCGCATGCACGGGAGTGACGTCATTGCGGCTCCGGCCACTCACAGAGCCGTAAACCTGGAAGAAACGCAGAGGGAACATGTCAGCTCCCTCAGCGGTGACTGGGAGGTGATGCCAGTGCTTTGTTCTAAGGTAAGTATTTCATAATCAGCTAGTATGCGGTGCATACTAGCTGATTATGCCTTTGCCTTACAGTTTTTCTTTTTTTTTTTTTTTTTTGCGGGTATACAACCGCTTTAATGACATTGACTGTATGTTTGGGGTCGTTGTCCTGCTGCGGAATAATTTTGGGGCCAATAGCATGCCTCCCTGATGGTTTGACATGATGGATAAAGCCGCGTACACGCGAGTGGAATGTCCGACAGAAAAAGTCAGACGAAAGCTTTTCATCGTCTATTCCGATTGTGTGTGTGTCTCATCGTACAAAAATTCTGATGGATCTAGAAATAGAACATGTTCTAAATATTTCCGACGGAACCAATTCGGGAAAACAGCTCGTCTGTATGCTGTTCCAACGGACCAAAAATGACGCTTGCTCTGGAGCAAGTACGAGACGGAAGCTATTGGCTACTGGCTATTGAACTTCCTTTTTTCTAGTCCCGTCGTACGTTGCTGTACGTCACCGCGTTCTGAGTGGAATTCTGTCAGAGAAACCTTCGGAGTTTATTCAGACGGCAAAACCGGTCGTGTGTACGCGGCATAAGTATCTGCCTGTATTTCTCAGCATTAAGGACACCGTTGATCCTGACCAAATCTCCAACTCCACTTGCAGAAATGCAGACTCAAACTTGCAAGGAACCTCCATCATGCTTTACTGTTACTTGCAGATACTCATTATTATACTGCTCTCTAGACCTTCGCCAACAAACTGCCTCCTACTACAGCCAAATATTGCACCCCCAGTTCCTATGTTTTTGTGCATAGGACATGGAAACAAGGCTATGCGACTAAACTATGCACGGAATATAGAAACACATATACAGTATATGCATGTATATAATGAAATATATCTATAAAACATCAGTTTCTAAAAAATAAAAAATAAAAATATCATTGACCAAAATCCATTACAATTTTTCTTTAAGAAAATCATTTTAAGTAAATGTGCTTACATGTTTAAAATCCATAGACTTTTGCCCTCAAAAGCTTTCAAATCATTAAATTGTAATTTTGGAGGAGGATTGTAACGGCTGATGTTTCTACAAAACAGCCGGTAATTTAGTGATTATCCATAATGTTCTGTTTTTGGCTTATAACGCTACTATTTATTCTCTCACCTTTTATCCTCAGCTTGTTTTATGTGGCTCTAAACCTTGTCCTATCTGAAAACAGAGAAAATACATACGATGGAAACTTTGACTAAGTTCCTGTGACCTCACAGTGCTCTCCACCAATCATATTTCTTTCTGCAAGCAGCTTTGAGTCCACCTTCTGTACCCAACTGCTATGATTTATGCGTAATAGAATTCTTTAGGATCACCCTAACAAAGAAGAGTATTTTTCTCTTTCTGTAGAATGGAGCAGTATGCTCTGTTAACCTGTGATGATTATTCAGAGAGCGACTTTGTGGTCATGGTTACCGCCGCATGCAGTTTATTGGCAGCAGCAATGGGGATAAAGGGCAAAAAGCCTTGTGTTCACAGAGAGGTAAACAAATAGATGTGTTCTGTATTCAGGTCTGTCTGAATGATCTTCAAATACAGACAATAAGGTATTAAGTAAGATAATTATATAGTTAACCTAACACAAGCATACCAATTTTGGGGCGATTTAAGTAGGCCTGTCTTTTTAGCATTGATATGACAAATACACAACAGTAGCACAGTTATATACATATTAAAGAGGCTTTATAATTTTGCCCATTTAGGGTAACATAAAAGAGTCTCTTAAAAAGCCCATTGCCAACCCTCTGCTTTGTTATTTTCCTCCATCAGATCCAGTTTGAGTGGAAAACAGCGCTAGACTGGTGCCTCTGGAGGTTGCCTAGTGGCAGATTATTGTGTGGACTGTGGAGGGTATAGAGGGAATTACTTCCAATGGGTTATATCCCAAATGTAGGTGGTAGGTGATAGATGCTATTGGGGTCTAGGGCTGCTACCTTTCTGATAACAACAATGGGGGCATTACTGCGGGGGATACTTGGATGATCGAAGAGGAACACCTGGATCTAAGAGTAAAACCCTATTTAACCTCCGTGTTAGATGGTCTCTGGTCCTACACATGGATATTGACATTATCCTCCTCAGGTGATAGTGTTCACCTGCACTGAAACCTGTGAGAAGGTCACTTGTTCTCCTCATATCCTGAAGCACCAGGGATTTGTGATGGTTACAAGGGAGAAACAAATGAGCTAGAGATTTTGTCCCATTGCCTTGAGTGTGCAAAGGTTGAACAAGGACTGGTGTCCATTATGTTCATCTACTCATAACTCTTGGTCCAGTTGTGAGCATGGTGCAGCATGTTGTGTCAGGGAGCAGAGATCACAAGAGGATAAGGTGTATTGAGAAAGTCTCAACAATGAACACTTAGGCCAAGTGGGTAGGCACAGCCGACCGGAACCACTTGCGAAACTGCAGCAGAGGAGTGTTATTCTGAAATGATGCTGACAGCTTCTGCAACGAGGAGTGGAATGTGGCCTGGCCGGTCCACGCCCAAATAGAAGGCTTCCTAAAACCGCGAAAGGGCATAGTCCCTGCACTGCCCCTACTCCTCCGTAATTTTTCTCTAACTCTGAACACTCTCCCTGACAGACGGTGACCTATCCCTAAACTAACCACTCTCAAACTGCGTGCCAAACCCGGGAGCCAGTGTCTTAAATAGACACTGCCCTGAGCCAAGATGGCCACCAAGGTCAGGAGGGACACCAGGATTCAATCAGAAAGCTGCTCTCCTGGTGACTGCAAGAAATCATAGAGGTAGTCCCTCATAAATTCCTTCCCCTTCTGTATTGCCGCTTCGGTCGAGCGCCACCTACAGTGGAGAGTACAGACTACACCTGCCTACATGGAGGAAGGCAGAATTACCCCCCCCCCCCCAAAGACAACTGTTCCCAAAATTGCTACACAGTAGTAAAAAAAACTTGATAGATTACCCAAAGACAGCTGGAATAATACCCTTTGTTGTGTGGACATCTGATTATTACACCTGCTGTATATGAGCTTGTTTGATTTCCTGTTCCAAAACCATAGGTAATAATATGGAGTTGACCCTCCTCTTTGCAGTTATAACAGCCTCCACTCTTCAGGGAGTTTGAAGGAACGTGTGTCCATTCAGCCAAAAGAACATTTGTGAGGTCAGGTGCTGATGATGGATGAGAAGTCCTGGCTGACAATCTGCATTCCAATTTATCCCAAAGGCATTCAGTAGGGTTGAGGTCAGGGCTCTATGCAGGCCACTTGCGTTTCCTCCACATTAAACTCATCAAACCATGTCTTTATGGAGCTTGCTGCACATGGACACAGTCATGCTGAAACAGAAAAGGGCCCTCCCCAAACTTGGAAGCACAATTGACTAAAATATCTTTGTATACAGCTGTATTAACAGTTCCCTTCACTGGAAACATTTGAATTCAATACTTGGTTGGGTGTTCACATTTTTTTTTTACCATAAAGTGTAAATATTAAACATTGGAGGAAAAATACCCACTCAATTTTTTAACCACTTCCCATCCAGCATATGTATACTGTATATACATCCTGGATAAGAATTGGAAATACTAGGATCATGGCTGATCAGCAGGCAATAAGGTAAAAGTGACCCGAGCTCTATAGCTGCCTGATCACTTTTACAAGGTTCGAAAAGGGGCCCCCCCTCCTGACACCATTTCTGAACTCTCCTGTTCCACCAGGGAGTCTGGGACCACTGCATTCAGTCAGGTTGGCTGCCCGCAGAGGGAGGAACATCAGAGTCCTAAAGCAAGTGAAGCCCAACTAAAATGAAGTAAAAAATAAAAGCAGAGAGGAGAGCCCAGTGATAGGACATTACAAATCATTTGACCGGCTTCTCCTCCATCCAGAGTTCTCTCTTCTGCTGCAGGCTCTACACCATGGTCTTCGTTTATGCAGGGTTGGGACAAATCCTTTAGCAGCCAAAACAAAATGGCCAAAGTGCTCCATTCCCCCCATGAGCTGTGACCCACTCCACCAGCATCAGTTTGCACCCTCCTTCTGCTTAAGCTCACAAGGTGGCCACCTCTTCTACCTATTCCATGGACCTGATTTTATGTATAGGAATTGAACTACATCTTATTATCAGAGGTGTGCTATGTTATGATAACCAGAGCAGGACTATGTCACAAGTTACAAGGGTTAGAACACCACCACATCATCAGATTCGCTGTGTTATCACTAGCTAGAATGATGTTGAACATGGTTTCTCAGCAGTATTAACACAAAATATATTTTGGAGAGACTGAAAAAACAATCCTCCTAATAATGGTGTGTCATTCCCCAGCTGCCTCTCCTTTCCCGTCTTTTGTAAAACAACTTTTAATGTGGTTGCACTGAAGTGCCAGAAAAGGCTTTAATTAACAGCTAATCTCTCCAGAGGGTACCGTCCCCCTCTCTATATACCGCCACTAATGAGATGCTTAAGCCATTTGAGAAGAATCTAACTCCTTCATTTCTGGAAGAACTGGAAAGTTTAAATGTATCCCTTTGCACTACAGTTTTAATAGACCTGTGTAGAGCTTTGGTTACTCTAAACAATATGAGAAATAAGGATCGGCATAGGCCTGTTCCTGGAAATCCATAGCCAGTCCATACATGCATATACACTTGTAGCACCCTGGTGTTTAGGCAGGGTTGCTAAAAAAATTAGTTTGCCAGGTAGTATTTGTCCTGGCTAATCTACTGATTTCCCCCTAATTCTGGAACTGCTGCACTTCTCTCTTCTGTCACTAGGTGGCATTGTAGCTGTTGACATTAGATAAGATTAGACAAGGGCATAGCAAGGACAGATCATGAATGGATGGGGTGTCTCAGCCAATAGGTAAGGGTTTCTTTGAGTCCCTTGGCCTGCTGGGAGAGCCTATTTATTTGGGTGGAGCCAGGTGATCGGGCTTCTGTGCCACCTGGACAGCTGTCTGTATGGACGTGTCTTATGTCGCCCCGGCCTGCTAGGCCCGAAGCCTGAGGCCTATCTCGGGGACACCTGGCTGCTAGGCTGCCCAAGACCTATCCAGGAGCAGGAGAAGCAGCCTAGGGTTGGGACTACAGGATTGGAGTTGTGAAGGTTTAGCCGGACGGGGAACCAGTTGTGGTCGGAGGTAGGAGGGAAGCTGTCGCCACTAAGGGACATCCATTTTCCTACCAGAGACTACAGTGGGCAAGCTTGAGCAAGTACCAGAGCAGTCTTCTCACCAACCGGGGACGGTGAAGAAGTGGGAAAGCTTTAGCAATTCCAGGCCAGGGACACAGCAGCATAGCGGGGGTGGTGCTTTAGGAGTATACAGCAGGATAGCTGTGGAGGAGCTCAGGGAATCCAGTGATGACTGGGATCTGGAAGTCTAGTGAGAGACTGGGAGCTCAGTGAGTGAAGATCTACAGTGAGATACTGTTAGATAAGAAACAGACTTCTGTGTTACCAAAAGTTACTGACAACTACCTTCTATTGACTGTTGCAAGATTAGTTGCCATAGGAGACAGCGGTCCTACCTATACAGAAGTGTTATCCGGCTGGAGGCCTTCGACTGTATAGCTGTCTACCTATAGAAGTCTCGGAGTCTGCCAACGCACGCCGCACCGCGCTGCTTTCACTACATTTTGTGTGACTGTTAACCAGTCAGCGGAGCACTGTTTGCTTCCTTTTAATATATATTTTAATAAAGCCAAGTTTTTTTACGGATTTACGCGATGGGGCTCATTCTTGTTTCATATGGATGTGTCTGCGGGGAGTGACTGGAACCGATCGGGATACCAGGACTGGAGATCCGAACGGAGGACTGTCACCAGGGACCATTGCTGCAGGATACGGCTGACAGGCTTGATACCCCTGCAGGGGTGAATTCTTCCGGTGAGTGAGGGCACAGAGGGGGGTCTTTTGGAAGGTTGGAAGAGTTTACAACACTAAGAGTACTGCTAGATGTTTGAAGAGACTTACTATTTGCATTTTAGGAAGAACGTTCTATGGACTTTCTTTCTTTGTTTCCTTTTTTTTGGGACATTTTTTGGACTGATGATTGAATGATTTATTTCTAAAACACTTTTATGCGCATTTATGATTATAAGGTTCTTATTTATATATTTTAGCACTTTTTCATGCACATATTTACGCTATTTTTTCAAGGATTTTTTGAAGGTTTTTTGGGAATTCATACCTTTTTTATACTAACTTATAATGTTTTGTTTTTGATCACCTCTAATCTAGTAAGGTGATAATACACGCTGCACTTTATATATATGTGGGCATTTTTCGCATATACACCAAGAATAGTTTTCCTACACGTTTGAAATTTCATCATTTCTACATATATAATATTTTATGTTCAGTTTTTTATTTATTCACATTTTTTACTTGATACACCTCACCAGTTTCTGCACATTAGACGAGGTTTAGCGGAACAGTGCCAATCACCCCGTATTGGGACTCTATACATCGGGATTTTGTCTGGCTCCGTGGGAAGGTGGCAAGTAACATCTTTACTTCGTATAGACTGTGTTATTGTGCATTTCAACAATGTGGGGAAGAACCAACATGTCTGTATGTTTGTCTGTATGTCTCATGGGAGAGCATCAGCCTGATCTTTTGTCACTTTATGCCAGTGCTGCAGGGGTTAAAATGGACTCCATGAAAGTTTTGGCGCGCCACAAGGAGAAAGAGGCAGGCGCTGAGGTTTCCAGAGACTGTGTTGACTTCCTGGGGGAAAGATGCCGGTGTCGGGTAAGCCTAAAATGGGTGAAAGGAGTGTGCCAGTGGGGGGCTGTGATACCTGTGGCCAGTAAGGGAGACAAGGTTGCTTTGCCAGTAGATGTTAGCTCAAAGCATGACATGCTTCTGGCTAAAGAGTGCTCCACTATGTCCGATTCAGATATACCCTCTGATCGGATTTCTGAACTGTTCTCAGACACTTTAGGACTGGATAGTGGACTGATAGTGAAGAGGAACAGGCATGTGATTTAGAGGAAGATGAGGTTCTTCCTGTGCAAGCTACTAGCGTGAAGATTGAACTGTCTGCCAGTGCAGCGCCACGCCTGTGTTTTACTAATTCCTTTGAGGAAGATCATTGGGCGAGTTGGGTTCCTTGTTACTAAGCCAACCCAAGTGACCAAGTTCGGTTGTAAACCCGATGTCGTTGCTGGGCACGCGGTCCAACGTGTCCCTGATGCACAGGTTCTGCCCGGGTGTGGAGAACCTAAAACACTGTCTAGGTTGTCCAAGTTACAGCGCATTATTATTAAGAAAGTGGCTGAAGATTATGGCTATTTGTATCCATTTGTTCCGGTTCAGTTGGAGAAGGAGATCTAGGAGAAGAAGGCACAGTGGGTGGATGTGGCTGTTCAAGCTTTCTCAAGATCCCTCTGAACCTTGATATTAAAAAGTTATCTCCAAGGTATGCAGAAAGGTACTCTTCTGTTTCACAAACTTGGGACTATGGCCGGCACATTACTCCAGACTGTGTGATCATTTGCAGGCCTAACAAGAAGGTCCTTCAGCACTACATTACTACTATTGATACAAGTGGGAAACCTGCACAGCTGTCAGATCCCAGGTATTACTGGTATATACTACTGAACTGTGTAAAGTTACAGAAATCATTATGGATTACAAATGTGTGAAGGGGGATAAACAGTTCAATCCCTGTATTTGCGAACGATACTAAGCTAAGCAGGGCAATAACTTCTCCACAGGATGTGGAAACCTTGCAAGAAGATCTGAACAAACTATTGGGGTGGGCAACTACATGGCAAATGAGGTTTAATGTGAAAAATGGATGGAAAAGGACCTAGGGGTCCTAGTAGATGACAAGCTCAGCAATGGCATGCAATGCCAAGCTGCTGCAAACAAAGCAAACAGAATATTGGCATGCATTATAAAGGGGATTAACTCAAGAGATAAAACGGACCAGAGTCTCTACGAGACTCTGGTCCGGCCGCACCTGGAGTATGCTGTCCAGTTCTGGGCACCAGTCCTCAGTAGGGATGAGCTTCGTGTTCGAGTCGAACCCATGTTCGACTCGAACATCGGCTGTTCGATCGTTCGCCGAATTGTGAACGTTATGGGCCGTTCGCGCTAAATTCGTGTGGCGCGTCACGGCCCATAATTCACTGCGGCATCGCAGTGCATTGCTGGCTGATGATTGGCCAAGCATGCACTATGACCCGCATGCTTGGCCAATCACAGCGCCGTCAGTAGAGAGAGCTGTAATTGGCCAAAGCCAGGGTGGCTTTGGCCAATTATGGCTCAGGGGATTTAGTACACACCCCACACTATATAAGGCCGCCTGCACGGCGGCCCTGTGTAGTGTGTGTTCCGGTGTGCTGAGAGATAGAGAGAGAGAGAGACAGTGTCATTTGATTTGAGTTAGATAGATTAGGCAGAACAGTCAGTCAGTTAGCTGCACTTACAGTGTATTGTGTATATATATGCATCCCAGGTGTTGCATATATATATATACACTGTATTCAGTTTAGCTAGATCCGTTCCTGTTATCTTCTATCTAGACTATTTACATTTAATGCAGTGCGTCCTGCTCACAGTGTTCAGCTAGATCCGTTCCTGCTATTTACATTTAGTGCAGTGCGTCCTGCTCACAGTGTTCAGCTAGATCCGTTCCTGTTATCTTCTAGACTATTTACATTTAGTGCAGTGCGTCCTGCTCACAGTGTTCAGCTAGATCCGTTCCTGCAATTTACATTTAGTGCAGTGCGTCCTGCTCACAGTGTTCAGCTAGATCCGTTCCTGCTATTTACATTTAGTGCAGTGCGTCCTGCTCACAGTGTTCAGCTAGATCCGTTCCTGTTATCTTCTAGACTATTTACATTTAGTGCAGTGCGTCCTGCTCACAGTGTTCAGCTAGATCCGTTCCTGCAATTTACATTTAGTGCAGTGCGTCCTGCTCACAGTGTTCAGCTAGATCCGTTCCTGCTATTTACATTTAGTGCAGTGCGTCCTGCTCACAGTGTTCAGCTAGATCCGTTCCTGCTATTTACATTTAGTGCAGTGCGTCCTGCTCACAGTGTTCAGCTAGATCCGTTCCTGTTATTTACATTTAGTGCAGTGCGTCCTGCTCACAGTGTTCAGCTAGATCCGTTCCTGCTATTTACATTTAGTGCAGTGCGTCCTGCTCACAGTGTTCAGCTAGATCCGTTCCTGCTATTTACATTTAGTGCAGTGCGTCCTGCTCACAGTGTTCAGCTAGATCCGTTCCTGCTATTTACATTTAGTGCAGTGCGTCCTGCTCACAGTGTTCAGCTAGATCCGTTCCTGTTATCTTCTAGACTATTTACATTTAGTGCAGTGCGTCCTGCTCACAGTGTTCAGCTAGATCCGTTCCTGCTATTTACATTTAGTGCAGTGCGTCCTGCTCACAGTGTTCAGCTAGAGCCATTCCTGCTATTTACATTTAGTGCAGTGCGTCCTGCTCACAGTGTTCAGCTAGATCCGTTCCTGTTATCTTCTAGACTATTTACATTTAGTGCAGTGCGTCCTGCTCACAGTGTTCAGCTAGATCCGTTCCTGCTATTTACATTTAGTGCAGTGCGTCCTGCTCACAGTGTTCAGCTAGATCCGTTCCTGTTATCTTCTAGACTATTTACATTTAGTGCAGTGCGTCCTGCTCACAGTGTTCAGCTAGATCCGTTCCTGTTATCTTCTAGACTATTTACATTTAGTGCAGTGCGTCCTGCTCACAGTGTTCAGCTAGATCCGTTCCTGTTATCTTCTAGACTATTTACATTTAGTGCAGTGTGCCCTGCTCACAGTGTTCAGCTAGATCCGTTCCTGTTATCTTCTAGACTATTTACATTTAGTGCAGTGCGTCCTGCTCACAGTGTTCAGCTAGATCCGTTCCTGTTAAATTCCTACTGACAGGCAGGCTTGTCTGGTTACAGTATATAAAGCTACCTGAAGAAAATTACAGGTGTTCTATTTGATCCTATTAGTACCACGGTCAGGCAGCTAGACTATTTACATTTAGTACAGTGCATCCTGCTCACAGTGTTCAGCTAGATCCGTTCCTGTTATCTTCCTACTGACAGGCAGGCTTGTCTGGTTACAGTATATAAAGCTACCTGAAGAAAATTACAGGTGTTCTATTTGATCCTATTAGTACCACGGTCAGGCAGCTAGACTATTTACATTTAGTACAGTGCGTCCTGCTCACAGTGTACAGCTAGATCCGTTCCTGTTATCTTCCTACTGACAGGCAGGCTTGTCTGGTTACAGTATATAAAGCTACCTGAAGAAAATTACAGGTGTTCTATTTGATCCTATTAGTACCACGGTCAGGCAGCTAGACTATTTACATTTAGTACAGTGCGTCCTGCTCACAGTGTTCAGCTAGATCCGTTCCTGTTATCTTCCTACTGACAGGCAGGCTTGTCTGGTTACAGTATATAAAGCTACTTGAAGAAAATTACAGGTGTTCTATCCCAGCTTAGTGCAGCTACAGGCCATTAGTATGTCTGGAAGGCCAAGAAGGAGAGGCAGACAGTCACAAGCCAATAAGAGAGGGCAAGCAGGCTCTGTGTCTAGTGCTGGTCGTGGAGACGGTGCATCCTCATCAGCACGTGGCCAAGGGACACGCTTGGCCTTTTTTTCGGCAGCTGGCCGTGTTGAGCCGCAACATGCGGAAGACTTGGTCGAGTGGATGACCAAGCCGTCCTCATCCTCCTCATCCTCTCTCATCCATGCCCAGGGTGCTTTGTCTGGCAAAGCAGCGGCCTCTTCCCTCAGCTCAATGTCATCAGTGACTCCTTCCCTAGCTCCACCATGTCCTCATGAGGATTCCCTCGAACTGTTTGACCACAGTGTTGGGTACATGCTCCAGGAGGATGCCCAGCGTTTGGAAGGCTCTGATGACGATACTGAGCTCGATGAAGGCAGTAACATGAGCACGGACAGAGGGGGTGCCCAAGAAGGACAGCAATCTGGCAGTCATGCTCCCCCTGCTGCAGCATACTGCCAGGTTTGCTCCAGTGATGAGGAGGGAGGGGATGATGAGGTCACTGACTCAACGTGGGTGCCTGATAGGAGAGAGGAGGAGGAGGAGGAGGAGGAGGAGGAGGCGGCGGCACATCACCAACGAGGCAGGATGCCCTCCAGGGGCCAGCCTAAGGGCAGCACATTGACTGCATCACACCCCAAAGCTCCACATGTGCAGGGCGCTGCAGTCTCTGCGCGTTATTCAAAAAGTTCTTTGGTGTGGGCCTTTTTTGAGACGAGTGCATCAGATCGCACCGCTGCTATTTGCAACATATGTCTCAAGCGTATCTCGCGTGGCCAAAACATCTCCCGCTTGGGTACCACATGCTTGACCAGACATATGTTGACCTGCCATGCAGTTCGTTGGCAAGCGTATCTAAAAGACCCACACCAAAGAACAAAGAGGATCTCTCCTTGCTCCTCATCAGCTGAGATTTCCAACCCCACTAGACCTTCAGTCCTCTCTGAGACCTGCAGTGAGAGGAATGAAGGTGTAGAATTAGGTGTGTCACAGCCAAGTACTTGTGGGCAATCTGCTTTTGGTACACCGACGTCAGATTGTACCAGGCAAATTTCCCTGCCCCAGCTGCTGCACCGCCGAAAGAAGTTTGCTCCCAGCCATCCACATGCCCAGCGGTTGAAAGCTAGCTTGGCAAAATTGCTAGCACTTCAACTGCTGCCTTTTCAGTTGGTAGACTCTGCCCCCTTCCGTGAGTTTGTGGAATGTGCGGTTCCTCAGTGGCAGGTACCCAAACGCCACTTTTTCTCACGGAAGGCAATTCCGGCTCTCTACCGGCATGTGGAAGGCAATGTCCATGCCTCGCTGGACAGGGCGGTCAGCGGTAAGGTGCATATTACCGCTGACTCATGGTCCAGCAGGCATGGACAGGGACGTTACCTAAGTTTCACGGCGCATTGGGTGACTCTGCTGGCAGCTGGGAAGGATGCAGGACAAGGTGCAGTAGTGTTGGAGGTTGTTCCGCCACCACGCCTCCAAAATGCTGATTGTGACACACCTCTCTCCTCCACCCCCTCCTCTTCTTCTTCCTCCATGGCCTCTTCCTCGGAACCAGCGGTGCTCTGTAGGCGTTCAAGGGGCTACGCAAGTACGCAGGCCAAAAGATGCCATGCGGTGCTTGAGCTGGTGTGCTTGGGGGACAGGAGCCACACTGGGGCAGAGGTTCTGTCAGCTCTGCAGGGGCAGGTTCAGAGGTGGTTGATGCCACGCCAACTTAAGGCAGGAATGGTGGTTTGCAACAATGGCACCAACCTCCTCTCTGCCCTCCGACAGGGACAAATGACCCATGTGCCCTGTTTGGCTCACGTCCTTAACTTGGTGGTGCAGCGGTTCTTGGGCAGGTACCCGGGCTTACAGGATGTCCTGAGGCAGGCCAGGAAAGTCTGTGTGCATTTCCGCCGGTCATATAATGCCAGTGCTCGGCTGACGGACCTCCAAAAGGAGTTTAACCTGCCCAAGAACCGCCTAATCTGTGACATGCCCACCAGGTGGAACTCAACGTTGGCCATGCTGCAGCGGCTGCACACGCAGCAGAGGGCCATCAATGAGTACCTGTGCGACTATGGCACCAGGACAGGGTCAGGGGAGCTTGGTTTTTTTCCCCACGCCAGTGGGCCATGATCAGGGATGCATGCACTGTCCTGTCACCATTCGAGGAGGCCACGAGGATGGTGAGCAGTGACAGTGCATGCATCAGTGACACTGTCCCCCTTGTCCACCTGTTGGAGCACACGCTGCGCGGAATAATGGGCAGGGCACTTGAGGCAGAACAGAGGCAGGAAGAGGAGGACTTCCTTAGCTCTCAAGGCCCCCTTTATCCAGACAGTGTTCCTGCGTGCCCGCCGATCACACAGGAAGAGGACGAGGAGGAAGAGGAGGAGGAGGAAGATTGTGTCAGTATGGAGGTGGAGCCTGGCACTCAGCATCAGCAGCAGTCTTTAAGGGATCAGTCCCAAGAAACACATGGACTTGTACGTGGCTGGGAGGAGGTGGCTGCGGACCATGTCGTTCTTAGTGACCCAGAGGACTCCGGACCGAATGCCTCAGCAAACCTACGCTGCATGGCCTCCCTGATCCTGCAAAGCCTGCGTAAGGATCCTCGTATTCGTGGTATCAAGGAGAAGGACCAATACTGGCTGGCAACCCTCCTTGATCCACGTTACAAGGGTAAGGTTGCGGACCTTATCTTGCCATCGCAGAGGGAGCAGAGGATGAAACATCTTCGGGAGGCCTTGCAGAAAGGTCTGTGCAACGCGTTCCCAGAGACTGGGAGGTTACAAACTCCTGTTTCTGGACAACGTGTTGCTGAGGCTTCGGTCAGTCAAAGAAGGAGCGGTGGAGAAGGTGGCCGTCTGACCGATGCGTTCAGACAATTTTTTGGTCCGCAGCCCCAAGGTATGATCGGTTCCAGCAACCATCGCCAGCGTCTGTTTTACATGGTGCAGGAATACCTAGGGGCAAGATCAGACTTGGACACCTTTCCCACCGAAAATCCTCTGGGTTACTGGGTCTTGAGGATGGATCACTGGCCAGAGCTTGCACAGTATGCAATTGAGCTACTGGCCTGTCCTGCATCCAGCGTTCTTTCGGAACGCACATTCAGTGCTGCTGGAGGCGTGGTAACCGATCACAGGGTGCGTCTGTCCACCGACTCGGTCGATCGGCTGACCTTCATAAAAATGAATGAGTCTTGGATCACCACCAGCTACCAAGCACCTGATGCTGATGTAACCGAATAATTTTTTTTGAAATCTCAGATCCCTTCAAAGACTGCCTATGCTGATGCTGAGTGACTATCCCTGAGTAATTATCCTCTTCCTCCTCAATCATCACGCTGATAGCTTGTAAGAACATTTTTGGTTCTGGGCGCCACCACCAGTGCCTAAGGCACAATTTTTCAGCCCCTGTTTAACAGGGGCGTGTAATTACAATTTTTGATGTAATACTTTGCAGCAGGGCTCGTTCCTGCATTCCAACTAGAGTGTCTGTGAGGGGTTGCAGTGTTGTGGCACCAGCACCAGTGCCTAAGGCCCAATTTTTCTGCCCCTGTCTAACAGGGGCGTGTAATTACAATTTTTGATGCAATACTTTGCAGCAGGGCTCGTTCCTGCGTTCCAACTAGAGTGTCTGTGAGGGGTTGCAGTATTGTGGCACCAGCACCAGTGCCTAAGGCCCAATTTTTCTGCCCCTGTCTAACAGGGGCGTGTAATTACAATTTTTGAAGCAATACTTTGCAGCAGGGCTCGTTCCTGCGTTCCAACTAGAGTGTCTGTGAGGGGTTGCAGTGTTGTGGCACCAGCACCAGTGCCTAAGGCCTAATTTTTCAGCTCCTGTTCAACAGGGGCATGTAATTACAATTCTTGATCTAATATTTCACAGCAGGGCCCTGTGAGGGCTTACAGTGTTGTGGCCACAGCAACACCTAAGGCCCAAATTTCTGCTGAGTATATAGGGCAGGACCCTACTTTCAAACATCTAACTTACAAACGACTCCTACTTGCAAACGGAAGGAGACAACAGGAAGTGAGATGAAATCTACCCCTAGGAAGGGAAATTCTCTCCTGTAAGAGTTAATATGGGAAAACAATTTCTCCTTTCCACTGATGCTTTCCAATCCTTGTTCCACAAAAAAACCCAAATTTTCAAAAAACATTTTTCATTGGGACAAAAAAGTGAGGTGAAATCTTCTGAAGAGGAGGAAAGACAGCAAAACAAATGTATGTATCAAAAATTCGAAGCCTGCAGTGATCCTGGATAGCAGCAGCAGGGAGGAACACGAAGGCAGTGATTTCTACTGACCATACATCAGTGAAATGCGATCTAGATCTTTTACATCATGGTCCTCCTGATATGCGGATTGAGTCCATCTCATTGAAAGATCCTGTCCGCCCCCCTTCCTTGTGTGGAGACCTGAGGAGCTGTTTTTCCCCTGAGTGGAGGTTCATATTAAGCTGATTTACAGCTTACCTCTGGTAAGCGCACATCTTATTAGGTGGAGGATTTCTCACTGGGTGTTATATGTATATAATCACCGATTGCATCTGCCTTGGCTCCGAGGACTGTGTGTTTTTGTGACTGTTTAGTCACTTTCCTACTTCATTTGGGACTTTTATTTTTTAGTCACTTGTTCTATTTTCACTTTCATTAGAATTTTGGTGTTTCAATATTTTAATATTTTTCAATATTTTTTATATTTGATGAATTGTATTTCTATGCACGTAATCATGTCTGTTTAGTTACGTCACATGTCATTGTTCTTAGCGCGGTCTTTTTTGATTATTTTTAGCAAAACAAATGTCACAGGGGTGATAACCCTTCCCTATGTTTTCCAAAAAGCTTAGAAAAGATTTTTTGGCTGGAGCTAAACACGTTAAAAATGTTCAAAATTACAAACAGATTCTACTTAACAACAAACCTACAGTCTCTGTCTTGTTTGCACCGCCTGTATACTGCTGTTCAGAGTATATAGGGCCTGGTGGCCCCACACCTTTCCTTATTTTAATTTGGGTGCGGGGTTCCCCTTAATATCCATACAAGACCCAAAGGGCCTGGTAATGGACTGGGGGGTACCCATGCCGTTTGTCTCACTGATTTTCATCCATATTGCCATGACCCGACATGACATTAAACCCGCAAGCAGTTTTAAATGAGATTTTTTCCTTTAAAAATGACATTTGGTGCAGGGACTGTTCTAAACATGGGAAACACGCGTCACTTTACAGGCATACTATAGACACCCCCCAGGTACGATATTTAAAGGAATATTTCACTTTTTTTTTTTACTTTAAGCATCATTAAAATCACTGCTCCCGAAAAAACGGCCGTTTTTAAAAGTTTTTTTTGCATTGATACATGTCCCCTGGGGTAGGACCCGGGTCCCCAAACCCTTTTTAGGACAATACCATGCAAATTAGCCTTTAAAATGAGCACTTTTGATTTCGAACGTTCGAGTCCCATAGACGTCAATGGGGTTCTAACGTTCGTGCGAACTTTCGGTCCGTTCGCGGGTTCTGGTGCGAACCGAACCGGGGGGTGTTCGGCTCATCCCTAGTCCTCAGGAAGGATGTGCTGGAAATAGAGTAAGTACAGAGAAGGGCAACAAAACTAATAAAGGGACTGGGGGACATTAGTTATGAAGAAAGGTTACGAGTACTGAACTTATTCTCTCTGGAGAAGAGACGCTTGAGAGGGGATATGATTTCAATTTACAAATACCATACTGGTGACCCCACAATAGGGATAAAACTTTTCCGTGAAAGGGAGTTTAATATGACACGTGTCCACTCATTAAAATTAGAAGAAAAGAGGTTTAACCTTAAACTGTGTAGAGGGTTCTTTACTGTAAGAGCAGTAAGGATATGGAATTCCCTTCCACAGGCAGTGGTTTCAGCTGGGAGCATCGATAGATTAAAAAACCCATTAGATATGCACCTGAATAACCTTAATATAGAGGGATATACAATGTAATACTCAGGGCTGGACTGGGAATAAAAACCAGCCCTGGAAATAATTTCATATCAGCCTCATAGCATTATTATACCAGCCCAACAGCCAGGGGCGGATCCAGAGTCTAGTCTCGGGAGGGGCACTGCCAGAAAATATATTTTTTTGGGTACATTTATCGGGGAAATGGCTGGTGTTGGCGCTTCAATCATCACGGCACCATGGTTGTTATGGTGTCAGGATGATTGAAGCGCATTATTACCATAATTACATTTGTTATAAAAAATTAAATAGTTTAACTCACCATAATGCAGAATCAGTGGGAGCCCCGAGTGTGTCACTTGCCACGTCACCTGTCACTAGATGCAGATTGTCACTTGCCACGTCGCCTGCCACGTTGCAGATTGTCATTTGCCATGTCACTTGCCACGTCGCCTGCCACTGTGCGGATTGTCACTTGCCACGTCGCCTGCCACGTTGCGGATTGTCACTTGCCACGTCGCCTGTCACCAGATGCAGATTGTCACTTGCCACGTCGCCTGCCACGTTGCGGATTGTCACTTGCCACGTCGCCTGTCACCAGATGCAGATTGTCACTTGCCACGTCGCCTGCCACGTTGCGGATTGTCACTTGCCACGTCGCCTGTCACCAGATGCAGATTTTCACTTGCCACGTTGCGGATTGTCACTTGCCATGTCACTTGCCACGTAGCCTGCCACATGTTGCGGATTGTCACTTGCCACGTCGCCTGTCACTTGCCACCTGCTAAGGTGGTCTCTTGTGTCCCAGAGACAGGCAGCAGAGAGATGATGTAATCTCTCTGCTGCCGCAGCTGCCTGCATGGAGGGGGGGAAGTTGAACTGCAGGGATGCAGGGCGGGCGCCGAGAGATGATGTCATCTCTCTGCTCCCCCGCCCACCGGCTCCCTGATTGGTCAGCAGGCAGCAGCCCGCCCACAAACACATTGAGCGGCGGCTCTCCCTCGCCTATGGAGCCGCCCGGCGGCTCCCTCACTTACTCCCTCATTCACCGAGCCGCCCAGCGGCTCCTTCAGTCACCGAGCCGCCCAGCGGCTCCTTCAGTCACGGAGCCGCCCAGCGGCTCTCTTAGTCACGGAGCCGCCCAGCGGCTCCCCCAGTCACTGAGCCGCCCAGCGGCTCCTTCAGTCACCGAGCCCCCCAGCGGCTCTCTCAGTCACCGAGCCGCCCAGCGGCTCCCTCAGTCACCGAGCCGCCCGGCGGCTTCCTCAGTCACCGAGCCGCCCGGCGGCTCTCTCAGTCACGGAGCCGCCCGGCGGCTCTCTCACACACCCTGCTCTCAGTCACCTGCATTTCTCGGAGGGGGCAATTGCCCCGTTGCCCCCCCCCTGGATCCGCCACTGCCAACAGCATAACGTCATTATTTTCTTGTTCATAAAAGGGAAAACCATGCATTTTAAAGCACATTTGAAGAGCGTATTATATATAGATAAGACAGATATGAAAGCACATAGGGCTAGGGATATATATATATATATATATATATATATACACACATATATGTATATAACAGAAAATTCCAGTTAAAAGTGGTAAAACTGAAGCAGTCATCAAAGGGGGACACCTGGGACTCTGGGAATGTGGGGGGGACTCTGGTGACCAGAGACCACCTTCTGCAGAAAGAATACACTAAGGTAAGAGGGGCTGGGTTACGGATATAAGGGGGAAACCTTTATATCAGTGCCCCCTTACATTATTGTGTTCGCTCCCCCCTTACATCAGTAACCCCCCTCAGACTGGCCTGGCGGTGCGGTCACTGACCTCCTCTCAGGTGCACCTTGCAGGGCTCAGTCAGTCGGCTCCAGCTTGGTGGCTCTGGTTTTCCTATAGTCTCCTCTACACAGTCCACACATGCCTGACTTCTCCCATGACCCCCATCTTGGCGGCTCTCCCACTCTTGACTTCTCTCCAGACTCCCTCAGAGACTGCAGACATGATATAAGAAAAGAGATGGTCAGAGGTTGCGGACATGATACAAGAGATGGTTAGAGGCTGCGGGCATAGTACAGAAGATGGTCAGAGGTTGCAGACATGATACAGGAGATGTCAGAGGCTATGGACGTGTATTATAGGGCCTCCCCGGGCTCCTAGGTCGGAAGGCTGAAGCCTATCCCGGGGACACCTGGCTGCTAGGCCGCCTGAGGCCTATCCAGAAGCAGGAGAAGCAGCATAGGGTTGGGAATAAGATTGGAGTCCAACCAAATTGTGAAGGTTCAGCCGGACGAGAACCAGTTGTGGTCAAAGGTAGAAGAGAAGCTGTCGCCACCAAGGGACAATCCATTTTACTACCAGAGACTACAATGAGTAAGCTTGAAAAAGTACAAGAGCAGTCTTCTCACCAACCGGGGACGATGAAGAAGTGGGAAAGCTCCAGCAAGTGCCAAGCCAGGGACCCAGCAGGATGGGGTGGTGATGCTTGAGAAGTATACAGTGGGATAGCTGTGGAGGAGCTCAGGAGATCCAGTGACAACTGGGATCTTGAAGTCTAGTGAGAGACTGGGAGCTCAGTGAGTGAAGATCTACAGTGAGATACTTTTTTTTACACATGGTAAAATGCTCATTTTAGGTCTGAAGAATTGATAACCCCCCCCCCCCCCCCCAACATATTATATATTTTATGAAGGCAGATACCTTGGAGAATAAAATTGTGGTGATTGCAATTTGTTACACCATATGATATCAGAACAATCGGATACAGTATCTCACAAAAGTGAGTACACCCCTCACATTTTTGTAAATATTTTATTATATCTTTTCATGTGACAACATTGAAGTAATTACACTTTGCTACAATGTAAAGTAGTGAGTGTACAGCTTGTATAACAGTGTAAATTTGCTGTCCCCTCAAAATAAGTCAACACACAGCCATTAATGTCTAAACCACTGGCAACAAAAGTGAGTACACCCCTAGGTGACAATGTCCGAATTGGGCCCAATTAGCCATCTTTCCTCCCCGGTGTCATGTGACTCATTAGTGTTACAAGGTCTCAGGTGTGAATTGGGAGCAAGTGTGTTGCTCTCACTCTCTCATACTGGTCACTGGCAGTTCGACATGGCACCTCATGGCAAAGAACTCTCTGAGGATCTGAAAAAAATAATTGTTGTTTTACATAAAGATGGCCTAGGCCATAGGTGTGCGCAGCCTATTGCATTAGGGTGTGCATCCCAAAGTTCCAACACACATAAATGCCACCTTCTGTCACAGGAAGGGGGCTCTGGTGGTGGGAGTCAGTCGATTGGGAGCATATTATGGTACACCCTAAATACTGGTGTAACGTGTTCCTAAAGTTGAACCTAGACTTTTATATAATGGGGGCATTTACACTGGCCACTGGCACCCCCGACCACCCACCTGGTGCTGCTTCTGGATAATGCTAATGCACATGGGGTGATTAGGGTGTGCCCAGGCACACCCGGCACACCCTGTGTGCACACCTATGGCCTAGGCTATAAGAAGATTGCCAAGACCCTGAAACTGAGCTGCAGCACGGTGGTCAAGACCATTCAGTGGTTTAACAGGACAGGTTCCACTCAGAACAGGCCTTGCCATGATCGATCAAAGAAGTTGAGTGCACATGCTCAGCTTCATATCCAGAGGTTGTCTTTGGGAAATAGACGTATGAGTGCTGCCAGCATTGCTGCAGAGGTTGAAGGGGTGGGGGGGTCAGCCTGTCAGTGCTCAGACCATATGCCACACACTGCATCAAATTGGTCTGCATGGCTGTCGTCCTAGAAGGAAGCCTCATCTAAAGATGATGCAAAAGAAAGCCCACAAACAGTTTGCTGAAGACAAGCAGACTAAGGACATGGATTACTGGAACCATGTCCTGTGGTCTGATGAGACCAAGATAAACTTATTTGGTTCAGATGGTGTCAAGTGTGTGTGGCGGCAACCAGGTGAGGAGTACAAAGACAAGTGTGTCTTGCCTACAGTCAAGCGTGGTGGTGGGAGTGTCATGGTCTGGGGCTGCATGAGTGCTGCCGGCACTGGGGAGCTACAGTTCACTGAGGGAACCATGAATGCCAACATGTACTGTGACACACTGAAGCAGAGCATGATCCTCTCCCTTCAGAGACTGGGCCACAGGGAAGTATTCCAACAGGATAACGACCCCAAACACACCTCCAAGATGACCACTGTTTTGCTAAAGAAGCTGAGGATACAGGTGATGGACTGGCCAAGCATGTCTCCAGACCTAAACCCTATTGAGCATCTATGGGGCATCCTCAAATGGAAGGTCGAGGAGTACAAGGTCTCTAACATCCACCAGCTCCATGATGTCGCCATGGAGGAGTGGAAGAGGACTCCAGAGGCAACCTGTGAAGCTCTGGTGAACTCCATGCCCAAGAGGGTTAAGGCAGTGCTGGAAAATAATGGTGGCCACACAAAATATTGACATTGTGGGCCCAATTTGGACATTTTCATTTAGGAGTGTACTCACTTTTGTTGCCAGCGGTTTAAGCATTAATGGCTGTGAGTTGAGTTATTTTGAGGGGACATCAAATTCACACTGTTACACAAGCTGTACACTCACTACTTTACATTATAGCAAAGTATCATTTCTTCAGGGTTGTCATATGAAAATATATAATAAAATATTTACAAAAATGTGAGGGGTGTACTCACTTTTGCGAGATACTGTATATTCTGTAAAAATACACCTAAATTAATGATAGCGTGTAGGCAGGCTGCCTTCTGTGAGTTAGTTAGCTTTGGCTGCCCAAGCCAGGGGAAAGGATTTAATGCTTTTACCACCTTCCCCGGGCTACGATTGCAGGCTTTCTGGGGTCCGGCCTCCCATACTGTGTGATATAAAAGGGATAGGGGTCCAGGTCCCTGCCATGCACAAAAGTGACAGGTGAGAAGAAGAGGGTCACTGGGACTTGCCTGCTTCAGGGAGCACCGACTCATCGGGATACCGTCATTATGGACACTGCCTTTCTGGACACTCTATTTATGGATCTTACACTTAAAGCGGTTGTAAACCGCTGGCCTTTTTTTTTTGTTCTTACCTGCAATGTAAAGGCATAATGTGCTAGCATAGCATATTATGTGAAACTTACCTGAAAACGAAGCCTTCCAGCAATGCAATGTCATCACTGGAGGCGGCTTCCATCTTTACCCATCTTGCTTCCGTGTTCGCGGACTCTGGCTCTATGACTGGCTGGAGGTGATGCGCGCCAGAGCCGCCGGACAAGGCACAGGTCTGAAGGAACAGCACGGTGGCCGTTCCTTCAGAACGCTTACACTACCTATAGGTAAGCCTTATTATAGGCTTACCTATATGTACAATTTAGTGATGGAAGTTTACTTTCTCTTTAAAGCGTTGTTACCCCAACACTTCATATTCCTGATAAGTGCCTGCTGTACCATGTACTTGTATGAGAAAGTATCCCGTTCTCTTTTTAAAAAAACTGACCACACTAAGCAGGAGAGCACACCGTGGTCAGTTCTCTAGCTGTGCTTGGAACTCAATTTGCTCTCCACCAATAATCAGACTTGTCATGACACGCCCCCGCTGCACAGCCTTTCACTGGGAAGCTCAGTGTGCCGCTGTTTCTTCTCCCCCTAGCTCTTATGCAGCTGAGAACAGAGGGAACGTGACCACTTATAAAAAAAAGGGAAAAAAGGAATTTATAAGGTTTTTTTATATCTATACAAAAATGTTTTGCATTTCATTTCTATTTTAAACGGAATGGGTTGTCTTACAAGGTGATCGTTTACAATCACTTTAACCACTTAAGGACCGGAAGATTTTTCCCCCTTAATGACCGGGCCATTTTTAGCGATACGGCACTGCACCACTTTAACTGACAATTGCGCGGTCGTGCGACGCTATACCCAAACAAAATTGACGTCCTTTTTTTCCCACAAATAGAGCTTTCTTTTGGTGGTCTTTGATCACCTCTGCGTTTTTAATTTTTTTTCACTATAAACAAAAAAAATGAACAATCTTGAAAAGAAACCAATATTTTTTACTTTTTGCTATCATAAATATCCAAAAAAAACAAATAAAAAAAAAACAAATTTCTTCATCAGTTTAGGCCAATATGTATTCTTCTACATATTTTTGGTAAAAATAAAAAAAAAATCGCAATAAGCATATATTGATTGATTTGCGCAAAAGTTATAGCGTCTACACAATAAGGGATATATTTATGGCATTTTTATTATTCATTTTTTTTTTTTTTTACTAGTAATGACAGTAATCAGCAAATTTTTAGCAGGAATGCAACATTGCAGCAGACAGATTGGACACTTTTAAAACTTTTTTGGGACCAGTGACATTTATACAGCGATCAGAGCTAAAAATACCCACTGATTGCTGTATACATGTTACTGGCAGGGAATGGGTTAACACTAGGGGGCGATCAAGAGGTTAAGTGTTACCTAGGGAGGTGTTTCTAACTGTGGGGGGTGTGTAGTGACTGCGGAGGAGAGAGATCGCGGTTCCTTCTTACTAGGAACAGCAGATCTCTCTCTACTCCGCAATCAGAAAGGTGATCTGTCTGTTTTTCTGTCACCGCCGGCCATGCAGATCGGCTCCGGGGTTGGGCCGCGGGCGCGCCCCCTATAGCCCTTAAAGTGGCCACCGTACAGCTCTGACGATTCGGGGAGCCGACGGCGGCTGGTCGGCAAGTAGTTAAGGACTCTTCCTGTGCAGGTATGATGGGGCAGCCACAGATAGGTTTGGTTGGGGATAGGGACATTTTACTCTGTTACATCTGTAATGCCAAGTTTACAGTAAAGTTGTTTCAACTGCTTTCAGCTTGGTCTGAAGTTATTCAAAGAGGTGAATGTTGGGTTCTGGTGTATCCTAAAGAACCAGGGTCTGTAAAAGCACTATGGGTTATGCGTAACATCTCTACAAATGGTTAACTCAGCAAAAGCAAAGAAGAACAGGTAGCTGCCATGGGTAGGGAAGGGAAAAACAGATACAGCAACCAGTTGTTTGGCATGGTACCTGGTTAGGTGACAGGTCCTCCAGTAGCGAGGGGGACTCCCTCCATAGCCGTTTGTCTCCTCTGGTCACCAAGAGCAGTCTAGCATTACGGACATCTAAGGCCTGATCACTAGGTACGGGAAGCAATGAGCACGCCTGGAGCCCCGGTATGTGCTCGGCAGGACCCCAAAAGTAACAGAGGTTCGCTGGACAGGTGGAGTGGGCTCAGGCTCAGCACGTCCCTCCTAATGCAAAACCTACCTAACCTGTCAGCCTTAACATTTTTCAGATTGTTAGTATTTTGATTTTACTAAACTGTCTTTCTTTCTTCTTTTTTACTTACCATTGCTATAACAGGGGGAGGGGGCTGATAAGTGGATTCTTTCAATTATCACGCTAAATACAGCCTTCATTAGCTGGAAAAATGATGTTTGATATTAAAGAACAGAGTTATGCTGGCCATACACTATACGAAAAATCGGCCAAAATTCGGTCATTTAGACCGTTCGTTCGTTTTTCGGCCAGTTAATGGGCACAAAATCCATAATCGTTTGGACGTTTTTGAGCCGAAAAAGTGAAGGACAAGTTTGGAAATTTTCTGCTGAACGAACGATAAATTGAAAGGTTAATGTGTTTCCTGTCCGAACTGTCTGCACTGGGTATATGTAAAAAAACGAACAAAAAATGTATTTATTTATGTCCACTGAACGATTTATCACTGATTACATGATGGCACCATTGTTTGTGCTCACGACCGAACGTTCGTTTTTCGAAAATGGGTTCGGCCGATTTTTCGAATAGTGTATGGCCAGCATGAGGATGGCCATAGATGGAGCGATTTTTGTTCCTGCAATCCCTTATCAACACAGTCAGAAGCTATTGTGTTCCTCGCAAAGCCGTCCTCAACAGAATAACACAGTGAATGTTGTTAGCGGCTATAATAGCTGCTAACAATAATCACGTGTAAAATCCAACAGGCTGGTTGTACCTACGTTGGTCGATCGATCAACTTGGGTACATTCGGCCTGCCCATACTCCACTGAACAGGCAGCGATTCGAACCATCTATGGCTGGCCTAACCCCAACCCCATACCTCCCAACTTTCCGAAATGGCAAAGAGGGACACCTGTTAGCAAAAGTATGGAGGCATAGGACACGCCCCCTGAAGGAGGGACAGAGGGACATTGTTCCAAATGAGGGACAGTCCCTCCAAATCAGGGACAGTTGGTAACTATTCCTAACCCTAGCACTAAACACAAAACTAACACTGATGCTCTCCCTGTACCTGCGTGGGTTTTCTCCGGGTACTCCGGTTTCCTCCCACACTCCAAAGACATGCTGGTAAGTTAATTAGATTCTGTCTAAATTGGCCCTAGTATATGAATGTGAGTTAGGAAACTTAGATTGTAAGCTCCTTGAGGATAGGGACCGATGTGAATATACAATGTATATGTAAAGCACTGCGTAAATTGACGGCGCCATATAAGTACCTTTAATAATAACAATAATAATAATAATAATACTTGCCACAGCACTAACCCCAAAACTTTATTGCTGACATGATGACCTTTGGCTTTCATATTGATCTACAATATTTATTTGTATTAAATCTTTCATTTAAAGTTAAACATTTAGTACATGATGCATCCATGATACATTGCTTGCACAACATGCTGTGCTTTCATATAAGAAAGCCTAGCACTACTGCATCACTTTATAAATGCTCCTACACATGGGATATCCAGTTGGCTCATTCAATTTTCTTTATATGTAAAATGATATCCTATAATTAAAGTGGTTTAGTCATAAGGTTTTTTTTACCGCAATGCATCCTCTGCATTAGGGTGAAAAACCTTCTATGTGCAGTTCTCCTCGCCCTGTGTCTGAGAGCAGCGACTCTTCTGCTCTCTCCCTCCTCACAATTCAGACTGATAGCAGAAGGAACCACTGGTAGGAGATTTCCACTGCAGCCTATATACACACCCACATGTGTGATGCCAATATCATGTGACCCGGCTAGCTCTGAGAACAAGTAATTATTCTCTCCAGCATAAAAGACACAACTGAGCATGTGCAGGTTGGCTACCCTGCCTATGGTGTCTGTTTTATGAATGGGAAAACAATTGGAATCGCGTTAGAGAGGACTTGTGTCCTGGCATATGGTCACTAGGCATATGGTCACTTCGGTTCGCACCAGAACATGCGAACAGGAAAAAAATTTGTTCGAACACCGTTAAAGTCTATGGGACACGAACATGAATAATCAAAAGTGCTAATTTTAAAGGCTTATATGCAAGTTATTGTCATAAAAAGTGTTTGGGGACCCGGGTCCTGCCCCAGGGGACATGGATCAATGCAAAAAAATTTTTAAAAACGGCCATTTTTTCAGGAGCAGTGATTTTAATAATGCTTAAAGTCAAACAATAAAAGTGTAATGTCAAAAATCAGGTATATAAAAATCCGCCCACTCATACACCCAAAAACGCTGCGCTGATGGAAAATAGTCTTAATCTAAGCTGCTGCTTAAATAATATCAACCATAAATGAAAAAAATTGGTTCACCACAATCTCGCCCCAAGTGAACTCAAAATAGCAGCGCTAAAGAAAACCCTAATTATAAAGTGACATATAGTGAAGAGTGAAAAACAAAAAATCAACCAGTGATATAATTATATCATCACTCTTCCCTATTAATGTGCATCAAATGATATGATCAAAAATTCACAGAAATAGTGCGCAAAACCAATTATGTGAATAACATATCTGTGTACACAAAAAAATAAAATATATAGTTCAAAATATATGTGTAAACCAATGTGAATCAATCCACAAATATACTAATAAGTGTCCACAAAAAGTCCAAAAAAAGTCCAAAAAATGTGTAGTTCCGTGACGTGATACAGTGCAGATCTTCACTTAAAATAAATCTTCCACCGCACCTCTGTGACTGTGAGTCCACTCCCCTTAGGTAAATAAACTCACCAGCTCCTTTTGCCCCCACTCTCGTGTCAGGGCCACCAAGCCTTTATCCCACACTGCAAGGGGAAATGAATGATCTCCAATGGTACACCTTTACCTATCCAGAATGTGATGCCAAAGAGCTCTCTCCGCATGAAAAAAGAAAATAATCCAATAGTGCAATAACGTAATGATATTTATTAAAAATAACATACTCCTCCACCATTAAACTCACATCTTTAAAATTCACTGCAAGCCCAAAATAACACAGCACAGCAAGCTGTCACAGCATAAACTCCAGTCAGTAAAACCAGTGTATGGTGGTCGCGGCGGACCCTGGTACTGCGCTCTCAAAATACCCGTCTCACCCGATCCCTGGTGTTGATAGGACCCACTTCCGCACTTCCTCGTATGGCGCTCCCTGTCACAGCGTCCTACGTCACAAGCGTTCGATTGCCGTGTAGCCACGCCCCGACATGTTTCGTCATGAAGACTTAATCATGGGATTGTCTTCATGACACCGGAGGAAGAACCAGAAGAGCCAGAAGAAGAAGATGAAGGAGGATAGAAGAAAGAAGAAGCATTTAAATAAAGGAATTGTCAAAAACTGTCTCTTGTCATTTTTAACATTTTTGACAGTTTTTTAGTGAAATGGTAGGGGTAAGTACCCCCTTACCATTTCACACAGGGGGGGGCGGGATCTGGGGGTCCCCCTGTTAAAGGGGGCTTCCAGATTCCGATAAGCCCCCCGCCCGCAGACCCCCACAACCACCGGCCAGGGTTGTGGGGATGAGGCCCTTGTCCTCATCAACATGGGGACAAGGTGTTTTGGGGGGCTACCCCAAAGCACCCTCCCAATGTTGAGGGCATGTGGCCTGGTACGGTTCAGGAGGGGGGGGCCGCACTCTCGTCCCCCCCTCTTTTCCTGTGGCCTGCCAGGTTGAGTGCTCAGATAAGGGTCTGGTATGGATTTTTGGGGGGACCCCACGCCGTTTTTTTTTTTTTTTTTTTGGCGCGTTTTAAATGGGTTTTTTCCTTCGAAATGTCATTTTGCTGTCAGACTGTTCTAAACACAGGAAACATGCGCCCCTTTACAGGCATACTATAGACACCCCCCAGCTACGAAATTTAAAGGGATATTACACTTTTATTGTTTGACTTTAAGCATTATTAAAATCACTGCTCCTGAAAAAACGGCCGTTTTTAAAACTTATTTTTGCATTGATCCATGTCTCCTGGGGCAGGACCCAGGTCCCCAAACACTTTTTATGACAATAACTTGCATATAAGCCTTTAAAATGAGCACTTTTGATTTCTCCCATAGACTTTTAAAGGGTGTTCCACGGCATTCGAATTTGCCGCGAACACCCCAAATTGTTCGCTGTTCGGCGAACTTGCGAACAGCCAATGTTCGAGTCGAACATGAGTTCGACTCGAACTCGAAGCTCATCCCTAATGGTCACCAATCCACAATAGTCTTTGAACGTGTATGAATGAACAATATAATAAAGTGAAACATAAGTGATGACAAAGTGATAGTCCATCGACCATAAATTGCTTAATAAAAAATATATAAATATATAAAACCTAAGTCCATGTGCAAAGAATAAATCACCCATGTGATATATACAAATACATGTTCAACGAAAAAAATCTTGCTGTAAAAGGAAAAGTGCTTGATCCACCACCACAGGTAAACAATGGCCGCTTACCAGAGACCCATGATCCCCCACTACAGAGGATCAATAAGGGCTGTTAGAAGTAAGGTGTTCCGGATGACATCCGATGGACCGGGAGCCTTAGAGTGTAGTGGCACAACAAGTGGTGGAGAAATTCAAGCTAACAGGGGCTGGGACACCAACTCACAATGGAGTAGCTTTATCTCTAGCAGAGAAGACCTGTCTCCTTCCCAGACTGAGAAGTCTGTCCTAAAGGTCATGTCTCTGAGTCACCTAGGGGATTAGATAATTAGCTCATGTTAATTAGATTTCTGGTGAGAGGTTGTATTTTCATCCAGCTGTATATATTTGAGTGAGATCTCAAAATAAAATTCATTCCTGTTTGACCCTCAAGACAGAGCCTCATCTCGTACTTGGGCGGAGAATTATTCGTATGGGTTTCTTGTTCGGCCGGTTGGAGTGTTCGGTAGCTGCCTTTGTGTTCGGGAATGGAATGTCCTAAACGACTTTAACCCCTTTCATACTCGGGGTGTCATTACATGGGTTTAGTAACACCATAGCTCCCAACTGTCCCTGATTTCGAGGGACTGTCCTGGAACAATGTCCCTCTGTCCCTTATTCCTCCTCATTTGTCCCTCATTTTGGTCTGATCTATATAGATGTATATAAAATGCACTATTTATCTTTTAAAAAATGTTTCCCAGTGCTAAATCTTTCGTCCAGTTTCTAAATGCTGCATTTGTAAATACCAAAAGCCAATATAAAGGAATAGTAGTGGTAAAAAGCACTTGTGGGTTTAACTACCGTAATCATTTTTTTTATACAATTTTCTCCTTTAAGGGGGCGTGGCAGGGGGCATGTCCTATGCCTACATACTTTTGCTACTAGGTGTCCCTCATTCCCATTTTGGTGTGTGTAACACTTTAAGGTCAGAACACAAGATATTAACAGCAGTGTGGTTAAAAAAGCTCGGTCCTTAGGTGGATTTGATGCCTCAAACTCACGACCTGCTGGCAGAAGGGATGGAAAAATAATATCCATTTTTTTTCTTTTATATATTTATCTGACAAAAAATAACAAAACATTTTACCTTTCAATTCTGAACATTGCAAAAAAACTAAGGTGATGCATAAGAAAAGACAAGAAATTGCTTTTTAAAAAGGCTTTGGTTGTGTTTTTTAGTATTATTTTATTTTTTTTAGATGTTTTTAGATTTCAATATTTTTTTTATTTTTTTTTTTTTATTTTAGATTGCCTTAGTGTTCTCCTACCACTTCCTGAAATGCAAAGAGAGAAATGCTTGAAGCTTTGTCTCATTAGAGGCATCTTACCTCTTACAGTGGAGAAGAACATACACAAGTGGCTGTACATTTATTTACTCAGTGTCCTGATTAGATCATTACTAGAGGTTAATTTTCCATCCTGTTTACCGGCATGCATTGATTAGACTATCTATCATACTTACCACATTATAATTAATGCTCCACCTTTTACAGATATTGATGGCAGCTACAATTGGTCTATATGAGACTGTATGTTCCTGTAATCAATCAAGTACTATCATTATTCCAAACTACAGTAATCAAAGAGGGTCATAACTCATAGCTGGCCCCTTTTTAAATTATTTTGAGGGACATTTCATTGCTGAGCTGGTGACTCATAAGTAACACTGTCTTATTTTTCCAGGATGTTGTGCTCCTTGATATAGCACTTTACTTGCATTTAAAGACTAACATTGGGCACATTTTCAAAATTTAAAAAGAGGTGTTAAAAATAAAAAGACAGCCCAGGCTGCAATATTCACTATTAATCCAAAGCTGTCCCCAGCAGTACTTCTTTTTTACCACAAGATGTCCTCAGTCTTCTGCTTTGAATGATGACAAGCGTCACCCAACCTGGAGGAATGAGAAGATATTATGAGTGCAGGGCGTTGGGTGCTGCAGTCATCATGCCCCTCTCTGCATCACCCATAACCGCCCACCGGCAAATCAAAAAATGGAGACGACCCAGCACATCGTGTGGCCAGTCTTAAGGCTCTGGAGACTTTACAAAAAGATGTATTCTTTATATGCAAGAAGTGTGAGTACCTGTTTTGACCTGGTATCAGCCTGTTGGAGTCCCTGTACAGCAGATCTCTGAGTATAAGAAGCAGCATGAGTAGCCAATTATCTTAGGTGCTGACAATAAGCATGATCATATAGAGAGAGAGCAGAGAGATGAATTCATGACTGTGCTGTATCCCCTTTAACTGTCCGGTCAGGGGCTGGGGATAGTCCAGGACAATCTGGGCTCAGAGGAAGTGGGTTGAACGATGCTGGCCACTGACTTTAGGACATCTAGTGGCAGAAAAAAATTACTGCTGGAGAAAGCTCTGGATTGAAGGTGAATATTGCTGTAAAAGCTGGTTTTGTTAATTTATCTTTTAAAAGGGGTATTCATTTTTATTCTGTGATTGCACAGAAACATAGAAGAGTGATGACAGAAAAAAGACCAAGTGTTCCATCGACTCCGTCCCATTTTTATTTATTTATGATATATACAGTGGGTAAAATAAATATTAAAGTGGCTGTAAAGTTAGGTTTTTTATCTTAATGCATTCTGTGCATTAGGATAAAAAGCCTTCTGTGTGCAGAAGCCCCCCTCAGCCCCCTAATACTTACCTGAGCCCCATCTCTGTCCAGCGATGTCCACGAGTGTCTCGTCCGTCCGGGACTCTCCCTCCTGATTGGCTGAGACACAGCAGCTGTCAAAGTCAGTTAGCCAATCAGGAGCGAGAGGAGGCGGGGCCGATCTGCAGTTCCGTGTCTGAATGGAGCTGCAGCTCGGCTGAGGTGCCCCCATAGCAATCTGCTTGCTGTGGAGGCACTGAACAGGAGGGAGGGGCCAGGAGCACCAAAGAGGGACCCGAGAAGAAGAGGATCTGGGCTGCTCTGTGCAAATCAATTGCAACAGAGCAGGTAAGTATAACATGTTTGTTATTTTTTGTAAAAAAAAAAAACAAAAAAAAAAAAAACGAGAATTTACAATCACTTTAAACACGTCACCATTTTTCTAAGTAAATATATTTCTAAAGGTGCTAATAACATGAAATTTTCACCATTTGTCAGTAACAACCCATGCAATCCATACATACAAAGAAACCAAAACAAATAAGTTCAGAAATTAAGTTATGTGTAATAAAATGGAATGACACAGGGGAAAAAGTATTGAATGCACGAAGAAAGGGAGGTGCAAAAAAGGCATGGAAAGCCAAGACACCAGCTAAACTCTATCAGTAATTAGAAAGCAACCCTGCCCCTTGTCAGTGCAACTTAAATCGGAGTTCCACCCACATATATATATATTTTTTTAGTCATCCGTTCTGCTTGTATGAATAAGATACTGTAAAGCATGTTTTGAATATAATCGCGGTTCGAGTACATAATTTTTTTAATATTTACTTACCTTCGTTTTCGGCTTCCTGAGTGCTTCCATCTTGATTGTGGGCATATGAAGCCCGCTAGGACTCTGTTCCGTGATAGGGTGCTGCTGGCAACCCAGTATGCCCCTCCCGATCTCAGGCATGTCCATTCTACACAGGGCGTAGCGCAGGCAGCGTGTCTGGTTGCCATCACAATGGGTGGCGACGGAGAAAGTGCCCATCCTGTTGTTGCCCACTAACTCCTGGGAACGATGACACACATCTCCCAGGAGCCTAGGCGCCACAGGAAATGACGTACATCGCTGTGGCCTGGAAGGAGGCAGAATACAGGAGACACCCTAGCAACAAGCTTCACAAAGTAAGGAAAAAAAAATAGTCAAATGTTGTTCACGTTGCTGGAATGGTCAGATTGAGCTAAAGATGAAATTATGGGTGGAACTCCGCTGTAATGTCAACTGGTTCAGTCTCAACTGATGGCCTATAAAAAGGTCTCCCATTATCAAGGTATCATATAAGAAATATCTCATGATTGGTAAAAGCAAAGAACTCTCTCAATACCTTCACAACCTTATTGTTGCATAACATACTGATACTTTCCCGGAAGTGGAAAGAACATAATTTCACCATAAACTGGCCACGACCATGTGCTCCTTGCAAGATTTCTGACAGAAGAATAAAAAGAATTATTAGAAGAGTTGTTCAAGAGCCAAGGACCACTTGTGAAGAGCTTCAGGAAGACCTGGAATTAGCAGGTACAATTGTTTCAAAGAAAACAAGTGATGCGCTCAACCATCATGGCCTGTATGCATGCTCACCATGCAAGACTCCATTGCTGAAGATAAAGCATGTTGAAGCTGGTTTAAAGTTTGCTGCACAAAGTTTAAACAAGCCTGTGAAATACTGGGAGAATATAGTCTGCTCAGATGAGACCAAAATTGAACTCTTTGGATGCCGTAATATACACCATGTTTGGAGGTCAAATGGTACTGCACATCACCCCAAAAACACCCCCATACCAACAGTAAAGTTTGGAGGTGGGAACATCATGTGTGTGGCTGTTTTTAAGCATACGGTCCTGGCAAACTTCATGTCATTGAAGGAAGTATGAATGGAAAAATGTACCAAGACATTCTTGATAAAAATCTGCTGCCATCTACCAGGATGATGAAGAAGAAATGAGGGTGGACATTTCAGCAAGACAATGATCCCAAACACAAAGCCAAGGAAGCTCTCAAAGAAAAGAAAATAAAGCTGCTAGAATGGCCCAGCCAATCACCTGACTTGAATCCAATAGAAAATCTATGGAAAGAACTAAAGATCAGATGTCATAGAGGAGCCCCACGGAACCTTCAAGACTTTAAGACTGTTTTTGTGGAGGAATGGGCCAAAATCACACCCGAGCAATGCATGCGACTAGTTTCTCCATACAGGAGGCGTCTTGAAGCTGTCATTACCAACAAAGGATTTTGTAAGAGGTATTAAATACATTTCAGTTAGCATGTTCAATACTGTTTCCCTGTGTCATTCCATTTTATTACACATAACTTAATTTCTGAACTTATTTATTTTGGTTTCTTTTTATGTATGGATTGCATGGGTTGTTACTGACATGTGACAGTAGGTAATGTAGCACTAACTCACGGTGGAGCTGCTGATTTTTAGCAGGCTGTTACCGTCACCTTTTTCCCCTGTAATTTCACCAGTACCGGGTCTAGGGTCCCGTTGAGCTTACTGTCAGACAATGTAGGCAACAGTCACTTGAATATTTTTCCAATCCTTTAATGGGAGATAACTGGAAGAAGTAGCAGTAAAGAGGTAGATGGAGTCTGTCCCATAAATACCCTCTCCCAGAATGCAACTCGGAGGACCACCTCCTCCGAGTTATCTCCGGGACAGAAGAGCACTCATATATTTCAGCTTGTTGCTTTTCCAACACCGGCCTATGATAACAACGACACCCACAGGCACAATGTGGAACTGCACACAACACAGCCAAGCTGGAACAGAGGCTAATCTAACACTAAATTGAATCTGAACTATGTACAAAACAGATGATCCACTAAATTTACCTATAAGCGGTAGACTGGAAAATCTACCAGCGCTACATACTACCCCCACTACAGTAGACGTTGTCCTCAACGTCTGTCAAAATACAACTCTCAAGCCTGAGAGTAGGTACTTGAACTTAGAACTTGGATGAGAAAGAAGAAAGACAGTATAGAAAATATTACAGTTTCAACATTTATACAATAATATATTCACATCAAACATGTCACAAAACCCCACTATCTACCTAGCTGAAAAGCCTAAAAGCTTGATAGGAGATCTGATTGTTCCTGAAAGAAACAAAGTTAGACACACACAAACATGTATAAACAATTTAGGAGCAAAGCCTCATTCCAACAAAAGCCTCATTCCAACACTCTCTTCCCACATATTTTCCTTTTAATGGAAATGAACTCAAATAACTTGACTAGTCCATCCCTATCTCTGGGTAAATTATATCTTTTCGATAAAGGAAATCCAGTTAGCAAAAAGTCTTTGGGTTTGAAAGCGCTGAGATGAATATAACCTCTTGACCACGGAGATCTCTAAACACTATCTGACTATATACCCCAAAGTTCTTTTTCTTTTTTAAAGAAAATAGAAGACAAGAGTCCCTTTGGATAATCACCAATAAAACCGGGGATCTGGCAATGTCAGTTTCCTCCCCTGTTTATCCACGGTGGTGATAAAATAAACAATGTCATCTTTTCCGGGTCTGCAAATGACCACTTTGTCAGCATAGATGTGCCGACTATAGTTCCAGTGCAGCAGACACCCATTAAAACGTTCATCCATGGCAGCAGAATAACCAGCTCTCCAGAAAGGTTTCGGCACAGACAAATAGTCCCAAACAGCTTCACGGTACCACTGTTCCCGGTTGGTCTCAATTTCCTGCATAATTTCCTGAGTATCATAGGGAAATTCCAGACCATATTCTGTGGCAACTTGTTTGGTGAGCACTCTCTGTAAACGAACAAGTCTAGGTTCTATTTTTCCCTAAACCAGGAGGCACACAAGAGTTTGGTGATTTGCACACCATAGATCCAATGGGTATCGGCTCAGATTCAAACGAACTAGCAACTTTAGACAATGTCTCCTTATTAGTACTGTGCAGCTCCACACAAGGCAATGTCTTCCCAGAATTCAGGGCTGTCCATTCTGAGAAAGTTAGGGCAGAATCAACATCTTCTCCCTGGGCCCACAACAATTCCTGTGACATTGTCTCAAACAAATCATCACCGGAGAGATCTGACATAGAATCTATCTCCGAGTCTCTCAACTCTTCTGCTGGCAAATATTTACAAAGAGTCCCAGATATGTTCCCCTTTGATCTCTCACTTGTTCCTGACGTGGACTTCTCCGGATCCATATATTTCTCCGGCTTCGGGTTTAGGTAGTCTCTGGGGTAGGCCTCGAACACGGCCGCGGGAAGGCTTCACATATCCCACCTTCCTCTGGACAGGTGCAACAGGGACAGGTGTGGTAGAAGTAGAAATAAAGGTAATGTCCGCTGATGAAGCGGTAATAGCGACATCTCCCCCTGAAACACTCTCAGTAGCAGACGAGGTCACGGCCTGTTGCTCTCCAACAGCAATAGCAGCAGTTTCCACTGTGGCAATACCTGTAGCCCAATCCACACGATAAGCACGGGGCGACATTGTAGGTTGCTCCACTGTGAACAAATATTCTCCGCACTGCAAACATCGGACAAATGGACGGAGATGTATGGCCAGTCCTTCACACTTTTGGCAAAGCATGCCCAGCCCTTCGATATCTCCAACTGTGTATAGTACGAATCGCCCCTGCGGCATCAGACGGATGGCGGTATCTGTTAGCAGGGTTCCGGTCAGCATAGCACCTGCAGCGGTACTTGTAGGGAACATCTTGGACCCCATAGTTGAGGGTACCAATGGGAAAGAAGACATGACTGCACTCTCTGATCCTCTCAATACGATCACGAGGCTTCTCTCTCTCTTGGTGCCAAACACACATAACCCGCGTCCCATGCGGCAACAAGTAGGTTAGGCTCCTCCCACTTGTTCTTCTGATCACGTAGCTCCCGGGCTTTTACTTCTCACCCGCAGCCTACGCAGTCAGGAATTAAGTCCTGCAATTTAACCCCTTCTTTTCCTGGAAAAAGTGACAAAGTCCAGAAACCTCCTTCAACATAAACTCCCGGTGAAATTCTTTTCAGGGCTGCTAGAGTAACGGCAAACAATCCCGGACGATAGGGGTGCTGAAATTAATCGTTGCATCGATGCATCGCGATTCGTGTCCCCGATGCGGCATCGATGCATAAGGACCGGAAAATCGATGTCCGGTGACGTCATTACTAGCCCCGCCCCTCCCGGGAAAGCGCTCCGAGTGTATTTTTTAAAATGACTTTATTTTAATGAATGTTGTATGACAATAGATGCTGTGCCCCCGCTGTATGTGCTTTTTAAAAAACAATGTCGCTTTATACCGAATTTCGCTGTAGTAGTACGATCATGTGACTCCCGGCCCGTCCCGCCCCTCTCCGCTCTCCTCTTCCGTCTCCTGAGTCCTGACGTCAGCGGGGATTTCTCAGTCCCGCCCGCCTCTCTTCTGATACGATAACTATAGTCAGCGAGTGGGACTGAGAATTCCCCACTGACGTCAGGACTCAGGAGACACGTGAGAGGAAAGCGGAGCGGAGAGGAGAGAGGAGAGCGGAGAGGGGCAGGACGAGCCGGGAGTCACATGATCGTACTACTACTGCGAAATTCGGTATGAGGTGACATTGTTTTTTAAAAGCACATACAGCGGGGGCACAGCATCTATTGTAATATAACATTAATTAAAAGAAAGCAATTGTGGGGGGTTAGTGATGGCTGCATTTAATGGGCACAGGTGGCTGCGTTTGGGCACAGGTGGCTGCGTTTGACGGGCACAGGTGGCTGCGTTTGGGCACAGGTGGCTGCGTTTGGGCACAGGTGGCTGCATTTGATGGGCACAGGTGGCTGCGTTTGACGGGCACAGGTGGCTGCATTTGGGCACAGGTGGCTGCAATTGACGGGCACAGGTGGCTGCGTTTGACGGGCACAGGTGGCTGCGTTTTGGCACAGGTGGCTGCGTTTGACGGGCACAGGTGGCTGCGTTTGACGGGCACAGGTGGCTGAATTTGACGGGCACAAGTGGCTGCGTTTGGGCACAGGTGGCTGCGTTTGGGCACAGGTGGCTGCGTTTGGGCGGCACAAGTGGCTGCGTTTGACGGGCACAAGTGGCTGCGTTTGACGGGCACAGATGGCTGCGTTTGACAGGCACAGTGACTGCGATTGACGGGCACAGTGGCTGCATTTGACGGGTACAGTGGCTGCATTTGACGGGCACAGTGAGGCTGCATTTGATGCGCACAGTAAGGCTGCATTTGATTGGCACAGTGAGGCTGCATTTGATGGGCACAGTGAGGCTGCATTTGATGGGCACAGTAAGGCTGCATTTGATGGAGGAGGTTCAGTATTTTTCATTTTTTTTGTGCCCCCCAAAAAAATTTTGAGCACCAGCTGCCACTGGTCCTGCACAGAGACAGTACAGGGAACTTCACAGGGCTGTTTGTCATCTGTGGATTCTATCCCTTCTGACCTCCAAGCAGCCGTGTATGTGTGAATCTCTATACCTTGTAGTGCACCGGAGGATTAGTGCACTTTTTAGGGAGTGAGGTTATTTTTAATTCAAAGCAGAGTTCCAGTCAATTTTTTGTTTATTAGAAGTCAGCAGCTACCAAAAAAAGTGCATCTTCTGACTTTTAATAAAAAGACACTCACCTGTCCCACAATCCAGCGACGTGGCCACCCAAACCTTCCATTCTCTCCCCCGCCTGTCCACAGCGCTGGCAATACTACTGTGGGCATCCGGCTGTGACAGCTTGCAGCTTCACAGCCGGGTGCGCATGTCTCACTGCGCTGTCCTGCATAGCCGGGCAATCTTTTGGGAACTGTGATGTGTCCCAGAAGATTACAGGGTGGAAGGGCCGCCTAGGCGGCCCAAGCGGAAGTGGGAGCTCGTCAGTAATCGTGATGCATCGTGGAATCGAATGGAATCGTTGACCAGATAATCGTAATCGAATCGTGAGACCAGTGAAGATGCGCACCCCTACCGGACGAGCCCCCACATTTACCACTAACTCACGGTGGAGCTGCTGATTTTTAGCAGGCTGTTACCGTCACCTTTTTCCCCTGTAATTTCACCAGTACTGGGTCTAGGGTCCCGTTGAGCTTACTGTCAGACAATGTAGGCAACAGTCACTTGAATATTTTTCCAATGCTTTAATGGGAGATAACTGGAAGAAGTAGCAGTAAAGAGGTAGAAGAAGAGTGTCAGGGAAGTTCAAATACCTTTTTTCTTGGGGTAGCATCAAGGAATTTAAATCTTTAGGATGGATGTATCCTCTGCTTAGGATTAAATCTTTGCCCGCCCGGATAGGTTTCTCTCACTAACCTAGCAGCCGGTACGCAGCATGAACAAAAGGAAAAGTCTCTGCCACAGACTTGGGTGAAACAAAACTGTACAATCCTCTGCCACAGGATGTAGTAGTTTTCGATGAACAGCAAACACAGTACCAGAACCTTTAGCCGACCTGGCAGTACTTGTTCGGTGGTGTAGTTTAGGATATGTCCTCCAACCGAGTCACCAGGCCCTTCTTAAGACCAGCCTTGCATGGTCCCTTCCAAGATAGCTCCTCCCCTGGATCTTCCCGATTGTCCGGCTTCTTCCCGCAGGACAGACAGCACAGGACCATCGCAGCTATAGCAGGCCCCAGACAGGCTTCTGGGCCCACCTGCATGGCTGCCGCAACGCAACCCTCCAAGCCGGAGGGCTACGAGGTACAACTCACTGACACATACCTCTAGGCCAGGAGGGCCACGAGGCAAGAAGATCCCTCGGAACATGGCGTCTGTCCCATAAATACCCTCTCCCAGAATGCAACTCGGAGGACCACCTCCGCCGAGTTATCTCCGGGACAGAAGAGCACTCATACACTTCAGCTTGTTGCTTTTCCAACACCGGCCTATGATAACAACGACACCCACAGGCACAATGTGGAACTGCACGCAACACAGCCAAGCTGGAACAGAGGCTAATCTAACACTAAATTGAATCTGAACTATGTACAAAACATATGACCCACTAAATTTACCTATAAGCGGTAGATTGGAAAATCTACCAGTGCTACAGTAATAAGGTAACCCGAGATACATAGAGGTTCACCCAGTGATTCCTTGGGAATCACTGGTTGAACCTTTATGTATCTCAGGTCCATATCCACATGAGACCTATGATTCCCTGATCGAGTTCAGAGTACCGTATATCGTTTTCTGTATAGTGATTCTTTATTGTTTTTATTGACCATTGTACAAACTGACTACTATTTTTTAACCTTTTGTAATAAAATGTGATATTTTTTACTCTGGTTACCTTATTACCTACTGCCTTTAAAGTTCCATTGGAGGTCTCTCTTCTCTAAATCTATATACAAGTGATGTGGCAATCAGTCCATTGACTGGTCCAACACTAAGCTTATTTTTGTATTACTGACATGTGGTGAACATTTCTTGTCAATAGCACCTTTACAAATATATATACCCAGAGAAATGGTGATATTTTACCCGCTGTGTGTGTATATATATATATATATATATATATATATATATATATATATATATATACAGCTGAAGAGGACCTTGCCCCTGGCATCCCTGGTGAAGGACTCATCCTGATTAGCTTCCTAAGCCAGGCTGGTTTCCAATTGGCTGTGGGACGTTTTTCAGCCTCTCACCACTTAGAGAATCAGGAAATCCATTTGGGATCTGATGAGAGGGCTCTGGGACCTATTTTAGAGAGCCCGGGAAGCTTCCAACTGTCCCTGATTTTGAGGGACTATCCCTGATTTGGAGCAATGTCCCTCTGTCCCTCATTCCTCCTCATTTGTCCCTCATTTTGGTCTGATTTATATAGATGTAAATAAAATGCACTTTTTATCTATCAAAATGTGCTTCCCAGGGCTAAGCCTTTCATCTGGTTTCTAAATGGTATCATTTGTAAATTCCAAAAGCCAGTATAAAGGAATAGTAGTGGTAAAAAAAGCACTTGTGGGTTTAACCAGTCTTGTTTTTTTTACAATTCTCCTTTAAGGGAGCGTGGCAAAGGGTGTGTCCTATGCCTGCATACTTTTGCTGATAGTTGTCCCTCATTCCCATCTCAAAAAGTTGGGAGGTATGGAACAGGAGTGCCTGGCCAGTACAATATATCCCTGGGAAGTGTTCTGTGAGTTGAGAAACAGAATTGAGAACTTTCTGTGACTGCTATTACAGAGCCTGGGAGCTGAACTGTGCTGTGTGTGCCCAGAGAATGTTAGCCTGGAAGTTTGTGGTACAGGGCCCAGGGCTGCAAGAAGCCATAGGACTGTTGTTGTGACCTGGTGACCACATGCTGTTGCCAGAGGATCTGTTCTGCCAGAAAAAGTGTGCTGCACCTGAATCACATGCAAAACTGTGTGCAGGCACCAGGCTGCGGGCTGCTGCTATGCTGAACACTACTCTATGCAGTGAGGGAGGAGCTTCCATTCCAGTGAGTTCCAGTTGCTCCCAGTGACCACGTGTTTCGGCTACCTGTTAAAGCTGTAGAGAGCTGGCTCAAGAGGAAGGACCCTTTTACCAGCCACAGAGGAACCCCTCAGGACTAGAATCAGTTATCAGTGGTGAGAGGTTTCCAGCCACCATCTTGTTTTCTTTAGTGAGTACTTCTACGCAAGAGCCCCATCACCGGCAGACTCTCTACATAGTCCCACTGGCCAGTGGTTAGGCAGGACAACTTTTCATTAGGTAGTAGTAGTATAGCAGAGTGACCAGAAGAAAGCCAGAAAATCTGTGGTCAGACTATAAGATTGCTGTGCACAAACCATCCAACTCGGAGGAGCTAGAGCAGTTTTGCAGGAGGAATGGGCAAAAATCCCAGTGGTAAGATGTGGCAAGCTCATAGAGACTTATCCAAAGCGACTTGGAGCTGTGATAGCCCCAAAAGGTGGCTCTACAAAGTATTGACTTTAGGGGGTGAATAGTTATGCACATTGACTTTTTCTGTTATTTTGTCCTATTTGTTGTTTGCTTAACAATAAAAAAAAAACATCTTCAAAGTTGTGGGCATGTTCTGTAAATGAAATGATGCAAATCCTCAAACATTCCATGTTAATTCCAGGTTGTGAGGCAACAAAACACGAAAAATGCCAAGGGGGGTGAATACTTTTGCAAGGCACTGTATATTGTAAATTGTCATTATTTAACCCATTCCTTTCTAGGACTTTGCCATTAAATAAAGCACATTTAAACCTTTGAGGTGTGTCTGTGTTCTCGGGTCCAGGAAAGGGGCGAGTCATCACAGGTGCAGGGCAGAAGGGACCCAATAAAAATACCAGCGGCTCCTGCGGGGGTGGCGCTACATATATCTATATATATACATATATATATATATATATATATATATATAAACACACACACACACTATATTACCAAAAGTATTGTGACGTCTGCCTTTACACACACACAAACTTTAATGGCATCCCAGTCTTAGTCTGACGGGTTCAATATTGAGTTGGCTCACCTTTTGCAGCTATAACAGCTTCAACTCTTCTGGGAAGGCTGTCCACAAGGTTTAGAAGTGTCTCTAGGGGAATGTTTGACCATTCTTCCAGAAGTGCATTTGTGAGGTCAGTCACTGATGTGGATAAGAAGGCCTGGCTTGTAGTCTCCGCTCTAATTCATCGCAAAGTTGTTCTATCGTGTTGAGGTCAGTGCTCAGACCATACGCCACACACTGCATCAAATTGGTCTGCATGGCTGTCATCCCAGAAGGAAGCCTCTTCTAAAGATCATGTACAAGAAAGCCCACAAACAGTTTGCTGAAGCACTCTCAGAAGTGTTTTATCGGGTTGAGGTCAGGACTATGTGCAGACCAGTCAAGTTCCTCCATCCCAAACTTGCTCATCCACATCTTTTTGGGCCTTGATTTGTGCACTGGTCCAAATTATTTGGTGGAGGGGGGATTATGGTGTGGGGTTGTTTTCAGGGGTTGGGCTTGGCCCCTTAGTTCCGGTGAAGGGAACGCTTAAGGCATCAGCAAACAAATACATTTTGAACAATTTCATGCTCTCAGCTTTGTGGGAACAGTTTGGGGATGGTTCCTTCCTGTTCCAACGTGACTGCGCACCAGTGCACAGAGCAAGGGTCATAAAGACATGGATGAGCGAGTTTGAGGTGGAGGAACTTGACTGGCCTGCACATAGTCCTGACCTCAACCCGATAAAACACTTCTGAGAGTGCTTCTGGAAGAATGGTTAGACATTCCCATTGACACACTCCTAAACCTTGTGGTCAGCCTTCCCAGAAGAGTTGAAGCTGTTATAGCTGCAAAGGGTGGGCCAACTCAATATTGAACCCAACGGACTAAGACTGCGATGCCATTAAAGTTCATACAAGTGTAAAGGCAGGCATCCCAATACTTTTGGTAATATAGTAATATATATACCGTATTTATCGGCATATAACACGCACTTTTTTCCCCTGAAAATCAGGGGAAAATCGTGGGTGCGTGTTATAGGCCGATTTTGTGTTTTATCGGAGCGATCGCGGCAATTGCCGCGGTCGCCGCCGACATACACAGCCGTGGGTACTTTTAAATATGGCGCCGAGACTGCAGGGATACTTCGGAGCCGAGATACACATACCCGAGTGTACTCGGCTTTTTTCGGCGCCGCCGTCACGCCCAGTCCCGCCCCTGGACCTGTGTTATGTCCATCATAGGGCGGGACTGGGCGTGCCTGTGAGCGGTGCCGAAAAAAGCCGAGAACACTCGGGTATGTGTATCTCGGCTCTCGTCGGAGCTGAGATACACACACCCGAGTGTTCTCGGCTTTTTTCGGTGCCGCTCACAGTCACGCCCAGTCCCGCCCTATGATGGACATAACACAGGTCCAGGGGCGGGACTCGGCGTGACGGCGGCGCCGAAGAAAGCCGAGAACACTCGGGTATGTGTATCTCGGCTCCGAAGTATCCCTGTAGTCTCAGCGCCATATTTAAATCTATCACAAAGCTGCACTGACATGGCTGGACTGGGGCAAAGCTGCACGGGCAAACCTGCACTGCCAAAGCTGCACTGGGGCAAGGCTGCACTGGGGCAAGGCTGCACTGGGGCAAAGCTGCACTGGGGCAAAGCTGCACTGGGGCAAGGCTGCACTGACAAGGCTGCACTGGGGCAAGGCTGCACTGACAAGGCTGCACTGGGGCAAGGCCGCACTGACACTGAAAAGGCTGCAGATGGACAAATAAGGCTGCATTGATGGGCATTTTAATGTAAGTTTTTTTCCTTAAACTTCCCACCTAAAAGTTTTTTTCCTTACAATTCTCTCCTAAACTTGGGGTGCGTGTTATACGCCGGCGCGTGTTATACGCCGATAAATACGGTACTTTTTAATTTTATAATTATCTATTTGTGTACTTTTTAACTTTGTCCCAAGCATGTTTGAATCCACTTACTGTTGACTGACTCACTACCTCTACTGAAAGTCTATGCCAAGCATCTACTACTTTTTTCAGCTATTTGTGGCTAGAGTTCTGCTTTATAGTGTATGTATCCAAAATGTTTTCCTTTAGTTGAATTGGTTTAATTGATCCTTTAATTGTTTTATCTTTGCTCAAAGTTCTGCTTTAATTCAAGTGGTTTTCCTTTAACTTCAATGTTGAAATTGAATGAAGAGCTGCTCTCTGCAAATTCTTCCAACTCAACTTTTTCCATCTTCTGGCTATTCTTCTGTAATTCTCATATTTCTCTGATGTTTCATCTTGTGCGGGTGATAACCTGTAATGGATAGGTCTATTTGGTAGCACTACACACAGTGTATCATGGAGGGTCTCCCAGACTCTGCGTTAGGTGTCGTTATATATGCTCTGATAAACTTGTTATCTTACTTCTTCACTTTTCAATTTTAGAAGTCGCTGTGAGCTGTGAGTTATCGGCATTGTCAGGGTCAGAGCGTCGTCTTTCTGTCTCGCGTGACAGTGACATTGTGACAGCTTATCACAACCTGATGATAATTACAAGTATAGATCATGAGCTTCCTTCCTCACTCTGCCCCTGTAAGGACAAGACAATGTCCCGTCCCAAGCTGTACAACTAACAACCAACAATTTTCTGCTTGTACACTGAAGATGGTTTAAATACACTGCCGAAAATATACGGCTACGTCAAATATGTTTTGTTATACCCCCCACCAGAGACCAAGGCATGGAATGTTGACTTCTTAGTTCTCCAACAACTCTTCATTAAAGAGAATAGTTGGGCTTATTCAAAAGACCAATTTGTGTGAGATTCACAGTCACAACCAGCTGTATGCTATTTCTATCACCAAATAAACATAGGCAGAAAAAAAGACACATAGGAGTTTATTTATTAAAAATGTGGAATTTACACAGTCATCATGAAGAATCCCTTTAATGTGTCCTATATGTATATTTCCTATGATCTTCAGCTTCATCTAGTGGCTATAATGCAGTATTTTTCAGATTGTGGTATTTTAGAAAAATACTGCATTTTGGTCACTAGATGGAGCTATTGATCATAAGTAATACACTATCTCACAAAAGTGAGTACACCCCTCACATTTTTGTAAATATTTTATTATATTTTTCATGTGACAACACTGAAGAGATGACACTTTGCTACAATGTAAAGTAGTGAGTGTACAGCTTGTATAACAGTGTAAATTTTCTGTCCCCTCAAAATAACTCAACACACAGCCATTAATGTCTAAACCGCTGGCAACAAAAGTGAGTACACCCCTAAGTCAAAATGTCCAAATTGGGCCCAATTAGCCATTTTCCCTCCCTGATGTCATGTGACTCGTTAGTGTTACAAGGTCTCAGGTGTGAATGGGGAGCAGGTGTGTTAAATTTGGTGTTATCGCTCTCACTCTCACATACTGGTCACTGGAAGTTCAACATGGCACCTCATGTCAAAGAGCTCTCTGAGGATCTGAAGAAAAGAATTATTGCTCTACATAAACAGGCTTTAAGAAGATTGCCAAGACCCTGAAACTGAGCTGCAGCACGGTGGCCAAGACCATACAGCGGTTTAACAGGACAGGTTCCACTCAGAACAGGCCTCGCCATGGTCGACCAAAGAGGTTAAGTGCACGTGCTCAACATCATATCCAGAGATTGTCTTTGTAAAATAGACGTATGAGTGCTGTCAGCATTGCTGCAGAGGTTGAAGGGGTGGGGGGGTCAGCCTCTCAGTGCTCAGACCATACACCACACACTGCATCAAATTGGTCTGCATGGCTGTCGTCTCAGAAGGACGCCTCTTCTAAAGATGATGCACAAGAAAGCCCACAAACAGTTTGCTGAAGACAAGCAGACTAAGGACATGGATTATTGGAACCATGTCCTGTGGTCTGATGAGACCAAGATAAACTTATTTGGTTCAGATGGTGTCAAGCGTGTGGCTGCAACCAGGTGGGGAGTACAAAGACAAGTGTGTCTTGCCTACAATCAAGCATGGTGGTGGGAGTGTCATGGTTTGGGGCTGCAAGAGTGCTGCCAGCACTGGGGAGCTGCAGTTCATTGAGGGAACCATGAATGCCAACATGTACTGTGACATACTTATGCAGAGCATGATCCCTTCCCTTCGGAGACTGGGCCACAGGGCCGTATTCCAACATGTTAATGACCCCAAACACACCTCCAAGATGACCACTGCCTTACTAAAGAGGTTGAGGGTAAAGGTGATGGACTGGCCAAGCATGTCTTCAGAGCTAAACCCTATTGAGCATCTGTGGGGCATCCTCAAATGAAAGGTGGAGGAGCACAAGGTCTCTAACATCTACCAGCTCCGTGATGTCTTCATGGAGGAGTGGAAGAGGACTCCAGTGGCAACCTGTGAAGCCCTGGTGACCTACATGCCCAAGAGGGTTAAGGCAGTGCTGGAAAATAATGGTGGCCACACAAAATATTGACACTTTGGGCCCAATTTGGACATTTTCACTTAGGGATGTACTCACTATTGTTGCCAATGGTTTAGACATTAATGGCTGTGTGTTGAGCTATTTTGCGGGGACAGCAAATTTACACTGTTATACAAGCTGCACACTCACTACTTTACATTGTAGCAAAGTGTCATTTCTTCAGTGTTGTCACATGAAAAGATATAATATTTTTTTTACAAAAATGGGAGGGGTGTACTCACTTTTGTGAGATACTGTGCACTTATTAGACACATTGCAGGGATTATTTTCACCTGCTTTGTGAATGCTAAAGTATTTGCACAACAATTTAAAAAAAAAAAAGACCTCAGATATTTTTTTTTTTGTGGAAAGCCTTCCTATGTTTGTTTTTTTGGACCTGAACATGCAATACAGCAGGCTGTGGCTTATTTGAGAGCCAAAATGCTGTGGGCTCCAACTATGTGTTGTAAATCCCTCCACTGAGGCTGTCTACCCAAGGTAAGTAAGACTTTGATCAATAAAGAATCCTTGGCTCAAAACATGAGTCTGAACAAAGAGAGCCACACTTTATTTCTGCATTGCCTGATCAGATATGTGTTCTCTTATGAAAATAAGCCCTATTTGTTGAGTAGGCACACTTCCATATACTACATCACAAAGGGAAACGGACACATCACATGATTATTTAGCGGTGTAAAGCTGTGATTATCCACCCTCTGAGATCTGACTTCCGTGTTATAAATATGACCTTGATGTGTGAGAAAGTGTGATCCGCACATGTCAGTGCCCCCCTGCCATTTAATTACAGGCCTCCGTCTGGGGGTCGGTAATGCAAGCTGGCCTCTGAATTAATTGAGCCACAAAACATGGCATTTTGTGTCATATCTTCTCCTTTCCCTTTGATACATGACATTTAGCAGACAGCGGGAAGTGCCCCAAATTATCTTCCTTCTGCAGCTTACTTTAACCTGTTCTTAGCAGGGAGATGTTTTCATCATGTAAAAGTCAGGGAGATGAAGGTTAATACCCTGGCAAATGTCAGAGCGAGAACACAATGGGTTACATAGAGATGTCTTCTCCTCCCGTATGGAGTGTATGGAGGATGAAGGTGAACAGAGGTTGTCAACACAAGTAATGCACCTGCAGGCTAATTTAATAAAGCCATGTAAAGGGCACTAACCATATGCAAAACACAACCAATCAGATTTTAGGCTACATCAGGCAGGTCAGTAATGGATAAAATATGATTAGCTGTTATGGGTTACTGCTCTTCAAAATTAGGGTACATATACCTAAGACACAACACCCTATCAGAAATATGAAAAAATGTATCAGCTGCACTTCACTCTTAAGCCGCGTACACACGAGCGGAATGTCCGACAGAAAAAGTCCGAAGGAAGCTTTTCACCGTCTATACATCGTGTGTAGGCCTCATCTGACTTTTTTTTCCGAAAATTCTGACGAACCTAGAAATGGAACATGTTCTAAATATTTCCGACTGACCCAATTCCTATCGGAAAACCGATCGTCTGTATGCTGTTCCGACAGACCAAAAACGATACATGCTCTGAAGAAAGTACAAGACGGAAGCTATTGGCTACTGGCTATTGAACTTCCTTTTTCTAGTCCCGTCATAAGTGTTGTACTTCAGCGCGTTCTGGACGGTCGGACTTTGGATTGACCGCGTGTAGGCAATATCGCTTGTCGGAGTTCCGTCGGAGAAACCTTCGGAGTTTATTCCGATGGCAAAACCAGTCGTGTGTACGCGGCATTAGCTCCTCTTGCCATATGTATTAGTTGTCAACAAAGTGACTGCATACAACATTGTCTTCACCTGGGAACCAACCTTCCTTGACAAGTTTCACCACTCCTGGCTAACCCACAACAATAAGGGAAGTCCAAAACATGACACCCTGTCATATCTGGATGCACTCACAGGGAGGGAGGGTGATTGCATACCTCCCAACTGTCCCTGATTTTGAGGGACTGTCACTCATTTGGAACAAAGTCCCTCTGTCCCTCTTTCCTCTACATTTATCCCTAATTTTGTTGTAATCTATATAGTTGTATATAAAATGCACTACTTATCTGTCAAAAAAGTATTTCCCAGTGCTAAACCTTTCATCCAATTTCTAAATTGCTGCATTTGCAAATTCCAAAAGACAGTATAAAGGAAAAGGAGTGGTGAAAAAGCACTTGTGGGTTTAAGCAATCTTTTTTTTGTAGAGTTCTCCTTTAAGGGTGTGTGGCAGGGGGTGTGTCCTATGTCTATATACTTTTGCTAACAGGTGTCCCTCATTCACATTTCAGAAAGTTGGGAGGTATGTGATTGTCTCTAATGGGAACATAGATAGCAATTAAATTCTTACGGCCCCCCTATCTCTAAGGGCTCGTTCACCTTAGTGGTTGAGTGCAAACAACAATGTCTATAACTGGGAACCCATCTACCCTGCTTGCTCACAAGGATAAGGGAAGTCTCAGACATGACACCATGTCACATCTGAATGCACTCACAGGGAGGGAAGGTTAGTCTCTCTAATGGGAACATAGGGAGCAATTAAATTCTTACGGCCCCCCTAACCCTAAGGACTTGTTCACACTACTGGTTGAGTGCATACAATTAGGGATGAGCTTCGAGTTCGACTCGATCATCGAGTGTTCGCCCGTTCACCGAACAGCAAATTTTATGGGACGTTCGCAGCAAATTTGAGCGCCCCATAATTGGCCAAAGGCACCGTGCCTTTGGCCAATCATAGCTCAGGGGGACTAAGTCCACGCCCCACACTATATAAGGCTGCTTACACAGTGCCCGTATAGTGTGTTATAGTGGAGAGAGATTGAGCTAGATTAGGCAGGCAGGTTAGTTAGTTAGTGGCAGTGTATTTGATATATATATATATATATATATATATATATATACTCTGCATTCAGCGTAGCCTATATATACAGTGCATTCGGTGGTGTTCATTTTCTAATACAGTGCAGGTGGTGTACAAAGTATATAATACAGTGTAGTGCAGTGTTAAAAAAAAAAAATACCCATCATGTCCGGAAGGCCTCCAAGGAGAGGCAGACACTCACAGGCCACTAAAAGAGAACAAGCAGCCTCTGAAATTATATTTAATAGCAGGAACCGTTCCTGCACCCAACAACTGAGTAATTGTGAGGGGTTACCGTGTTTTGCCACCACCAACACCTAAGGCCCCATGTTTCTGTCCCTGTTTAACAGGGGCATCTAATTACAATTTTTGAAATAATATTTCACAGCAGGGACCGTTCCTGCGCCCAACAAGAGTTACTGTGAGGGATTACCGTGTTTTGCCACCACACCTAAAGCCCAATTTTTCAGCAGAGTATATAGTGCAGTCTGTATAGTATATATACTGCAGTTCAGATTATATAGTGTAGTGTACAATATATAATATAGTGTATTGAAGTGGTTAAGGGGAGCCTTTGGGTCTGGTATGGATTTTGGGGGGGGACCCCCACGCCATTAAAAAAAAAAAAAATTGGCATGGAGTGCACCTTAATATCCATACCAGACCCGAAGGGCCTGGTATGGACTGGAGGGGGGGACCCACGCTGTTTTTTTAAATGATTTTTATGTATATTGCCGGGACCTGGCAATACATTACAGCCATGAGCAATTTTAAATGACATTTTTTCCTTTATAAATTCATTTTCGCTGCGGTACTTTTCTAAACATGGGAAAAATGCGCTACTTTACAGGCAGACTAAGGGGATCTTCAAGCACAATATTAAAAGGAATATTTAATTTGTATTGTTTCACTTTAAGCATTCTTAAATTTACTGCTGAAAAAACTGCTGTTTTAAAAACTTTTTTTTGCATTGATACCCCCCATGTCCCCTGGGGCAGTATCCGGGTCCCCAAACACTTTTTATGGCACTTTTAGCACTTTAGCACTTTTGATATTTCACGCTCGTGTCCCATAGACTAACGGTGTTCGCATAAATGTTTTGTCTGTTTGCAAGTTCTGGTGCGAACTGAACCGGGGGGTGTTCGGCTCATCCCTACATACAACAATGTCTCCACCTGGGAACCAACCTTCCTTGATGTGTTTCGTAACTCCTGGCTTGCTCACAAGGAGAGGGGAAGTCCAAGACATGACATACTGTTACTTCTGGATGAGAGGGAAGGTTATTCTCTATAGTGGGACCATAGGAAGCAATTAAATTCTGAAGGCCCCCCTAACCCTTAGGGTTTGTTCACACGAGCGCATACAACATTCTCTCCACCTGGGAACCAGCCTTCAACACTCCTGGCTTGCTCGTGAAGATAGGGAAAGTCCAAGACATGACACACTCACACTAGAGGTTGAGTGCATACAACAATGTCTCCACCTGGGAACCAACCTTCCTTGACACCTTTTACCACTTTTGGCTTGCTCACAAGGATAGGGGAATTCCAAGACATGACACCCTGTCACACCTGGACATAATCACAGGGAAGGAGGGCAATTCTCTCTAGTGGGAACATAGGGAGCAATAATATTTTGACCCCCCCAACCCTTTTGGATCATTCACACTAATGGTTGAGGGGTTTAGGTAGGTTGAACGTTTTAACCGTAGAGGCAGCGGCCAGCAGAGTACACATGCCATGGCTATGAAGCAAAGCAGGAATTATACTCTGTCACTTTCTGTGGGCTTAACGTCCTCTGAGCACAACCTTTTTAAATAAATATGGCTGCTCTGCAAGTGCCCCGCAACCGCATGCAATGCGTGTGGTTGCAGCGCACTAGTGCTGCGTTCAAGGCATTGCAGCACCTCCTCACCACCTACTTTAACCCCTCAAACCCCACACTAGTGCAAAGCACTTGCAGAGCGGTTCTATTCACTTGAATGGGTTGCCCTTGGAGGTCGCTATGCCAGGGAAAAGCAAGTGTGAATGAGCCCTAGCTGTATGCGCAGCTCAGTTTGCATTCCAGCACAGATCCTGTGTTCCGGAATGACTGAAATTCTGTGCATGCGCAGGAGTGACATCATCCCGTGACGGCCAATGAAGATGGCCATGGCCTGGCACCTGGAAGAAGATGCTGGTGCCGGCGAGGGACCTTGTATCATTGAAGGAGAAGTAAATATTGCAGACTTTAGTTCTGCTTTAAGGTACACTTTAAAAAGCTGAAAATGTAAAAAGTCCAAATGAATTCAGTTTGGAGGTCTGTTCCTTGTTTCTATTCATGAAATTCATTTCGAATATATCAACATATATCCATTGAGGGATAATTGGACCGATGCACCAATATCTTGGGAGAGAAGTAAACTAATAGTCTTTAAAGAGGAGCTTAGCAGCTCCAGATGATACAAGTTTATAAGATAAGTCCAGAGACTGGAAAAAGGAAAATCCAATTCCGCCACTGTTTACATTCACAAAGCCACTTTGCTTGCAGACAAACCGTTCAGAGACCATAGTGGATCCAGCTCTCGATCAGAGACTGAATTATTGCCGCTGTGTTCTGCAGAGATTTAGATCGGGATTAGCAAAGTCAAATCATGTCAGCGCCTAGTTCCTGCGTTATATTTCAGCTTCAGAAGCAAACGAGAAATAAGGAGGAATATACAGAATTACATTTAAAGAAGAACCCTGAATTATTGTTAAAATGGTTAAAATGTAAATTTTTTGCATGTAGAGTACAGGTGTATCTCAAAAAATTTGACTATCATCCAAAGGTTAATTTATTGCAGTAATTTAATTCAAAAAGTGAAACTCATATATTATATAGATTCATTACACACAGAGTGATATATTTCAAGCATTTCTTTCTTTTAATTCTGATAATTATGACTTACAGCTAGTGAAAACCCAAAATTTAGCATCTCAGAAAATTAGAATATTACATAAAACCAATAAAATTAAGGATTTTTAGTACAGAAATGTTGGCTTTTAATACTGAAAAGTATGTCCATGTACAGTATAGTAGGCACTCAATACTTGGTCTGGGCTGCTTTTGCATGAATTACTGCATCAATGTGGCGTGGCATGGAGGCGATAATTCTGTGGCACTGCTGAGCTGTTATGGAAGCCCAAGTTGTTTTGATAGCGGTCTTCAGCTCTTCTGCATTGTTGGGTCTGGTGGCTCTCATCTTCCTCTTGACAATACCCCACAGATTCCCTATGGCAGTAATGGCGAACCTTGGCACCCCAGATGTTTTGGAACTACATTTCCCATGATGCTCCACTACACTGCAGAGTGCATGAGCATCATGGGAAATGTAGTTCCAAAACATCTGGGGTGCCAAGGTTCGCCATCACTGCCCTATGGGGTTTAAGTCAGGCGAGTTTTCTGGCCAATCAAACACAGTGATATCATGATCATTAAACCAGGTATTGGTACTTTTGGCAGTGTGGGCAGATTTCAAGTCCTGCTGGAAAATGAAATCAGCATCTCCATAAAGCTGGTCAGCAGAGGGAAGCATGAAGTGCTCTAGAATTTCCTGGTAGAGGGCTGCGCTGACTTTGGACTTGATAAAACACAGTGGACCAAGACGAGCAGATGACATGGCTCCCCAAATCATCATGGACTGTGGAAACTTTACACGGACCTCATGCAACTTGGATTCTGTGCCTCACCACTCTTCCTCCAGACTCTGGGACCTCGATTTCCAAATGAAATGTCCTGGATACGTCTGTGTATGGTGGCTCTTGAAGCACTGACACCAGCCATAGTCCACTCCTTATGAATCTCCCTCAAATTCTTGGATGGCCTTTGCTTCACAATCCTCTCAGTTAATTAGCTGATTAGACTGTGACACAATGAGTCTATAATATTGGCCTTTTTCACAATATTCTAATTTTCTGAGATACTGAATTTTGGGTTGTCACTAGCTGTAAGTAATAATCATCAAAATTAAAAGAAAGAAATGCTTGAAATATATCACTCTGTGTGTAATGAATCTATATAATATATGAGTTTCACTTTTTGAATTGAATTACTGAAATAAATTACCTTTTGGATGATTATTGTAAGTTTTGAAATGCACCTGTATATTAAAAAATGTCATATTAGACATGGTTCATTGTTGACACTATCAAGAAAGCCACCCTGAGAAATGCCATATGGCCATCACTGGAGTGGATGTAGACTGGAAATAAGCTGCAAAGAGGTTGCAAGAGAACAGCAGGACTGAGATGCAACAAAGGATAAAAAAAGTGAAAAGTATTTGATCAATAAACAATTATTTGTTTAAGATATACAGCATTTTAGCAAATGAAATATCATTTAGTTGGACTTTTTAAATAGCGGAACGAACTGCAACACTCTAAAACACATATGTCAAACACAGGGCCCGTGGGCTGAATCCGGCCCTCCAGGCCTTGTCATGTGGCCCTTGCACCCAACTTTGCAGCTGGAACGTGGCGGAACTCCATTCCGCCATTTCTGGCTCTCACCCTCTACTCCTGCCTTCACATGTAAACACAGAAGCCTTCTGTGTTTACAAGGGACAGCTTTGCTCTCAGCGGCTCCCAGAACTAACAGATCTCAGCACACACTCACGGCGGGAACAGATATTCAGAATCTGAGAGACAGAATGATTCTCCTGCAAGGTGAGGCAGGGCCACCTACACAGGGATGTACTAGAGATGGGCAAGGTAGGAGAGGGGGAATGCGAGGAAGGCTATGGGGCGGGGGGGTCGTTGGGGTTGCACACTGTGCATAGCGCACCCCTAAACCCTACACTCTGTACACAGCACTCCCCTGAACTCTGTACTTAATGCACTCTGCACATAGTGCAACCCTGAACTGAATTCTGCACTCTGTGCTTAGCGCACTCCTGCACTTTGCACTCTGTACACAAGTGGCGACCCATGCATTGTGGGCGCACGGGCGCTGCCCCCCTAACCCCCCCTATCCATGTGCCCAGCCCCTTCAGGACGTCGGGTGCATGAATTACAATTGGGGGATAGGCGGGGGTGTGTCTTTTGAAGCACCTGATTAGAGCCAGAGGCTCTAATAGGCTTCAAAATAGGGTGGGCTCAGGGCGCAGAGCACTGCTTCCGGAGCCCACCCAGGTAAGTTGCAGCAACGAATGAATATTCGCTGTTGCAACACTGATCCTCCTCCTGGCCAAACGGGAAGAGGGTATGAAACCCGCTTCCCGATTGGCCAAAACGTCAGGCGATCCTATTGGACGTCTAGAGGCAGAAGGAGCAGAGAGCAGACACACAGCGGAAGCAGCTCCAGGAGAGGACACCGGCGCAGATTTCCATGATCCCGCCACGCTTAAGGACTCTTCCCCAGGGTGACCACACTGGAAGATGGCCGCATCAGCTCCGCTCCTCGGCTGCCCAGCGCACTCCATAAGGACCCAACCGCTGCTCTCACTGCCCGCATCCAGCTCTCAACACCCCCAGACCTCGCCACATGTCCTGGAGGCATCGAGACACCTACCCACCTCATGCTGGAGGACACCGGAGCCCACCACCTGCCACCGTGTTGGGATGAGGACTGGGAGGGTTTTTCTGGGGGTGTTAGTGCCGCCCAGGGGGGGTGGGGGGATGGCGGCAGTTGTGCTTGTGCCGCTCCGCCGGCCGCCCAGAGGGGGTTGTTTGCCGCCCCCCCCAAAAAGAACACCAGCCACCACTGCTGTACACAGTGCACCCCTGAACCCTGCACTCTTTTCACAGCACACCCCTGAACTCTGTACATAATGCCCTCCTGAACTCTGCACTCTGTACATAGTGCTGAACTCTGCTTTCTGTGCTTAGCGCACTCCCGAGCTTTTCACTCTGTACACAGTGCACCCCTGCACTCTGTATACAGTGCACCCCTAAACCCTGCATTCTGTACACAGTGCACTCCTGAACTCTGCACTGTCTACGTATGAGGGGCGTTCAAGTCAAACTAGGTCTTTTAATTTTACAGGTATTAAAAGGGATGCTAGCGTGGCGGTACTACATACAGTAGTAAGTAGCAAGTGTGTCCTATTACCGATAGGCAGCGCACATGTCGCGGGCCAGTCCAGAGACTGTTAATCAAGATGGCAGACATCAGTGTTAGTACATGCATGGAACAGTGTGTGGCGATAAAGTTTCTTGTGAACAAAAGCGCAAAACCCAATGATATCTGCAGAAGACTTCAAGCACAATATGGTGATGAAACACTCAGCCGCAGTTAGACATTTGAATGGTGTAAATGTTTCAAAGAGGGCCCTACGTTAATCAGTGACGATCCTGGCCGTGGTGGTTCCCAGCCCACAGCAGTCATTCTTGTGAGCATTAAGCACGTGGAATGCCTGATCCTGGATAAACGACGTATAACCTGTCCTAAAATTGCACAAGGTCAGCATTTCAGCACTGATGACAGAGTGAAACAGGCTGTCCTAGGATAGTTCAGATGTACTGACAAATCTTTCTTTTTTTTTTTAGATATATAATTTCTTTTTTTTGACAAAGGAAAATGAACAATCTTTTCCATCATTGTCATTTAAACTGATATACAAATAACAAATAGCACATAATCAAATCCAATATCATATAACAATAATCTTAAATCTGGGATAATATAATAAGAGCCCTTGCACACTGGGGCGGGGGCGGCGTCGGCGGTAAAACGCTGCTATTATTAGCGGCGTTTTACCGTCGGTATGCGGCCGCTAGCGGGGCGGTTTTACCCCCCGCTAGCGGCCGAGAAAGGGTTAAATACCACCGCAAAGCGCCTCTACAGGCTTTGCCGGCGGTATAGCCGCGCCGTCCCATTGATTTCAATGGGCAGGAGCGGTAAAGGAGCGGTAAACACTCCGCTCCTTCACCGCTCCGAAGATGCTGCTGGCAGGACTTTTTTTACCGTCCTGCCAGCGCATCGCTCCAGTGTGAAAGCCCTCGGGGCTTTCACACTGGATACACAGCAGCGGCACTTTCAGGTCGGTTTGCAGGCGCTATTATTAGCGCAATAGCGCCTGCAAACCGCCCCAGTGTGAAAGGGCTCTAAATGTTTGTCAATTTAACATTCAAATTGCTATTTGATCTTGGACATGAGGGAATGCATACCCCAGATCCAAGAACCATATAACCCACCAAAATATTGCCAGTATGAAAAAAAAAAATATTATCAGACTGTTCCCCTCCTTTCTTTTTCTACCCCCCCCCCCACTCAAAAAAAAAAAAAAAAAAAAAAGAATAATTCCCATGGCAGTTGGCACAAAGGGACTTCTCCTCCTGATTTAGACTATAATGAAGGGCCGGTTTCCACTTCCCTCAGCTAGTGGAACTCACATCAATAAGTTTTCCTCCTTCATAGTTACATATAGTTACATAGTAGGTGAGGTTGAAAACATAAGTTGGACATCAAGTCCAACTTATGTGACCTTCCTCGGACTTAATAAAAAGGTTCCGTAATGACCATGTTTCCGTATATATTTCTCATTTTTGTCGGGATGTCCAAATGAAATCTTCCATTCGGTTTACTTCCTCTACCTTCCTAAGCCACATTCCTACTGAAGGGGGTTGTGTCTGTTGCCGGGTAAGGGGGATGCAGGCTTTAGCTGCATTCAGTAAATGGCACAGAATGGCCTTCCTATATGTCCTAACGGGGATTTTGGATACATGCAGTAAGAAAAAAGACGGATCTTCCGGAATTTCAAGTTCACAACATTTTTGCATGATCTTCCGAACCTCTTTCCAAAAATTCCTAATTCTGGGACAGGACCAAAAACTATGTAATAGTGTCCCCTGTTCCTCTTGACAGCGCCAACAACCGTCTGAAATATTTGGGAAACATCTATGAAGTACAGCTCTTTCTATGGCAAAGCTTTCCAGGCATTAGTTAAACACTAGGTTGAGTGTATAAATGTAACAGGGGAGTATGTTGAAAAATAAATGCAATTTCCACTCCTTGAAATGTATTATTTTATTATATAAACTCAAAAGTCCCGCTTTGACTTGAACGCCCCTCATAGCATAATCCTGAGCTCTGCACTCTGTATGTAACACACTCCGCAAACCCACACTCTGTATGTTGCACACTCCAGATATGCCCTTTGAGGACAACCATACTGCTGGTGCGGCCAGTGATGAAACTGAGTTTGACACCCCTACTCTAAAAGAAGGATTTTAAGGTGGGTAGTCTGTCGGAAAAAACATCAATACATTTAAAAAGAACAGTCCCCTTTATTCCATAAATCTACAAAATAAAGGAGGTACATAGACCCCATCTTAAAAGCGCTTCACACATAATGTAAGAGATATTAGAGAACATAAAGGTTGTCCAAACCTTGCATCAGGGTTTTTAAATCTGCAGCTGTACAACTTGGCAGATTTAACAACGAAAGTCAGTTCTCACTTAGAATACACCTGCTCATACTTTGCAAATTCTCTCAGTCAGTTGGGGACTCAGTAATGACTTGCACAGTCATTAATGAATTTCGATATCTGCAAACCGTAAGCTTCCGAGTTATTTGTGAGTTTTTTTTATTAAATTCCAAGAATATTGCTGTGAAGAAAGCGTTTGGAGTGTATAATCACTGTAGTTAGTAGCAGTTCCTGGCAATGAGTGAAATCAATTATTGAGCTGCTAATGCATTTTAGCAAACATTACAACTATGCAAAAATTATAGCTGTCACTCAGACTACATTAAAGCTGGCCCAGGCTTGTGCTACCCCCAAATCCCTTGTCCTCTCCCCCTTCCCGAAGCCTCTCTTGGATCTTAAATTATAAAAAAGCACTATACTGTATACCCTTTTTTTCAGCTTTCTTCAGGCCGGTTCTGGTGACATCACAGGTCTTCCCTTTTCTTGTTGGCAGTGTGCAGTTCCCTCTACAGTGAGTGGCACTCATGCAATGGTGCTTCCAGGAGTAATTCAAGCCCAGGCTGGGTGATGGGGGCATGTCCATGATAGCCTGGGCTCACAGGAAGTGGGTTGGATGAAACTAGGCATCATTCACCCCTGAAGACAGTGGGACAGCACTAAACCAAAGGTGAGTATTACAGCAAAAGTTTTTTTTCTTTTTTTTAATAGGCGTAGCTATTGATTTTTCTATTTGTTGCAGAAACGGGAATGCCGCTTTAATATAGTTACATAGTTACATAGTAGGTGAGGTTGAAAAAAGACACAAGTCCTTCAAGTCCAACCTATGTGTGTGATTATGTGTCAGTATTACATTACATATCCCTGTATGTTGCGGTCATTCAGGTGATTATCTAATAGTTTCTTGAAGCTATCAATGCTCCCCGCTGAGACCACCGCCTGTGGAAGGTAATTCCACATCCTTGCCGCTCTTACAGTAAAGAACCATCTATGTAGTTTAAGGTTAAACCTCTTTTCTTCTAATTGTAATGAGTGGCCACGAGTCTTATTAAACTCTCTTCTGCGAAAAAGTTTTATCCCTATTGTGGGGTCACCAGTACAGTATTTGTAAATTGAAATCATATCTCCTCTCAAGCGTCTCTTCTCCAGAGAGAGTAAGTTCAGTGCTGGCAACCTTTCCTCAAAACTAAGATCCTCCAGACCCTTTATTAGCTTTGTTGCCCTTCTTTGTACTCGCTCCATTTCCAGTACATCCTTCCTGAGGACTGGTGCCCAGAACTGGACAGCATACTCCAGGTGCGGCCGGACCAGAGCCTTGTAGAGTGGGAGAATTATTGTTTTATCTCTTGCGTTGATCCCCCTTTTAATGCATGCCAATATTCTGTTTGCTTTATTAGCAGCAGCTTGGCATTGCATGCCATTGCTGAGCCTATCATCTACTAGGACCCCCAGGTCCTTTTCCATCCTAGATTCCCCATGAGGTTCTCCCCCCAGTGTATAGATTGCATTCATATTTTTGCCACCCAAATGCATTATTTTACATTTTTCTACATTGAACCTCATTTGCCATGTAGTCGCCCACCCCATTAATTTGTTCAGGTCTTTTTGCAAGGTTTCCACATCCTGCGGAGAAGTTATTGCCCTGCTTAGCTTAGTATCGTCTGCAAATACAGAGATTGAACTGTTTATCCCATCCTCCAGGTCGTTTATAAACAAATTAAATAGGATTGGTCCCAGCACAGAACCCTGGGGAACCCCACTACCCACCCCTGACCATTCTGAGTACTCCCATTTATCACCACCCTCTGAACTTGCCCTTGTAGCCAGTTTTCAATCCATGTACTCACCCTATGGTCCATGCCAACGGACCTTATTTTGTACAGTAAACGTTTATGGGGAACTGTATCAAATGCTTTTGCAAAATCCAGATACACCACGTCTACAGGCCTTCCTTCATCTAGATGGCAACTCACCGCCTCATAGAAGGTTAATAGATTGGTTTGGCAAGAATGATTCTTCATGAATCCATGCTGATTACTGCTAATGATATCGTTCTTATTACTAAAATCTTGTATATAGTCCCTTATCATCCCCTCCAAGAGTTTACATACTATTGATGTTAGGCTAACTGGTCTATAATTCCCAGGGATGTATTTTGGGCCCTTTTTAAATATTGGTGCTACATTGGCTTTTCTCCAATCAGCTGGTACCATTCCAGTCAATAGACTGGAATGGTAAAATTAGGATGTAATGTAAAAATTAGGAACAACGGTCTGGCATTCACTTGACTGAGTTCCCTAAGTACCCTCGGATGCAAGCCATCTGGTCCCGGTGATTTATTAATGTTAAGTTTCTCAAGTCTAATTTTAATTCTGTCCTCTGTTAACCATGGAGGTGCTTCCTGTGTTGTGTCATGAGGATAAAATCTGCAGTTTTGGTTACTGAAGCCCCCCGATTCACTCGTGAAGACTGAGGAGAAGAATAAATTCAATACCTTCGCCATCTCCCATCCTTTGTAACCAGATGTCCTTCCTCATTCTTTATGGGGCCAATATGGTCTGTCCTCCCTATTATGAACCCTCTGTAATCCAATGCATACACAGCACGCACAGACCACCTCACAGAGTCAGGAGCAGGCCTGGATTTCTAGGTAGACAAGATAGGTCATGAGCTAGGAAGACAGGGCTGCCAGGAGGCGGACACACTTTAAAGCAGAGCTCCACCCAAAAGGGGAAGCTCTGCTTGTTTGCCTCCACCCACTTCTGCTGCAACATTTGGCCCCCTTCGGGAGGGGGGGGGCGGGTACCTGGTTTTGAGAGGTACCCGCTCCCACTTCCGTCAGATTTTGCCGCAGTAGGGATTTGGCTGTGAAGCTGCAAGGCTTCAATGGCGGTTTTCCTTAGTGGAGATGGCAGTGGCAGCACCCGATAGTCGATTGAAAAATTGGGTGAGGTGAAGACACCGCTGGATTTGTGGACAGGTAAGTGTCCAAGTGTACAGTATTTGTAGCTGCTGATTTTTATTTTTTTCTGAAAGAGCCTGGAGCTCCGTTTTAAGTTGCTGACTGTCAGTAACAATTTCCAGAGTCTGATAAAAGGTCTCAGACTGTTGTTCTGCCTAGCAGTACCATCCAGCTGGGTCTGCAGTGTTGCCATTACTGCTCAGCCTGGGCATTTGTCCTGGCAAAATTGCGTACGGTGTTCTTACAGGTCACACATCAAGGATTAATTGCTCGAAACACCTAGAACTGCTACGGTCAACAGCCTTTTGTTTGCATCAGACCGGGTATCAACTACTCTTTTGGTAAAATATTATTTACAAGGTTAGTTTTGAACGTTCCTCTTGCTAGTGAGGTTATATCTCCATGTTTTTGATCTTGGCTTCATCTTCAAAATATTTCCCTCCAAAACCTCGTTCACACCCTGGTATTTAAAGGTGTCAGTCATGTCTCCCCTTTCCCTTCTTTCCTCAAAACTATACATATGTAGCTGGTGCCGATCTGGGTGCTGATCCCCCCACTCATCCCGCTGCTGCCAAAGGACACAGGGCAGCAGCACTGACACGCTGGGAGAGACACAGAAACAGCCTGTCATAGCTGCAGGGGATTTCTACCCCTCTCTCTCCTCCCTGCGCTGCTGTTACAAGAGCGGCGCCTGTGTAGCCAGCCCAGCTTGCTGATGTTAGCTCCTGATTGGCCACACTTAGGGCCAATGCCAAGGAGCTGAGGAAGCACCACAGGAGTAGAGCATCTTGGGACACATAGTCCCGAAGACAGGTGGTCTCATAGCAATCCCTGAGGGGCAGACTACATACCCCAGCATGCCCAGGGAGAGTGGAGGAGTCAAGCCCAGAGGAGAACACCACGAGGCGGCCTGGGAGCAAGAAGAGGAGACCCTGAGACAGAGGGGCTGGACGCAGGAGAAAGGTGCTCCCATTCCAGGATGGTGTAACTGCTTTCCCGCCAGCAGCTCCACAGTCTGAAGCAGACCCATTGCATCAGGCACCCTACCGTCTGTGTGGGTGCCTGTACAGACGTCACAGTCGGACAACCTGCAAGAGCATGTTCCAGGATATCTTTCCATTGGGCCTTCTTGTCACAATATTACACATATTAAAGTGGATGTAAACCCGAAAATATATATTTTTTTATATCATACTGTAGAGTATAAGATTTCCTATCATTTGAGCCCACTCTTGCTACACATAGTCAATCCATCTCTCAGCAATCCTCTTTTATTATTCAGTGAGATAAATCTTGACAAACTGAGAAAAACTTTGTCAAATCCTCCCCCTTGCTGTGAGTGACAGGTGATTTACATATCTCGTCCACTAGCCTAAGACATGCATTATTTTTTAATTCCCTCCCCCACTCCTTTCTTCAGCAGCTCTGCAAGGATTGGCTGTTCCACACCTCAGCATGATTTGGCATGCTAAAGTCATGTGGTTACTTTCCTGTCTTTCCACTGGATGTTAGAGATCATAGCAGAAGTTCAGTGTTAGAAATACACAGGAGAAAATGCATATTGACAAGGGGAGTGTAGAGGTGGGCGGGGAGTCTACTGACATCACAACTCCACCCACCGAGCTCCAGACAACAGACCCGCCCACAGAATCTGCAGTTTTTCGGGTCTCATACCAGAGAGAGAGGAGACATTTGACAGGTAAAGATACATGCAGGAGGCATGTATATCCTTATAGATAACCCCTATGGCAGTAGTTTAGAAAGGATGACATTGGGTTTACATCCACTTTAAGTTCCTGAAGTCTCTCCTGATATGTTTTATTCCCAGACCTTTCAGCATTTTTGTTGCCCATCTCTGGACTCATTTTATCTTATCAATATCTTTTTGTAAGTAAGTATACCTTGTCCAGAACTGGAAATGACACTATATGCCCCATTCTTGTTGGGATTTTTATATTTCATTACTGGACCCATCAGGAGCGGAGAGGACATAGCGGAGGAGATGCTTATCCTTGATCCCAAAGTTTATATATCTGCTTGTTGAGTTGTTTGATCTGGTGAGTTAAATATATTACCAGCACGAGGTGGAGCATGTTTGGTGGTTTGGAGCAAGTCTTTCAGAGCATCATATTGTATTTATTTTGGAACTTTCTTTGGTGATTGGATTCACAGAAAATGGACTATTAGCACAAATAAAATGTCACTTTATTGATTGAGACATCATACAGCCCCAAACAATTATCATTTGTTTTTTTTCATTATTGTAGGTCTAAAGATATACATTTTGGGCTAGTGCCTCCTTTTATATTAATATTTTCAAAACTTTCGTTGCCTCTGGGTGAATGTTTGTGACATTCGTCCTGCGATTTTTTTTTTTTTTTAAAGATGAAAAGATTAAGTAAGAATACACAAACTTTATTTAGACAATATTTGCTTATCCCGGAGTTCCTCTTTAATGATTTATTACTGAATACAATGAATGCCTTCTATATCTGCCCAGAATTCAACTTCCAATCATTTTGTTAGTGTCTATTTAAATTTGGATTAGTTAAGTCAAGTTGTGCCAGCGGTGAGTTTAAGTTTCAGGTGTTATAAATCAGCCATAGGAGCAAACTGATTTTCATAGAGAGAAGAAAGCAATACAAACATTTACATTTAAAACCATATTGAAGGTTGCATACTTATTGATAAAAGCAAAGTTCAGTGCTCGCAGCGTCTTGGGGATAAGTGAACGGCCTTGGAAAAGATTACATTGATAATGTATTTAAATCACAAGCTCACCAAACATTTCTCATTTTTAATCAACTTACTTAAAACAGTGCATTAGAGATTGCTTACAATATTTCAACATCTTGCGCTGGCAATTATGGAAATGAAAGATTAAGCGCGAGGCGAATTTCAGCTGCACGCGGAAAAAAAAAAAATAAAAAAATCTCGCTGGAAAAGCCTTCTGTGGCAATACATACTAATTAAGACAAATTTAATTACTCAGCCTGCAATTCATGCTTAACAAATTATAATTGGAAACAAAACAGACGCGGAATGTGAAAGGGTACCGAGCAAGTTCTGAGCCGTTCAATTCATGTTTTTTCGAAAGTGTCGCCTATTTGGAATATGAAATCGTAGCTGGGTAAGGGACACTGGGACAAAGCTTAACTCCTAAGCTGGTCGGATCCTAGTAGATTTTTGAACGAACGTTCGTATGAATATTCTTTGTACATCCACGGGCTGGATGAATGTCATTCAAAAATGTTGTTTGCTTTTAATATTTGGTTTTGGAATGAATGCAGTTTTGTGAACAAAAACCACTTACACTGTTAGAAGTTAATTCAAGAAAAACCTCTTCCTTCTATGCCTTGGAATTTTCTCGTTTGTTCTATTTCAAATGGCACTTTATGCTTTGACCCAGTCTGTCTGGACAAGTATGGTTACCCATTTACTTGGCACCAGCCACAGGCAGTTTAGGTTTCCAATAAGACACAGACATTGAATCCAACGTAGCTTTACTTCAGCTAACTGTAGTACAAAGAATGTTTTTCCAGTCTTTTGAAATGTAAAAAGACAATGACATCCCCATGATATTTCTGTGTGAAGTACCTCACTCATGAAACATGGAAGAAACGGGGAGGGCCTTGTTAGGACTCAACTAACTAGCACTGAATAGGAGAATGGTCCAGAATGGTGAACCATAGTGACACTGCACTTGCTTTGGTGACAGCATGTAAAAGAATAAATATTTTATATATATATATATATATATATATATATATATTTTTACAAATTTTTTGGCAGCCACAGCTGTGTGCAAAGCATCACAGCTGCATCATAGTGACATTGCTCTGCTCTTTTTTACACAAAATCATTTGACATGATTCATAATGCCATTGTTAACTACTGTGATTGGCCACAACTATCACATGGTTTAGGGCCACGGTGATTGGCCCTGTGCCATGTTATCGTTGTGTCCATTCACAGAGATCACAGTACAGACGGTCCCCGGGTTACAAACAGGATAGGGTCTGTAGGTTTCTTCTTAAGTTGAATTTGTATGCGAGTTGGAACAGGTACATTTTTTAACCGTAGTTCCAGCCCAAAGATGTTTTTTTTTACGTTTTTTGGATAGCATAGGGAAGGGTTAAAACCCCTGTAACATTTGTTTTGCTGTCTGTGCTCCTGTTCAGAAGATTTCACCTCACTTTCTGTCCCAGTCAGTACTGCCTGTATTAAACAATGGCATTGTAAATAAAGGCCATTGTTTACTACTGCTGATTGTGTTCAATGTGATTGGTCATAGCGATCACATGGTACAGGGCCAATGATCACAGCATACAGTTCTCCAGGGGACACAGCTATCGTAGATTCCATACCTGCATGGCTCCAAAGCCACACACAAGCACTGTTTTGGGAGGATGTAACAGTACGTCCTCCCAGAACGGCGCTTGTCCTGCCCGGCCACTGTACATATACAGCCAGGCAGGACCAGGGCCATTCAGGGAGGAACGTACTGGTGCTCCCTCCCAAAACTTCACTAGTAGCACGATATACAATTGCTGTGTCCACTGGAGTCCTGTACCATGTGATCATTGGCCATGTACCATGTGATTGCTGTGACCAATCACAACGATCACAGTAAGCAGTAGTGAACAATGCCTTTCATTCACAATGCCATTGTTTACTACTGTGATCTCTGAGGTTGGTCACATCGATTACATGATCCAGGGCCAATCAAAGCGACCCTGTACCATGTGATAGCTGTGACCAATCACAGTAGTAAACAATTGCATTATGAATGGTGCCAAAAACAGTTCGAAACGGTTGACATGTTCTTTAAAGACTACCTTGTCCACAGGACGACAATGCAACAGGGTGATTTCACTGCAGAACAAGCCGCATTGACACGCTGTTACTGGAGGTGGAAAAATGACCAACTCAATCAGGATCAACAGGTACTGAAATGATGTTACAGACAGGATTCGGACAAACCAAAACTGCTGTATCAAGGCTTGTGACCAACTCCATTATATTTGTAATTTTTTACATTTTGCCCATAGTTCCACTTTAATATATTAAAAAGTGCCGTTGCATGCTAAGAGCTATCCTTAACATACAGCAAAAGATGATCTAGCCTTCTTATATTTCTTAGCACCTTAGAAAAACCTTGCCGTTTCCAGGAGAAGGTTCACTGGGTGAGAAAAGCAAAGCTGGGATGGACGTCTGTAGATTACAGCTCGTGTGTTGGGTATAAAACCAACGAGCTGTTTATGAGCAAACACTTCTCACTGCTAGAAATATAAAAATAAATTAGGTATTTGGGAGAGCATGAAATACTCATCACAGCTCAGACCGGCATTAAGAAGAAGCTTCTGCAAATCAACAACCCTCTACGGAGCCGGAAAGTGTGTCTGAAAACCTAGCTTCTGATAGGAAAATGGGGAACGTGGAAAAAAAACCTACATACTATTGACAGCTTGTTCTTTCACATTATTCAGAAATGTGAACAAATAAAATACAACGAGCGTCATTATCCTCTCATTCCATCTTGAGATATTTTTATACTTCAAGGTTGCCTTCGCATTGTTTAACATTCAGCAGTGCGGTTTTATCAGTAATGCCCTGTACACACGATAGGATTTTCCGATGGAAAATGTGTGATAGGACCTTGTTGTCGGAAAATCCGACCGTGTGTAGGCTCCATCACACATTTTCCATAGGAATTTCCGACACACAAAGTTTGAGAGCTTGCTATAAAATTTTCCGACAACAAAAACCGCTGTCGGAGATTCCGATTGTGTGTACACAAATCCGACTCACAAAGTGCCACGCATGCTCAGAATAAATTAAGAGACGAAAGCTATTGGCTACTGCCCCGTTTATAGTCCCGACGTGTTTTACGTCACCGTGTTCAGAACGATTAGATTTTCCGACAACTTTGTGCGACCGTGTGTATGCAAGACAAGTTTGAGCCAACATCCGTCGGAAAAAATCCATGGATTTTGTTGTCGGAATGTCCGATCAATGTCTGACCGTGGGTACAGAGCATAAGTGTTATGCCTCGTACACACGATCGGACTTTCCGACAACAAAACCGTGGAATTTTGTCCGAAGGGTGTTGGCTCAAACATGTCTTGCATACACACGGTCACACAAATGTTGGTCAACAATTACGAACGTAGTGACATACTACGTGGTTTTTCAGCTCTTTAGCGCCACCCTTTGGGCTCCTTCTGCTAATTTTGTGTTAGTAGAAGTTTGGTGAGTGTTGATTTGCGCTTTTCTTTTCGTGTTTTTCATGTAGCGCTTTTCAGTTTGCACTTTTCATTTCGTGCTTTTCAGTTCGTTTCTGAACGGCCGTTCGTCAACCAGACATGTTGCGGAATTGGAGGAGATAACGTGTTATGTATTATTGGCCTTTCTTTGACATTATTTTTTTGGTTGAATAATGGTTTGATTTGGTATATTTTCTATATTTTTTGGATGGATAGAATGCACTTTTTGGTTAAGTTCTATTGGCAGATAGCATGTGTAATTTCTTTTTTTTTTTTATAATTGTATTTTTATTGAAATTTTTTCAAAGAAAAAACAAAGTATCAATATGAACAGACAATGTTAAATTTGTAAAATAATCCACAACAATGGATAAGAAATGTTCACATATGTAGAATACAAATGTAATCTGCAAGCAAATGTAGGAGTGAGAATTACTCATATGTACTAATTTCTTTTTTTTAATGCACAATAAAAAAAATTGTGTAGAATAATACGTGGCTATTTGTTTTACAAATTACAGTTTGGGAGTAGACAGTTATATTTTAAAAATACAATGTAAAATTGACAAGGGACACCAACATAGTTGTATCTTTGATCTTAAAAACTACAGGATAATGGTGTTGTGGTAACTTGCACAAATAAAAAATAAAAAAAAAGCATAATAATATTATTCTTGATATCACTAGAAAAAAAAAGCATTTGAAAATTCGTTTGCAATAACTCCATCAGTATCACCAGCAAAGCAGCTTCATTATTATCCCATTAAAGGAGAAGAGAATTGTGCGCTGCACTTGGTGATTTCATAATTTGCCACGTCACGAATGTTAATTCTTCATTGCTAATGCTAGTTTACAAGACCGATCGCTCCTGCTTCCGAGCATGCTTGTTTGTACTTTGGACTTTTGTCCCACGGACTTGTGTACACACGATCGGAATGTCCTACAACGCACATTTGTTGGCAGAAAATTTTAAAACATGCTAGCCAACATTTGTTGGCAGAAAGTCCGACAACAATTGTCCGATGAAGCATACACACGGTCGGATTTTTCGCCAACAGCCTGACATCCAACATTTCCAGTCGGAAAATCCGTGTACGGGGCTTAAAACTTTCAGGTATTTATTACCATTCAGAGCTCCCAGTACTTCACCATGTCTTCATCTGCTGTTTTTGTCTTCATCTTTGATCAGGCATCATCTTGGGTCAGCATCTACTTCCTGGAGACGCTGGTTAAAGATGACGGCGTGATGTAAATTTTGATGTTTGTTCATAAATGTCTGATGCAGATCAGCCCCTGCTTCAAATTCTAAAATTGAGACTTTCACAAAGGCATAGCTCCCGACTGTCCCTGATTTGGAGGGACTGCCCCTGAATCGGAACAAATTCCCTCTGTCCCTCTTTCCTCCTCATTTGTCCCTCATTTTGGTCTGATCAAAAAGTGTTTCTCAGTATTAAACCTTTCATCCAATTTCTAAATTGCTGCATTTCTACATTTAATAAGCCAGTAAAAAGGAATAGTAGTAGTAAAAAAAGCACTTGTGGGTTTAACTAATTTTTTTCTTTTTGTTGTATAATGCTCCTTTAACCACTTGCTTACCGGGCACTTATACCCCTTCCTGCCCAGGCTAATTTTCAGCTTAAGCACTGTCGCACTTTGGGTACAGCATTACACGACCGCGCAATTGTCATTCAAACAAATTTTTCACACAAATCGAGCTTTCTTTTGGTGGGATTTTTTTTTTTTTTCGCCAAATAAACAAATAAAATCCAAAAAAATGAAAAAAAAAAAACCCTTTCATAGTTTGTTAAAAAAATGTGCAAACAGGAATTTTTCTCCCTCACTAATGTGCGCTGAAGAGGCTACACTGATGGGCACTGATAGGCTGCACTGATGGGCAATGATGAGGTGGCACTGATGAGGAGGCACTGATGAGTCTGAACTGACAGGCCGCACTGATGGGCACTGATAGGTGGCACTGGTGGGCACAGATTGGCAGTACTGGTGGGCACTGTTGGAACTGCACTGATAATCAGGACACTGATAAGCAGTGCCTTGATTATCAGTGTACATGTCTCTTTTAGAGAAGCTGGTTATTGGCTCTCTTCTCCGCTCCTCATGCTGTCAGCAGGAGGAAAGGAGTGCCGATAACCAGCTTCTGTTTGGATCCGGCTCTTTACCCCAATCTGTGGTCAGCAGTGTCCTCCGGACGCTGCAATCACAGATCGCTCCGCCCGTGCACTGCAGCGAGCGTGCGACGGTCGCCATCAAGGTGCGCAGTTTTATGATGGCATCCCTGAACTAGCTGGCCATGCTGTGGCCATCATTCTGGCGTAGCAGGGGGTGTATCCTATGCCTATATACTTTTTCTGATAGGTGTCCCTCTTTCCCATATTAAAAAGTTGGAACACTATAAGAGGAAGGGGAACTAGTAGAGAGGCTAGTCCTGGGGGTCTCTGCCACATCCCAAAAATATTGTGGAAAGAGAGAAATGCCCCGAAAGGGATAGTATGGGCAGAAAACCAGCACAGGATCAAATTATAGTAGGTACAAAAACTGATAAAAGTATATAAATTTTATTCAATATACAAAAATGACAAACGACAGTTTAAAACCATTGGATGAAAAATGGGAAACACAAAACCTTTCGGGGCATTTCTCTCTTTCCACCATATCAAAAAGTTGGGAGGTTTGCAAAAGTACCATGTCATATATGCTTGTAGGCAGGTTGCCTACTGTGAGTTAGTTAGCATGTCTGCCCTAGCCAGGGGGAAGGGGTTAATGTCTCTTTCCGCCATTTTCAATCTATATTCAGGGGCTTTTTTGGGTCTAACCCACTGGTGTTAGCAAATTTACAATGTTATACAAGCTGTACACTCATTATTGTAGCAAAGTGTCATTTCTTCAGTGCTGTCACATGAAAAGATAGAATAAAATATTTACAAAAATGTGAGGGGTGTGCTCCCTTTTGTGAGATACTGTAAAAAAACAAAAACAAAAAAAAAATTATCTAGTTTCGAGGTAGCTGAAGTTCTACCCCATCACTGGTCAAAATGTTAGGCTCTTGCCACATATAGTTCCGGAGATATAAGGCTTCTTGTGCAGCCTGTCAGAAGCTACATACAGAGCGGCAAGTTTAAATACAAGCTGGCACTCTCTGCAGCAGACTGAGAGGTTGGGCACAGTGCCTCTCCTCACTTATCAGAAGCACTGAGCTTAATGGACAGCTTGGAGCCTTGGACCAATGGTAAAGGACCATTGGAACAAGCTGTCCAATAAAAATGCTGCAGTGGAGGCTGTCCTCTAAAGACACGTGCTCCCTTCCAGCCCAGCCCTCTTAACGAGAAGGAAAAAGCATGGGTTTTGGGTATAAGATTTACCCACAATCCCATGTTTTTCTCACACAGTTAAGAGGGAGAATGAGAATCTGCTGCTGCTGAAAAGGTACTGCTATAATCAAGCTAAATCATATATTATTATGCTATATGTTATAACATAATCATTTTGTATTTATCTATTTACTGTGTATTAATGGTTTGAAGTTATAACTTTAAACTTCAGTAATTTGTCCGTTAAGCCACCTGCTTGAGTACAGTTTTTGAAAATATAGTAAATTACCTTAAAAACAATATATAATAATTATTTGTATATTACTTATGGTAATTAACCACTTATCATAAAGGCCAATTCTGACACTTCTCTCCTAAATGTAATAATCATATTTTTTTTGCTACAAAATTACTCAGAACCCCCAACCATTATATATATATATATATATATATATATATATATATATATATATATTTTTAGCAGACACCTAGGGAATATAATGATGGTCTTTGCAACTTTTTATGTTACACGGTATTTGCGCAGAAATTTTTCAAACGCTTTTTTTTGGGAAAAAAAAAACGGTTTTATGAATATAAAAAAAAAAAAAAACACTAAAAGTTACTCCGATTTTTTTTGTTTACTATGAAAGATGATGTTACGCCAAGTAAATAGATACCTAACATGTCATGCTTTAAAATTGCACACAGTCGTGGAATGGCGCCAAACTTCGGTACCTAAAAATCTCCATAGGTGTTGCTTTAAAAATGTTTACAGTTTACATGTTTAGAGTAAGGGTCCTTTCACACTGGGTGGGCGGCGGCGGTAAAGCGCCGCTATTGAGAGCGGCGCTTTACCGTCAGTATGCGGCCGCTAGCGGGGGCGGTTTTACCCCCCCGCTAGCGGCCCGAGAAATGGTTAAAAACCACCGCAAAGCGCCTCTGCAGAGGTGCTTTGCCGGCAGTATAGCCACGCCGTCCCATTGATTTCAATGGGCAGGAGCGGTGAAGGAGCGGTATACACTCCGCTCCTTCACTGCTCCGAAGATGCTGCTAGCAGGACTTTTTTTACCGTCCTGCCAGCGCATCGCTCCAGTGTGAAAGCCCTCGGGGCTTTCACACTGGAATGCAAGCAGCGGCACTTTCGGGTCGGTTTGCAGGCGCTATTATTAGCGCAATAGCGCCTGCAAACCGCCCCAGTGTGAAAGGGCTCTTACAGAGGAGGTCTAGTGCTAGAATTATTCCTCTCGCTCTAACGTTCGTCTGCGTATGTAACCTGTGTGTATCTGACTCTGATACTAGCCAGTGCCTCACCAGCCACTGACCTCACCGCATGTCCCTCCTGCACAGTAGACTTGCTCACTTGTTACCTGTCTCAGATTTACTGGGGTAGTCCCACATCTTAGTCCTTTCCGATGCCGTGTTCCTGGCCATGTCCTGGGAACACAGCATCAACCTTATTAAGTGTTCTTGCATAGCAAGACCACTTATGCCGCGTACACACGAGCGGACTTTACGGCGGACTTTGCCCGGCGGACTGGATTTCGTCGGACAATTCGATGTGTGTGGGCTCCAGCGGACTTTGTTTTCTCAAAAGTTGGACGGACTTAGATTTTAAACTTGTTTAAAATTTATCCGACGGACTCTTCTTTCTAGCGGACAAACCGATCGTCTGTGTGCTAGTCCGACGAACTCAAACTGACGCATGCTCTGAAGCAATTACAAGACGGAAGCGCTCGGTCTGGTAAAACTAGCCTTCGTCTTGAAGCTAGCACATTCCTCTTCTGTCGTCTTTTAATACAGCCTTTTTTTAGGATTGATAATGCGAGAGGAATGAAGTTGTTTTTCTGCTTTATATTCACACAGAGTTCTCACAAACTTCTTTCTTCATGATTTATCCTCCTGCCATGACTAATATAATATTTTGTAACAGCTAGATCTCCATAACTTTGAAATTTTAAAATAGATATTTTATTTTTTTTTTTTTTTTATTTCCGCACTTTAGCTATTTTACAATGTGTGTTAAATGCTAACCACATTTTTGGTGTGTATTTTCAAGTTACCACAATTAACATTCATATTTTGTGTTGTTTTAAAGAACCTTAATGAGGTTGTTGTCCCTTGTTCATTAGACATAGGGGGGTGTATTTAACAAAGGCAAAATCATTTTTCACTCCAATTGGTAATTATACATATAATTCCACATAAAGAGCATTTTGAAGTGTGTTCGCTGTGGATCCGAGGGGCACATGCAAGGAAGCCCAAACCAAAACAATTAATTTTTATTTGACATGATTTTCGGAAAAAAATCAGCAGAGCTTCCCCCGAGCTTGTTTTTGACAAAAGGCTTAAATCATTTAAGAATATCAAGTGAAACGTTCACTTGAGAAATTGCACACCAAGTGCACTTGTTGGAAGTGCAGTCGCTGAAAAACTGAGGGGAAGAGCTTAAATTCGGGGAAGCTCTGCTGATTTATTCCTAAAATCATGTAAAATCAAAATAAATTCTTTTTATTTGACAAAAACACACATAGGGGTTGATTTCCTAAAGGTAAAAAGCCTGTGCATTTTGGAAATTGCATTTGCCCTCTGCAAGAGCAGTTGCTCCAAAGCTTTATTAAATGTGAAGCAGCTCTGCTGACTTCCATCATCCAATCATGTGCAAGCAAAAATCTTTTTTTCTTTCTTTTACTTGCACAGGATTGGGTACTCTTTGCAAAGTCAAGCTTTTAAATAATTTCTGATGCTCTGGAGCAATTGCACTTGCAGAGGGCAACTGCCCTCTGCAAAGTGCACAGACTATTTGCTTTTCTCAAATCAACCCCATAGTCTTTTTGACCTGTACCTGCCGACTCCCAAACAAAATGGCGTTTTTTAATCAAAAGACATAGGCAAGAATGTAAGGTAAACCAAAAAGTATTTATTTTATAAACAAAAAAATTAGGAAGGCAACACTGGACACACTTTTAGAATCTGGGAAGCCTTTCGTCCCCCAGGACACACATCAAGTTTGAGGACAAGAAAATAGGTATCTTGCGACTATAGGGAGCACAGGGAGCACAGTCAGACCAGACAGAAACCAGGCAATCACTTTCGACTCTTCCGTGGAGCCTTCCCTCCACGCTTCTCTGCAGCCTTCCCTCCACGCTTCTCTGCAGCCTTCCTCGGAGGTTGTGCCTCTGGTGGTGTACTTGGGGCAGGAGGAGGAGGAGGAGGAGGAGTAGGAGTGGCTTCATCTGCCAGATATGTGGTAGCAGTAAGCTCCCCTCTCAAGCCCTTCTGGTAAGCCTGGAAAAATAGACCCTCACAGAGGAGGCGTTGGCCCTTTTCCAACTCCTGTAATCTGCAGGCTATATAGGTGCCATACGCCTCCTCTACATTGGGAGGTTTACTCAGGATCCGGCTTGCTTCCCGTATGAGCTCTAGGGATTCCTGCTCTGTTGCAGTCATCCTCCTGGGCCTTTTGTGTAGAATGCGGAGGGGAGGTACCTGGCACTCCGTGCGGCTTCTACTTGGCCCAGCCACAGCCTCCTCCTCTCTCCCACTGGGCAAGGCCTCCTCCTCTCTCCCACTGGGCAAGGCCTCCTCCTCTCTCCCACTGGGCAAGGCCTCCTCCTGGCTGAGGTCATCCTGTGTAAAAAAAAAGGGACATAGTTGTAATTTTCTGTTATGCAATCACACACAATTTTCAGCTCCTAACTTTCAAATATAATTACACAAAATAGTAAAGGCTATCTATTTGACCACACCATTATTTCAGATGATCAACAAGATCTGAAGTTACGTATATATTTGGCCACTACTGTCTAGTGATATGTCTACATATTACTCTTTGTGCAGAAGTGATTTTTGATGAAGCACTTTCAAAATGAACACCTTAACATCATTAATAACATTTACACAATCCCAAAATCTTCAAAAAAAGTATACCTGGCTGAAGCTGGCCGCATCCACTTCATCTATGGTGAAAAGGCCCAGTTCATCCTGGGACTCCTCAGCTGGGGTGGAGGTGGATGGAAGGCTGGAGGGAAGAGTGGATGGAAGGCTGGAGGGAAGGCTGGAGGGAAGGGTGGGGGGAAGGGTGGAAAGGGATTGCCTGGCTTCGGTCTGCTCATCCAGGAATCGCAATTTGTGGTAATACCACAACTTGGGTACATATACTTGGTCAGCTGCTGCCCCGGATCTCAGCGACTCCTGGATTTTCCTGTGTTCCCGCTTATACATATTACGCAAGATACCTATTTTCCTGTCCACAAACTTGAGGTCTGCCTGGGGGAGTCGAGTCTTCACAAACTCTAAAAGTGTGCCCAGTGTTGCCTTCCTAACATCACGATTATAATATTGGGGGTGTTTGACCTCCCAGAGGTTTTTCTTCTGCTCATAGAGATCAATGAAATGGATCAAAAACTCTTCCTCTTTAAAGGGATTCATTATTTCTGCAAGACAAGACACAAGATCAAAACTTAAATGTCAGTCCCAAATCTCAGGATTAGTTTGTGTTGTAATCTAGGGGACACACACACACACACACACACTTACCTTCGTTTGTGACGCTCGCTACTTCCGCACGGACATACGTAGGCCATCGTACTAGCTTTATATACACTGCGCATGTGTCATGCTCCGCCTGCGTCGCCCGCCCCTGACGTTCGTGAGTACGATTTGGCCCCGCCCCTTCACTCTTCGTTGCGCAGTGGGAGTAGATAGCAAAAGATGGCGGAGCGATTAAGTGGAAGTAGCGCGGAGGAAAGCCCGGAGCCCCAAACATCCACATCCCGGAGGAGATATAAGGCCACCAACATGGCTTTTGAAGAGATGGTGGAGATGGTGTCCATATTAAGAAGGGAGGACTACGATGGCAAAAAAGGACCGTACACACGACCCAATCTGAGAAAGGACAAAATAATGTCCTCAGTTGTCACCGCTCTGGAAGATAAATTTGGTACAAAACGTTCGAAAGAACAATTGCGGAAGCGGTGGTCTGACATCAAAAGTCGGGAGCCAGAACAATATTGGCGAATAAAGAAGCTGCTGAAAAAAAGTAAGTACTTGTGTTTTACTATTGAGATACAGAACTTGCATGCTGATCCTTATTTTTGGCGGTTTTTCTGCATCGTTCGTAAATACCGTTCTTTGGAATAGATCGGATACTTTATAAAGTGACGTTATTTTTTTCGCCAAATACGATGGGACAGGGTTGGACATACATTTATGGCTTGATAATTTGGCGAATTCCCACAATGAGTTGATGTGGTGTAGATGTGTTTGAAAATATAATGCTTCATCAAAAATGATTCAGTGTAATGTAGGGACAGGACACAGCAGCTGTTTCCACATCTGGACTCACGAGCACTATAGTTAGTGGGAATGATTTAGCAGTCCCACTATTGTTCTTCGATTTTATTTTTTGAAATATTGAATTGGAATATTATTACGTACGTTTTTTGGCTCTGCATAACTTCTGCATACTTTCAGCTATTAAAACCATTCAACTATTAAAATGTTCGTCTCTTTTAGCTGATGTGTGGTCATTTTCAACTTTTTTACTACCATTTATACTTTATTAAATAATCTTTTTTTTTTCACTTTTTTAAACATTGAATTCAATGGGAGCATGCTTGAAATCCTCAAATTCTTCTTCCGCTCCCCAAAGTTTCAGCTCCTTCATACTTTCACCTAGAGACACCAAACAAACTTTACAATGTTCACTAAATATTCAGCTATCTGGCTATATCTTTTCAGTTTGATCTTTTTATAATTTTTGGAGAAAAAGCTTTTTGTTTAGAGGTCATTTCGTGTAATTTTAGACATTAATCAGAGTGTACTGTGTTTGTTTTGTTGCCATGGTTACCAAAGCTTCTGTTATACACAGGGGGGGAGGTGGCCGGAGCATCTCAGCTCTGATTACAGAGCCCGGGGGGAGGGGACAGACACACCATGTACTGATTTATAATATAGGAATATGATGGGGCAGTTTTGATGGCGGCCATTTTAGCCATTTAGCTATTCAGCATTCCCCCGCATTTTGCTAAGGAAATGCATTTTCTAGTGTACTATGTGACCATAACTAAATGTTTGAGGGGTAATACACATAGGAGATCATTGAGGTGTCAGCATCTGTGAAACTTGCCCAAAAATATGCATTCTTTCTAATTGTTGTTCAGAGGTAATGTTCATCCTGTCTTCAACATTTATTATGATGCAAAATTGGCAAAAAAATCATAAACAACATTTTACTTTCTTTATTAAAACCTAAAAGATCAGTGTGTTTTAACTTTACCTTTTTTTCTAATCTCATAGGGGAGAAAAGACTCAGACAACAGTCCAAGGATCTCAGGACCCCCCCAAGTCACCAGCCTGAGGCCCAAGATACCCCAAGCCCCAGCCCAAGACCACGCCCACCCGACGACCTTGAGGAAGGAGAGGTGGAGGAAGTGTGCGAGGTTTCAAGCCCACCAAGTGAGTGACTGACACCCCAGCTTGAGTTACTGTATTTTGGCGTGCATATTGTAAACCTTGTTTTTATTCACTCGTTTTAGGTGAGTTTCTGGTTGTGGAAGGCCAAGCGGCAGAGCACTTCACCACAGACAGTGCGCAAAGACTAATAGGCCAGATTATGCTGTGGAATGGCCACATAGATCAAATGCGTGAACAAATTCACAGCATGAAACTTCGCCTGGACTCCATGCAACAGGAAATGAAGAACATGATTGATGTTTTGGGCCGAATATAATCACGTTTGGCCTAAAAACATCAATCATGTTCTTCATTTCCTTGGGAAGTTATTTCGTTAAAAACAAGTTTTTTTAAAGTTTTGGGGTATACCCAAATTTTCATTGTGTGATGCACACGGTGTGTCATCATGTGCTATCTTCCATCATGGGTTAGCAATGTACTTGTTTTGTGTTTGCAAACCCTTCATCCTGAAAATTCTTTGGTGGTGAGAGGAACCAAAAATGGGATTGCACACACAAAACACGTACATTGCTCTCCCATGATAGGAGATAGCACATGTTGACTTGACCCTTTAGTAAAGCTCAATTTTGAGCATCTTCTAAATGAGCAATTTCTGCAAGGGTGACATTACATGCACCGTTCTCAAAATATTGAACTTTGTAAGTTTTAATGTATTGTAAGTTTTGTTTCTAAAAACACTGTTGTGTATGTAAATGTTTGGAGATAAAGGTCTATATATTTTATAAAAAATGGCTTGAATAATTTAGTAAAAGCTAATTTTTTTACACAACGTAAAATATTTTTTTACAAAATAAAAAGAACCAAAAATTTACAAAAATATGATACAAAATGCACCTTTCAATGTGCACCAAGTAAAATTTTTTTCCCTATACAATGTGTGTGGCTGTTTCTTGAAGTCAACATTTGGGGTTTGTTTTTGTGGGCCTGATTAACTAAAGCTAAATGCACTTGACACTACTACAAGTGCACTAGGAGACAGACATAACTTAAAGGTAAACAACAATAAAAACAAGATATTTAGATAAACAAATTTTCGTTTTTATTTTTTTAAAAAAATTATAGCTGTTGCTGAATAGCAATGGCCCCCCGACCATTAAAATAATTGACATAACGGTCACGCACTTGACGTGCGGTTCGGGGGGCCAAGCCAATACGGCCAATTTCTAGGCCTGTCAAAGTGCTAGCCTCTTCCAGTCTGGCCTCAGGCCCAACAGAGGATAGATAGGTAGCTGAATGTCTCCTTAAAAAGTTATGCAAGATGCAGCAAGCAAGGATGACGTGGTTGATTTTATAGTCCGCCAAATTAATAGCCGTAAGAAAGATACGGAACCGGCTGGCCAGAATACCAAAGGCATTCTCCACAACCCTTCTTGCTCTGGCCAGCCGATAATTAAATACCCTTCTCTCAGGGGTGAGTGTCCTTTGGGGGAACGGCCTCATCAAGTTCTCACAGAGAGCAAATGCTTCATCAGCAATAAAAACTGAGGGGAGTCCATCCACATTCTCGTCATCAGGTGGCAATTCCAGGCCACCGGTCTGGAGACGATGGCACAGCTCGGTCTGTGCAAAGACTCCTCCATCAGACATCCGGCCGTTCTTCCCCACATCCACAAACATAAACTCCAAATGTGCCGAGACCACCGCCATCAAAACTACACTATGGAACCCCTTGTAGTTAAAGAAATATGACCCCGAATGCGGTGGTGGCACAATCCGGACGTGCTTCCCGTCAATCGCCCCTACACAGTTGGGAAAGTCCCAACGGTCAGCGAACTGGGAGGCCACAGTCTGCCATTCCTGTAGACTTGAAGGAAACTGTGGAGTGTAAAAAAAATAAGATAAGGACTTTAATAAAAAAATTGTATATCAGATTACACCAAAACATTACTAAACAACAGCAGTCAAATATTATGAATATGTGTGTTTGTAATTGAAATGTTGAAAAACATAAGGCACACTTATAAGATTACTCACCCCCTATGATGGCCCATTGATACATTTGAATGTGGGGGGAGGGGTTCTAATTAGGTTAACAAACACACCTGACTGGCTGAAACATTTGTGGGGTGGGGGAGGGGTTCTAATTAGGTTAACAAACACACCTGACTGGCTGAAACATTTGTGGGGTGGGGGAGGGGTTCTAATTAGGTTAACAAACACACCTGACTGGCTGAAACATTTGTGGGGTGGGGGAGGGGTTCTAATTAGGTTAACAAACACACCTGACTGGCTGAAACATTTGTGGGGTGGGGGAGGGGTTCTAATTAGGTTAACAAACACACCTGACTGGCTGAAACATTTGTGGGGTGGGGGAGGGGTTCTAATTAGGTTAACAAACACACCTGACTGGCTGAAACATTTGTGGGGTGGGGGAGGGGTTCAAATTAGGTTAACAAACACACCTGACTGGCTGAAACATTTGTGGGGTGGGGGAGGGGTTCTAATTAGGTTAACAAACACACCTGACTGGCTGAAACATTTGTGGGGTGGGGGAGGGGTTCTAATTAGGTTAACAAACACACCTGACTGGCTGAAACATTTGTGGGGTGGGGGAGGGGTTCTAATTAGGTTAACAAACACACCTGACTGGCTGAAACATTTGTGGGGTGGGGGAGGGGTTCTAATTAGGTTAACAAACACACCTGACTGGCTGAAACATTTGTGGGGTGGGGGAGGGACAAACAAGACAATGGAGCAGACAATATACATTGTTCAATGGACTATAGGCTAGAGATAAAAATGGACCCAGCATTGCATGGTGGGGAGGTTAATGAAAGAAATTATGCATGTAGGGCAATAAATGATTAAAATAGGCATGCACAAAGATAAAGGGGACATTCACAGCAGATTGAAAGCATGGCAATTAGGTAAAGAGGACAGTTCTACAATACATCAAAAAACAGTTAATACATATCATGTAATGTTAAAGGATAAAACTTACCTTCATATATTCCTTCTGCAGGACCTGAATAATAGGGATGAGCCGAACACCCCCCGGTTCGGTTCGCACCAGAACCCGCGAACGGACCGAAAGTTCGCACGAACGTTAGAACCCCATTGACGTCTATGGGACTCGAACGTTCGAAATCAAAAGTGCTCATTTTAAAGGCTAATTTGCATGGTATTGTCCTAAAAAGGGTTTGGGGACCCGGGTCCTACCCCAGGGGACATGTATCAATGCAAAAAAAACTTTTAAAAACGGCCGTTTTTTCGGGAGCAGTGATTTTAATGATGCTTAAAGTAAAAAAAAAAAAGTGAAATATTCCTTTAAATATCGTACCTGGGGGGTGTCTATAGTATGCCTGTAAAGTGACGCGTGTTTCCCATGTTTAGAACAGTCCCTGCACCAAATGTCATTTTTAAAGGAAAAAATCTCATTTAAAACTGCTTGCGGGTTTAATGTCATGTCGGGTCATGGCAATATGGATGAAAATCAGTGAGACAAACGGCATGGGTACCCCCCAGTCCATTACCAGTCCCTTTGGGTCTTGTATGGATATTAAGGGGAACCCCGCACCCAAATTAAAATAAGGAAAGGTGTGGGGCCACCAGGCCCTATATACTCTGAACAGCAGTATACAGGCGGTGCAAACAAGACAGGGACTGTAGGTTTGTTGTTAAGTAGAATCTGTTTGTAATTTTGAACATTTTTAACGTGTTTAGCTCCAGCCAAAAAATCTTTTCTAAGCTTTTTGGAAAACATAGGGAAGGGTTATCACCCCTGTGACATTTGTTTTGCTGTCTTTCCTCCTCTTCAGAAGATTTCACCTCACTTTTTTGTCCCAATGAAAAATGTTTTTTGAAAATTTGGGTTTTTTTGTGGAACAAGGATTGGAAAGCATCAGTGGAAAGGAGAACTTGTTTTCCCATATTAACTCTTACAGGAGAGAATTTCCCTTCCTAGGGGTAGATTTCATCTCACTTCCTGTTGTCTCCTTCCGTTTGCAAGTAGGAGTCGTTTGTAAGTTAGATGTTTGAAAGTAGGGTCCTGCCCTATATACTCAGCAGAAATTTGGGCCTTAGGTGTTGCTGTGGCCACAACACTGTAAGCCCTCACAGGGCCCTGCTGTGAAATATTAGATCAAGAATTGTAATTACATGCCCCTGTTGAACAGCAGCTGAAAAATTAGGCCTTAGGCACTGGTGCTGGTGCCACAACACTGCAACCCCTCACAGACACTCTAGTTGGAACGCAGGAACGAGCCCTGCTGCAAATTATTGCTTCAAAAATTGTAATTACACGCCCCTGTTAGACAGGGGCAGAAAAATTGGGCCTTAGGCACTGGTGCCACAACACTGCAACCCCTCACAGACACTCTAGTTGGAACGCAGGAACGAGCCCTGCTGCAAATGATTGCTTCAAAAATTGTAATTACACGCCCCTGTTAGACAGGGGCAGAAAAATTGGGCCTTAGGCACTGGTGCTGGTGCCACAACACTGCAACCCCTCACAGACACTCTAGTTGGAACGCAGGAACGAGCCCTACTGCAAAGTATTGCATCAAAAATTGTAATTACACGCCCCTGTTAGACAGGGGCAGAAAAATTGGGCCTTAGGCACTGGTGCTGGTGCCACAACACTGCAACCCCTCACAGACACTCTAGTTGGAACGCAGGAACGAGCCCTGCTGCAAAGTATTGCATCAAAAATTGTAATTACACGCCCCTGTTAGACAGGGGCAGAAAAATTGGGCCCTAGGCACTGGTGCTGGTGCCACAACACTGCAACCCCTCACAGACACTCTAGTTGGAATGCAGGAACGAGCCCTGCTGCAAAGTATTACATCAAAAATTGTAATTACACGCCCCTGTTAAACAGGGGCTGAAAAATTGTGCCTTAGGCACTGGTGGTGGCGCCCAGAACCAAAAATGTTCTTACAAGCTATCAGCGTGATGATTGAGGAGGAAGAGGATAATTACTCAGGGATAGTCACTCAGCATCAGCATAGGCAGTCTTTGAAGGGATCTGAGATTTCAAAAAAAATTATTCGGTTACATCAGCATCAGGTGCTTGGTAGCTGGTGGTGATCCAAGACTCATTCATTTTTATGAAGGTCAGCCGATCGACCGAGTCGGTGGACAGACGCACCCTGTGATCGGTTACCACGCCTCCAGCAGCACTGAATGTGCGTTCCGAAAGAACGCTGGATGCAGGACAGGCCAGTAGCTCAATTGCATACTGTGCAAGCTCTGGCCAGTGATCCATCCTCAAGACCCAGTAACCCAGAGGATTTTCGGTGGGAAAGGTGTCCAAGTCTGATCTTGCCCCTAGGTATTCCTGCACCATGTAAAACAGACGCTGGCGATGGTTGCTGGAACCGATCATACCTTGGGGCTGCGGACCAAAAAATTGTCTGAACGCATCGGTCAGACGGCCACCTTCTCCACCGCTCCTTCTTTGACTGACCGAAGCCTCAGCAACACGTTGTCCAGAAACAGGAGTTTGTAACCTCCCAGTCTCTGGGAACGCGTTGCACAGACCTTTCTGCAAGGCCTCCCGAAGATGTTTCATCCTCTGCTCCCTCTGCGATGGCAAGATAAGGTCCGCAACCTTACCCTTGTAACGTGGATCAAGGAGGGTTGCCAGCCAGTATTGGTCCTTCTCCTTGATACCACGAATACGAGGATCCTTACGCAGGCTTTGCAGGATCAGGGAGGCCATGCAGCGTAGGTTTGCTGAGGCATTCGGTCCGGAGTCCTCTGGGTCACTAAGAACGACATGGTCCGCAGCCACCTCCTCCCAGCCACGTACAAGTCCATGTGTTTCTTGGGACTGATCCCTTAAAGACTGCTGCTGATGCTGAGTGCCAGGCTCCACCTCCATACTGACACAATCTTCCTCCTCCTCCTCTTCCTCCTCGTCCTCTTCCTGTGTGATCGGCGGGCACGCAGGAACACTGTCTGGATAAAGGGGGCCTTGAGAGCTAAGGAAGTCCTCCTCTTCCTGCCTCTGTTCTGCCTCAAGTGCCCTGTCCATTATTCCACGCAGCGTGTGCTCCAACAGGTGGACAAGGGGGACAGTGTCACTGATGCATGCACTGTCACTGCTCACCATCCTCGTGGCCTCCTCGAATGGTGACAGGACAGTGCATGCATCCCTGATCATGGCCCACTGGCGTGGGGAAAAAAAACCAAGCTCCCCTGACCCTGTCCTGGTGCCATAGTCGCACAGGTACTCATTGATGGCCCTCTGCTGCGTGTGCAGCCGCTGCAGCATGGCCAACGTTGAGTTCCACCTGGTGGGCATGTCACAGATTAGGCGGTTCTTGGGCAGGTTAAACTCCTTTTGGAGGTCCGTCAGCCGAGCACTGGCATTATATGACCGGCGGAAATGCACACAGACTTTCCTGGCCTGCCTCAGGACATCCTGTAAGCCCGGGTACCTGCCCAAGAACCGCTGCACCACCAAGTTAAGGACGTGAGCCAAACAGGGCACATGGGTCATTTGTCCCTGTCGGAGGGCAGAGAGGAGGTTGGTGCCATTGTCGCAAACCACCATTCCTGCCTTAAGTTGGCGTGGCGTCAACCACCTCTGAACCTGCCCCTGCAGAGCTGACAGAACCTCTGCCCCAGTGTGGCTCCTGTCCCCCAAGCACACCAGCTCAAGCACCGCATGGCATCTTTTGGCCTGCGTACTTGCGTAGCCCCTTGAACGCCTACGGAGCACCGCTGGTTCCGAGGAAGAGGCCATGGAGGAAGAAGAAGAGGAGGGGGTGGAGGAGAGAGGTGTGTCACAATCAGCATTTTGGAGGCGTGGTGGCGGAACAACCTCCAACACTACTGCACCTTGTCCTGCATCCTTCCCAGCTGCCAGCAGAGTCACCCAATGCGCCGTGAAACTTAGGTAACGTCCCTGTCCATGCCTGCTGGACCATGAGTCAGCGGTAATATGCACCTTACCGCTGACCGCCCTGTCCAGCGAGGCATGGACATTGCCTTCCACATGCCGGTAGAGAGCCGGAATCGCCTTCCGTGAGAAAAAGTGGCGTTTGGGTACCTGCCACTGAGGAACCGCACATTCCACAAACTCACGGAAGGGGGCAGAGTCTACCAACTGAAAAGGCAGCAGTTGAAGTGCTAGCAATTTTGCCAAGCTAGCATTCAACCGCTGGGCATGTGGATGGCTGGGAGCAAACTTCTTTCGGCGGTGCAGCAGCTGGGGCAGGGAAATTTGCCTGGTACAATCTGACGTCGGTGTACCAAAAGCAGATTGCCCACAAGTACTTGGCTGTGACACACCTAATTCTACACCTTCATTCCTCTCACTGTAGGTCTCAGAGAGGACTGAAGGTCTAGTGGGGTTGGAAATCTCAGCTGATGAGGAGCAAGGAGAGATCCTCTTTGTTCTTTGGTGTGGGTCTTTTAGATACGCTTGCCAACGAACTGCATGGCAGGTCAACATATGTCTGGTCAAGCATGTGGTACCCAAGCGGGAGATATTTTGGCCACGCGAGATACGCTTGAGACATATGTTGCAAATAGCAGCGGTGCGATCTGATGCACTCGTCTCAAAAAAGGCCCACACCAAAGAACTTTTTGAATAACGCGCAGAGACTGCAGCGCCCTGCACATGTGGAGCTTTGGGGTGTGATGCAGTCAATGTGCTGCCCTTAGGCTGGCCCCTGGAGGGCATCCTGCCTCGTTGGTGATGTGCTGCCGCCTCCTCCTCCTCCTCCTCCTCCTCCTCCTCCTCCTCCTCCTCCTCCTCTCTCCTATCAGGCACCCACGTTGAGTCAGTGACCTCATCATCCCCTCCCTCCTCATCACTGGAGCAAACCTGGCAGTATGCTGCAGCAGGGGGAGCATGACTGCCAGATTGCTGTCCTTCTTGGGCACCCCCTCTGTCCGCGCTCATGTTACTGCCTTCATCGAGCTCAGTATCGTCATCAGAGCCTTCCAAACGCTGGGCATCCTCCTGGAGCATGTACCCAACACTGTGGTCAAACAGTTCGAGGGAATCCTCATGAGGACATGGTGGAGCTAGGGAAGGAGTCACTGATGACATTGAGCTGAGGGAAGAGGCCGCTGCTTTGCCAGACAAAGCACCCTGGGCATGGGTGAGAGAGGATGAGGAGGATGAGGACGGCTTGGTCATCCACTCGACCAAGTCTTCCGCATGTTGCGGCTCAACATGGCCAGCTGCCGAAAAAAAGGCCAAGCGTGTCCCATGGCCACGTGCTGATGAGGATGCACCGTCTCCACGACCAGCACTAGACACAGAGCCTGCTTGCCCTCTCTTATTGGCTTGTGACTGTCTGCCTCTCCTTCTTGGCCTTCCAGACATACTAATGGCCTGTAGCTGCACTAAGCTGGGATAGAACACCTGTAATTTTCTTCAAGTAGCTTTATATACTGTAACCAGACAAGCCTGCCTGTCAGTAGGAAGATAACAGGAACGGATCTAGCTGAACACTGTGAGCAGGACGCACTGTACTAAATGTAAATAGTCTAGCTGCCTGACCGTGGTACTAATAGGATCAAATAGAACACCTGTAATTTTCTTCAGGTAGCTTTATATACTGTAACCAGACAAGCCTGCCTGTCAGTAGGAAGATAACAGGAACGGATCTAGCTGTACACTGTGAGCAGGACGCACTGTACTAAATGTAAATAGTCTAGCTGCCTGACCGTGGTACTAATAGGATCAAATAGAACACCTGTAATTTTCTTCAGGTAGCTTTATATACTGTAACCAGACAAGCCTGCCTGTCAGTAGGAAGATAACAGGAACGGATCTAGCTGAACACTGTGAGCAGGACACACTGTACTAAATGTAAATAGTCTAGCTGCCTGACCGTGGTACTAATAGGATCAAATAGAACACCTGTAATTTTCTTCAGGTAGCTTTATATACTGTAACCAGACAAGCCTGCCGGTCAGTAGGAATTTAACAGGAACGGATCTAGCTGAACACTGTGAGCAGGACACACTGTACTAAATGTAAATAGTCTAGCTGCCTGACCGTGGTACTAATAGGATCAAATAGAACACCTGTAATTTTCTTCAGGTAGCTTTATATACTGTAACCAGACAAGCCTGCCGGTCAGTAGGAATTTAACAGGAACGGATCTAGCTGAACACTGTGAGCAGGACGCACTGCACTAAATGTAAATAGCAGGAACGGATCTAGCTGAACACTGTGAGCAGGACGCACTGCACTAAATGTAAATAGTCTAGAAGATAACAGGAACGGATCTAGCTGAACACTGTGAGCAGGACGCACTGCATTAAATGTAAATAGTCTAGATAGAAGATAACAGGAACGGATCTAGCTAAACTGAATACAGTGTATATATATATATGCAACACCTGGGATGCATATATATACACAATACACTGTAAGTGCAGCTAACTGACTGACTGTTCTGCCTAATCTATCTAACTCAAATCAAATGACACTGTCTCTCTCTCTCTCTATCTCTCAGCACACCGGAACACACACTACACAGGGCCGCCGTGCAGGCGGCCTTATATAGTGTGGGGTGTGTACTAAATGCCCTGAGCCGTAATTGGCCAAAGCCACCCTGGCTTTGGCCAATTACAGCTCTCTCTACTGACAGCGCTGTGATTGGCCAAGCATGCGGGTCATAGTGCATGCTTGGCCAATCATCAGCCAGCAATGCACTGCGATGCCGCAGTGAATTATGGGCCGTGACGCGCCACACGAATTTAGCGCGAACGGCCCATAACGTTCGCAATTCGGCGAACGATCGAACAGCCGATGTTCGAGTCGAACATGGGTTCGACTCGAACACGAAGCTCATCCCTACTGAATAATAGCAGAACAGGTCTCTGGGATTATGATCCCCAGAGCCTGGGGGGAGATGCCTGTCGAGAACTTTAAGTCCTGAAGACTTCTCCCTGTCGCCAAGTAACGTAACGTGGCAACTAGCCTCTGCTCCGCACTGATGGCTTGCCTCATGCAGGTATCCTGCCTGCTGATATAGGGGGTCAGCATAGCCAAAAGATGCTCAAAGATGGGGTCCGTCATCCTGAGAAAATTCCTGAAATCCTCAGGATTATTCTCACGGAGCTCACGGAGCAAAGGCATATGACAGAACTGGTCACGCTGGCGCAACCAATTCTTGGTCCATGAACTCCTCCTCACCCTGTTCATGGACTGGACTCGGGTCAAAGTATTAACCCCAACACCAAGTCCCCACACAGCACGAACTCGAGAACGAGAACGTCCACTCGACATGGCTTCAAAACGGTCGGCTGCTCAAACTAACAAACTTATAACAAACGCACTGAAGAACAGCAAGGCCTATGAAGAACGACCTGAAAATCAGGAACGAGCGGAGCAGAACGGCCTGCAAGGCAGGTTACGAACTGACCAACACGCACTGAAAAGCAGATACAAACCTCACAAGCACAAACTGAACCGCAGAAAACGAACGAAATAAGCTGAAGTGTGAAAAGCGCGAATCGTCTCTAACCAAACTTCTACTAACACGAGATAAACACGAGATTAGCAGAAGGAGCCCAAAGGGTGCAGGAGTGGGGCTTGGACTTCCTTTTTCTAGTCCCGTCGTACGTGCTATACGTCACCGCGTTCAAAACCAGCGGACTTTTGCAGTGACCGTGTGTGGCCAAGTCCGTCCGTTTTTAAGTCCGGTGCAAGGAGCAAACAAAGTCCGACGAAAAGTCCGCCGGGCAAAGTCCGCCGTAAAGTCCGCTCGTGTGTACGCGGCATTACTGTTATCTCACATATATATTCTTCTTCTTATTATAGCCAAATTTACCACCCTAACTCCTCCCACAGCTTTTACACTACATAGACAAGTAATATACCGAAATATGCAGATTGTTCCCGATTGGTGTGCTATTACTTTGTGGAATGTTTCGCCGAATGGTTCATGAAATATCGTCATTTTTGCGGCGAAATTGGTCCCATAGGAATGAATGGCAAAATGTTCAAAACTAAAGTGGGAGGTGACAAAAGCTGACAACCCCATGATCAGCCAAAACATTATGACCACAACATGATCAGCTAAAATATTATGACCACCCCGTGAAAAAAAATAAATAAATAAAAAAAAAATAATAATTTTTGGAAAAAAAAATAATAATTTTTGAAAAAAAAAAAAATTATTTTTGAGAACAAAAACATTTTGAAAAAAAAAAAATTTTTGAAAAAAAAATAATTTTTGAAAAAAAATATAAATCATTTAAAAAAAATAAAAAAACATTAAAAAAAAAAAAAAAATCATTTTTGAAATAGAAAAAGTAGTCGTTTTTGTGGCAAAATTGGTCCCATAGAAATGAATGGAAAAATGTTCAATGTCATTTAATTGGTGTGCTATTACTTTGTGGAACGTTTTGCCGAATGGTTCACGAAATATCATCGTTTTTTCAGCAAAATTGGTCCCATAGGAATGAATGGCGAAATGTTCAAAACTAGAGTGGGAGGTGACAAAAGCTGACAACCTCATGATCAGCCAAAACATTATGACCACCCCATGATCAGCCAAAACATTATGACCAGCCAAAACGTTATGACCACCCCATGATCAGCCAAATAATTTATGACCACAACATTATCAGCCAAAACATTATGACTACCAAATGAAAAAAAAAATAAAAAAAAATAATTTTTGAAAAAAAACCTAATTTTTGAAAAATAAATCATTTAAAAAAAACAAAAACATTTTTGAAAAAAGTCATTTTTTGAAAAAAAAAAATTAAAAAAAAACACCTAAAAAAACCCCTAATTTTTGAAGAAAAAAAATCATTTTTGAAAAAAAAACAATTTTTTGAAAAAAAAACAATTTTTTGAAAAAAAATCAAAAAAAAAAAAAAATTTTGAAAAAAAAAAAATTTTTTGAAAAAGAATAAATAGTCGTTTTTGTGGCAAATTTGGTCCCATAGAAATGAATGGCAAAATGTTCAATGTCATTTAATTGGTGTTCTATTACTTTGTGGAACGTTTTGCCGAATGGTTCACGAAATATCATCGTTTTTGCAACAAAATTGGTCCCATAGAAATGAATGGTGAAATGTTCAAAACTAGAGTGGGAGGTGAGAAAAGCTGACAACCCCATGATCAGCCAAAACATTATGACCACCCCATGATCAGCCAAAACATTATGACCAGCCAAAACATTATGACCACCCCATTATCAGCCAAAACATTATGATCACAACACGATCAGCCAAAACATGACTACCCCATAAAAAAAAATTAAAAAAAAGATTTTTGAAAAAAAAAATGATTTTTGAAAAAAAAAATAATTTTGAAAAAAAAATCATTTAAAAAAAATAATTTTTGAAAAAAATGATTTTTGAAAAAAAAATGATTTTTGAAAAAAAAATTTTTTTGAAAAAAACAAACATTTAAAAAAAACAAAAACATTTTTGAAAAAAGTCATTTTTGAAAAAAAAACAAATTAAAAAAAAATTAATTTTTGAAAAAAAAATAATTTTTGAAAAACAAATCATTTAAAAAAAACAAAAACATTTTTGAAAAAAAAAATTTTTGAAAACAAAAACATTTTTGAAAAAAAATCATTAAAAAAAATAATTAAAAAAAAAAAAATTTTTTGAAAAAAAAATCATTTAAAAAAAACAAAAAACATTTTAAAAAAAAAGTCATTTTTGAAAAAAAAATAATAAAAAAAAAACATTTTTGAAAAAAAAATTTTTTTTGAAAAAAAAGTAGTTTTTGCGGCAAAATTGGTCCCATTGGAATGAATGGTGAAATGTTTAATGTCATTTAATTGGTGTGCTATTACTTTGTGGAACATTTCGCTGAATGGTTCACGAAATATGGTCGTTTTTGCGGCGAAATTGGTCCCACAGGAATGAATGGCAAAATGTTTAAAACTAGAGTGGGAGGTGACAAAAGCTCACAACCCCATAATCAGCTAAAACATTATGACCACCCCATTATCAGCCAAAACATTATGACCCCAACATGATCAGCCAAAACATTATGACCACCCCATGAAAAAAAATAATAATTAAAAAAAAAACATTTTTGAAAAAAAAAAATTTTGAAAAATTTTTGAAAAAAAAAAAAATTTTTGAAAAAATTTCTATCTGCAGCCGCTGTAATCTTCTGAGAATGCATTGCAATATGGCTACCTGGAGTTGTTCTGTACACAGAGTGTGTACTGACCACTCCCCAGAAACATAATTTCCTACTTGTGTGATTGGCTCACCAATTTTCCCAGAAGTCTGCCTAAGATACAAGTCAGATTTCAGGCATCCCCTGGAACAAAAATGTAATTTCTGGAGAGATACTCCCAATAGAAACACGTCTAAAGGGATGCAGGCCCAGCAGTTTTCCTCATTAGTGCCCCGCAGCTGCCACAGCTGACAATTATAAAACCCCTCCCATTAGACCCTCTCTGCACATGGGCTAATGGAATGGGATCTGAGAAATACATATATAGTAGGGGTGCACTGAATGGAAATTTTGGTGCTGAAACTGAAAATGAAGGATGACCTAAGCCGAAAACCGAAACAGATACCGAAAATGTCAGTTTTTAAAAAAATATTTATATGAAAAAAACATTTTTGAAAAAAAAAAATGATTTTTGTAAAAAAAATAAATAATTTGTGAAAAAAAAATAATTTTTGAAAAATAAATCATTTAAAAAAACAAAAACATTTTTGAAAAAAAAGTTATTTTTGAAAAAAAAAAAAATTTTTGAAAAAAAAACCTTTAAAAAACCTAATTTTTGAAGAAAAAAAAAAATTTTTGAAAAAAATAATTTAAAAAAAACAAAAACATTTTTGAAAAAAAAGTTATTTTTGAAAAAAAAAATAATTTTTGAAAAAAAAAACACCTTAAAAAAACCTAATTTTTGAAGAAAAAAAATATTTTTTGAAAAATAAATCATTTAAAAAAAAACAAAAACATTTTTGAAAAAAAGTCATTTTTTGAAAAAAAAATAATTTTTGAAAAAAAAACTTTAAAAAAAAAACAAATTTTTGAAGAAAAAAAATCATTTTTGAAAAAAAAAAAATCATTTTTGAAAAAGAAAAAATAGTCGTTTTTGTGGCAAAATTGGTCTCATAGAAATGAATGGCAAAATGTTCAATGTCATTTAATTGGTGTTCTATTACTTTGTGGAACGTTTTGCCGAATGGTTCACGAAATATCGTCGTTTTTGCAGCAAAATTGGTCCCATAGGAATGAATGGTGAAATGTTCAAAACTAGAGTGGGAGGTGAGAAAAGCTGACAACCCCATGATCAGCCAAAACATTATGACCACCCCATGATCAGCCAAAACATGACTACCCCATGAAAAAAAAAAAAAATCATTTTTGAAAAAAAAATTTTTGGAAAAAAAAATCATTTTTGAAAAAAAATAATGATTTTTGAAAAAAAAAATCATTTTTGAAAAAAAATAAAACATTTTTGAAAAAAACATTTTTGAAAAAAAAATAATTTTTGCAAAAAAAAATTAATTTTTTTTTTAAAAAAATTTTTTGAAAAAAAAATAATTAAAAAAAAAATAATTTTTGAAAAAAAATGATTTTTGAAAAAAAAATTATTTTTGAAAAAAAATAATGATTTTTGAAAAAAAATCATTTAAAAAAAGAAACAAAAACATTTTAGAAAAATAAGTCATTTTTGAAAAAAAATAATTTTTGAATTTTTTTTTTAAAAAAAACAAAAAACATTTTTTTTAAAAAGTCATTTTTGAAAAAAAAATAATTAAAAAAAAAAAACATTTTTGAAAAAAAAAAAAATTTGAAAATTTGGTCCCATTAGAATGAATGGCGAAATGTTTAGGGTCGGTTCACACTGGGACGACTTGGGATCCGACTTGTACGCCCTCAAGTCGCCCCAGAAAGAGATTCACATTTAAGTGAAAGGGAGCGTCTTAATAGACACTACTGAAGTCGCTCCGACTTCAGAGCGTACTCCCTGTACTACTTTGATCCGACTTTGATCCGACTTCAGCCTATTGACTATCATTGAAGTCGGATCAAAGTCGGATCGCCGTCTCGTATGATCTGACTTCGCCATGCGACTTGTGCTCAGATGATCTTGAGGGGGAACTCCGCGCCAAATTTTAAATAAAAATCCGGCATGGGTTCCCCCTCCAAGAGCATACCAGGCCCTTGGGTCTGGTATGGACCTTGAGGGGAACCCACTACGCCGAAAAAGCGGCGTGGGGGGTCCCCCAATCCATACCAGACCCTTATCCGAGCACGCAGCCCGGCCGGACAGGAATGGGGGTAGGGGACGAGCCAGCGCCCCCCCCATCCTGAACCGTACCAGGCCGCATGCCCTCAACATGGGGGGGTTGGTGCCTTGGGGAAGGGGGGCGCGCTGCAGCCCCCCCCACCCCAAAGCACCTTGTCCCCATGTTGATGAGGACAAGGGCCTCTTCCCGACAACCCTGGCCGTTGGTTGTCGGGGTCTGTGGGCTTATCGGAATCCGGGAGCCCCCTTTAATAAGAGGGCCCCCAGATCCCGGCCCCCCACCCTATGTGAATGAGTATGGGGTACATCGAACCCCTACCCATTCACCTAGGGAAAGTGGAATGGGATCTGAGAAATACATATATAGTAGGGGTGCACTGAATGGAAATTTTGGTGCTGAAACTGAAAATGAAGGATGACCTAAGCCGAAAACCGAAACAGATACCGAAAATGTCAGTTTTTAAAAAAATATTTATATGAAAAAAACATTTTTGAAAAAAAAAAATTTTTGCAAAAAAACCCACATTTTTGAAAAAAAATTTTTTGAAAAAAAAATCATTTAAAAAAAATAATTTTTGCAAAAAAATAATGATTTTTGTAAAAAAAATAAATAATTTGTGAAAAAAAAATAATTTTTGAAAAATAAATCATTTAAAAAAAAAAACATTTTTGAAAAAAAGTTATTTTTGAAAAAAAAAAATTTTTTTGAAAAAAAAACCTTTAAAAAACCTAATTTTTGAAGAAAAAAAAAATTTTTGAAAAAAATAATAAAAAAAAAACAAAAACATTTTTGAAAAAAAAGTCATTTTTGAAAAAAAAAATAATTTTTGAAAAAAAAACACCTTAAAAAAAAAAACCTAATTTTTGAAGAAAAAAAATAATTTTTGAAAAATAAATCATTTAAAAAAAACAAAAACATTTTTGAAAAAAAAGTTATTTTTGAAAAAAAAAAAAATTTTTGAAAAAAAACACTTTAAAAAAAACCTAATTTTTGAAGAAAAAAAATCATTTTTGAAAAAAAAAAAAATCATTTTTGAAAAAGAAAAAATAGTCGTTTTTGTGGCAAAATTGGTCTCATAGAAATGAATGGCAAAATGTTCAATGTCATTTAATTGGTGTTCTATTACTTTGTGGAACGTTTTGCCGAATGGTTCACGAAATATCGTCGTTTTTGCAGCAAAATTGGTCCCATAGGAATGAATGGTGAAATGTTCAAAACTAGAGTGGGAGGTGAGAAAAGCTGACAACCCCATGATCAGCCAAAACATTATGACCACCCCATGATCAGCCAAAACATGACTACCCCATGAAAAAAAAAAAATCATTTTTGAAAAAAAAATTTTTGGAAAAAAAAATCATTTTTGAAAAAAAATGATTTTTGAAAAAAAAAATCATTTTTGAAAAAAAATAAAACATTTTTGAAAAAAACATTTTTGAAAAAAAAATAATTTTTGCAAAAAAAAATTAATTTTTTTTTTTTAAAAATTTTTTGAAAAAAAAATAATTTAAAAAAAAATAATTTTTGAAAAAAAATGATTTTTGAAAAAAAAATGATTTTTGAAAAAAAATAATGATTTTTGAAAAAAAATCATTTAAAAAAAGAAACAAAAACATTTTAGAAAAATAAGTAATTTTTGAAAAAAAATAATTTTTGAATTTTTTTTTTTAAAAAAACAAAAAACATTTTTTTAAAAAAGTCATTTTTGAAAAAAAAATAATTAAAAAAAAAACATTTTTGAAAAAAAAAAAAAATTTGAAAATTTGGTCCCATTAGAATGAATGGCGAAATGTTTAGGGTCGGTTCACACTGGGACGACTTGGGATCCGACTTGTACGCCCTCAAGTCGCCCCAGAAAGAGATTCACATTTAAGTGAAAGGGAGCGTCTTAATAGACACTACTGAAGTCGCTCCGACTTCAGAGCGTACTCCCTGTACTACTTTGATCCGACTTTGATCCGACTTCAGCCTATTGACTATCATTGAAGTCGGATCAAAGTCGGATCGCCGTCTCGCATGATCTGACTTTGCCATGCGACTTGTGCTCAGATGATCTTGAGGGGGAACTCCGCGCCAAATTTTAAATAAAAATCCGGCATGGGTTCCCCCTCCAAGAGCATACCAGGCCCTTGGGTCTGGTATGGACCTTGAGGGGAACCCCCTACGCCGAAAAAGCGGCGTGGGGGGTCCCCCAATCCATACCAGACCCTTATCCGAGCACGCAGCCCGGCCGGACAGGAATGGGGGTGGGGGACGAGCCAGCGCCCCCCCATCCTGAACCGTACCAGGCCGCATGCCCTCAACATGGGGGGGTTGGTGCCTTGGGGAAGGGGGGCGCGCTGCAGCCCCCCCCACCCCAAAGCACCTTGTCCCCATGTTGATGAGGACAAGGGCCTCTTCCCGACAACCCTGGCCGTTGGTTGTCGGGGTCTGTGGGCTTATCGGAATCCGGGAGCCCCCTTTAATAAGAGGGCCCCCAGATCCCGGCCCCCCACCCTATGTGAATGAGTATGGGGTACATCGAACCCCTACCCATTCACCTAGGGAAAGTGTCAATTTAAAAAAAAACACTACACAGATTTTTAAAGTAATTTATTAGACAGCTCCGGGGGTCTTCTTCCGACTTCGGGGTCTCTCCGGTTCTTCTCCGCGCTCTCCGGGTCTTCTGCCGGGCTCCTCCGCTATTTTCTGCTCTTTTGCCGCTCTTTTGCTATAGCGGAGGAGCCCGGTCTGCTGCCTTCTTCTCTTCGGGGGTCTCTCCGGTTCTTCTCTGCGCTCTCCGGATCTTCTGCCGGGCTCCTCCGCTATTTTCTGCTCTTTTGCCGCTCTTTTGCTATAGCGAAGGAGCCCGGTCTTCAATCTTCTGCCTTCTGCCCTCTTCTCCTGATGTTGACACGACGCTCTCTGGGGCTGGAATGCACTCTGAGCGCTCCGCTCTGACTTATATAGGTGGTGACCACGCCCCCTTATGCCGTCACAGTCCCTGGGCATGCTGGGACTGTGACGTTTCAGGGGGCGTGGTCATCACCCAATGACCATGCCCCCTTATGCAGTCATAGTCCCAGCATGCCCAGGGACTGTGACGGCATAAGGGGGCAGGGTCACCGCCTATATAAGTCAGAGCAAAGCGCACAGAGAGCATTCTAGCCGGAGAGAGCGTCGTGTCAACATCAGAAGAAGAGGAGAGGGCAGAAGACGGAAGACCGGGCTCCTCCGCTTTAGCAAAAGAGCGGCAGAATTATGATTTTTGAAAAAAATGATTTTTGAAAAAAAAAATAATTTTTGAAAAAAAAAACATTTAAAAAAAAAAATAATAATTTGTGAAAAAAAATTTTTTTTGAAAAATAAATCATTTAAAAAAAACAAAAACATTTTTGAAAAAAAAGTTATTTTTGAAAAAAAAAATAATTTTTGAAAAAAAAACACCTTAAAAAAAACCTAATTTTTGAAGAAAAAAAATAATTTTTGAAAAAAAATAAAAACATTTTTGAAAAAAAAGTCATTTTTGAAAAAAAAAATTTTTGGAAAAAAAAACATTTTTGAAAAAAAAATCCTTAAAAAAACAAAAACAAATTTTTGAAGAAAAAAATCATTTTTGAAAAAAAAAAATTTGAAAAAAAAAATCATTAAAAAAATATAATTTTTGAAAAAAAAAATTAAAAAAAAAAAAATAATTTTTGAAAAAGAAAAAATAGCAAAATTGGTCCCATAGAAATGAATGGCAAAATGTTCAATGTCATTTAATTGGTGTGCTATTACTTTGTGGAACGTTTTGCCGAATGGTTCACGAAATATCGTTTTTGCAGAAAAATTGGTCCCATACGAATGAATGGCGAAATGTTCAAAACTAGAGTGGGAGGTGACAAAAGCTGACAACCCCATGATCAGCCAAAACATTATGACCACCCCATGATCACCCAAATAATTTATGACCACCCCATTATCAGCCAAAACATTATGACCACAACATTATCAGCCAAAACATTATGACCACAACATGATCAGCCAAAACATTATGACTACCAAATGAAAAAAAAAAAAATAATTTTTGAAAAAAAATCATTTAAAAAAATAATTTTTGAAAAAAAAAATGATTTTTAAAAAAAAAAATAATAATTTTTGAAAAAAAAACAAACATTTTTTAAAAAAAAAATATTTTTGGAAAAATAAATCATTTAAAAAAAACAAAAACATTTTTGAAAAAAAAGTCATTTTTTGAAAAGAAAAAAAATTTTTGAAAAAAATACACCTTAAAAAAACCCCTAATTTTTGAAGAAAAAAAATCATTTTTGAAAAAAAAAAAATCATTTTTGAAAAAAAAAAAATCATTTTTGAAAAAGAAAAAATAGTCGTTTTTGTGGCAAAATTGGTCTCATAGAAATGAATGGCAAAATGTTCAATGTCATTTAATTGTTCTATTACTTTGTGGAACGTTTTGCCGAATGGTTCACGAAATATCGCCGTTTTTGCAGCAAAATTGGTCCCATAGGAATGAATGGTAAATGTTCAAAACTAGAGTCGGAGGTGACAAAAGCTGACAACCCCATGATCAGCCAAAACATTATGACCACCCCATGATCAGCCAAAACATTATGATCACAACATGATCAGCCAAAACATGACTACCCCATAAAAAAAAAAAAAAAAAACATTTTTGAAAAAAAATTTTGAAAAAAAAAATCATTTTTGAAAACAAAAATCATTTTTGAAAAAAAATAATGATTTTTGAAAAAAAATAATGATTTTTGAAAAAAAATAATGATTTTTGAAAAAAAAATCATTTTTGAAAAAAACCTTTTTGAAAAAAAATAATTTTTGCAAAAAAATCCTAATTTTTGAAAAAAAAAATAATTTTGAAAAAAACATTTAAAAAAAAAATAATTTTTGAAAAAAAAAGTCATTTTTGAAAAACAAATCATTTAAAAAAAAAACAAAAACATTTTTGAAAAAAAAAGTCATTTTTGAAAAAAAGATAATTTTTGAAAAAAAAAAATTTTTGAAAAACAAATCATAAAAAAAAAACATTTTTGAAAAAAAAAGTCATTTTTGGAAAAAAAATAATTTTTGAAAAAAAACATTAAAAAAATAATTTAATTTTTTTTTTAAATAATTTTTGAAAAAAAAATCATTTTTGAAAAAAATAAGACATTTTTGAAAAAAAAAAATTTTTTTGAAAAAAACCTAATTTTTGAAAAAAAAATAATTAAAAAAAAAATTTTTGAAAAAAAAAATCATTTTTGAAAAAAAAAATCATTTTTGAAAACAAAAATCATTTTTGAAAAAAAATAATGGTTTTGAAAAAAAAATCATTTTTGAAAAAAACCTTTTTGAAAAAAAAATAATTTTTGCAAAAAAATCCTAATTTTTGAAAAAAAAAATAATTTTGAAAAAAAACAAACATTTAAAAAAAAAAATTTTGAAAAAAAAAGTCATTTTTGAAAAAAAGATAATTTTTGAAAAAAAAAAAATTTGAAAAACAAATCATAAAAAAAACAAAAACATTTTTGAAAAAAAAGTCATTTTTGGAAAAAAAATAATTTTTGAAAAAAAACATTAAAAAAATAATTTAATTTTTTTTTAAATAATTTTTGAAAAAAAAATCATTTAAAAAAAAAAAAAATTATGGAAAAAAAAATCATTTTTGAAAAAAATGATTTTTGAAAAAAACCTAATTTTTGAAAAAAAAAATCATTTAAAAAAAACAAAAACATTTTTGAAAAAAAAGTCATTTTTGAAAAAAAAAAAATTTTTGAAAAAAAACAAACATTTAAAAAAAATAATTTTTGAAAAAAAAATTTTTTGAAAAACAAATCATTAAAAAAAACAAAAACATTTTTGAAAAAAAAGTCATTTTTGAAAAAAAATAATTAAAAAAAAAATAATTTTTGAAAAAAAAATTTTGAAAAAAAAAAATCATTAAAAAAACAAAAAACATTTTTTTAAAAAAGTCATTTTTGAAAAAAAAATAATTAAAAAAAAAAACATTTTTGAAAAAAAATTTTTTTTTGAAAAAAAAAAGTCGTTTTTGCGGCAAAATTGGTCCCACAGGAATGAATGGCGAAATGTTTAAAACTAGAGTGGGAGGTGACAAAAGCTGACAACTCCATAATCAGCTAAAACATTATGACCCCCCATGATCAGCCAAATAATTTATGACCACCCCATTATCAGCCAAAACATTATGACCCCAACATGATCAGCCAAAACATTATGACCACCCCATGAAAAAAAAATAATTTAAAAAAATCATTTTTGAAAAAAAAAAAAATTTGAAAAAAAAATATTTTTTGAAAAAAAAAATTTTTAGAAAAAATGTCTATCTGCAGCCACTGTAATCTTCGGAGAATGCATTGCAATATGGCTACCTGGAGTTGTTCTGTACACAGAGTGTGTACTGACCACTCCCCAGAAACATAATTTCCTACTTGTGTGATTGGCTCACCAATTTTCCCAGAAGTCTGCCTAAGATACAAGTCAGATTTCAGGCATCCCCTGGAACAAAAATGTAATTTCTGGAGAGATACTCCCAATAGAAACACGTCTAAAGGGATGCAGGCCCAGCAGCTTTCCCGATTAGTGCCCTGCAGCTGCCACAGCTGACAATTAATTATGAAACCCCTCCCATTAGACCCTCTCTGCACATGGGCTAATGGAATGGGATCTGAGAAATACATATATAGTAGGGGTGCACTGAATGGAAATTTTGGTGCCGAAACTGAAAATGAAGGATGCACTAGGCCGAAAACCGAAACAGATTCCAAAAATGTCAGTTTTTAAAAAATATTTATATTTTTATATATAATTGTATTATATTCAACTTTTTAATTAATATCATCAGATTAAATTAATATGATTTTATTGTTGGCTATTATTGGTACCTTTAGTGCAAGAAAGGTCAAGAAAAATGCAGTCTGCAGTCTCTAACCATCTCTTGTATCATGTCTGCAATCTCTCACTTAAACTTAAACACACTGCTAATAGTATTAGCAAAATTTCCATTCAGTGCACATCTAGCAGACATGATACAAGAGATCAATGTAGCCTCACCAGTGCCCGTCACATGCAGCCTCACCAGTGCCTGTCACATGCAGCCTGCCTATGCCCAGCAGCCTCACTAGTGCCTGTGCCCAGCAGCCTCACCAGTTCCCATCATATGCAACCTGCCTCTACCCAGCAGCCTCACCAGTTCCCGTCATATGCAGCCTCGCCAGTGCCCATCATATGCAGCCTCACCAGTGCCCATTATATGCAGCCTCACCAGTGCCCATCATATGCATCCTGCCAGTGCTCAGCAGCCTCACCATTGCCCGTCATATGCAGCCTGCCAGTGCCCAGCAGCCTCACCATTGCTCGTCATATGCAACCCACCAGTGAGCATCATATGCAGCCCACCAGTGCCCACCATATGCAGCTTGCCAGTGCCCATCATATGCAGCTTGCCAATACCCAACAGCCCCATCAGTGCCCATCATATGCAGCTTTCCAGTGCCCAGCAGCCCCACCAGTGCCCATCATATGCAGCTTGCCAGTGCCCAGCAGCTTTACCAGTGTCCATCATATGCAGCCTACCTGTGCCCGCACCAGCAGCAATCTCTGTGTGCCACAGAGCTGGATTTGAATTGCCCGGGCCGATGTAACAATGTCCCGCCATTGGATCAGTGTGCCGTCTATCACAGGAGGCGGGACATTGTTACTGCGGCTGGGCAATTCAGCTCCGTGAAACCCGGAGATCGCATCGAGGGGAGGAGGAGGGAGTGGAGGACTGGGCATGCCAGGATGACACTCCTGCAATGGACGGCACCCAGGGCAAACCACGCCCCCTTTTGGTATCGGCTGTTTTTTTTTTCATTCTGCCTAAATTTCGGTGCACCTCTAATATACAGTACAGTACCTCCAACAAAATTTAAACTTTGCGGCTTTTTCCATAATTTTGAGTTGATCAAAATGTTCCTTCTATTGTAGTTCTTATGTCAATGTATTTTATTGAATGTGTACACTATATGTAGTTAATGTATGTGGTTTATTAAAATTTGTTTACAATTTTCAAATGTGCCTTTAAAGTCCATTTTTCCTTATCCAAAATATTTTTCAAGAATGAGACTTTGCCAGGAAAGTAGAACTTTATAGAACTCCTGCCTCCATTATCTTTGGTCACCTGTGGCCTGGTCAGCAGTGGCTCTATGTTCCTGTATCACCCTGCTGAGGACACTATTCAGCCATTTAGTTCTGCTCCCTTTTAGTACCTCAATTTACACCACCAGTTGAGTAAATGATCTGTCTAAGGCACAGGGCATAATGGAAACCTGTATTGACAAAATACAGAGTCTACCAATGCTTCTCCTGAAGTTCTCCTGAAAATGCAAGTTGCATGGTTGTCCAATGGCGTCCCTAGGGGGGGGCAGAGGGGGCCCTGACCCCCCCAACATTATGCTGTGCCCCACCATGTGCCCCCCCAATTAAAAAAAAAAAACAATTTTTTTTTTATACAAAAAAATCAATGTCTAAGAGGGAGAGAGTCCCCAGTCAGCTCCAGCGGGTAATTCCTCCCCCCTCCCTCTGCTCGCTGACACAGCATAATGCGAGCGCGCACACAACCATGGCCGCCCGATCTGCTCCTTCCCCTGCATCCTCATTGGCAGGGAGAAGAGCGAGTTGCAGGAAGGACTCCACCAGGACTCTCGGTTACTGAAAAAACAGACTGATTTCTCCCATCCTTAGGACAGGAGAACCAGCCTGTAAATTCCAAGAGATGCCAGACCAGCGCTGTCAATAGCAGGGGCAGAACAGCAAGAGGAGGCTGGGGAACCCCACAGTGGCAGAACACCAGGGCCCGGTGGCAAGACAACCTTTGCAACTCTGATAGTTCTCCCACTGCTTTGGATCCTTATATTTTCTTGGTATGCTGGTGACATATATATCTTATACCCTGGGGGGGCCCCAATACAGTAAGAAGGGAGCTCACAGAACATTTTATAGCTATAAAATGCTATGCTACTGCATAGCATTTTATAGTTGCCCCCCTACTTTTGTCCCTGTCCCCCCATGTGCCCTCCCTAAATATGAAAGCTGGAGACGCCACTGTGGTTGTCTTGCTAGGCGGTGGCTTTAGTAATTTTTGAGTCACTGATACAGTTCAGCTTTGCAAATCAGTACTTCTGATTGTCCAGATCTGCATGATTGATCTGGGTTATAGTCTCAAGATGTACTGAAGGCAGTCAGTCTATTCCAAAACAATGCATTGCAGCACCCGGCATGCAGAGAAAAGGTGTTGAATATTTCTCAGAAGGTCAATAACGGCAGACTCTGTGTTTCTCTCAGTATCAGTTTCCTTTTTGTGGCAAAGGTTAAAAGGATCTATCAATGCGTGGGCATTTCTTTAAAAGTAATTTTTCTTCTTTTCACACTCATAAAAAAGACATTTTTGAAAATTGTGGTTGGAAGAAAAATTATTCACCAAGGAAGAGATTTGGCTGGCGATTGAACCTGGCACCTTTTCAACATAAGTACTAAGTGTCAGACAGTTGTGCTACCCATCCAAGAGACAAATGAGGTCAGCTTTCACAGGCATGGTATTGCAAAGTATACTTCCACTCAGCCTTATTTTAAAAGAACTAATAAGTTTTCATAAAAAGTTAAATGTTTCATGCTGATCATGCCAAAGTATTTTAAATAGGCCACTCCTGAGATTGATTATCTTCACATCCCAGTAAAACAAGGTGAATGTATTACTGGGTCTTCTTTGTTCTCCATTCAGTATCCCCATGTTCCTCATTTACTTCCCCACTTGTCCCTCACCTTTTTCTTCATTCCCCATTTAATAGCTCTATGTTTTCACCATTTCCTTCCTTTACAATTCAGTATCACCATGTCCCTCATCTACTCCTTTCTCCACTGATCAGTCCTCTACCGTCTGCTTTCTTCACTCAGCAATGCATCACTATATTCCTCACCTGTTTCGTCTTCCAGCATTCAATAGCACAATGTTCCCATACTTTTCTTTCCTCCACCATTTAACAGCTTTGTGTAGCTCACGCCCTAGGGGGCCGCAGGTGAAAAGGGATCCTACACCCTGCACGGCTAAGCACACCAAATTTTCACAGTCTCCTGGAGTCAGAAAACTGTCCAGTACTTTGTTTTGTTTTTTAATTGAGGGATTAGAACTTGCTTACAGAAAAAACTCAACGAGGACACTTTAAGGGATCTAACTGGGCCCCTGGGTTGTGTAGCAAAGTTCAGTGTCCAGCTTACATCCATATGGCTACTGATCCCAGCACCACCTCTTCAGGCACTGCCAGCCCACCTGGCTGCAGCTACCCCTTCAACTAGCCCTCCTGGTTACTTATCCACAGTCCTCCCAGACTGACACTCTCTCTCTCTCCAGACTGCTCACACACTAGCCCACCTGGCTGCAGCTACCCCTTCAACTAGCCCTCCTGGCTACTTATCCACAGTCCTCCCAGACTGACACTCTCTCTCTCTCTCCAGACTGCTCACAAACCAGCCCACCTGGCTGACTTCTTAGGAGACCACCTGGATGTGCTGACCTTCTCCTGCCTCTAGGAAGGATTTCCTCAATATGTTGTAGAGGGTCTCTCCAGCACCCGAGCTCTAGGCCGAGGTCAGCCCTCTCAGACTAGGGGGCACCCTCAAGGGCCACCGACAGCATCCTCAGCACTCCTTCTCCCTCTTTCCGACTGTCCCTGCTGACATGACCCCTGAGTATTTATGAAGTGCCTGCCCCCTGCCAGTCCACTTTGCTGGGGATTGGCTGGAGCCCTCACCAATACTCCAAGCAGCTCCTCCTAGACTTCACCCTCTACTTCTAGATGTTTATCCAGGTTCCAGAGAGCTGGGGGAGTTACCAGAGATGCTGCTGGCTGAGTCATCCAGCCTCCCTGAATTACTCACCCCTTGCTCTTAGCCAGGCCAAATTTTCCTACACTAACTACTACTTTGTATATCCTATCTAGCACACTAGAGGTGCTACACTCGTGTCATTCACCCTCGCTCTTCTCCTTCCTCCACCATTTATTAGCACTATGTCCTTCACCTTTTCCTATCTTCACAATTTAGTAGCACCATGTCACACACCTTTGTCTTCCTCCACATTCGGTAGCGCCATGTCCCTCACCACTGCCTTTTGTTACCATTTGGCAGCAGTATGTTCCTCACTTCATATTTTGACACCATTCAATAGTTCAGTTTTTCTCAACACTGCCTTCTTCTGCTGGTAAGTTCTTCATTTCTTCCTTCCTCAACCATTCAACAGGATTGAGTTTTTTTTTTTTCCTCATTGTCTTCTCCCTCTTCAAATGCTTCTATTAGTACTTCAGTGGCTCTAAAGCTGGCCATACACTAGTAGAATTTAAAATGAACATTCATACACAATTCGCGCAAATGTTTTTTTACAAAAATACTGAGTACGAACTATGACTTCACGAATGTCATTTAAAAGTACTTAAAAATGTTGTTTGCTTTTAACATTTGATTTTGGAATATATTGACTTTCCCAAACAAAAACCACATACACTGTTAGAAATTTGTTAGTTCAAAAAAACTTCTTCATCCTGTTCCTTCAGATCTTCTCATCACTGCGTTCAAAAAACGAATGTTAATTATTTATTCCAAATACGAATGTTAACAGCAAACAACATTTTGAAGTACTTTTCAAGCAACAGTTGTCAAGTCACCAAATGTACTGAGAATTTTTGGATGAACGTTTCTACTAATATATGGCCAGCTTTAGTAGGAAGACTACACACCAGAAAAAACAATAAGAGCAGTTGGTGTTCATTCACATAGTGCTCCTTCTTAGTAAAACACTAAGATTTCTGGAGTGGTGATAATGAAGGCAGAGCCTCCCATTAAGAACTCAGTTTGAGAAAGAACACAGTAAGATTAACAACAGTTTCTTTAAAAAAGGGAAAAGAATCTGCAATAATGTTAGCGAAAATCTTTACATTAACTATCTACAATGGCTTTTTTACTTTAAAACTGAAATTGTGCTTTAAATATTCATTCTGACAATACCCAATGCATACAGTTCTGGACTATCTTACCAAAAAATCTAGCATGCTTTGCAAACTGAGTGCCATGGATCTACTCTGTATTCATATTTTTATAATATAAAAATGTAATATAATTAAAAATTATATAGTTAATATAAACTTGTAAACCTTCAAAAAAGCTTGAAAATAAAATTGACCCAAACCCATTAAACTTTCCCTGTAAGCACTGACATGGCGTGCATAACCAAACAATAAAAAATGCATCGTTTCACAGTTAATGTCTTCAGCTGTCTGACCAATTCATAACCCAGCTACGTTTTTACAACTGCAAATAAAATTCAAGTTTGGGGGATTTAATGTCAAGAGATTTTTTTAGCCAAAAAAATCCACTTTCTTTCCTTTTACTCACAAAAAATTGTGAGACAAAGATAATCTTTATGTAAATGTTGATATGAAATTTTCTCCACTCACGCTGTAATAAATCAGATCTTTTAATTAGGCTCTGGAGGCTCTGATAGAACTGAGCTTCTTGTTACGAGGATATGTTGATAGAATTTTGTGCAAAAGAAAAAGAAAATGTATAATGTTAACATCTTGTCTCATTATTTAATGCTACATTTGCAATACATAGCTTTAAGTGGTGGTTGGTAAAATAAATGGGGGGGGGGGGGGGGGGGCTTTGTATTAAAGAGGCCAAGTGAATAAAATATTTCATATTAAGTGGACCAGTTTTTAAAAGCACACCTGTAAAAGCATTTTAAGGATTTTAGATATTTTTAAATAAAATAAAATAAAAAAAACTTTTATTTTACTATAAAGAGAAACAGGTTTTCACTTCACCAAGCCACATCCACATCCACACATGAAAAAATTGTTGCGGGCTGAAATAATTCAAGCACAGCCTATACAAACCAGACTTTATAGGCTCAATATAGGAGACCACAAAGAACAATGAAATAAAATACAGTGTATTTATTCAAATTATTAAAATACATAGATAAAACTCTCTCCAGAGGTGTTTCTGGCAAGCTCAGTAGATTGCTTTAAAAAAGGCCTGGATTCTTTCCTAAATATACATAATATAACTAGGTACTAATATTTATAGGTAAAGTTGATCCCTCTTGGGGGATCAGGAAGGAATTGTTTCCCCTGCTGTAGCAAATTGGAGCATGCTCTGCTGGGGTTTTTTGCCTTCCTCTGGATCAACTGTGGGTGAAGGATTGTGTATATGGGATTGTATTATTATTATTATTATAGTTTTTTTTTTTTTTTTTTGGTTGAACTGGATGGACTTGTGTCTTTTTTTAACCTGACTAACTATGTAAAACATAGGCGTGAACTGCCTCCACAAGATTCAGGTGTTGACAAACTCAAGATCATATACCCTACTATAGGTACCAGAAATGATAAATAGATTTTATATACAGCAAGATAATAATTGTGTATGTAAGAGCCTGTATATTTCTGCTAGTCAGGTTAACGTTTCGCCAGTCCAGGCTTCCTCAGGTCCCCATATATTATTATTATATGGGGTCCTGAGGAAGCCTGAACTGGCAAAACGTTGACCTGACTATCGTAAATATACAGTCTCTTCCATGCACAACTATTATCTTGCTGTACATATAATCTATATATAATCTATTTATCATTTCCGGTACCTATAGTAGGGCATATGATCTTGAGTTTGCCAACAGCTGGATCTTGTGGTGGCAGTTCACGGCTAAGTTTTAAAGTGGGTAAAAATGTAGCGCTAGCGAGAAAACAGTGCTAGTAAACTGTGTAAATACATGAATAAACATATACATGAGTCCAGCTTTCGTGTTTATGGACGCAAGTGCTGGGCTCGGGAGCGCGCCCGCAAGGTAACCCCCTTGGGAGAGCGCTTCTCCAAGGGGGTTATCTGATGTGGGGAGGAGCCGCGAGAGCCGCCAGGGGACACCAGAAGAAGATGTTCGGGGCAACTCTGTGCAAAACGAGCTGCACAGTGGAGGTAAGTATGACATGTTTGTTATTTAAAAAAAAACAAAAAAAAATGATCCTTTACAATCACTTTAAGTGCTGCCACAAAGTGAAGGAATAAAAGGAGAAGTTTAGATGGCTCAAAGATATTTTTTATTGCATGTTTCACAATTGTGTTTACATATATAAGTTTGCATGCACATATACAATGTTGGAAGATGTTAGTTATCTTCTATGTTTTGGATATGTAGCAATGTGGACTACAATTATAAAGTACAGTAATCCTCGGGTATTTCTATGTATCACATGTCCCTCTAGTGCCCAGTTTTATCAACTGACATCATATTTGTGAGCCAACCTAAAGGGATTGTGGGATAAGTAGTTCCACAGACTGAGAATTGCTTTGCCTGACTCTGTACCTGGACTATGTATCTCAGGGATCTTTGCTGTCATCATAGAGATTACTGGGAGGAACTATAAAAGAAACCACAGCTCCACCCTGCTCTCTCTTCCTCCTGGGCCTGACGTGAGACAGACCTCTCCATGCATGGCGAAAGAGGTCGCGGCCTACCACGTGGTGTACCACATTCCAACCCGGATGAGAGGCCTAGCACTGCTTGCTGTTCATCAGACATCCATTCAGCACCACTTTGGTCACCCGCTTACCCGTGTTCTGAACCATCACATCGGGAGATCGTTACGGCAGATCCGCTGCATGTGTGTCGCTACAGGAGCTGCTGTCCAGAGGGCGTTAAACCGGCCTGGTCGTTGGTGAGAGGGCAATTGCCAACCTTTACAAATCCTTTTCTCACGGGTTCACTGGGACACTTTGCACAGACATCTTTACCTTGGGAGTACTTTACTGAACCTATCTTGAACACTGTGCATAAACACGGGACGCTGAGGCGAAGTTCTCTGAACGTTTTTTTTGAAAGCTTGAAACCGGCGTTTAGAAACGCCCGTTTAGCCGCGTTTGCATGCCGCGTTTGCATCTAGAAGCGTTTAGTAAGGATAATATCATAAGACCCCTATTTCAGCCATTTTGTGAGACCAGAGTGAGTAGCAGCAGTTTCCTTGTATTTGTCCCCATTTCTGTGCTTTTTTTTACAATGGATCCCATAATGAGCATATGTGAGGAAATGCTCCTGACGTTGCTCTTGATGAGGCTAAAACGACCCCGAAAATTGCGTGCGAGGACCAGAGTTTGTCGCTACTGGACCTATCCATTGATCACGCAGCGCATGTCAGTAGGATATTTTACCAACATGTACATACAGCTGCGTACCTACCCTGATACATTTTTTAATTTTACACACATGTCCATTGTCTCATTCGGCCCAGTCTGACACACTTGGACACGAACATGAGGAAGAGTGTGCCATCAGAGGAACGTCTGTTGGTGACTATCAAATTTCATGAAACTATGTTTAATCACGTCGGTGGTCAGGCTCAATGGTGGGGTCATCTTTTTCATATCTAACATATGGGTCAAATTACAATTAGTAAAACAACATTGCTAGTGGTGTATTGGATTGGATAAAGGGCTATATATGGTCTATGAATCATTGCAAGCAATTACCAGTTTTTAAACTTTTTTGTTTATGTTTTCTCATCATTTTCCATCATTTTTTAGTGTATTAATGTCCAAAAAATTGGGTACCTTTAAAAACGCTTATAAACAAAAACGCGGCTAAACGGTACTGTGTATAGCCACGTTTGGCGTCTGAAACGTGGAAATCTTCGGCGTCTGAACTCACTTTTTTGCCTTCAAGGAAAGGCTGTTAAATGCAACTGCCTAAAAATGACTATAAACAAAACTGTGTACATGGTCACATAAGATAACATTGAATGAGTTCAGGGGCAGTTGAAAAAAGCATCCAACTGCCTCTGAACGTGCAATTAGCAGCAGCAGTGCAGTGTACATGAGGCCTTAGCTTCTACCATTTCAAGAAACCGTATTGCTTAATGTTACACCTTATTGGATACAATGAATGAGCTCTTACTGCCGGTGAAGACCATCAGATCTGCAATGGGGACATTGCTGTCATTATTGCTACTAGGATCCTTATACCATTGCCATTAAGTCTGACCTCTCATTTGGGTTAAAGGTTCATAGGCTAGCCAAGGTTTCCCCTTTAGAAATCTGTCAGCATAACCATTTAACTTTGTTATCCTTTCAGGTGCAAGCAGTACTCCACTGTACATGTGTATATAATATACTGTTTACCTGCAAATATCTTGACTTGTGTTATTTGGAGGAATTCCTTTGCGGAGTTGTCGCTGTTGCCCAAAACTCTGCAGATCTATTACTTCCTCTTTGTGACAATATCTTCTTTGAACTGTCCTAGTAAACATTATCAGCATATAAACACACAGAGTTGTCTGATTTCTTGCTTTAAAGTGGTGCAAAGATGTCTGAACCCAGAGTGTCAGGTGGGCTGGAATGTTCATCAGGTCATGGCAGTGCAGATGAGCAGGTAAATCCAAGCAGTCCCTTAGGGGGCCGTGCTACAGACATATATCTCCCTATACGATCGCTGCAACTTTACCTTGTGAAATGATCCTAATTTCTTTGAGCCATCTAAATTTATCATTTTGTTCCTTCACTTCGTGGGGGGTTTGTTGGTTTTGATTCATCTGTTTTGTTTTGTTTTAAACATTTTTGATGTGTTCTTGGTTTGCTAGGAGATGTATTTGGATATTTATAATTGACACATAGTAAGATTGTCACGATTTGGGTGTCCTTTGATGCAAATCACATTGATGTGTTTCTTGGTCTGCCAGAATTGTTATCAATGTTATCCTATCGTTCCTGGAGCGCATCATATTTTGTATATTTTTATTTATACATACATGTATATGTTCATTTATATGATATATAATGTATTTTAGTGATTTGTGTTATTCATTTGTTCATTTATTATGGTATTTTTCGATTTTTCAGCTTTCATTTTTTATTAATATTTTGTGCCTTTCTTCATTTACATATTTACATTGTCTGTATGTACATGTGTATCATTTCATGCACATGTGTATATACATTTATATATGTATATATATATATATATATATATATATATATATATATATATATATATTATATTTATATATTCATGCTATATATTTTGTTTTTGTCTTTCTATGCTCTTTATTTGCATACTTTTCTACATATCTTCAAAGCCTTTCTGGCAAAAGTCAGCATCTTTTTGGCATATTAAGGGTTACGGGCCGTTGTGGCTGCACCTTTCAGTTGGTGCAATTGCTTCAGCTGCCCTGATTACTTTTGTGACTTTCTCATTGGTTGCATCTGCAGGTTCAATGAAGATAAGCTTGATGTTTGAATATTTGTGTATATATATATTTTTTAGACATGCACCTTCAGCTATGACTAAGCACCAGTAAGGGATGTGAAACATGTCAGTTGATTTACCCACTGTCTTTGATTGCTGTATAGACTGATTTTATTCAATAAAGACCTTTTTCACTGGAGTGCGGCTGTCCGGATTTCCTCTATTGCCTGTACTTTATACACAGAGCCAGCACCCAGGCTGTGCAGGGGAGGTGAGGTTTTTGTATTTGTACCTGGAGCGGTATATATATTTTTCTCTAAGGATCCCCCAGGGTTACTTTTCTAGCACAGTTCGGACTTCTGCACAATACATCGAGGATCATGGCTCCATGCAAAGACATGAGAAATTGGAGCTACTACCCTTCACTATCACAGACAACTTTCACTTTCTTGGGGATCCTTAATTGTGCGCCCAGTTCTTTCCGCGGATTTCCATCAACCACAGCTCCCGGGGCAGACATCTCTTAGAGGTCCCAGTCTGTAGTAGTTTGTACTCTAGCCATATAGAATTGATGCATCCGCTTCTGAAGAAGTGGAGCGAATCCACAAAACACGTCAAGCCTTTTTGGATACATATACTTTATTAAATGACACCTTATTTTATCTAGAACACACTATGTCATTTCTGAATTTTCTGAATTTTAATTGACCCTATGACATCGAGAACAATTGGTTGACACTAACATATTGCAACAGGCTGGGCATTCCTATGTAAATATATGAATTTATATATGTTATGTTGTATACATGTAGCACTATTCATGTTCATTTATGCATATATTATACATGTGTTGTTACTTACTATTCGCAAAAAGTGCCATGTAACTAATTGACTGTATAAATATATGTCTTTACGTTGAACTTTTACTCAGTTGCGCCTCACGTGCCTCATTTAAAGTCCTAAACCACCCCCCTTTTTTAATACAGATACAGGGATAGAGGTGTATGTTCCCATACACTTAAAGGAGTTGTAAAGGCAGAAGGTTTTTTATCGTAAAGCATTCTATGCATTACGATAAAAGACCTTCTGTGTGTAGCAGCCTCCCCAGCACCCCCCAATTACCTACCTGACCTCCTTCTCTGTCCAGCAATGTCCATGATCCCCTCAGCCATCCAGTACACTCATCCTGATTGGCTGAGACAGAGCAGCGGCGCTATTGGCTCCCGCGACATGTTCCCATTCCTGCTCGCAAGAATTTGGCACTGGATAACTCTTATGTGCATACGCATACTTGTGCAGTCACGAACATTCCGTTGCACATTCTTGTGCGCGCTGGCGCTTGCGTGCATCTGTGACAGACCCACCCAAGCACCGCATGGCATCTTTTAGCCTGTCTGCTTGCGTAGCCCCTTGAACGCTTATAGAGAAACGCTGGTTCAGAGGATAAATCTGCAGAAGAGGCCATAGAGGAGGGGGTGGAAGAGAGAGCTGTGGCAGAATCACCACTAGCATTTTGGAGGCGTGGTGGTGGAACAAGCTCCAACAACACTGAACCCTGTCCTGCATCCTTCCCAGCTGCCAGTAGTTACCCAGAGTGCCGTGAAGGATTAAGGTAACGTCCCTGCCCATGCCTGCTGGACCATGAGTCAGCGGTAATATGAACCTTACTGCTGACCGCCCTGTCCAACGAGGCTAAAACATTGCCTTCCACATGCCGGTAGAGAGCCGGAATGGCCTTCCATGAAAAGAAATGGCGTTTTGGAACCTGCCACTGAGGTACAGCATATTTCACAAATTTACAAAAGGGGCAGAGTCTACCAGCTGAAAAGGCAGCAGTTGCAGTGCTAACAATTTGGCATAGCTAGCATTTAGACGCTGAGCATGTGGATGGCTGGGACCGAATTTCTTTTTACGGTTCAGCAACTGGGGTAGGGAAATTTGCCTGCTAAAATAAGGTGGTGGTGTAATGCTAGCAGATTGGCTGCAAGTACTTGGGACACCTATTGCTAAACCTTCATTCCTCTCAGTGCAGGTTTTTGAGAGGACTGGAGGTATAGTAGGGTTGGAGATCCCAGATGAGGAGCAAGGAGAAGTTTGACTTTTTCTTTGATGTGGGTCTTTCAAGTTCTGTTGCTAACGGACTGCATGGCAGGTCGTCACATGTCTGGTTAAGCATGTGGTGCCCAAGCGGCTGCTGTTCTGGCCATGCATGGTCCACTTCAGACATAGGTTGCAAATAGCAACGGTGTGATCTGATGCACACGTGTCGAAAAAGGCCCATACCAAGGAACTTTTAAAAGTCAGCGGGGAGTCAGCAGCACCCTGCACCTTTGGAGTGCTGCAATGTGATGCAATAGGGTGGCTGCCCTTAAGCTGCCCCCTAGAGGACACCCTGCCTCGTTGGAGTTGTGCCTCCTCCTCCTCTCAGGCACCCAAGTACAGTCAGTGACCTCATCATCCTCTCCCTCCTTATCACTGGAGCAAACTTGGCAGTATGCTGCAACTGGGGGAACATGACTGCCAGTTTCTGGGGACTCCTCCATGCATGATGGTGGGGCTGCGGAAGGAGTGACTGCGGACAAGGGGCCTGGTGGAATAGGCCGCTTTAGCTGCTGCGTTGGAAGGCAAACTACTGGGTGACAGAGGATGAGGAGGATGAGGGCGGCTTGATTATCCACTCCACCAACTCTTCTGCATGTTCTGGCTCAAAAACATGGCCAGCAGCAGAAAAAAATGACAAGCGTGCCCCACGGCCACCTGCAGAGGATGCACCATGTCTATGACCACCACTGTTGACTGTAGACACAGAGGCTGCTTGCCCTTTTTTAGTGGCCTGTGAGCATCTGCCTCTCCTTGGTTGCCTTCTGGACATAATGTATTTTTTGTTTTGCAACACCACACTACACTGTATTAGATACTGTGTACACCGCCTGAAGTGTATTAGAAACTGTACACACTGTATTAGATACTGTATACACCGCCTGCACTTTATTAGAAACTGTACTACAGCTGTAGGGATGAGCCGAACACCCCCCGGTTCGGTTCGCACCAGAACCTGCGAACGGACCGAAAATTCGCACGAACGTTAGAACCCCATTGACGTCTATGGGACTCAAACGTTCAAAATCAAAAGTGCTCATTTTAAAGGCTAATTTGCATGGTATTGTCCTAAAAAGGGTTTGGGGACCTGGGTCCTACCCCAGGGGACATGTATCAATGCAAAAAAAACTTTTAAAAACGGACGTTTTTTCGGGAGCAGTGATTTTAATGATGCTTAAAGTAAAAAAAAAAAGTGAAATATTCCTTTAAATATCGAACCTGGGGGGTGTCTATAGTATGCCTGTAAAGTGGCACGTACTAAAGGAAAAAATCTCATTTAAAACTGCTTGCGGCTTTAATGTAATGTCGGGTCCTGGCAATATGGATGAAAATCAGTGAGACAAACGGCATGGGTACCCCCCAGTCCATTACCAGGCCCTTTGGGTCTTGTATGGATATTAAGGGGAACCCCGCACCCAAATTAAAATAAGGAAAGGTGTGGGGCCACCAGGCCCTATATACTCTGAACAGCAGTATACAGGCGGTGCAAACAAGACAGGGACTGTAGGTTTGTTATTAAGTAGAATCTGTTTGTAATTTTGAACGGGTACATTTTTTACGTGTTTAGCTCCAGCCAAAAAATCTTTTTTAAGCTTTTTGGAAAACATAGGGAAGGGTTATCACCCCTGTGACATTTGTTTTGCTGTCTTTCCTCCTCTTCAGAAGATTTCACCTCACTTTTTGTCCCAATGACAAATGTTTTTTGAAAATTTGGGTTTTTTTGTGGAACAAGGATTGGAAAGCATCAGTGGAAAGGAGAAATGTTTTTCCCATATTAACTCTTACAGTTGAGAATTTCCCTTCCTAGGGGTAGATTTCATCTCACTTCCTGTTGTCTCCTTCCGTTTGCAAGTAGGAGTCGTTTGTAAGTTAGATGTTTGAAAGTAGGGGCCTGCCCTATATACTCAGCAGAAATTTGGGCCTTAGGTGTTGTTGTGGCCACAACACTGTAAGCCCTCACAGGGCCCTGCTGTGAAATATTAGATCAAGAATTGTAATTACATTCCCCTGTTGAACAGGGGCAGAAAAATTGGGCCTTTGGTGGTGGTGGTGTTGGTGCCACAACACTGTAAGTCCTCACTCGCTCTTGGTGGGTGCAGAAATGGGCCCTGCTGTGAAATATTAGATCAATAATTGTAATTACATGCCCCTGTTGAACAGGGGCTGAAAAATTAGGCCTTAGGCACTGGTGCTGGTGCCACAACACTGCAACCCCTCACAGACACTCTAGTTGGAACGCAGCAACGAGCCCTGCTGCAAAGTATTGCATCAAAAATTGTAATTACACGCCCCTGTTAAACAGGGGCAGAAAAATTGGGCCTTAGGCACTGGTGCTGGTGCCACAACACTGCAACCCCTCACAAATACTCTAGTTGTAACGTAGAAACGAGCCCTGCTGCAAAGTATTGCATCAAAAATTGTAATTACACGCCCCTGTTAAACAGTCCGGTCCGGAGTCCTCTGGGTCACTAAGGATGACATGGTCCGCAGCCACCTCCTCCCAGCCACGTACAAGTCCATGTGTTTCTTGGGACTGATCCCTTAAAGACTGCTGCTGATGCTGAGTGCCAGGCTCCACCTCCATACTGACACAATCTTCCTCCTCCTCGTCCTGTTCCTGTGTGATCGGCGGGCACGCAGGAACACTGTCTGGATAAAGGGGGCCTTGAGAGCTAAGGAAAACCTCCTCTTCCTGCCTTTGTTCTGCCTCAAGTGCCCTGTCCATTATTCCACGCAGTGTGTGCTCCAACAGGTGGACAAGGGGGACAGTGTCACTGATGCATGCACTGTCACTGCTCACCATCCTCGTGGCCTCCTCAAATGGTGACAGGACAGTGCATGCATCCCTGATCATGGCCCACTGGCGTGGGGAAAAAAAAACAAGCTCCCCTGACCCTGTCCTGGTGCCATAGTCGCACAGGTACTCATTGATGGCCCTCTGCTGCGTGTGCAGCCGCTGCAGCATGGCCAACGTTGAGTTCCACCTGGTGGGCATGTCACAGATTAGGCGGTTCTTGGGCATGTTAAACTCCTTTTGGAGGTCCGTCAGCCGAGCACTGGCATTATATGACCGGCGGAAATGCACACAGACTTTCCTGGCCTGCCTCAGGACATCCTGTAAGCCCGGGTACCTGCCCAAGAACCGCTGCACCACCAAGTTAAGGACGTAAGCCAGGGCACATGGGTCATTTGTCCCTGTCGGAGGGCAGAGAGGAGGTTGGTGCCATTGTCGCAAACCACCATTCCTGCCTTAAGTTGGCGTGTCAACCACCTCTGAACCTGCCCCTGCAGAGCTGACAGAACCTCTGCCCCAGTGTGACTCCTGTCCCCCAAGCACACCAGCTCAAGCACCGCATGGCATCTTTTGGCCTGCGTACTTGCGTAGCCCCTTGAACGGCTACGGAGCACTGCTGGTTCCGAGGACAAAGCACAGGAAGAGGCCATGGAGGAAGAAGAAGTGGAGGGGGTGGAGGAGAGAGGTGTGTCACAATCATTAGCATTTTGGAGGCGTGGTGGCGGAACAACCTCCAACACTACTGCACCTTGTCCTGCATCCTTCCCAGCTGCCAGCAGAGTCACCCAATGCGCTGTGAAACTTAGGTAACGTCCCTGTCCATGCCTGCTGGACCATGAGTCAGCGGTAATATGCACCTTACCGCTGACCGCTCTGTCCAGCGAGGCATGGACATTGCCTTCCACATGCCGGTAGAGAGCCGGAATCGCCTTCCGTGAGAAAAAGTGGCGTTTGGGTACCTGCCACTGAGGAACTGCACATTCCACAAACTCATGGAAGGGGGCAGAGTCTACCAACTGAAAAGGCAGCAGTTGAAGTGCTAGCAATTTTGCCAAGCTAGCATTCAACCGCTGCGCATGTGGATGGCTGGGAGTAAACTTCTTTCGGCGGTGCAGCAGCTGGGGCAGGGAAATTTGCCTGGTACAATCTGATGTCGGTGTACCAAAAGCAGATTGCCCACAAGTACTTGGCTGTGACACACCTAATTCTACACCTTCATTCCTCTCAGTGCAGGTCTCAGAGAGGACTGAAGGTATAGTGGGGTTGGAGATCTCAGCTGATGAGGAGTAAGGAGAGGTCCTCTTTGTTCTTTGGTGTGGGTCTTTTAGATACGCTTGCCAACGAACTGCATGGCAGGTCAACATATGTCTGGTCAAGCATGTGGTACCCAAGCGGAGATGTTTTGGCCACGCGAGATACGCTTGATGTTGCAAATAGCAGCGGTGCGATCTGATGCACTCGTCTCAAAAAAGGCCCACACCAAAGAACTTTTTGAATAACGCGCAGAGACTGCAGCGCCCTGCACATGTGGAGCTTTGGGGTGTGATGCAGTCAATGTGCTGCCCTTAGGCTGGCCCCTGGAGGGCATCCTGCCTCGTTGATGATGTGCCGCCTCCTCTTCCTCCTCCTCCTCTCTCCTATCAGGCACCCACGTTGAGTCAGTGACCTCATCATCCCCTCCCTCCTCATCACTGGAGCAAACCTGGCAGTATGCTGCAGCAGGGGGAGCATGACTGCCAGATTGCTGTCCTTCTTGGGCACCCCCTCTGTCCGTGATCATGTTACTGCCTTCATCGAGCTCAGTATCATCATCAGAGCCTTCCAAACGCTGGGTATCCTCCTGGAGCATGTACCCAACACTGTGGTCAAACAGTTCGAGGGACTCCTCAGGAGGACATGGTGGGGCTAGGGAAGTAGTCACTGATGACATTGAGCCTATGGAAGAGGCCGCTGCTTTGCCAGACAAAGTACCCTGGGCATGGGTGAGAGAGGATGAGGAGGATGAGGACGGCTTGGTCATCCACTCGACCAAGTCTTCCGCATGTTGCGGCTCAACACGGCCAGCTGCCGAAAAAAAGGCCAAGCGTGTCCCACGGCCATGTGCTGATGAGGATGCACGTCTCCACGACCAGCACTAGACACAGAGCCTGCTTGCCCTCTCTTATTGGCTTGTGACTGTCTGCCTCTCCTCCTTGGCCTTCCAGACATACTAATGGCCTGTAGCTGCACTAAGCTGGGATATATATATATATATATATATATATATATATATATATATATATATATATATGTACTGATACTGCAGCTAGCAAAATCAACTGCCTGCCTGTAGTATGAGAACACCACCAACCTTCTACAGGTAGCTTTAGCTGAACACTGTGCAGAGCTCGCAGAAAACTAACTTGTAGCTTTTTTAGCTGCCTGCGGTAGTGATAGGATCAGGAAAACATCACCAACCTTCTACAGGTAGCTTTAGGTGAACACTGTGCAGAGGTCGCAAAAAAATAACTTGTAGGTTTAGCTGAACACTGTGAGGTGGACGCACTACACTAACTTGTAGCTTTAGATGAACACTGTGCAGAGGTCTCACTACTAGTTTTAGCTGAACACTGTGAGCAGGACGCACAGCACTAACTTGTAGTTTTAGATGAACACTGTGCAGAGGTCTCACTACACTAACTTGTAGGTTTACCTGAACACTGTGAGCAGGACGCACCCCACTAACTTGTAGTTTTAGCTGAACACTGTGAGCAGGACGCACTGCACTAACTGTAAATAGTCTAGCTGCCTGACTGTGGTACTAATAGGATCAAAAGAACACCAGCAATTTTCTTCAGGTAGCTGTAAATACTGTAACAAGACAAGCCTGCCTGTCAGTAGGAAGATAACAGGAACGGATCTAGCTAAACTGAATACAGTGTATATATATATATGCAACACCTGGGATGCATATATATATATACACAATACACTGTAAGTGCAGCTAACTGACTGACTGTTCTGCCTAATCTATCTAACTCAAATCAAATGACACTGTCTCTCTGTCTATCTCTTTCAACGCCGGAACACACACTACACAGGGCCGCCGTGCAGGCGGCCTTATATAGTGTGGGGCGTGTACTAAATCCCCTGAGCCATAATTGGCCAAAGCCTCCTTGGCTTTGGCCAATTACGGCTCTCTGTTCAGACGGTGCTGTGATTGGCCAAGCATGCAGGTCATAGTGCATGCTTGGCCAATCATCAACCAGCAATGCACTGCGATGCCGCAGTGAATTATGGGCCGTGACGCGCCACACGAATTTGGCACGAACGGCCCATATCGTTCGCAATTCGGCGAACGGGTGAACAGACGATGTTCGAGTCGAACATGGGTTCGACTCGAACACAAAGCTCATCCCTATAAAGCTGCACTGTATTGTGTACACCACCAGAAGTGTAGTAGAAACTGTACACATTGTATTAGATACTGTGTACACTGCCTTAAGTGTATTAGAAACCGTACACCACAGAATGCACTGTAGATATAGGCTACACTGGATGCAGAGTACAGTATATATATATATTATATTATATACAGACACACACAATCTCAAATACACTGCCGCTAACTGAATAACCTGCCTGCTTAATCTAAATCAAGCTATCTCCATGCCAACAACACTACACACGGCCACCGTGTATGCAGCCTTATATAGTGTGGGGCGTGAACTTAGTCCCCCTGAGCCATGATTGGCCGAGGGCACCCTGCCTTTGGTCAATTATGGCTCTCTTAGCAGAGCATGCTGTGATTGGCCAAAGCATGCAGGTCAGGTGCATGATTTGGCCAATCATCATACAGCAATGCACTGCGGTTACGCAGTGCATTATGGGGCGTTCCGAGGCAATCAAATTTTCCGCGAACGCCCTATTTGGCGAACGAGCGAACACCCGATGTTGAACTTAAACTTATGTTCAACCCGAACATCGAGCTCATCCCCATAAGTAACCTTATGGTGGTTACTTAGTGGTGGTCACCTAAAGTGACCCTAGGGTCACTTTAAACCTCAGACTTGCCTTGCCATCTGATTTTGTAACTTTAAAACAGACAATACGTTGTCCAAAAATTGAACGCATGAGGCGTTTTTATCCTTGTACATTAATTACTCATTTTTAAATAAAACAAAAGCTCTTCGCTACTCTACTAAAATGTAATTTTCGTTTTGTGTCCCCTTTGGTGAAATCCCTTCTCTTTTCCTGTCCCAATAGGAAAACACAGAGCAATGAAAATCAGACCCTTACCTGCTTTATCTAAACTGGACTGTAAAGGGAATTATCTGCACTATTCAAAGATGAAAAAAAATCTTTCATTTTTATGTAAAAAAAAAAATCAGAGTGACAGTTTGGAAAAATGTGGGCTTTTGTAACAAAGGTTCAGGTAGGTTCAGGAAACCTAAAATGGTTCAACAAAAGAGATGAGACTATGTTAAAGTCAACAATTGCGTACAGCAGTGCGTCATTACTCACCTCTAAGGTTGATTTGTTGTTGCATTTTAATTAAGATGAAGAAAAAAAAAGGTGACGCGAGTTTTAGGATCTAAAAAGCATTTTCATGTTTTAGTCACTGGGACACAACAAAACACTTTGATCGTAACCACAGATGTCCCCCTGGTGAATAGAACCTTCTCTCTGGCACATCAAATAAAAAACAGAGAATAGGGAGCTGTGCAGACCAAAGAAATGTGGCTGCTAAATTAGGTTAGGCTAAAGAGGAAGAGCGTACAGGATTATTAGTATAGAACAAAATATTACAGAGCACACATGCAAAAAAGCCATTTACCTACAGCAAGGCTTATTTAAAACACCAAGACATTTTCAAAAAACATTATAAAAAAATATGGGGATTTGGTCACACCATATTTCTATATGGTGCTTAAGCCCACTTACTGCGACAAAGTACTCCATGATTAGTGGGTCCTACACTATCCATAGACTGGGTAATCCTGCTTCTCTGAACCATGGGAGCAATACACTCCTCTATATGGGAGAACTTGAGGTCTCCACTCATGACACAGGTGGACACTAATGGGAGGCACTTGATGAGGGAGTGGGGTGCTCCTCACCCAAAAGGATTTGGTCAGAATCCATACAATAGACAAACAAGATATTTGGGTGGGCACACCCTAAAAGATGCATTAAAGATGGTGCAGCCATGTTCTGTTGTACGGTCTTATGGCTGCATCATCTTTAATGCATCTTTTAGGGTGTGCCCCCCAAACATCGTGTTTGGATTATTAGTATGAACACAAGATTCCAGTTAAAAAAAAAAATAATAAAAAATTGGTAAACCATTAAAATTGTAGCACCCTGGTCCTAATCAGGGCTGCTAATAAATCTAGTTGTGCTAGGTGGTAACTAGCTGGGCTAATTGGTAGGTTGATCCACTGATTGCTGTCCCAAGTCTGAGTTTGGTGTAGTCTCTCTCTTCTGCCAATAGGTAGCACTGTTGCTTTTGGCATTAGTATGATGGATTATCATAAATTCAGGTAATGGGTAACTAGGTTGTCTTAGCCAATCAGCAGGGGTTTCTGTGGTCGCTGTGTATGCTGAGATAAGCTATTTATTTGGGAGGAGTCAGGTGATCGGGGTTCTTCCCGCCCAGGGCCTCCGCCTGGGTGGGTGTGTGTTGAGGAGCTCCTGGTTGCTAGACCTGAAGCCAGAGGCCTATCCAAGAGCCATGCTGGCTGCTAGGTCCACATAAGGCCTATCCAGGTGTTCAGGGATTCCGCAGAGGGGGTGCAGCCAAGGTTAAGCCTAAAGCCTGGGGCGGATCTGTGTGTGTTAGAGGCTCTGCCCAAAGGGGGCCTGATCATTGTCTGAGGTAAAGGAGAAGCAGTTGCCACAAATGGACGAACACTCCTGTTACCGTTACGTTTGAGAGGGATGAAGTTCTGAAGGAGTACCAGAGCAGACACTTCACTAGCCGGGGACGGTGAAGTAGTGGAAAAGCTTCAGTGGAGACTCATCCAGAAAGGCAGCGGGTAGCTGTAAGTAAAGCTTGAAGATAAAGTTTAGCAGTTAGCTGTGGGTGAAGCTCGGGAATCCAGCAGGCGAGCTGAGTTTAAGGATCTACAGTGGGATACTGTGAGTTAAGCTGGAAGATCTACAGTGGGTTACTGTGGGAGAATTTTTTGCCATAGGAGACAGCTGTTCTTACAAGATACAGATTGCTGCATTCAGCTTAAAGGCCCTCGTTCTGTATTGCTGTCTGCCTAGTTCTATTTTTGTCTGCGAAGTTTGCCTTAATTGCTATTGCATTTGCCTAAGGGTGTCTTGTGCCCTAAACCCTCTCTCCCCAACGTTCCTGTAAAGGGAAATAAAATTCTCTCTTTTACAAAAAGTGACTGGCGCTCAATCTTTTCACCTTGCACTACACCCACTATGCCTAGTAACCTGGACCCTGAGAAGGAATGTCAGTTCTGCCTGGCTCTGGGGGGGCCACCATCAGGCCCTTATAAATTGGGGAGACCGCTACAAAAGATAAAATAAAAAAACAGACTTTTGCAGCAATTCTCACCTTCAATCTAGAGATATCTCCCGCACTACTTCTTTCCATCACAAGATATTCTCAGTCTTCTTGCTTGATTGACACCCAATGCTGCCCAACCCAAGACTGTGGAAAGAACATAAGTGCAGGGTGTCATAGCCCCAACTACTCACCACCAGGAGAACACCAAAATGAGAACAGGGTGCCGCCAGTCATGTGACCAGCCAAAACAAACTGAAAAAAGGTAATAAAAAATTACCCAAAATATAAAATACCAGTGGGGGTGGGGGGTGGAACTCAGAACCCAAAGTTCAGTTTTAAGGAGTGATAACTTGTGTGGTAAACATTGTGAATCAAGTTTTACATTTTATTCCATAAAAAAGAAATATGTAAACCCCACATTTCATGTTTCTGATATGTGCCCGCTGTGCCGTGTACTTGGAAAAAGTATCATGTTCTCTTTGTATTGCTTCCTTTGTGTGAATCCCTGGTGTTCCTGCCAGTCCCTCTGATATCCTATCTTAAACTGACCACACTAGGCATGAGATCACATCCCTCAGCATAGTCAGTTTCTTGGCTGTGCTGGGAGAACAGCCTGCTTGTCCTTCAATCGTCAGCCATGTTGATGGCTGAGCGGTATGAGGTGACTCCTGCACATGCGCATTGCGCAGTAGTTCAGTCACCCTGGTACACAGACTCAGTGTTAGAATGTATACTGAGCTGCACATGAACAAGGAAGACAGCGAGCAGACAGGTAGGTGTAGTTTATTGCATGTCTCTCTGTAATAAACAGCCTGCCTGCTTGCAGTTTTTTTTTTTTTTTAAGTTTATTTCCATGACCTCATGACTAGGCCATTTTTTGCGATATTGCACTGCGTTACTTTAACTGACAATTGCGCGGTAGTGCAACGCTGTACCCAAATAAAATGTATGTCCTTTTTCCCCACAAATAGAGCTTTCTTTTGGTGGTATTTGGTCACCTCTGTGGTTTTTATTTTTTTGCACGAGAAAGAAAAAAAGTGTGACAATTTTGAAAAAAAAAATATATTTTTTACTTTTTGCTATAATAAAGATCCAGAATAAATAAATAAATAATTTCTTTATCAGTTTAGGCCGATATATATTCTTCTACGTATTTTTGGTAAAAAAAAATAAATGTAAAAAAAAAAAAAAAATCGCAATAAGTGCATGTTGATTGGTGAACAAAAAAAGTCTGACAAGTTTGAAAAAAAACAAAAAAAAAACCACAATATTTTTTACTTCCTGCTAGAAAACATATCCAATTAAAAAAAAAAATGTAAAAAAACTAATTTCTTCATCAATTTAGGCCAATATGTATTCTGCTACATATTTTTGGTAAATAAAAAATCCCAATAAGCGTATATTGATTGATTTGCACTAAAGTTATAGCGTCTATTAACTTTGGGATATATTTATGGAATTTTTTTCAATTTATTTATTTTTTACTAGTAATGACGGCGATCAGTGACTTATAGCGGGACTGCGACATTGTGGTGGACAAATTGGACACTTTTGATACTTTTTTGGGGACCAGTGCTAAAAAAATATGCACTGTCACTTTACAAATGACACTGGCAGGGAAGGGGTTAACATCAGGGGCGATCAAAGGGTTAAACGTGTTCCCTGGGAGTGCTTGCTAACTGTGTGGGGGAGGTGCTTCTAGTTAGCAGAAACACAGGATCTCTGTCTTCACTCTTCTGAACGATTTAACTTGACAGATAGTAACCCACGTTTAAAACGTCCGTTTTGCTGCGTTTTGGTTTAGAAGTGTTTGAAAAAAAAAAAAATATATATATTTTTTCAAAATGGCTAAAAATGAAAAACGCCTGTAAACGAAACGCAGCTGAACGCGAGTTACCGCGTTTAGCCGCGTTAGGCGTCTGAAACTTCGGCGTCTGAACTAATTTTTTTTGCCTTCAAAGAAAAGCCTATAAACGCAACTGCCTAAAAACGATGTTAAACGAACCTGTGTACATGTACATATAAGATAACATTGAATGAGTTCAAGGGCAGCTGAAAAAAGCAGCCAACTGACTCTAAACGTCCGTTTACCAGCAGCAATATACATGAGGCCTAACAGAACGGCGATCTGCCTTGTCTACATAGGCAGACCACTGTTCTGCCTCTGACAGGAACGATCAGCGGGTCCCCGCAGACATCGACTCTGCCAGACCCGCTGATTGGCTCCTGCTGTGTCCAAGTAATCCACTCCAGAACTGCATTGTCAACGCTCCAGTTGGTCAAGGGTGCTTCCATCTTCTTCCATCTTTCTTCTGGGTTCCGACCTGTGGGCTGCTTAATTGGCCTGGTCGCGATCATGTCACCCCGTACATGCACATGGGAGTTACATATTCACAGCACAGAATTGTGCCATACTGTAAATGTACACTGAGCTGCGCATGCATGGCTCAGTGTATACAAACGCTGACAGGTAAGGGGAAGAAGTTAGGACAGAATAGACCAATAGGGTCACTTCTGTCGGAAAAATCCTGCCTGTCAGCTGCTTTTTTATTTTTTTCGGTTTCATTCCACCTTAAGCAGTGATAGCTTATGCAATAATCTTTGCTCATTGACTTTTATATTTTATTACATTATTTGACATGTTTTATTATGTATTCAACATGTTTTATTATAACAACCATTAAAATGACACTGACAGTATTATAATACAACACTACTTACAGAACGGTTTAAATAAAGCATGTTATGCACCTCTGTGAATTGAACATTTAAAGATATGAGCGATGTAAGGTTATTAAAAAAAATTATTGAGCTTTGTGAACTAAGCTTAATACACAGAGGACTGACCGTACAGAGGAATATCAGTTCAGATCTGTGAATATAATATAGTACACCTGGCAGTTAGAAGAATAAGGCATTATTTTTGCAGGAAAAGGGTGATCATTATCCAAAATTTGGAAGTAAACCTGTCTTGAAGCAAATCAGAAATAGTGGCGGAGTATAAGATAAACAGCTTAAAGTGGATGTAAACCCGAAATTTTTACATTTTTTTTTTTTTGATGTCATAATGCATAGCTCCCAACTGTCCCCGATTTCGAGGGACTGTCCCTGATTTGGAGCAATGTCCCTCTGTCCCTCATTTCTCCTCATTTGTCCCTCATTTTGGTCTGATCTATATAGTTGTATATAAAATGCACTTTTTATCTTTCAAAAAGTGTTTCCCAGTGTAAACCTTCCATCCAAATTCTAAATTGCTGCATTTGTAAATTTTAAAAGCCAATATAAATGAATAGTAGTGGTAAAAAAAATCCCTTGTGGATTTAATTAACTTTTTTTTTGGTTAATTCTCCTTTAAGGGGGTGTGGCAGGGGGCGTGTCCTATGTCTACATATGTTTGCTAGTAGGTGTCCCTCATTCCCGTCTCAAAATGTTGGGAGGTATGCATAATGTAGAGTATAAGATTTCCTATCATTTGAGCCCAGTCTTGCCACAAAGAGTTAATCCATCTCTGAGCAATCCTCTTTTATTGTTCAGTGAGATAAATCTTGACAAACAGAGAAAAACTTTGTCAAATCCTCCCCCTTGCTGTGAGTGACAGGTGATTTACATATCTCGTGCACTAGCCGAAGACACAGGCATTATTTTTTTAATTCCCACCCCCACTCCTTTCTTCAGCAGCTCTGCAAGGATTGGCTGTTCCACACCTCAGCATGATTTGGCATGCTGAAGTCATGTGGTTACTTTCCTGTCTTTTCACTGGATGTTAGAGGTCATAGCAGAAGTTCAGTGTTAGAAATACACAGGAGAAAATGCATATTGACAGGGAGTATAGAGGTGGGCGGGGAGTCTACTGACATCATGACTCCACCCACCGAGCTCCAGACAACAGACCCGCCCACAGAATCTGCAGTTTTTCGACTCTCATAACAGACAGAGGGGAGACATTTGACAGGTAAAGATACATGCAGGAGGCATGTATATCCTTATAGATAACCCCTATGGCAGTAGTTTAGAAAGGATGACATTGGGTTTACATCCACTTTAATAAAAATTATTAAAGTAAAAGCCAAAACTTTTTTTTTAACATTTTGGATAGAATGGAGAAGGATTAGAACACCTGTCAGTTTTTATTGCGGTCTGTGCCCCCATTAGGGAGATTTACCCTCTCGATTTGTCCTGTTTACCATTATCATGGAAAGTAAAAGTAAAAGAAAATCCCAAATTTTGGTTTGTCCTCAGAAAAGTAATAGAGGGGAAATGTTTCGATGGGGACACTCGTTCCTTGTGACCTGATGGTCCCCAAAGAAATCCTTAATTTGTAAGAATTTCTTTGCACTTCCTGTTTGGCTATGGGACAGAAAATGAAGGGAAATCTCCACAATGGGACACAGATGGCAAAAAAAAAAGAAAAAATCTGACAGGGGATACAACTAGGGTAACCACATTTCCAAACTGCCATTCAGGGACACTCCCCCGCCCCCCTTCCCAAAAAAAGATGGGGGGGGGGGAATGTAGTCTCGGGGTTGACGGGGAATTCGGCGTCAGGGGTGATTTGTCGGACGAATGGCTGGTGTTGTGCTACATTGTAATATATAATGAAATTGTTCAACTCACCATAATGCAGAATCAGTGGGGACCCTGAGCTTGTCACTTGCCACCTGATGCAGTGTGCCACTTGCCACTGTTGCCTGCCACTAGATGCAGCTTAACACTTGCCACCGTTGCCTGCCACCAGATGCATGTGTCAATTGCCACCCATTGCCTGCCACCAGATGCAGAGTTTCACTTGCCACGGTTGCCTGATGCCAGATGCAGTGTGCCACTTGTCACCTATAGCCTGCCACCAGTGCGACACACTGGAGCCCCGGGAAAGTGAACGCCCCCTCCCGCCACTGATGTGACACCTCCCATGCGGGGGCTGGGGGGGTGTCACATCTTCAGCTCTGAGGAGTTCATGCTGGGACCTGTAGTCCTTCACTTTTGGGGATGTGACCCCCCAAAAGTGAAGGACTACAGGTCCCAGCATGAACCCCTGATATCTAAGGATGTGATCCCCCCCCCAAATTGAAGGACTACAGGTCCCAGCATGGACCCCTGAGAATTAATCCCACACCCCATAGATTTCACATGGTGATGCTGGGACCTGTAGTTCTTCACTGATTGGGGGGGGGGGGAATCACATCTTCAGTTCTGAGGGGTTCATGCTGGGACCTGTAGTCCTTCACTTTTGGGAGGGTCACATCCCAGCATGAACCCTGCCCTGATATCTAAGGATGTGTCCTCCTTCCATCCCTCTGAGGGTGTAATCTCATCTGTCAGTGTCCTCTCCTCTTCTGCAGAACCCTTATCTGCCTTCAGTCCTCTTATCAGGCTAGCTCCAGGCTGACACACACTAGGAGCTCCTGTGAAGTGCTGACAGTTCAGCACAGAACTGGCTGCTAGGGAGAGCAGACTGAGGATTTTAACCCCGATCTGTCCATGGTGAGTGCTTTGTATTCTCTTGCCTTTCTACAAAACTCATCTCTCCTTTGTGCACTTCTGCAAGCTGCTGGCTGAACGATGCTGGAAAGAGGTGGGTGGAGCTGATCAGTAGGCGCTTAGGAGGAGGAAGTTAAATCTTCCCCGCTGTGAATGCTGGGGCTCTGTCTCTCTCCTCCTTGTGACGTCACTGGTTGCTAGATGCGAGACGACAGCTAACAACCATTTGGGCACTGAGCCAACGGCTCATGTAAAAGGGGTCTCACCAGCCAGGGGTCCACCACAGGCTGTCAGTGAGTGACAGCATCAATAGATATTTTAGAGGGCATCAGATCGGTCCAGGGCCAGGGGGCAATTCTGGGACACTGTATTGTCCCGGAATGAGGGTGCCCGGGACCCGGAACAGACCTGCTAAATTGCGGGATTGTCCCGGGCAATCCGGGACACGTGGGCACCCTAGTTACAACCCTCCTTCCATCTAAAATGAGAAAAAAAAAATTTGCCTATAGTTCTACTTTAAAGTCCAGAGAGGTATCATCCCAAAATGTACACAAGCCAGAATGCCAAATGGCAAAAAATAGGACTTTAAATATACCTCAGGGAACCTATACAAGCAATACAATATTAACCACTTACAGACTTACAGACCTTAATGACCAGGCCATTTTTTGCGATACAGCACTGCGTTGCTTTAACTGACAATTGCGCGGTCGTGCGACGCTGTACCCAAACAAAATTGACGTCCTTTTCCCACAAATAGAGCTTTCTTTTGGTGGTATTTGATCACCTCTGCAGCTTTCATTTTTTGCAAAGATAAAGAAAAAAAGTGTGACAATTTTGAAAAAAATATATATTTTTAACTTTTTGCTATAATAAAGATCCAAAATAAATAAATAAATAATTTCTTTATCAGTTTAGGCCGATATATATTCTTCTACATATTTTTGGTAAAAAAAAATAAATGTAAAAAAAAAAATCGCAATAAGTGTATGTTGATTGGTTTGCACAAAAGTTATAGAGTCTACAAAATAGGGGATAAGTGTATGGCATTTTTATTTATATTTTTTTTTTTTACTAGTAATGGCAGCAATCAGCGTTTTTTAGCGGTACTGGGACAGACGGTGGAAAGATCAGACACTTGACACTTTTTTGGGACCATTGACATTTATACAGCAATCAGTGCTTTAAAAATGCACTGGTTACTGTATAAATATCACTGGCAGGGAAGGGGTTAACACTAGGGGGTGATCAAGGGGTTAAATGTGTTCCCTCATTAGTGTTTCTTATGCCCCGTACACACGGTCGGATTTTCCGATGGAAAATGTGCGATCGGAGCGTGTTGTCGGAAACTCCGACCGTGTGTGGGCTCCAGCGGACTTTTTCCATCGGATTTTCCGACATACAAAGTTTGAGAGCAGGCTATAAAATTTTCCGACAACAAAATCCGTTGTCGGAATTTCCGATCATGTGTACACAAATCCGATGCACAAAGTGCCACGCATGCTCAGAATAAATAAAGAGATGAAGGCTATTGGCTACTGCCCCATTTATAGTCCCGACGTACATGTTTTACGTCACCGCGTTCAGAATGATCGGATTTTCCGACAACTTTGTGTGACCGTGTGTATGCAAGACAAGTTTGAGCCAACATCCGTCGGAAAAAATCCTAGGATTTTGTTGTCGGAATGTCCGATCAATGTCCGACCGTGTGTACGTGGCATAACTGTGGTAAGATGGGACTCACTTGGGGAGGAGATTGATCGCTGTTCCTAATTACTAAGAACAGACGATCTGTCTCTCCTCTCCTGTCAGAACGTGGATTTGTGTCTTTACACACACACACATCCTCATTCTGGCTCTTGTGCCCGCGATCGCGCGTGGCCAGCAGTCATCGCGACCACCGGCTACGCGCATCAGGTCTCCTGCTGTGCAGCGGGCATGCACTCGCCCGCTATCGCCCTTAAAGGTGCCGATGTACACCTACAGCGATTCGCGGGATCGTGCCAACTTGCCGCAGTATAATGACGGTGACTGGTCTGCAAGTGGTTAAAACTAGTCTTTATTAAAACCACTTGCCACCCACCCACCGTCAAATGACGGCGGGGCGCTGCAGCTCTCGTTCTGGGTGGACGTCATATAATGGCGCCCAGAACGGGCGCCCAGAATGGCCGCCCTCGAGCGCCCCCAGGCCCCGATCTCTGTAAAGAGCCGCGGCTCTTTAACCATGTGTAAACACGGAGATGCCGGTAATCGGATCTCCTCGCCTCACACTGACAGAGTGTGAGGAGAGGAGAGGCGAGACGATCAGCGGCATCTCCTCACAAAGGACATCAAGGCATGTAATCAGAGCACTGATAATCAGTGCCCTGATTACAATAACGCACCCACAGTGCCAGAAGTGAGTGCCCAACAGTGCCAGCAAACAGTACCCATTAATGATGCCAGTCAGTGCTGGCTATCACTGCTGCCCATCAATACCTATCACTGCTGCCCATCAATGCCACCCATCAGTGTCACCCATCAGGCCTGCCTATCCGTGTCGCCTATCTGTGCCCACCAGTGCCACCCATCAGTGCCCATAAGTGCGTCATATTCGTGCCTCCTCATCAGTGCCCCTTCATCAGTGCAGCCTATCAGTGCCGCCTCATCAGCACCCATCAGTGAAGGAGAAAAATTACTTATTTACAAAATTTACTGACAGAAACTAAGAAAAACTTTTATTTTTTTCAAAATTTTCAGTCTTTTTTTTTCTTTTAGGAAAACAAAAAACCCAGAAGTGATTAAATACCACCAAAAGAAAGCTCTATTTGTGTGAAGAAAATGAGAAAAATTTCACATGGTTACAGTGTAGCATGAGTGCGCAATTGTCATTCAAAGTGTGACAGCGCTGAAAGCTGAAAAATGGTCTGGGCAGGAAGAGGGTGTAAGTGCCCGGTATTGAAGTAGTTAAAGTAGAACAATAGGCAAAACTTTTTTTTCCATTTTGGATAGATTAAGGGGGGGTTATAACCCCTATCGTTTTTTTTTTTTTGCCATCTGTGTCCCATTGAAGAGATTTCCCTTCACTTGCTGTCCCATAGCCAAAACAGAAAGTGAGAGGAAATCCCTGCAAATTAAGAGAATTCATTGGGGACCCCCAGATTACCATAACTAGTATCCCCTTTATTACTTTTTGTGGGACAACCCACAATTTGGGGTTTTCTTTGACTTTTGAAGATAGCGGTAAACAGGACAAATAGTGGGTGTATCTCCCTAATGGGGTCACAGACAGCAAAAAAAATAGGTGTTCTACAGTAATTCATATCCACTGTGTCCAAAATAAACAAAAAACTGTCTTTAGTTTTACTTTAAATACAAAGGGACTTCCATTGTCCATAAAACTTCATACATAAATATATATTAAGTGCCATCAACTCGAGTCAGTCCTAGCGACTTGATGAATGAAAGCACTGAAAGGTCGGCTATGTGCTAGTTCGGCGAGGTACTCCAGTGTCATTTCCACCGCTGTAGTCAATATGTCCAACCACCTAGAAGTGGGTTTCCCTCTATGCCTGGTTCCTTTGATCTTTCCAGACATTATTTCCCTCTCCAGTGATCTCTCCTGACAGTATAACCAAAGTACGACAGTCGTAAATTCATCATTTGGGTTTCTATTGACATAACCGGTTTGATCTCTTCCAAAATCAATTAGTTCTACGTGCTGTTGATAGCATGCAAAAAATCCTTCTCCAGCACCAGAACTCAAATGAGTCGATCTTCTTTCTGTCCCATTTTCATTGTGTTCAACTCTTTCACAACCCTATTCGACAACTGAGTAAATGAGTGCATAGACAAATCTAATCTTCGTTTTGAGTGTAAGTTCTTTGCATTTGAATACTTTGTTGAGAGTCTTCATTGTGTAGCTGCCAAATGCTATTCTGCGGAATATTTTCTCACTGCTAGTTGCTTCCATGTTTATGAGAGACCTCAGGAGAGGAATATACTTTATAACTTCTATTCTGTCACCGTCAAGCTCAAAATCGTCTTCTTTTTCTGTGGTCATGATCTTCGTCTTGTTTATATTCAGTTCTAATCCCACATTATGACTTTCGGCTTTAACTTTTCTCAGTAGATACAGCATATCTTCTTTGCTGCTGGTGATGAGCATTGTGTCATTTGCATAGCGCAGGTTGTTTATGTATCAGAGGCCAGTTTTGATACTGACAGACTCTTCGTTCAAATTTACTTTTCTGAAAATGGCCTCATACATATACAAGAAAAAAGATTTAAAAACATAATTTACAGGCATTATACATAAAGATGGTGTGAGAATATATACAGTCTACGGCAGGAGTGTTCAACCTTTTGGCCTTCCTGGGCCACATTGGAAGAAGAGGAATTGTCTTGGGCCACACATAAAATACATAAACAATAAGGAGAGCTGATGAGCATAAAAAGTTGGTCAGATCGCAATTTAACGATCACTGATATGGATAATGCACTGTACCTTACGTAATTTTTTGTAATAATTTTTGTTATAAATGTAGTGCCCTCTAGTATAGCGTGCTAGTGTAAATAGTTTTTATTTAGTGTAGGTAAATTTGCTTGGCTAGCAGCCAAGTCCGTGTTGAATCTGGGTCAGGGCGAGTGACTCAGCGAGGCTGGATGACTCATCAGCCAGCACCTCTGGTACCTACCCCTACTTGCTGAAACCTTGGATAAGCTTTCAGAAGAATGGGAGGGAGGTTAGGAGGAGCTGCCTGGGGTATTGATGAGGGCCCCAGCCAATCCCCAGCAAGATGGCTGCCAGGGGGCAGGCACCTCTTAAATACTCTTGAGTCATGCCAGCAGGGACAGTTGGTGGAAGAAGGGGATGGAGTGCTGAGGAGGCCATTGGTGGCCCTTGAGGGTAACCCCCTAGTCTGGGGGGAGGGGGGGTGACCTCAGGATTGGGTGCGGGTGCTGGAGGGATCCTCTTACCACACATGGAGGAGCCCTGACCAAAGGCACAGGAGCAAGAGTGAGGACAGCAGGAGCCAGCTAGCTTGTCCAGGAGGTCTCCAGGAGAAGTTAGCCGGGTGGGCTGGTGAGTGTGCAGTCTAGGACTGTGGGAAGGAGGGCTAGTGAGAAGGAGGGCTAGTGAGAGAGGCAGCTGCAGCCAGGTGGGCTGGCAGTGCCTGAAGAGGTAGTGCTGGAATCAGTAGCCATAGGAATGTAGCTGGGCACTAAACGTTTCTCTACACAACCAAAGTGGCCCACAGTCCCTGCCTGTAAAGGGCTTTTGCTTAATCTGGTGCCTTGCCAGATTCATTAAACAGTGTTCCAGCTGGGTCTGTTATTTTCTGCAAGCAAGTAATGTGGTGGATGAAGAAGAGTGTACATAGACTGTAAATAGCCAAGTTGTTCCTGAACAGTTTGCTAAAGTCAAGTGGACATCCCTTAATTTTCCCTCTACCCTATCCAAGTTTTATCCCCTCAATAAAACATAAAAACAAGCACTGTACTGTTTCTTGACTCTCGGATGCTTTGAAGATTTGGTGTGCCTGGCTATGCAGGGTGGGAGGTTCCTATTCATCAGTGGCTCCTACGTGGGGTGTGCTACATAAAAGTAAAAGAGGGCAAAGTAAAACTAGTGCGATATTTAGCACTATTTTTGATTAGCTAAAGCATCAATATCCGGTTTGATGGATGTAGTAGCAATTCTTAATGAAGTCTCAAGGTGCTCACCAGATAATTTGGTTCTAATTGTGTCCTTTGTGTGCTTTATCCTTTAAAATAGTTGCTCATAAATATGGGTGCCGCCAAAAACAAATTACATGAATAAAGAGTGACTGTGAAGAGTGGAAGATTTTTCTTTGGGAGATAAAACTTATACAAGTCCAGTAACACGATACTGTCAATTTTTTGTCTGCATTGTTTACAAAAGAATTTCCCCAAAAATATTGCAGGTTGGACACCCCAGGTCTACGGGTTTCCTGGAAATCTCTGCTTTCTCTGGACCTAATGTACTTTAACTGCTTGCCGAATGGCTCACGCCGATATACGTCGGCAGAACGGCTCTGCTGGGCGAAACAACGTATTGGTACGTTTTTCCCTTCAAGAGCCACCGGCTGGCCACTCGCGATCGCTGGCACGAGAGCCAGCATGGGGATTTGTGTGTGTAAACACACAAATTCCTGTTCTGTCAGGGGAGAGGAGACATATCGTTTGTTCCTAGTAAGTAGGAACAGCGATATGTCTCCTCCTCCAGTCAGTCCCATCCCCATACAATTGGAACACACATTTAACCCTTTGATTGCCCCCTAGTGTTAACCCCTTCCCTACCAATGACATTTACACAGTAATCAGTGCATTTTTATAGCACTGATCGCTGTATAAATGTCAATGGTCCCAAAAATGTGTAAAAAGTGTCCGATCTGTCTGCCGCAATGTTGCAGTACCACTAAAAATCACAGATAACCGCCATTACTAGTAAAAAAAAAAGCAAAAAAAAGCCATAAATCTTTCCCATAGTTTGTAGACGCTATCAACTTTTGCGCAAACCAATCAATATACGCTTACTGCGATTTTTTTTTTAACCAAAAATATGTAGAAGAATATATATTGGCCTAAACCGATGAAGAAATTTGTTTTTTTTTAAAACATTTTTGGGGATATTTATTATAGTAAAAAGTAAAAAATATTGTTTTTTTTATTCAAAATTTGAGCTTTTTTTGTTTATAGCACAAAAAATAAAAGCCTCAGGAGTGATCAAATACCACCAAAAGAAAGCTCTATTTGTGAGAAATAAAGGACACAAATTTGGTTTGGGTGCTGTATTGCATGACAGCGCAATTGTCAGTTAAAGTGACACAGTTTCAAATTGTAAAAAGTGCTCTGGTCAGGAAGGGGGTAAAATCTTCCGGGGCTGAAGTGGTAAATGAAGATATTGATACTTGTGCTGGAATATAAACCAAAGATTATATAATAGAAGCCCCCTGACAGCTGATAAAGTCATCGGCTGTTAAGGACACGGCGGCTGGCTTCCCAGCCTGCTCCTTAACAACCAGCCATTCTTCACACAGAATTTGAATTGGTCAATCATTTTTCGACCGATCCAAATTCGAATAGTTCTGAAAATTTGGAATTCATTAGAAAATTAATACATTTGATTAAATGTAACGAAACAAAAACGAATTCTAAAATGAATCAATGAAATGAAATTAGTAACATAACAAATCTATCTGAAATGAAACTATTTTTTCCGTTCTGCACATGTCTACATCATTACATGTACTTTTTAAATGCAAGCGGTATAAGTACCTGAAATCGACCAGGTATCTGTCTCTTGCAGTCCCTGTACAGCAGGACTGGAGAATGAGAGGAAAAAGCAGCACAAAGAGCAAATCAATTGCAAATCGAAGCTGTGGTGGGTCTAAGATGACCTGGGCTCAAAGAAGTGTGTTGAATGATGCTTGTAGGTGGGGCTTAAGGCACCCTAGCAGGAACACTGTGAAACTGCACTCGTTAATGCCTGAACCTTAGGCAGGAGCTATGGTCATGTAAAACCATTAAGGCAGGACTCCAGACTCAGTGGCAGCCGCTCCATTAGGGGCACAGGAGCGCCGCCCCCCTAATCCATGCGTCCGCCCCCTAATCTACATGCAGGGCGCTGGACTCATGGATTCCAATGGGTTTTTATTTTTTTACTTTTTTTTTTTTTAGAGACACGTGATTAGAGCCTGAGGCTCTAATTGGCTTCAAAAAAGGGAGGGTTCCGGGCGCCCCCCCCCCCCAAAATTGGAGAACCGGCCGACACTGTCCAGACTTATACTTAAAAGCAAGCAGTACACTTGTACAGTTAACTCCTTGTAATCTGTGGTCCTACTTCTTACACTGTCTGTAAGTATTTCGGACACCCTACCAGTGTGCAGCATTTCTGAGATAGTACCACAAAGCTTGTACCAGTCTCCACCAACTCAGCAGTCCTGTCACCTCATTTCCAGTGACGATATTTTATAAGTTACATTGGATACGGGAAACACACTTTTCCATAGTTCCATGCTCGTTCTCCTCCTGAGACCTTACTACATCTCCTGTGACCCCCAGGCTAGGTCCCTAAAGTACTCTGTAAGGCGAGGTCACTCCCAGTATGTGAGGAGCTGGTCACTAGTGAAGGGGCCAAGCATAACACCCTTACATTATCAGAATATCTGTCACCTCTGCCATGTCACCCATTTCCTGGCTGGTTGGCTCATTTAGCAAGGGACACAAATACACTAGACATTAGCAATGGCAATCTAGCTTCCTCTGGACTGCAATCTGCTATTTAGACGCATGTACTGAATCTTCTCTAACTTCAGTCCCCTTGTTAGCCCTGTTCATGATCTGGTAATAATCCACAAGGCAGTAAGTCCATGCTGGCAGCTATAAGTCAATAAAGATCTACAAGCTCCACACCCTGATGGGAACCCCGAAAGCGCTCCCCAGGAGGGGCATGGCCCACTCAGCAGAATAACGACTACATCCTGGCAGTAAGTCTCTATTTATATTGTATGACCTGCAGGCATATATTGATAAATTACCGCAAAGGTAAAAAATATACTAATGCCGCGTACACACGAGCGGAATTTCTGTCCGAAAAATCTTGGATGTTTTTCCGACGGAATTCCGCTCAAGCTTGGCTTGCATACACACGGTCACACAAAAGTTTGCTGAACTTTCGACCGTCAAGAACGCGGTGACGTACAACACTATGACGAGCCGAGAAAATGAAGTTCAATGCTTCCGAGCATGCGTCGAATTGTTTCCAAGCATGCATAGGAATTTTGCATGTCGGAATTGGTACAGACGATTGGAATTTCCAATCGGAACTTTTTCCGACCGGAAAATTGAGAACACGCTCCCAATCTTTTGCTGGCTGGAATTCTGCCAGCAAAAGTCTGATGGAGCATACACACGGTCGCATTTTCCGACCAAAAGCTGTCATCGGTCTTTTGCTGGCCGAATTTCCAATCGTGTGTACGGGGCATCAGGTGAATCTTAGGGCAAACACAATAAACTACCCACACTTTTATGCTATATACACATGATTGGACATTCTGACAACAAAACTGTGGATTTTTTCTGACGGATGTTGGCTCAAACTTGTCTTGCGTACACACAGTCACACAAATGTGGAAATTCCAAACGCCAAGAACGCGGTGACGTACAACGAGCCAAGAAAAATTAAGTTCAATAGTCAGTGTGGCTCTTCTGCTTGATTCCGAGCATGCGTGGACTTTTTTGCGTCAAAATTGTCTACATACGCTCGGAATTTCCGACAAGAAGTCTTCTTGTCGGAACATTTGAGAACCTGCTCTCAAACAGTTGTTGTCGGAAATTACGAAGGAGCATACACACGGTCGGAATTTCTGACAACAAGCTCCCATCGAACATTTGTTGTTGGAAAATCCTATCGTGTGTACGGCCCATTAGTGTTACGGAACAGGTCTGGTTCTAGAATGATTGCTCTCACTGGCATGTGTGGCGATATGTAACATGTGTATCGCAATCAATGTTTTCATGTGAAAGCGTGTGCGTATATGTGAGGGTGGAGGGGTCTCAACATTTTTTGGGGGGGGGGGGGGCATTTTATGTGCTTGGACTTTATTTTTTTGCAAAAAAAATATATTTTTTTTTTTTTGCTTAAAATTAGATTTTTTCCTTACATAGGGGACAAATTTTTTTTTTTTTAAATTTAGGTGATAGGTTCTCTTTACTATACTAAAAGACCCTTTGTGTCTCCTCTGGGCTCCACTGGATGTATTGCACTGCACATCACAATACATCCCTTCCCAGTTATGCTAGCTGGAGAAAGACAAGGTGACTTCATACATGTCACTTTCCGGGTCACCAACAAGAAGGGGAAGAGAGCAGACGTGTGTCCGCTGTTCTCTCTCCCCTCCACCCGCTGGCTGTGCCGGTATCAAGGGTGTGTGGACGAAATTGGGTGGCAGAGCGGCCGCCCGGATGCTTCCACCTGACAGACAGGAGTCAGCCTGTCAGTTTTACACACAACCCTGGTGGCTGCAGATTGTGTGTGAAACCCCCGCTGTCAGGTCACCCCCCCCACAAAAAACAAAACTCATACTGATGGGTACCCCTCTAGAAAGGGCACCTGTAGGCACATGCCTAATGTGCCTAGTGGAAAGCTCAGCGGGCAACGCCAGCTCAGCAGGTCAACCTAAGGACACAATGCAACACTGATACATTGTAACAATTTGCAATAGTTGACCTAATTAACCTCAAAAAATAAACAGAGTAGAAGAAAACTTTTAACACTTTAGAACCCTTTTGGAAGCACTGGCTTACATGATGGATGTCAGCATAAAGACATCTAGTGGCAGAAAAAAAAACACTGCAGGGTAAATCTCTTTGAGTTGGCTATTCATTTTTATGTTATTTTTGGTTGAAGTTCTGGTTTTACAAAATGTCAGCAAAGCTATACAAAGATAAAAGGAGAACGGAAGTACAATAATAAAACAAACAAAAAACAAACAAACAAAAAAACAGTAAACATTTGTTCCCAGTATAGTTCAAGGTTTTCTCCAAAAAGTAAAAAGCTAACACATTGTAAAGGAAACAATAAATATAATTCAAAACAGAGAATAGGTTCTGAGAGTTATTTCAAAGTAAATGCTTATAGAAAAACTAGTTAAAGCAGAACCCCAGGCAGATATAAATAATGCAGCTCTGTATTTAGAATACATCAGGGCTTTTTCTTTTTAATGTGAGCATACCTCAATTTAAAGCTCAACTCTGAGCACAAAAAGAGAATTAAAATATATTCCTCAATAACCACAAAGGATATAAATCCACTTTGTGTGCACCAAATACCTTTGCAAACCCAGATATTACCTTGTACAAATACTGTAGCTGACTTTTAAAAAACAGGTACTTACCAGCCCATGGAGTCCTCCTGCAGCCAATTTTTCCTCACTGCAGTGGGTCACTGATGTCACAATCTTTGATGTTGGGTCAGCTGTGACTTCCTGAAGAAGCGTACCAGAAGGCTGTGGACGTGGAGGGGAGAAGATGAGCGATGTCATTCCTGAGAGTAATGGAAGAAGGAGAGGGTACCTGTTTAAAATGTACCCGCTATCTGAAAAAGAAAAGCTGCAGTGCAATCCTCAATTGCTTGTTTTTGTCTGGGGGATTGAAGAACAGATATATACTTACCTAATCCTTCGAGCCTTCCCATACAAGACCTGTCCCTGTGGCTCCTGCCCCCCACGGTCTTTTGTGGTGGACTGGTTCTGACGTCATCATGCCCATAGACCTGCTCTGAACCCGAGGACGTCAGGAACAGTCCACTATTAGATTGTGGGGGAGCGCCGTTTGCCGGTGGAGAGGATTGGGTGAGTATACAGCTTTCTCCTCTCCCCTGGACAAAACGAGCAGTAGAACTGTGCAGTGCAGGCACAACCCCACTGCATGGGAAAACCTTTTTTTTTTTGCCTGAAGTTGGGCTTTACAATGTCCTTACCCCCCACTGCAGGGTCCCTTGTAAGCTAAGCACAGCCTGCAATAAAAGAGCATCTATACTTTCCTTTCTGGAGTACTCCATCGCCTTGTCCCCCCATCAGTGGTGCTTCATTTGGTGGGAGATAAAGCTCTAAGAGAAGAGCGAGAGGGAAGAGCGTGAGAGAAGGGGGGAGAGAGAGAGAAGGGGGAAGAGAGAGAGAAGGGGGAAAAGAGAGAGAGAGAGAGAAGGGGGAAGAGAGAGAGAAGGGGGAAGAGAGAGAGAAGGAGGAAGAGAGAGAGAAGGGGGAAGAGAGAGGGAAGGGGGAAGAGAGAGAGAAGGAGGAAGAGAGAGAGAGAGAAGGGGGAAGAGAGAGAATGGGGAAGAGAGAGAGAGAGAGAGAGAGAGAGGGTGAGAAGGGGGAAGAGAGAGAGGGTGAGAAGGGGGAAGAGAGAGAGAGAGGGTGAGAAGGGGGAAGAGAGAGAGGGTGAGAAGATGGAAGAGAGAGAGAGGGGGTGAGAAGGGGGAAGAGAGAGAGAGAGGGTGAGAAGGGGGGAGAGAGAGAGAGAGAGAGAGAGAGAAGGGGAAGAGAGAGAGAAGGGGGAAGAGAGAGAGAGAAGGGGGAAGAGAGAGAGAGAAGGGGTGAGAAGGGGGAGAGAGAGAGAGAGAGAGAGAGAGAGGGGGAAGAGAGGGGGGTGAAAAGGGGCGAGAGAGAAAGAGAGTGAGAAGGGGGAAAGAGAGAGGGGGTGAGAAGGGGGAAAGAGAGAGGGGGTGAGAAGGGGGAAAGAGAGAGGGGGTGAGAAGGGGGAAGAGAGAGAGAGAGGGGGAAGAGAGAGAGAGGGTGAGAAGGGGGAAGAGAGAGGGTGAGAAGGGGGAAAGAGAGAGAGAGAGGGGGAAGAGAGAGAGGGTGAGAAGGGGGAAGAGCGAGGGTGAGAAGGGGGAGAGAGGGGGGGTGAGAAGGGCGAGAGAGGGAAGGACGAGAGAGGGAAGAGCGAGAGAGGGAAGAGAGAGAGGGGTGAAAAGGGGCAAGAGAGAGAGAGACAGAGAGAGAGAGGGGGGGTGAGAAGGGGGAAGAGAGAGAGAGAGTGAGTGAGAAGGGGAATAGAGAGAAAAGATGAGAGAGAGCCCGAGGAGGCATCAGAAAGTACAGAGAGAATAGAGGGGAGCCCTTGCAGTAAATATCTCTTCCTCTTCCACATTCTCCAGAATACCTTCACCTAAATTGATGCTTCTGCTTCTTCTGCTCAGTTCTATTCCTTCTCCACCCCCTCCCCAGTCCCCACAGCAGCTTGGTTCTTTCTCCAGGCTCCAGCATAGGTCCAGTATTCTGTTCTTCTCAATCAAAGGTTGGCGGCTTGAGAAGGGGGTGGCACAGCAGCGCCCATTGGCTCAGTAAGGAGCAGGAGACGGATCAGCTCCTGCTGTTATCCTTTTCTTGTCCTGTGGCTGGCTATAGTTTGAGCCTGCTGGTTCCTTCCTGCTGCTTCTACAGTCAGTGACAGGGCTATGACTTTGTGTAAGAAGTGGGTGTGTCTACAAGCATATAATAATACTTCTGAACTTGGGATACCAATCATTGTTTGGCCACACCTAACCCCGCCCCTGAGCAGTAACAGGACAGATTATATTTACCTATAGCCTTGCCTGGCAGGCAGAGAAGTATCAGCAGAAGGGAATCTCCCACAGACTCACCTTCCTCAACTTCACCCTTGTGAGAGCTCACTAAAGATATAGTTGGTTTTGGGGGTCTACATGTTACCTGGAAAATGAGGTGTGGGCACCCATGAATCTCTCCTACACTGGACTACAATGTAGTTTCTGCAAACCTGGTTGTGAGGCAGCAAAATAATTCGCAAAATAAATGTAACCACTACAGCTCTGGAAGGTTTCATGATCAGGCCATTTTTTGCGATATGGCACTGCATTACTTTAACTGACAATTGCGCGGTCGGGGCGACGCTGTACACAAATAAAATGTATGTCCTTTTTTCCCCACAAATAGAGCTTTCTTTTGGTGGTATTTGATCACCTCAAAAAAAAAAAAAATAATAATAATATTTAAAAAAATATATATAATAATATTTAATCTTCATCAATTTAGGCCAATCTTTATTGTGCTACATATTTTTGGTAAAAGAAATCCCAATACGTGTATATTGATTTGTGCAAAAGTTATAGCGGCTACAAACTATGGGATTTTTTTAAATTTATTTTTTCTTTTTTTATTAGTAATGGTGGAGATCAGCAACTCATAGTGGGACTGTGATGTTGCGGCAGACAAATTGGAGACTTTTGACACTTTTTGAGGACCAGTGACATTAATATAGTGACACTGGCAGGGAAGGGGTTAACATCAGGGGCGATCAAGGGGTTAAATGTGTTCCCAGGAGTGATTACTAAATGTAGGGGGTGCTTTGACTGGGGGAATGTAAAGAGCTGTGTTCCTGCTTAGCAGAAACACAGGATCAGCACATTCCCCTCTCACAGAAGGGAGATCTGCCTTGTTTACATAGGCAGACCACGGTTCTGCCTTTCTCCTGTAAAATCAGCAGGTCCCGGCGGACATTGCATCTGCTGGGCCCGCTGATTGGCCACCCTGTGTACAATCACAGCGGGAGAGGGTCACGGGCGGCGTGTACGTGCTCCCCAGACCTGGAAGTGTCAGATCACGTACGTGATCTGGCACAGAACGGCTGCCCTGCCGCAGTATATCTTCATGGGGTGGTCACTAAGCTGTTAAAGTATAACTATAGGGAAAACTTATTTTTTTTTTAGTTGTGTGCAGAGTGGAGTGACTAGAACACCTGTCAGGTCTTCATTGCTATCTGCCCTTCCGTTTGTCCTGTTTACTGTCATCACCGAAGGTGAAAGAAAATGCAATACTTTGGGTTGTCACCAGTACAGGAAGAGAGGGGGAATCTTCCAATTGGGACACTAGTTCTGGTGACAACCAGGGATTTTGGCTACCGGAGAAGTAAAGGGAGATCTCTCAATGGGATACTGATGGTCAAAAAAATCCCCAAAAACTGAGGAGGGATATAACTCTTCCTTATTCTCTCCAAAATTAAAAGTTTTGCCTTTAGTTCTACTTTAAATTTTAACCTGATGATCTATAAACAGAGATGGCCTTTCATTGGAGGTATTTAGGCTTTTGGCAGTGAGTGAGTTACTCTGTAAATACAAACTCACATGAGGAACAGCATTTATGCCCCAAGCACCGGCACAGAAAGGTCAGAGCCCAGTCATATGTTCCCTCGGAGGGATGACCATCCACCCAAAGCCAGATGTATTCCTCTTCTACAGATTGGTCACAGGCAGCTGACTGCATCGCAGACCGTCATCCTTGCTGTTCCAGCTAGTACAGCCATTTATTTCCTTCCTAAGCCAAATAGACATAACTTGCTTCAGGACACTGCTGGAGCAAACGGTTCAAGGTGCGAGCTGGCGTCTGTCACATGCATTTTCGGTTGTTTGCTTGTTCCTTAGGCTCTGGACCCCGCTGAGCCACAAAAAACAAAAGCAAGCACCCAATAGTATCTGACCAAGACTGTCTCCTGAGTTATTATATGGGCAAATGTGTTCATTCCAAAGATACGGTATGTGGATTAGTTGGCACACATTGTTAGCGAATAGTCTTTCTGATTGGCCTATGTGTGTTGTGAGATGTACATGTAAGTGGGGTGCAGCATGGTGCAGAGACAATAATTCTTCCCAGTGACCCTGGAGACCATAATGGAACCTTGTTCCACTTGACTTCCTCTCTAGCAACAGCGCCATTTTGGTTGACTGCCACCTGCTGTGGAGGAAAAAGACTGCACCTGCCTACACCCAGATGTGCCGCAGGTCTTCGGAACCTGGCAATGATGTGATACTGCATCCACTGCGCATCCCAGGAGTGAGCAATGGGGACACTGCTGCACATCTGTACATGCAGGGGGGGTGGGGGGGGGTGGGAGGGTCTGCCATGTGGGGTCTCCCATGCATGTGTGCAGATGCCATATATTTGAAGATCCCATATACCACCACTGTGTGAGCGCACTTGGGAAACCCCATGTGTGCGCAGATGTGTCTCAGGTCTCTGCCAGGTCTGCAAAAAAAAAAAAAATTCTTTCTTAAAGTGTATTTCACTTTTGTAGCCAAATTGGGATAACACATACTTTATATTTGTCAAAATCAAAAGGGTTGAGTTATGGGGGCTAATAGGGGGCACCAACATCCAGGATCACCAAGATAATTATCTAAGAAATGGATTTTCATTATGTCCAGACACAACTCAAAAAGGTTAAAAACTATGGCAGAAAGTTTATGGCAGACAAATTGGATGGTTGATAGTATTACTCTATACCAGCCCTTCTCAACCAGGTTTCTGTGGAACTCTACAGTTCCTTTAGAGCAGGGGAGTGAAACTCAATTTCATTGCAGTTCTCAGTGCATCTTCTTACCTTGTGCTGCTGCTGGGAAGAAGCTGCAGGCAGAGCTGGGAAGCAGGGAGTGCAGAGTCTGGAGGAGGACCAGAGAAGGGCTGGAGTCTGTTGAATGCTGAGACCAGTGGAGGTGGAGACAAGAGGGTGCTGTGTCTGCACAGAGAGGCTCAGGAAATGTATGAGGTCTGTCTCCCTCTCTTCTGCCAACTGCTGAGGCAAGGTGGGGGCAGAGGCGAAAGGGATGCAGGAGAGGTGCACGGGCCACATGAAATGGCCTGGCAGGCTGGATTCGGCCTACGGGCCTTGTGCTTGACACATGTGCTTTAGAGGTTGCTGGGGATTACTTGAGAAATGGCAATGTCTTCCTTTCAGATGAGTTTTCACTGACACCATTGATTATTTTAGCTATCTGTAAGTGGGAGATTCTTCCCAATAACCACAGATTGAAGGAGCATCATCAATGCAGCCTCATCAGTGCCCATCAGTGCAGCCCATCAGTATCGCCCATCAGTAGGGATGGGTGAACGGTTCGGCCCGAGCATAAGTTCGGGCCGAACTTTCACTGTTCAGATGTTCGGCGAACATCCAAACAAATGGGTCGTTCGACTGTTTGTTCACCCCCCCGAACCGACCACAATGCATTGTGACGCTCAGGGCTGGATTAAGAGCATCATGGGCCTGGTGCTGAGGATTTTGGTGGGCCAAATTAAATGAAAATGCAAACAATTTTTTGCTAAAACAAATTAAATATACTCTCACCAGTAATACCAGCCGTGCAGCCTCTGAGCAGCAGCAGCACCACCACCACCAATACCACCTGCTATGCGGTCTCTCACCAGCAGCAACATTTGGTGACCACATTTCCAAACTGACATTCAGGGACAACCCCCCTTTCCCAAAAAAGATAAGGGTGGGGGATGTAGTCTCGGGGTTGATAGGGAAATCGGCGGTGGGGGTGATTTTTCGGGCAAATGGTTGGTGTTAGCACTTAAAATCATCCTGACACCATGCTTGATATGGTGCCAGGATGACCAAATTCCATTATTTCTATTACTACATTGTAATATATAGTGAAATAGTTCAACTCACCATAATACAGAATCAGTGGGAACCTGAGCTTGTCACTTGCCACCGTCGCTTGCCACTAGATGCAGCATGTCACTTGCCACCCATAGCCTGCCACCAGATGTAGCGTATCACTTTCCACAGTTGCCTGCCGCCAGATGAAGCTTGTCACTTGTCATCATCGCCTGCCTCCAGATGCAGCGTGTCACTCGCCACCCACAGCCTGCCATCAGATACAGTGTGCCACCAGCAGCCTGCCACTTCCTCCGGGACTCTGCCTGGATGGGTAAAAGGGACAGGGCCTGCAAAGTCAAACAAATCCCTGGAGCCCCCACCCCTCCTGAGCTGGGATGGTATGGTTGTGTGTAAAATGAATGCAAGGAGTATTGATCAGACCGAGTTCTACAGAGGGGGGTGTGTACAAGCCTTTGTGTAATTAAGTCGCTGAAGACGTCGATGACGAAACGCGTACGACGACGCCACGCACGCTACGTCACTTCCGGGTATGGACTCTGCTTGGAACGCAGGTGGAGTGCAAACAGCTCCAACCAGCGGTACGCTGTCATTCCCTTACAGGGTGTGTTTTTTTCAGGCACGTACCTGTACCCAGCGATAGCAGACTGCTGTATTCTTCTTAGTTTATTATTATAGCCTAATTTGCTTAGGTTTTTAGTTTTTTAATGTTAACTCCTAATGAGTGTGTATGGAGTTTTTTTGAATAAAAAATCTTTCTTTTACCTACTACACCATGGGAGCCTTCTATTCTTTTTCTCCATGAGGGAGCCATTGTGAATACTTCAATTCAACATTACGGAAATTACCCTGGATGCTTTGTAGGATTGTGGTGGAGAGGATATCGTGACTGTGATACCCCATGTAGCTTACCCTTTTTTGGGGTTGGTGGATCCGGGGAGCCATTGGGAATATCTTAAACCAACAGTACGGAAACCACCTGAATGCCCTACATGATCGTGGTGGAGAGCTTACCGTGATCGAGATACCCTATGGTGTTTTCCCCTTTTGGGGTTGTTGGATTCGGTGAGTGGGGACCCAAAAGGGGGAGCACAAAAGTCACAGAAACCACCTGAGAGCACTTTTGTCACGGTTTTCTCTCGCTAAGAAAATTCCTTGAAACACTGTGTTTGAAGAGTTTACCACTTTAAGGACTATTACTAATTGTTTATATTTGCACTAATTAGGGTGAGGTGCAATCACCTGTTCACTGGACTCTGATCACTAATGTGAAAATATTTGGCACTATTTTTAGGCAGAGTACAATATATGGCTAGTAATATTTGTACCGGATAGGTAGAGCACATACTACGTTTTCTATGTTTGAATTTTTTACGTTTATGGTTTGGATTATACTCATTTCTCTTGTGGTGATGTATGGTGCAGACCTATCACAGACTTAGGGGTCTCAGCACACATCCCTTACATATAAAGGTATTTTTGTATTTGCACACAATCACTGAAGATCGCTCTCGTTTAATTATTTTTGTTGTGTATATATATAATTTTTGTTAGTATCAGGCACCTTACTAGGTTTATGATTGGGGGATATCACCTTTGGATATAATACAACCCATCAGACAACCCCGTCCCCCTCCCGTACACTATCCCTAAACCCCGTAGGGAGCGCCACACCCCTTTTAATTTATATCCCGTGTACAAGCCTTTGGGCTCACACTGGTGTGCTGCAGTTTGGGCGCACTGCTTGTGTATCACATTCCACAGTTGCCTGCCGCCAGATGCAGCGTGCCTTTTGCCACCAGATACAGTGTGCCACTTGCCACCAGCAGCCTGCCAACAGATACAGTGTGCCACTTGCCACCAGCAGCCTGCCACCAGATACAGTGTGCCACTTGCCACCATATAGTGTGCCACTTGCCACCAGCAGCCTGCCACCAGATACAGTGTGCCACTTGCCACCAGCAGCCTGCCACTCCCTCCAGGACTCTGCTTTGATGGGTAGAAAGAAGGGACAGGTCCTGTATATCCCCCACCCCTCCTGAGCTGGGATGGTATGGCTGTGTCTAAAATGAATGCCTGGAGTATTGATCAATCCAAGTTCTACAGAGGGGGGTGTGTACAAGCCTTTGAGCTCACACTGGTGTGCTGCAGTTTGGGCGCATTGCTTGTGTATCTGCAGTTTTAGCTGCAGTCCTATTGAGTTATATTAGGTTGCAGGTTTTTGCCGCATTTTCTGACAGTGCGCCAAAGATGTAGCATGCAGGAATTTTGGTGCGCTTTCAGAAAAAATGCGCAACCTAATAGAAATCAATAGAACTGTGGGTAAATGCAGGAAAACTGCGGATACACCAGAATCGGGCCAAGACATAGCAAACCAGTGTGAACCCACCTAAGCACAAGGAACCGAGTCTAAACATATTGGCTGCAGTTACAACAGCTACTGCTGATGGAAAAAGTTAAAAAAGGAAGGGGAGGGAAGGGAGCTAAGAGTCCAGTCACTGAGCTCACACTTGGATGGTCGAAAGCTTATCACTCTGATGCTGTGTTCACCTCAACTGCCGGCTGCTCTGTTCATAATTTCCCACCCACACGGCTTCTTCACTGCATGGACTTCTCCCATTTGTGCGGGGGGGACTATGTACTGTGACATTGTTATAACCACTAGGAAATTTTGAGCATAGCCTCAATAACAAAGCCTAAACCTAGGCATAAGTACCATCATCCAGAAATGATGTAGGAAAAATGGGAGGGGATGGGAGCGTGAGTACAGTTGCTGAGACTTACCAAACATACTCCAACCCACAAGATTTTGTGGTGGATCTCGGTACTGATACACAAAATACAAATCTTGGATACAAATTAAATAATTTATTACATATAAAAAAGACATACATAGATCATGTTAAAAAAAGTTTCAAAAAACAGTATACAAATACTCAAACGTTTCCCCAAGATATATCTGTTGATGGGTTTTTTCTCATAGATTAACTAGTCCTCTATTAGTTTCACAGTACATAGACCGCTTCGACAGGAGGAATAATCTATAAAACAAATGATCAAATAAAACACAAGAACACATAAAGAATTACAAAAGCATTATATATACATAGAGCTCATCGGTAGCGTTGAGAGCTTGTTTACCCAACAGGTCAATCGCTAGGTACAAAGCCCAGCCGCTCAAAAAGCTCCCTCTGCGACGAACAAGGGGCAGTTATGCAGAAATTGAATCTAAACAGGGGTAGACATAAATATATGCAGAATGGTTGGGAAAGTAATACCCATATGGGGATTATGTAGTGCACCATGAAGGAAGGGGGGGGGGGGATCTGTTGAGTAAGCAACCTCTCAATGTTCTATGTATATCATGCTTTTGTAATTCTTTGATTATGTGTGTTCTTGTGTTTTACTTGATCATTTGTTTTATAGATTATTCCTCCTGACGAAGCGGTCTATGTACCGTGAAACTAGTAGAGGACTGGTTAATCTATGAGAAAAACCCCATCAGCAGATCTCTTAGGGAAATCTTTGAGTATTTGTATACTGTTTTTTGAAATTTTAATGTGATCCATGTATGTCTTTCTATATGTAATAAATGATTTCATTTTTATCCAAGATTTGTATTTTGTGTATCAGCACCGAGATAGTCCACCACAAAACCTTTTGGGTTGGAGTATATGTTTGGTCAGTCTCAGCAACTGTCCTCACGCTCCCATCTCCTCCCTTTTTTTCTATATTGTTAAATCACACTGAGCCAACACAGATGCAACCAGACACAGCTTCTCCTGTACCATAGGCTTTTATTGACAGGAGAAATCAGGCTTGTACTGCTGGCTGGGTGGGCCAATTTTAAAGCAGGGACCTGGAGCTGCAGCTCCAATAGCCCCTATGTTAATCCGGCCCTGGCAGTGCTGAACAGTGCATTGCAAGCCCTGATTGGCTGAAGCAGTGAAAGCTTCAGCCAATCAGGTCACAGAGCACTGTCAGAGTCATGATTGGCCATTGTCATCATGACTTTATCCAATCATGGCTCATTCCCGCCCCACATAGCAGCATTTTCGGTGTGATTTTGGCATGGAGAGAGATAGAACAGGGCTCTGTTCAGTGCTATTAGTTAGTTAGTGTGCTATACTGTGCTATTTTGCTTCAATTGTCAGTGTAGAATATTAGTTTAGTGTCAGTCTAGGGATAGTGTGAGTGTAATGAGGAGGACCATCATTCAGCTTTGCATAGTGTGCGGCTAGAGTAGGGACAGCTCAGATAGTTTCAGTGTAGTGAGACCGTGTTAGTGATCTTTACATTAGTGTATAGCTAGGAGAAGGGACAGTTCAGATTGCGTCCGTGTAATGACGGTTGAACACCGTCTATTTGATTGCGTTACTGCCAGTTTAACGTCATTTACTTCTGTGTGCATTACTGCAAGTTTAATGCCATATAGTTCTGTGCATCACTGTACGTTTGGTGCATTATATTGCAGTATATTATAGTGTATCCGTGGAGTGTGTCTGTGTAGTGTGAGTACTCAAATTAAAGTGCACCAAACACCACTTTACATTGATTAAAGTGCATCTACATACAGATTTCCACTTCTTTACATTTGCTTATAAGCACCGCACCCTCCCAATAATGATTGTGAGGACAACAAGGAGAGGCAGACGTTCCCTTGGCACTGTAAGGGGGCCAGCAACAAATGTGTACACAGGTGGACGTGGTGGTCAGTCCTCAGGCAGGGCATCATTTCCTCTGTTTAGTAAGCTTGCCTGTGTAATCCAGCCACAGCATGCAGAGGAGGTGGTGGACTTGCTTACTAAACCTTCCTCATCCTCCTCATCCTCTGTCACGCAAGCAGAGACAAGTGTGCAGTCCCCTGCAGTTGCCAGAGTGGATAAACCTGCCTTCTTGTCCACATCTATTCCTGCCATAGCCCCAACATCAACCATGGAGGAGTCAGCTGAGTTATTTGACCACAGCATCAGCCACTTGCTCCTTGATGCCCAGCCATTACTGGATTCAGATGTTGGTTCTGAGGTTGAGGATGACAGGAACATGAGCCTAGAGAGAGAGGAACACTGGTAGACAAATTGGCATTCATGTTCCCCAAGCTGCAGCGTATTGCCAACTTATCTCCAGTGGTAATGATGAAGATGGAGGAGATGATGGAGGAGATGGAGGAGATGGAGGAGATGGAGGAGATGGAGATGATGATGACGATGATGATGAGAAGGTCACTGATGCGACTTGGGTGCCAGATAGAGCAGAGGAGGAAACTGATGGTGAGGCGGCACAACCCCAAAGAGGCAGACATTAAGAAAGAGTAGAGAGCAGCCACCCTATTCCATCACATTCTGCAGTTGTTATCTCCCGACCCACTCCCCGAAGCTCAGCTGTCTGGGCCTTTTTTAGCACATCTGTTTTAGCACATCTGCAGCAGATTGCGCTGTTGCTATCTGCAAACTGTGTCTCAGGCAAACCAAACGTGGCAAAAACAGCAGCCATTTGGGTACCACATGCTTAACAAGGCATTTAACATCCAACCACTCAGTCTGTTTGCAAGAGCACCTAAAAGCCACACAAAAGAGGCAAAAATCTGTCCCTCCTCCTCACCCACTTCAGTCTTCTCATGCTATACTGAGTCATTACCTCTCAGCAGCCTCTACTGACAGGGATGATGGTATAGCACAGGGTGTCCCAGGTCCTAGCAGCACATCTGCCAGCAGCACACCACCAGCTGTAGACGGCAAATTTCTCTGTCTCATCTGCTGCAGCGCAAAAAAAAAAACAGTCCCTGCCATACCCACCGTCTAAATGCAAGCTTGTCAAAGCCGTTGGCTCTCCAACTTCTGCCTTTTAGCCTGGTGGATTCTGCCCCCTTCCGTGAATTCGTGCTGTACCACAATTACATTTTTCACAAACTTTTTTTTTATTGATACATGTCCCCCAGGGCAGGACCCGGACCCCTAAAACCATTGTATGCCCAATTACTTGCATATAAGCCTTCAAAATGGGCACTTATGATTTTTGACGTTTGGGTCCCATTGCCTTTAATGGAGTTCGTTATTCGGGTCTGAACTTTTGTGGCGTTCGAAAGTTCTGGTGCGAACCGAACAGGGGTCCGTTCTGCCCATCCCTACCTATCAGTGCTGCCTATCAGTGCCACCTACAGTGCCTTGAAAAAGTATTTATACTTCTTGAAATTTTCCAAATTTAGTCATATTACAACCAAAAACATAAATGGATTTTATTGGGATTTTATGTGATAGACCAACACAAAGTGGCACATAATTGCGAAGTGGAAGGAAAATGCTAAAGGATTTTCACATTTTTTTTACAAATAAATATCTGAAAAGTGTGGCGTGCATTTGTATTTAGCCCAATGTCATGTGTGAATAGGAAGGGGCCATCCCCAAACTGTTCCCACAAAGTTGGGAGCATGAAATAGTCTTGGTATGCTGAGGCTTTAAAGGTTCCCTTCACTGAAACGAAGGGGCCAAGCCCAACCCCTGAAAAACAACCCCACACCATATTCCCCCCTCCACCAAATCATTTGGACCAGTGCACAAAGCAAGGTCCATAAAGACATGGATGAGCGAGTTTGGGGTGGTGGAGCTTGACTGGCCTGCACAATTCTGACCTCAATCTGATAGAACACCTTTGGGATGAATTGGAAAGAACAGAAATCCCACTGATATGCGGGACTTTGTAGACAACCAGTACACCAAAACAATTAGATAAAAAGCATATGTTAATTGTTACAAATTAAAAGGGTTCCAAAAAATGAAAAAATAAAAATGTACATGCAAACAGTAAAATTCACAGCTCAGTTTACAACCATCTGGTTGAAATGTATATATGCATAGAGAGTCATGACGTCTCCACTCCACTGACGCGTTTCAAAGCCTCTCTTAAGGGGTAAAGCTACAAAATTTCACCTAAGATAAGGTAGTATATGGCCATGTTGATACTAAAAGAAAGGGCAGAATTTTGCTTCTGCCTGGATGAAGGAGTCAGTGAAGTGTCACCACCACAGGGTCCCAGACAGTCCCCACGGAGGTCCCCTACACAAGAAGCCAATTAAGTTTAAGGTCAATTAGTTCTGTATAATCATAGAATAAGAGTAAATTGCCAATCAATGTCTTAAAAGAATTGTATGGTCACAGGCTCCAAGTAAGCCACCACAGAGATCCGTCCCTTTGGCGAGCGTAGGTGTATGTGTGCCATTCTCCCAGGCATAGCTATGCATAGGTGGATAAATATGCGTGAATTCCCAAATTCCTATTAGTCAGAGACTCACTTGTGCACATGCACAAATGCGTGTGCACATTGGCGAGCACGCCTGCCACTAGATCGGTACCAAGTAGGCTATTTAAACTCCTCTGCTGCACTAGGACCTTGACTTATGGTCTACAACGTTCTGCTAACTATTACTGTGCTTGATCTCCTGTTGCCGTTCTGCTATTTACCTGACTACGCTTAAACTCTGCCTGAACCGACCCCTGGCCTGCTCTTCGACTACATCCCTGCCTGATCCTTCTGCCTATCTGTTTACTTTTGCCAACTCCAGCCTGAACCTGACTATTCTTCTGCCTGCTGCTCTGTACCTGATATGCCTGGTAGTTACTGACCTGGCTTGCCTGACTCTGCTATATGTCCAGCCCGTGGAGGCCATCCCTACCCCTGCAGCCTGCCAAGTACCTGCTGTCTGCCACCTGCCGGCTTGCCGGATGCTTGCTGCCAGTGACCTGCCAGCCGCCAAGTGACTGCTGACTGTCTTCCAGCCTACTGTGCCTGCTGCCATGTGTCACAATCCAGCCTGCATCTAAGTGCGCACAGACCTCTCATCTGCAACTGCCAGGCATTCGTGCCACTCCAGGCTTTTGTACCTCCTGTTATCTTATAATGGGTACCGAGCCGGAGGTGTAAGATCGCCATCTCCACGTCAGGCTCCATCAACAGGTATGTGACACTATTAGAGTTAAAGCTGAATTCCAGGAATTTAGCAACTTTGCAAAAAGTGCAGGCACGCTTTGAGTTACATCCAATTAGGTGCACTTCACCTCCAAAACTTTTCTCTATTACTTAGAGGGGGGGGAGAGAAACTCACACAACTGCTATGCCTGCCTCTTCCCTCCCCTCTGCTGTCGAGTCACAGAAGCCTTTATATTTTTTGAATAAGTTCACATAATACAAAGGCTTCTATAAATGGTCAGAAGGAGGGCGGTTATAGCAGTTCCAGCAACTCGGCTATTGAAGGAACTGAGAACACAATGACCAGAGTAGGTGCTCTAGAAGTCTTTCTGGAGAATAATAAACCTGCCAGATTGGAATAATGAAGATAGTCTATGAGGTGGCAGGCACCTTGTTAGACTTAACTCATGGTATACCTGTGGTTTTTACAAAGTAGTAGACATGTGTATTTAGTTTCGAATCGAAATTCGGACACATTTTATATTATTCGGAAATTCGGATGCATCTGAATTACAATAGCAACGAATTTAAATGAATCCGAAATAACGTTTCGAAAAAAAAGCGGACGAAATTCTAAAAAAATAGAAATCAATTTTCTAAAAAAGAATACTATAAAAGCGAATATAAAATAAAAGAATAGTATAGAATTTAATAGAATGTAATAAAATATGACCGTCTTCTGAAATTCAAATTTTGAATAGTATAAATTTGAATTAGAGAATAGATTGGAAAAGAATGCAAATCAAAACAATGGAAACTAAAATAGAAAATAGAATAGAATAGAGCATAATATATATTTTATTCTATTCTGTTCTATTGTTTTTCAATTATATTCGAATCATTTCTATTCGAATTTGAATTCATTCTATACAAAATTAGAATTTAAGAAAAAAAAAAAAATGATATATATATATATATCTTTTTTTCAGCTGGAACTTCCTCGGTTCCACCACCTTTGGCTCAGGCTCTCTGCCTACCACTATCACCTGTAAAAACAGAAGTCACCTACAGTGGAGGTATTAGAGCCGGCTGGGTGCTTCAGCTTAGAACAGCAACAAAAGTAAGATATGTGGACGATGGTGGAGCTTTTAAGGAAGGGGGTTGCATAGAGAGATCAGAGCTGAAGATGATTGAAAGTGGGATGTGGATGGGGGGATGCAGAGGTAAGCGGCTGTGAAAGAAGGCTGAACTCTGCACTCTCTTTGTAGTGCACCCCTGAACTCTGCACCCTGTATGTAATGCACTCCTGGTGTTTAATGCCCCTTAAGACCTTTACACTGTTAGTGAAATTTAACCACACTATTAACCCACTATGTAATGAGGTTTGGAGGGTGTGGAGGGTGTGTGCGTGTGTGTGAGGGGGTTTCGGGGAGGAGGTCTCCATTTTCCATAATCCAAATTTCGTATAGAATGAAATCGAATGCAAATAGAAAAGATTAGAATAGATTTGTTTCCTATTGGAATAAAAAAAAAAAAAAAAGACCGCATTCGAAAAAGTAAACTATATACTGTATAACTATTTTCGGAAATTCGAATAGAATGAAATCAAATTTGAATAGAAAATATTAGAATAGAAAATAGAATAGAAAAATAGAACAGAATAAAATATATATTATATATTTTTCTGTTCTATAGTTTTTCTATGCGATTCTTTTCTATTCTGTTCTTTTCTATTTGAATTCGATTTCATTCTATAAGAAATTTGAATTTCGGAAAATGGTTATATATAGTTTATTTTCGAATGCGGTCGACTTTTTTCAAATTTGAGCAAAGTTTTTCAAATCCGTTCTAAATTTTTTGAATTCAAAACGAATCTCAAACGAATGTAACGAGTTTAACTAAACTAATATTAGTCATCCTGCACATGCCTACAAAGTAGCTGAATTCCTGGAACACTTACTTGAATCCTTATACAGCATTTTCTGTTTTAAACAAAACTTTTGTTTTTAAAATACATTTTACACACATAGTGTAAAAAAGACATAAAACATGAGTTCAATAACTTAGATTTAAAAAAAAAAAAAAAAAGACCTAAAACCAATAATAGATTTGCTTTAATAGTAAAATTGGGTTATATATCTGTTACTATAAATGAAACGATATTCTAATAGCTCAATAAGAATTTAGCTTATTAAAGTGTAAAACTGTTTACCATCCTCCTCCTGATTCAAAAATACGAACCTTTAGTATTTGTCGATCGGTGGTTCTGGAGTCTTCATAGTGTCCATTATGTCATGCCTGATCAAGCCAAAGTGAGTTCTATTACCCTTGTCATATCTGAGTTTTTATATTGTTTCCAGCTGCTCTTGTCTGAAAAGTTGAATCTGACATGTAAGCCTTGTCAATAAAATTATGTTGAAAATAAATCATTACGTGCCTGTTTAACTCCATTGCTCCAGGCCTATCGGGGTTGACCATGGTAGCTGAGGCGGCTGGGAAATGTTGCAAGTATCGACTTGCAGCCAGGTGGTAGAATCTGCCAAGTGGCCCAGGAGTCAACCAGCTCAAGCTTAGCCAGCTGTTCCTAACAAAGGGGATGTATAGGCTTCAGCTTGGTCTTTTATTTGCTTAATTTCAACACCAAGTCAATTATTACTTTTCAAAGTTTGAAGAGAAGTTGAACTTTAACTTATTAGGTTTAATTTCTTCTTGAGGAACATTGTTAATGGTATAAAAAAAATGTATGATTTGAAGTAAAATGCATTTTTTTTTTGGTTTTGGATAGAGTGGTGAGGTTGATCCACTCTAATTGTCCTCATTGCCAATGTCTCCAGGATGAAAGTGATGGGGAATCCTAAATTTTGAGTTGCCACCAGAACAAGAAAAGAGGGGAATTTTCCCATGAAAACTGTCTTAAAGGGGATAGCCATCATATTGAAAAAGATATCTTCTTACTTCCTGTTGAAGTTACAGGATGGGAAGTTAGGGGAAATCTCTATCTTGAGACACAGATGGCAAAGAAATATCAGTTCTAACACTCTTCTACTCTGTCAAAAATGGAAAAAAAAAAGGTTAGATAGATTTTATATATATATATATATAAATAAATTATATATATATATATATATATATATATATATATATATATATATATATATATATATATATATATATATAATTTTTTTTTAAAGTGTTGGTTCACCTTATTTTTTGTAAAAAGGAGGACTAATGCCCCGTACACACGGTCAGACTTTGTTCGGACATTCCAACAACAAAATCCTAGGATTTTTTCCGACGGATGTTGGCTCAAACTTGTCTTGCATACACACGGTCACACAAAGTTGTCGGAAAATCCGATCATTCTAAACGCGGTGACGTAAAACACGTACCGCGGGACTATAAACGGGGCAGTGGCCAATAGCTTTCATCTCTTTATTTATTCTGAGCATGCGTGGCACTTTGTCCGTCGGATTTGTGTACACACGATCGGAATTTCTGACAACGGATTTTGTTGTCGGAAAATTTTTTATCCTGCTCTCAAACTTTGTGTGTCAGAAAATCCGATGGAAAATGTGTGATGGAGCCTACACACGGTCGGAATTTCCGACAACAAGGTCTTATCACACATTTTCCGTCGGAAAAATCCGACCGTGTGTACGGGGCATTACACTTTAAGGGAACTTAAGGGAGCACCAGCTAAGTGTAGCATAAATACATTTTTGGTACTAAACAGCCAAGTGCAGACTCACATGAGACTTATCAAGCAAGTTTATTCTATTGTCAAGTGAGTCTGCACTTGGCTGTTTAGTACCAATAAAATATTTATTAATGCTACAGTTAGCTGGCGCCCCTTGTGTTCCCTTTCTGTGCTTTCAGAGACCTGTTCCGGTCTCAGGTGGAGCTGCCAGCGGGAAAGCAAAAACATATCAATACATACGGGATTAAATTAACTTTTGTGGACTTTGAAGTTTCACCCATATCAAAAATGCCTTCCATTGAGGAAGTTATCTGAGGATAGTATACGCACACTTTTTGAACCATAATATCACTTTGTTTTGTTGAACTTACACTTTAAATCCTACACCCTTCCTGCCCCCCCCTCCAGTCTCAGACTGGTCTCTGCTGCACTTACTTGCATAAATGAGCTGTCACTACCCACACAGCTGGTGCAGTGCTCAGGGGATTTGAAAGCCATGCTATTTGCCTTTTTTCCTTAGGGATGCATCAGAGTGATTCTGATTCGTCAAAGTGGTCATGTGCCAGCATCTGACCAATCAGAATTGTTCAGACCCATCCTAGAAGACCACAGTTTTCATATTCCCAGACCACTGCATTGGCTGTGTGGGTAGTGACAGCTAATCACTCACATAAGTACAGCGGAGACCAGGGAGGTGGGGAGGGTGTAGGGTGTTCACCTTTTCATGTTTTTTGAAAAGGTGAACTTACACTTTAAATAAAACACCTTAAAGTGAACCCGTGTTTGACATGCAGAGCAAGGGAACAGGTTCACTTTTTGTGTGTCTTTATGATGTATTTCATAAAGTATTTATATGTCATATTTATTTTTGTAGAATGTACTTACCAGGTATGTTACCGGCGTGGATCCTAAGAAAGTGATTCTCTCACGAAATGTTTTGATACTAGTTGCCTTATATCAGAGATTTGTCATAGATAAGATCTTTTAAAGTGGTTGTAAACCCTTTACAATCACTTTATACTACAGGCAAGCCTATATTTAGGCTGACCTGTAGCTACACTGGATATCTCCTAAACATGCACAGTTTAGGAGATATCCCCTGCATTAGCATGTGTTGACATCATCGGCACATGCGCACCTAAGCAAACTGAAGCAACGGCACGTACATGCCGTTGCTTCAGTTGTACTGTGCTGTTACCAGTGGCTCCCGTGACGTCATCGTGGCTCTGGCCAATCACAGCGCCGGAGCCACGATACCCGCAAGTAACCCTTGAGATGTCGGCCACCAGAGCGGTGAACAAGGACTGCTGCGGGGGCTTCTTTCTCAGGTAAGTAATTCATAATGAGCTAGTATGCTATGCATACTAGCTCATTATGCCTTTGTCTTGCAGGTTTTTTTTTTTTTTTCAAAAGGGTTTACAACCACTTTAAATGTCTTTTGTGTTATTTGTGATTTGGAATGAAGATTGGTAGAATATCACTTCTGGGTGGCACAAAGAAAATTCAGCCTTCAATAAAATAACACCTTCATTAGGTGTTAACACCTGGGGATCCTGTCATGAAGATCGTTGTTCAGGTATTTCCTGTTATAGGGTGACAAATGCTCTCTAATGTTGTCACTGTCACACAATGATAAACAGTGTATTAGCACACAAAGGCAGTGGTTCTCAAGTACCCCCAAAAGGCCATGTTTTGGGAATTTCTCTTATGCCGCGTACACACAAGCGGAATTTCCGTCAGAAAGAGTCTGATGGGAGCTTTTCATCATATATTCCGACCGTGTGTATGCCCCATTGGACTTTTTCTGTCGAAAATTTAGACGGACTTAGATAGAGAACATGTTCTATATTTTTCCGACGGAACAAATTACTATCGGAAAAAACGCTCATCTGCATGCTGTTCTGACCAAAAACGACGTATGCTCTGAAGCAAGTACGAGACGGAAGCTATTGGCCACTGGCTATTGAACTTCCGTTTTCTACTCCCGTCATACGTGTTGTACGTCACCGCGTTCTGGACAGTCGGAATTTGGTGTGACCATGTGTATGCAAGACAGCTTGAGCAGAATTCCGTCGGAACTCCGTCGTAAAAACCTTCAGAGTTTATTCCGACGGCAAAACCGGTCGTGTGTACTGGGCATAAGATAAAATAGCTGTCCAAAATACCAAACCATTGACTTTGATTTAAAGCACCTGTGCAAGATAAAGGAAAACCTGCAAACATGGCCTGTTGGGGGTTCTTGAGGACAGGGTTGGGAACCACTGCACTAGGGGGTCTATTGAGAGAACATTTGTTTCAACAATTTTAGAAGCATTCATGCAAGCTGAACAAAATATCTCCGAAATTTGTCTAAGCGATTAATTAATGTATCAGCTCCATCTAGTGGGCAAAATATTTTTTCTCATTGAGCTCAGAAAATGATACTGCATTATGGCCATTAGATGGAGATGATTAAAGTGGTTGTAAAGGCAGGAGTTTTTTTTATCCTAATGCATTCTATGCATTAAGATAAAAACCTTCTGTGGGCAGCAGCCCCCCTAATACTTACCTGAGCCCCCTCTTCATTCAGCAGTGTGCAGAAGTGCCTCAGCCATCTAAGACTCTCCCTCCTGATTGGCTGAGAAGGCGCCATTGGCTCCCGCTTCTGTCAAAGTCAATCAGGCGAAAGAGGGGACGGGGCCGGATCTCTGTGTCTGAATGGACACAGGGAGCCGCTGCTCGGGTGCCCCCATAGCAAGCTGCTTGCTGTGGGGGCACTCAACAGGAGGGAGGGGCCAGGAGCAGCGAAGTGGGACCCGAGAAGGAGGAAAAGTATGATATCGGACATCTATATTTTTATAAATGCACTAACTAGTATTAAGACATTAAAATTCATATACATGCTCATTTTTGTCGGGTTGTTTAAGTAGCGGTAAACCCTAAATAAATTACATTCAGGGGTCCATATATAAAACATTTATTGCACTAATGTCAGAAGCATGTATGGAAGCTGAAAGAAATGTCACCATCATTTTTCTGCGAGTTTAGACTGATACTAAAGTCTGTTTTTTTTTTTTTCTTTAAAAATAACAAACGTTATAAACGAGACTTTAGTATCACTCTAAACTCATAGAAAAATGATGGTGACATTTCGTTCAGCTTGCATACATGCTTCTGACATTAGTGCAATAAATGTTTTATATATGGACTCCTGAATGTAATTTATTTAGGGTTTACATCTACTTAAACAAACCGACAAAAATGAGCATGCATATGAATTTTAATGACTTAATACTAGTTAATTAGTGCATTTATAAAAATATAGATGTCCAGTATCATACTTTTTCTCCAGATGGCTAAGAAGGCTTAGAGATTTTATAATTTAAAAACTTAGAAATCTGTCTAGTTATTACTCACATATGGAATGTAAAAAGTAGAAAAAAATGTAAGCGATTTTACATTTTCCCTTAAGTAAAATGTTTCAAATTTATTTTACAGCATGATAATGGAAGCTAAAAGTATTCTAAAGCATTAATATACTCGGTTTAGTTTCAGGACATGTTTTAATAATCATGTGCCATTAACATAGTAAAGTAAGCAAGAGAAATACTTTTACCATAGGCTTTTCTTACTTTTAACATAAAATGGTGGGTCCAATACATTGATACTAAGAAAGTGAGAAATGTTTTCCTTTAAAAACACCCAAACTACTTAAAATGGAAAGTCTACCGAAAAAACATTACTACAAGATAGATGCAGTCAAGATAATTGGCCCTTCAGCTTCTAACATCTCTCTGGGTCTCTCTTTCGATGTATTGTTTAAAGCATTTGTTAACCCCCCCCCCCAAAAAAAAAATTCTGGTCCCTTAAATCAGATTAAACAGCACAGCGCTTGTGCCCCTACTCAATGCATTATCTTGAGTTCTCCATCTACCATGTAATTTTAAGTGTTTTTACTATATCCCGGATTCGTTCCATACCGCACAGTGGTTGGCTGGTTGCTACTAATGTTTGTTTCTATATATGGTTTGTAATATGTGATTGACAATTTTATTCATTGCTGCATGTATCATGTCATTTTGCCATGTTCCTTGTTTCACCAACAAAAACATGTTTTTGATATCTACTCATCTTCTAGCCATGTGTGCTCACCTCAAAGTCCCCCCCCCCCTCTTTCTTTTCTCAGATTTAGGGATAGAGACATGTGACCCATAGGTCTCATTTAAAGTCCCAAACTCCCCCTTTTAGTTCATATCAATGGGAGGAGCAACGTGTTCAATGTTTGAGAGAAACAAAGGTCAAGGTAAGATTGTTCAAGGAATTGTCCAGGTTGTCCAGGGTGCTGTCCATAAAGCTCCATCTGGCTGTAATGCGGGAATTTAGGTGGGCAGCCAAGGGTAGTTAAAGCGCATTAAATGATGTAAACTGGGCCACTTGATTTTTAATAAATTAACTCTGTGAATAATGTATGGACTCCAGCGTTGACTTTTGAGCACTGAGTGGATGAAGCTGACAGGAGCCCAGCTGCCAGAATGACACCTGCTGCATGACCTGTATAAAGAAAATTGGAGTAGCCCTCTAAGTGCTTGCAAACTGCCCTAGTGATCCTCAGCTCTATTGGGTACTGGCATCCAGATACACATCTAGAATAGCAATAGTATAAAGAAATCTAAGGTGGCTGCACTCCCGTTAGTTGGCATAGTATGATAACAGTGAAACTTCCTCAGCCCCTCTCTCACTGATGTGTTTCACCCTGGCACCAGGGCTTCATCATAGAGGACGATTAAGCTCCAGGGTAGGCCGAAGCAGGCCGGGGGGCAGAGAGTGTCAGGTCTGCCAGGAGATTCCAAATGTCACTCTGGTTTCCTGACCGGTAGTCTTGTTATCCCAGTATCAGGTGGAGGGATGGTTGGGATCCTGGTTGGGATCCTGCAGCCAGAATTAGGGGACCACAATGAAAGGTGCAAACAGCCTAACAAGGAACCACCATCAAAAACACATGGTTAGTAGAGGCCGAAGACAGGAACCGGGTGGAAGAAAGGACAATCCTAAATGATCCAAGTCAGCGGACCAAGGCAGGAGCACACAGGGGTCAACCAGAAGGCGGCGTCGAGAACAGGCAGGGTCGCCAACAGAATCAGCGTAAATCCAAGGGGTAATCCAAGAAGCAGAGTCAGGAACAAGCAAAGTCAGCAACCAGAAACACAATAACATGGAACAGAAACCTATACTAGGGTGAAGACAGGAAGGGGATGATTTATAGGGTCACTGATCAGGTGACTGCCAACTGCTGGTCACAGGGTGGCGCCAACATCCAAACTTAAGAAGCAGAACATAACAAGGATTCTACCTTAGAGGAAGTTCCGTGATGGCTCAGGCAATAGGAAACTGTCCAAAGAACCCCAGGGTCCCAGGATCGCATCCTGGACACGGTGTGACAGAGAGGGGCCGAGGCTGCAGTTCTTTCACTGTTATCATACTATCCCAACTGCTGGGAGTGTGGAGTCCTTAGATTTCTACCTGCTTAATAATGTTAATAGCCAAGGGGTGGAGCCACTTGTGTGAAGTGCTGTGTTCACTTCTACATTGCCAGGCACTCCTCAGTAATGCAGAGCTCTTTCTACATCATTACATTATGACAGCAGGGTGCTGTTATGGCCTCTTCAGCAGGCTGATCCATGGCACCCAGAACTCACAGTATGTCCTCAGCCTTCAAGGTAGATGTAGTAGACTGAGGACATCTTGTGGTTAAAAAAAATGACTGCAGGTAACAGCACTGGAGAGGAGGTGAGTATTTCAGCCAGAGCCGCTTTTTATTTTGATCCAGCTGGGGCATTTCAAAAAAAATGTCTAGAGTTTGCCTTTTTTTTATAACAGCTATATTATTGCACATTGTGTTGTAGTATCATAATAAATTATCACGAACAGCTGATAAAGATGGCACAATGTAAAAGCGAGCGGACAATCTCTAACCTTAACAAGCAGGAGTTAGGTGATGACAGCACCCTTAATAAGACAACAAAACCGGTTCCATCTGTCACTTAGCCTTTTCCTTTTGTATAATGCCTTGACTTTTATTAACTTAATAGTCTGATAAACTGTATAGTGCCCATCCAAGAGCTTTAATAACACGGGTATTTTGAGAATATATAAATGCTTTTTTCATTTACCTTCCTATATAGATTGAAAAGATTTCTTTCCATACAGATGGGAAGTGTGCAGTTTAATACACAAACACAATTTCTTATCTTCACTTACATATACAGTATATTATATATATCAAAAAAGAGAATCCATTAAAGTCCCTGCTAGCCTAGGCACCGCGGTGTTTATCCATTACATTTCATCTACAATAGGTCTGTGTTGAATAAAGAGATTTAACTGGAGGCCAGAAGAGCAAAAGATGTACTTTTCATTTAAGAATGAAAGCCGAGTTTACTTTTTTCTATCCACCCAATATTTGCTGAGAATTTCTATATTTTATCTGTGATATTTAAGTATTTTTTACTTTGTTGTGCCCTTTTGTCTTCTCCCACTTTTTTTTCTGAATTTATCTGATATGGAAGTCACTGCTGTATAAAATGAAGTCCCTATTTTTATAAAAATAATGTCTGCTTTGAGATTTCACTTACCTGAGGGCAACTGCACAGTGCAGCTCAGAGCAGCATGGGGAGAGATGCAGTGCAAATGGGGGAGTCCTCTTAAGTTTTTAAGCCCTTGGAGCTGGCCCCTGGCTCCAAGAGGCAGGGTGGGGCTTAAGGTCATGTGACGACTGCCGCCAGTAACTGTGCCGGGAGCACGCAGGGCACGTGCTCTCAGCACAGCGCTACTTGCACTAATGCACGCAAATATGCGGCCGCTTGGTGCCAAGACCCAGATGCAAAGAGGCCGCATATTTGTGTGCGGCTGGCGCCAAGGATTTAAAGTGGTTGTAAACCTCAGACATTAAATATAAATAAAGCATATCCTCCTATAGTGTGTACTCAATACAGGGCAGTATGTGCCATTTCTGTCTGCTGTCTCCTTCCTCTGCTGTCTGCATGAGTCACTTATGACAAGTTTTTCTTTTTTTTAAATCAGAAAAGAAAATTTATTTTTTTTTGACTTTCACATTACATAATATATGACAGTTGATGTACTACAATATCATGGGAATATGGAACATACATCTTCAACAACACATCATCGGGTATTACCGGATATCAATGACCTTAAGAGTGCGTTTTCATATTACATTGTCATAGTCATATATATCAAAAAAAAAGAAAAAAAAAGAGCGCAAAGAGAAGAATATAGATGGGTAAAAACAGAAACAAAGAGAAAACAATCAAACAAAACAAAGCTCTTCTCTCTTTTCCTTCCCCCTCCCCCTCCTCCCCTCTTCTTGCCCCCTTCTCACCCAAGTTTCCCCAATACCCTAAGGGCACAGGGCAACAAATCCACATAAAAGCTGCCTCAGCCCACCATGGTGTGGTGCCCCCCCTGGAATCATACATTTTCTTTTTTGCCAAGTGATTAATTACCTCCTTATCAATGCAGTTAAAATCTTACATTTGTAATAGCCTGTCTTTAATCAGCTGATGTGGTGCCAAACCCGGAACATCTAGCCATGCCTGCCACAATGAGTAGAACTTACGTGGGGCTTTTCTGTGTTGATATGTTAGTTTCTCCCTGATTAGTAATTTGTTCACCTGTTCCACCCATTGTTTTCCAGTGGGTACCCTGGGAGTGATCCATAATTGAGCAATGAGTTTACGTGCAATGTATAATAGTCGAAGGACCGCTGTATGTGCCGAAGGTGTTAGAGCCTCCTCATCCAATGCTCCTAGTAAACACACTACTGGCTCTTGTGGAATATTGAACATATAAACCTGTGATATTATGTCTAGGACTTCCTTCCAGTACCGAAAGAGTTTGGGGCATCTCCATATCATATGGAGTAGGTCCCCATGGGCACCCTCACACTTCGGACATAATGGAGTCTCTCTAATCCCCCATTTGTGCAGCCTAGCCGGAGTCCTGTAAACCCTGTGCAGCAGATACAGATGCGATAGCTTTTGGGATGCGGATACCGAGACTAAGGGTGCAGAGGATAGACACAGGTTCCACGTCTCTCCATCTATGTTCCCAATATCCTCCTCCCAGCCTCGCCGACAAGGAAGACCAGATGGGTCCTGCATGGCATTAAGAAGTATGTTATATGCTCTGGAGATCATTCCTTTCTTATCGTCTTCCATGAAGATCCCCTGTATCAGCGTATGGTCCGATGTAATGGAGTACGTTGCGATTGTGTTTGTATCGCATGTCGCAACTGTAGATATTTGAAAAAATTGGTTCGTGGGATATTAAATTCCCCCTGCATTTCCATGAAAGATTTAAAATTTGGACCATTATACAGTTGAGACAGGTATCGGATTCCTAACAGTTCCCAGTTTCTAAATCCTTTTAATTTTAATAACTCTTTATAATTGGTATTATGCCATATTGGTGTATGCGCTATGAAACCTCTGATCCCCACTATTTTTTTCGTGTGAGCCCATAATGTTTTAAGCATTCTCACTGTAGGGGCTTCAGGGTCAAGGTGCATGTAGCCAGCCTCCAGGCACTCCAGAGCCGTCACACTCCCATCCTGTACAGCCAGCAGTCTGCGGATAGGGTCCGCTAGATCTGTCACCCCCCAGCCCCCAAGTTGCTGGAGCTGGGATGCCAGGTAATAGGCCCTGGAGTGAGGAACCGCCAACCCGCCTCCATCCTTTCTATACTGCAGTGTTTTTAAGCTAATCCTTGCTGTCTTTTTGCTCCAAATCAATTCCCTGAATTGGGAGTCTATCCTGTCAAACCACTTTCTAGGGATCCAAACCGGGGAGTTGTTAAATATATATAAGAGCTGCGGTGCCCATATCATTTTTATCAAATTAATTCTTCCTACCACTGAGAGTGGTAGTTTGCACCAGGACGTGCATTTTTCACGGAATTTACTAAGCAAAGGGACTAGATTGAGATTTATATATTGGGATGGGTTTGGGGATATCTGTATACCTAAGTAACGAAAAGGTTGGTACTATTTGTATCATCTCAGCTCCCTGTGGCAATGGTTCAGTTATGGGATCTACCGGCATTAGCACTGACTTATTCCAGTTAATGGAAAAGCCTGACAGGTTTCCGAATTCTTTAATAAGGGACATAACATGCTTCAATGTATCCTGTGTATCACCCAAGTACAGTAAAGTATCATCCGCATACATGGAGACAATATCTGTACCCGTATTTCGTTTGAATCCTGTTATATTTGGGTCCCCCCTTATCTTTGCTGCCAGAGGTTCCAGTGCCAAGGCAAACAGCAGGGGCGACAAAGGGCACCCCTGCCTAGTGCCTCGAAACAAGGAAAATGGTTCCGACAGTTCTCCATTAATCCTGATCCTAGCTGAGGGTGCTGCGTATAGCAGTTGGACCCATTTAATGAATGTTGCCCCCAAGCCCATATGCTCAAGCACCTTCCACAGGTAAGGCCACTCGACGCTGTCGAAGGCCTTAGCTGCGTCCAACGAAAATATTGCTCTATTGCCAGGGTTATCCACAGGAATTTGCAGGTTCAGAAAGAGCCTTCTAATATTTTGGGCCGTGGATCTAGTTGGAATGAATCCTGATTGGTCCCTATGCACCAGTTTGTGTACAACCTTAGCGAGTCTGGTTGCTAATATCCTAGCCAACAGTTTCACATCCGCTGTAAGCAAGGATATAGGTCTATATGAGTCTGGGGATGTTGCATTCTTGTTTGGTTTCAATAGTACGATAATAATCGCTTCATTCATGGAATCAGGGAGTTTACCTTCCCTCAATCCTTCATTGTATACTTTTAACAATTCGGGGAGCAATGTATCTGCATATCGCTTATATACCTCGGATGGGAGACCATCTATTCCTGGAGATTTATTATTATGCGACTGTGTTAGAGCATTAGACAATTCTTCCTCAGTCAGTTGCGCATTAAGCATATTAGCATCCGAGGCTGACAAGCGAGGCAGCTCACACCGTCCTAAGAAATCATCTATCTGTTCCCCTGTGGGTTGTACCTGAGAGGTGTAAAGGGAGGCATAAAATGCCTTAAAAGTTTGTAATATGTTTGTGGTCTGGTATTGAGGGGATCCCTGCTCGTCACAGACGGCCGAAATCAGAGAAGAGGGCCGCTGCGCACGCGCCATCACAGCTAGCATGTGCCCAGTTGCCTCACCCTCCTCAAAATGGCTCTGTTGTAGGAAAAAACGTTTGTTTTCGGCCAGCTGTAACGCCAATTGGGCGGACATGGACTGAGCTCCCAGCCACGCACTTTTTGTGTCTTCATTAGGGTCAGCAATAAATCTATCCTCAGTCTCAGTGACCCTTTCTCTTACCAGTTTTTCCCATGCCTTAGTGTCTGTTTTAATACGATTTATTGTTCTGATAAATTGGCCACGTAAATATGCTTTTGCTGCATCCCACACTATACTACGTGTAGTACTACCCAGATTGTCCTTAAAAAAAAATTGTAGTGAGACCCGTATGGGGTCCTGTTCCGGGAACAGTGAAAGCCAGAAGGGATTTAACTTCCACTCTGTCCTTTTCTCTGTGCCGGGAAGCAAAACAGTCACCCAAAATGAGGAGTGGTCTGAAATATGTCTGTCACTATAGTCTGACTCCACCACCAATGGCAGCATTGCGAGATTGCCGAGACCTAAATCAATTCTGGACAGTCCCCCATGTGATGCTGAGTGACATGAGAATTTTTTTGTGTGTGGATGACCTTGCCGCCATATGTCTGTCAGTCCGAGTTCCCCAAGCAACCTGGCAAAGGGTGTAAACCCCCCACCCCCCATCGGTATATTAGTGGGAGTTGGAAGCTTATCCCATTGATATAGTAAGTAATTGTTAAAGTCTCCTAATGCTAGTAGCGGGGTATCAGGAAATTGAGCCATAAACCCTGCCAGACACCTGAGGACCCCCGCCGAGAACGGCGGCGGTATATATATTCCTGCTATAATACATGAAAAACCAAATATTTTACACAATAGGAACACATATCTCCCTCCTGGGTCTATAAGTTTACGTATGCATTTAAACTCTACATCCTGGCGGATCAAAACGCTGACTCCTCTGGAGTATGCTGTATAAGTCGAATGAAATTGAATATTATAGATGCGAGGGCTGAAACTGGGCGCCGGATCTGGAGAAAAATGCGTCTCCTGTAGGCACACGATTCCAGCCCCCACAGATTTAAGGTGTCTGAGAACCGCCACTTTTTTTATTGGGTTGCTCAGTCCTCGAACGTTCCAGGACATAAATTTAAATTTAAATTTAGCCGCCATAGGGAAGTCTATCCATCAATAAAAATAATAACCACACATTTGCCGCACAATCCCCCTCCAGCATTCGCGTTAACTCAGTATATGGATATAAATGAGCTGCATTTGCTAAGCCAATTTTACCATAAGTACATGTGAATACGCACAGAGTGACTTTACAGTTCGTGATGGGTTTGGTCCTTCGTGTATTTCCTGGTGGGCTAAAGCAGCATCCAATGGTGTAGCGTAAGTCTTGTAAGAGGCAGAAACACAAAAAAAAAAGAGAAGAGCAAACTGTTAGAGCCAACATGACTCCTGGTCGAACAGGCCTCCGAGTGTATAGTTTCCATAGCTTAGCCATGGATGGGGGAGGGCAGTGGAAACTCCCGTTAAGATAGTGGAGGGGGTTTCACCTCTGCATACTACGTGGGATGTACCGTGCGATTATGCTTCCAGTGTTCTCCTTTTGCAATCCGCCTTAACTAGGGGTAACCGAACAAAAAGAAATAGATATTCTAAACCTGCGATCAGTGTCTCCTGAAAAAAGAGAAGTCAATGAAAAATGGGGAGTCTCTCAGTTGACATCAGAAAAGACATTTTTATGTTCAGACCGGTGCTTGACGTTGCGATTTGGCTGTCTTAATTGCACGTTCCTCTCGTTCCAGCCACTGTGCAGCCATATCCGGGCGGTCAAAGAAATGTGTTGTTCCCAGGGCTGTTACCCTAAGGCGCGCAGGATATAACATGGCATACTGAACACCCAGATCCCGGAGCCTCCTTTTCACTTCAATAAATTTAGCACGATGTTTCTGCAGCTCTGCAGAGAAATCTGGAAACAGAGAGATCTTGGAGTTGTCAATGGCCAGGCTGCCACTCATGGTTCTAGCCTTGGACAGGATAGCGTCTCTATCTTTGTAGTTAAGTAGCTTGAAAAGAAATGGACGTGGGTGATTACCCGGTGGCAGGGGACGTGATGGCACCCTATGCGCTCTCTCCACAGCAAAAAGTGGAGAGAAGGCCTCTTTGCCAAAGGTAGTTATCAGCCATTGCTCAATGAAAGAGACAGGATCCTTGCCTTCAGCCCGCTCAGGAATACCTATAGCACGTACATTATTACGTCTCATGCGATTTTCTAGGTCGTCCAAACGTGCCGCATGCTGATCTGTGAGGTGACAATTATATTGTAAATCTCTTTTCATGGGGGTCATTTCATCTTCCATTGTGCTTATTCTGCCCTCTATGGCGGAGGTGCGTTCCCTCAGTTTTTGCATATCATGGCGCACAAACGATATTTCAGCTTTCACCCCCTTAAGTTCATCAGCCATAGCAGTGATGGACATATTACATGATGTCACTGCCGACAATATATCCCTTAAAGTGGGTTCTGTCTCATCTGTAACCTGTGATACATTCTGGCTCCCTGTGAACACATTTCTGGGGGTACTCACTGTGTCCCAGGCCTGAGATAATCCATCGACATCTTCCAGTGGGGCTGTGTCATCTGTTTCAGACTGACCTCCTACAGCTTCTCCTTGTGCCGATGAGGATGTCTGAGGGTCTTTGGGTAATTTACCTCCATATAGGAGTTTCTGTGCAGCCTCCTTGTATTTCTCTTTGGAAGATCTCTGTGCCCAGGCGCCATCTTGGCTGAGTTCCTCCATGAGGCCTCTGGATTCTTTACTTTTCCCCCTTGTCATGACAGGATTCATGCAGGTAAATCCGCGGTACGGGTCGTGATCGTAGCCTGATCAGTTCCGATCCACAGGGGGGTCCAATATGGACCTGCAACAATGTTCTATAGGATGTTTTGTCCGGATTCTCGGCAGGGGCAGGAGAGAGATGCGACCGTCTACATCTGCCGCTAAGCCACGCCCCTATGACAAGTTTTTCAGTCACCAACATTTAAAAAGGTGACAGGGGAGGGACCTCCAGCACACAGCTTGTGATTGACAGCCTCGTCTCTGTTCGCTTCATTTAGTTTATTCGTTTTCTAAAGAGTTAAAAATTTTCAGAACGATTCAAATTTAAATTGGTCAAAAATGTATCGATTGATCCGAATTCTGTTTGAAGAACAGATGACTCGTCAGCTGTCAGTGGGTTTCCCCACTGACAACTGAATGTAAACAAAAGGCCTTAAAAATAAAGGAAAAAAAAAACAGCGTGGAGTCCCCCCTACCCAGACCAGGTCTTTTGGGTCTGGTATGGGTTGTAAGGAGAATCCACGCCAAAATATCTGAGCTTGCAACCTGGCAGGTCAGGAAAGGGGGGGATAAGTGAGAGCCCCCCCTCCTGAACCATACCAGGCCACATGCCCTCAACATAGGGGTGCTTTGGGGTAAGGGGGGCTCCCTCCCCAAAGCACCTTATCCCCATGTTAATGAGGACAAGGGCCTCTTCCCCACAACCTTGGCCAGTGGTTGTGGGAGTCTGCAAGCAGAGGGCTTTTCGGAATCTGGAAGCCAGTTCCCAGATCCCGCCCCCCATGTGAATGAGTAGGAGTACATACCCCTACTCATTCACCACAAAAAAGTGTCAAAAATAAAAAAGACGGGCGGCACCACCTGATGAAATCGCCGGGTGACCCCACCCCCTTGTGACATCATTAACCCAGCATGCCCTGACTCATTCACCCCCCTTTCCTGACCTACCGGGCTGCATGCTCAAATCAGGGTTTGGGATGATTTTGGGGGGGCACGCTATTTTTAAAAGAAATTTTGGCATGGGGTTCCCCTTAAAATCCATATCAGAAGGGCTGGTATGGATTGCGGGGGACCCCACACTGTCTTTCTTGCTGGCATTCTTTTGTTTACATTCAACTGTCAGTGGAGAAACCCGCTGACAGCTGATGAGTCATCGGTTGTTAAGGATATGGCTCCACAAGGGTCTATCTAGTGGCAGAACTACAGCCATAGCAACCCATTCGTGCGCTATGGGGCCCACAGCCATGTAAAAAATGAAAAATGTCACCACAGGCGCGGCGTTAAGCTCCGGCCAGCAGCGGGTTGCCTGTGAGCTCCAAGCAGTTCCAAGCACGGCCAAGCAGTGGAGAGGGGGGTCAGAGCGTGGCTGTCTTGGGGAGGAGGCAGGGCCAGCGCTGTGTTCTCTTAAGGAGGAGAAGTGAAGGAGATTCCAGCAGCCTGAGCAGTGAACACAATTCCCTCTGGAGAAGGCATCTGGCTGACGAGGAGAGGAAGAGGAAGGCACCGCAGAGGAGGCCTCACGAGCACTGTATGGAGCCGATCCGACCGAAGGGAAGGTAGGAGAGAAGAGGTGTCTGGGCTGTCCCTCTCTGGGGCTGTCAATCAGTGTGTGTGGGGGGAATCAGGGGCTCCAGCTGCAGGGAGAGGCAAAGCTACCACCATGCCAATCTTTTCTGCAGCCAGTGACCAACAACATTTTTTTTTTATGAGAGAGAGCCCCCCCATCCATGTTCCTGTAGCATCCCTCAGCCACAGCCAGAGACTGGTCTTTATATCCACCCCTGCCCCATCCCCCCACTCCATTCTTTCTCATCATGTGTCACTAACAGTAAGGACAGCTCTGTCCTGTGCCAGTGTCCTAGTGTGTCCACCTGTGATTGACAGCCCCGACCCCTCCCTCCACCTTGCCCTTACCCCTGCCTATGCAGGGCTCCAGTGCTCCAGTCCAGTGCTGATCCTCTGCCATGGTGGGCTGGGTGCTCCGCATCCTGCGCTGGCACTGTCAGCTGATTGGCTTCTCCGCTGCTACCTCCCTCACTGACACCAGCACAGAGATAGAGAGCACCGACACCAGCACTGAGATAGAGAGCACTGACACCAGCACAAGAGTTAGAGAGCACCGACACCAGCACAAGAGATAGAGAGCACCGACACCAGCAATGAGATAGAGAGCACCGACACCAGCAATGAGATAGAGAGCACCGACACCAGCACCGATATAGAGAGCACTGACAACAGCACAAGAGATAGAAAGCACTGACACCAGCACTGAGATAGAGAGCACCGACACCAGCACAAAAAATAGAGAGCATTGACACCAGCACTGAGATAGAGAGCACCGACACCAGCACAAGAGATAGAGAGCACTGACACCAGCACAGAGATAGAGAGCACTGACACCAGCACAGAGATAGAGAGCACTGACACCAGCACCGAGATAGAGAGCACTGACACCAGCACCAAGATAGAGAGCACCAGCACTGAGATAGAGAGCACTGACACCAGCACAGAGATAGAGAGCACCGACACCAGCACCGAGATAGAGAGCACCGACACCAGCACCGAGATAGAGAGCACTGACACCAGCACTGAGATAGAGAGCACCAACACCAGCACTTGAGATAGAGAGCACCGACACCAGCACAGAGATAGAGAGCACTGACACCAGCAAGAAGGTAGAGAGCACCGACACCAGCACCGAGATAGAGAGCACTGACACCAGCACCGAGATAGAGAGCACCGACACCAGCACCGAGATAGAGAGCACTGACACCAGCACAAGAGATAGAGAGCACCGACACCAGCACAAGAGATAGAGAGCACTGACACCAGCACTGAGATAGAAAACACTGACACCAGCACCAAGATAGAGAGCACTGACACCAGCCCCGAGATAGAGAGCACCGACACCAGCACAAGAGATAGAGAACACCGACACAAGCACCGAGATAGAGAGCAACGACACCAGCACCGAGATAGACAGCACTGACACCAGCACAGAGATAGACAGCACTGACACCAGCACCGAGATAGAGGACACTGACACCAGCACTGAGATAAGGGAACACTGACACCAGCACCTAAATAGAGAGCACTGACACCAGCACTGAGATAGAGAGCACCGACACCAGCACTGAGATAGAGAACACTGACACCCGCACTGAGATAAGGGAACACTGACACCAGCACCTAAATAGAGAGCACTGACACCAGCACTGAGATAGAGAGCACCGACACCAGTACCGAGATAGAGGACACTGACACCAGCACTGAGATAAGGGAACACTGACACCAGCACCTAAATAGAGAGCACTGACACCAGCACTGAGATAGAGAGCACCGACACCAGCACCGAGATAGAGGACACTGACACCAGCACTGAGATAAGGGAACACTGACACCAGCACCTAAATAGAGAGCACTGACACCAGCACTGAGATAGAGAGCACCGACACCAGCACCGAGATAGAGAGCACTGACACCAGCACTGAGACAGAGAGCACTGACACCAGCACCGAGATAGAGAACACTGACACCAGCACCAAGATAGAGAGAACTGATACCAGCACCGAGATAGAGAGCACCGACACCAGCCCCGAGATAGAGGACACTGACACCAGCACTGAGAAAAGGGAACACTGACACCAGCACCGAGATAGAGAGCACTGACACCAGCACTGAGATAAGGGAACACTGACACCAGCACCGAGATAGAGAGTACTGACACCAGCCCTGAGATAGAGAGCACCGACACCAGCACTGAGATAGAGAGCACTGACACCAGCACTGAGATAGAGAGCACCGACACCAGCACCGAGATAGAGAACACTGATACCAGCACCGAGATAGAGGACACTGACACCAGCACTGAGATAAGGGAACACTGACACCAGCACCTAAATAGAGAGCACTGACACCAGCACTGAGATAGAGAGCACCGACACCAGCACTGAGATAGAGAACACTGACACCAGCACTGAGATAAGGGAACACTGACACCAGCACCTAAATAGAGAGCACTGACACCAGCACTGAGATAGAGAGCACCGACACCAGTACCGAGATAGAGGACACTGACACCAGCACTGAGATAAGGGAACACTGACACCAGCACCTAAATAGAGAGCACTGACACCAGCACTGAGATAGAGAGCACTGACACCAGCACCGAGATAGAGGACACTGACACCAGCACTGAGATAAGGGAACACTGACACCAGCACCTAAATAGAGCGCACTGACACCAGCACTGAAATAGAGAGCACCGACACCAGCACCGAGATAGAGAGCACTGACACCAGCACTGAGACAGAGAGCACTGACACCAGCACCGAGATAGAGAACACTGACACCAGCACCAAGATAGAGAGAACTGATACCAGCACCGAGATAGAGAGCACCGACACCAGCCCCGAGATAGAGGACACTGACACCAGCACTGAGAAAAGGGAACACTGACACCAGCACCGAGATAGAGAGCACTGACACCAGCACTGAGATAAGGGAACACTGACACCAGCACCGAGATAGAGAGTACTGACACCAGCCCTGAGATAGAGAGCACCGACACCAGCACTGAGATAGAGAGCACTGACACCAGCACTGAGATAGAGAGCACCGACACCAGCACCGAGATAGAGAACACTGATACCAGCACCGAGATAGAGAGCACCGACACCAGCACCGAGATAGACAGCACTGACACCAGCACCAAGATAGAGAGCACTCACACCAGCACCGAGGTAGAGAGCACTGACACCAGCACCAAGATAGAGAGCACTGACACCAGCACCGAGACAGAGAGCACTGACACCAGCACCGCGATAGAGAACACTGACACCAGCAGCGAGATAGAGAGCACTGACACCAGCACCGAGATAGAGAGCACTGACACCAGCACCGAGATAGAGAGCACTGGAGAACACTGACACCAGCACAGAGATAGAGAATACTGACACCAGCACCGACACCAGCACCAAGATAGAGAGCACTGACACTAGCACCGAGATAGAGAGCACCGACACCAGCACCGAGATAAAGAGCACCGACACCAGCACCGAGATAGACAGCACTGACACCAGCACCAAGATAGAGAGCACTGACACCAGCACCGAGATAGAGAGTACTGACACCAGCACCAAGATAGAGAGCACTGACACCAGCACTGAGATAGAGAGCACTGACACCAGCACTGAGATAGAGAACACTGACACCAGCAGCGAGATAGAGAGCACTGACACCAGCATCGAGATAGAGAGCATTGACACCAGCACCGAGATAGAGAGCACTGGAGAACACTGACACCAGCACAGAGATAGAGAATACTGACACCAGCACCGACACCAGCACCAAGATAGAGAGCACTGACACCAGCACCGAGATAGAGAGCACCGACACCAGCACCGAGATAGAGAGCACCGACACCAGCACCGAGATAGACAGCACTGACACCAGCACCAAGATAGGGAGCACTGACACCAGCACCGAGATAGAGAGCGCTGACACCAGCACCGCGATAGAGAGCGCTGACACCAGCACCGCGATAGAGAGCACTGACACCAGCACCGAGATAGAGAGCACTGACACCAGCACCGCGATAGAGAGCACTGACACCAGCACTGAGATAGAGAACACTGACACCAGCAGCGAGATAGAGAGCACTGACACCAGCACCGAGATAGAGAGCACTGACACCAGCACCGAGATAGAGAGCACTGGAGAACACTGACACCAGCACAGAGATAGAGAATACTGACACCAGCACCGACACCAGCACCGAGATAGAGAGCACTGACACCAGCACTGAGATAAGGGAACACTGACACCAGCACTGAGATAAGAGAGCACTGACACCAGCACTGAGATAAGAGAGCACTGACACCAGCACTGAGATAGGGGAACACTGACAACAGCACTGAGATAACGGAACACTGACAACAGCACTGAGATAAGGGAGCACTGACACCGGCACTTTAAAGCTCTTAATATATGTGAGTGTGGTAATCAGTTGTTCAATGGCATTAGTTCATTTTTTTGTGGGGGGGGGGGGCATACAACATTTTGCTATTGGGCCCTGTGATTTCTAGTTAGGCCCCTGGGTCTATCTGACCCTATATCACCAAGGAACTCTCAGTATTTAGAAACCCAGGTCATAGACTTTAGATACAACTTGCTAAACTGTCTAAAATGTTTGTGTTAAAGTGGCTGTGGCGTCGGGAGGTTAAAGGGAGTAGTTTGACTCTACGTTGGTCATTCTCCCACCCTTTTCAGATATGCAGCCATAGACCTTATTTGGTTAAAACAAAAAATATGGGTTTGTTTGTTTTTTTTAGATTCATACTTAGGTGGATGCAGCATCGGTCTGATGCTGCATCTGTCCCCCGACGCCTCTAACACTGAGAACTGAGCGATTCAACACTGCCAATCACAGCTCCCTGAGCAGAGAGCTGGTGACTGTCAGTCACAGCTCTCTGCTCTGCTCTCCTCTGCTCACTGGAGCGCCAGGCTGTGGAGGGGGCGGAAGCAGCCGACTCAGGCTCTCTACAGCTCACTAAGAGGCTGAGCCGTGTGTCGATCCAGGGATCTGGTGGATCCCGACTCCATGGTCGTGATGACGCCAAGCCTGGGCCGACTGCTGTGACGTCAGCAGACAGTGGACTTCAGCACGCTCTCTGCTGAAAACGGGTCACAGGGGTGCTATACTAACTGCACTCCTGTGATCCACAGATGAAGTACAGCCAAACAAGCTTTGGCTGTACTTCTCCTTTATTACTTACTGTTTTATTGCTTCTCAGGGGACATTCATATAAATAGTATAACAGTAAGCTTATCTTATTTCTCTTATCTGATCCAATTGCTGCTGATTCTATTTACTGCAAAACTTGTAAAAAAAACTAGTGAAACCTGTCTGGTTTATTTTGAACTAATCTGTGTCTGCATCCATATTTCTTTGCTGAAATGTCTGAAACCAGGGTGTCAGAGGTGTCAGGAGACTTGCAAGGTCAGGGCAACCATTGGGGTACAGTATCTTTAAGCGGCCCTCACGGGGGTAGCGCTACAACTACATTTTTTTCTCATCATTTTAGGTGGAGTTAGGTTTTAAATTATGATAAAAAGTGGCAGCAATAGAGCTCGCTATTAGGCTTACATCCAGGGATTGTTTCCAGTGTCTAATGACAGGGATGGATCAGGTGTGGCGCGGTGCTGTCCCAGGTGTCACAATGAAGATAAATGCTCCAGGAATTCAGCAGTTGATATCTATTTCTCAAACAATATTTTATTTTTCTCTCCTTTGACAATATTCATCGTTGGACCCTCCATGCTCCAGCTTCTATGACAAATGGGCCTTATTTATCAAAATGTCTAAGTGGAGAACTGAGAAGAATCTGTGCTACCTACCAACAAGCAACCAGATTCATTTGTATACTTCCTTCAGTACCATTCTGAGGTTGTAAAAATGTCCTCCATGTTTGCAGGTTCCTGCACACTTAGGAGGGTAAACTTTAACAACACCCCTCCCATCTCTCATCCAATGGGGTATGCAATCTGAGTCAGGCGTGCAACAGCCTTACCTTGAGTCCACTCAGGGTTTTCATTTTTAACTGAGGGGGAGTTCCTTTAACCGTCAAAACGCACTAGCTGTCTTTTAACATGTAGCGCTACCCTTGCCTTGGTCTTCCCCACTTTTGCTCTGCAGACAGTCACAAGGTAGATTCACACAGCCAGGTGCACACACTCACTTCAGCTCATTGTTTCCAATGACTAGTCTAGGATTTTTATTCTTTTGGTTTATTGGAGAACTTTGATAGGGAAGGGATATAGTGGGATACTTCCAAATTGAACTATTCACACGTGAGGACAGCTTTCTTGGTAGAACTGTGTAGCAGACTGTACAGAATAGAGCAAAGTCCCCTTTTAATAGAAGGAAATTAGTGGACTCTGCTTCTTCAAGACACCAGCTGGTGTGCCCTTTAGTTTACAACTAGTTTGCTGACTTCTAGCATCCAGGGGGGGGATTTAGCAGCACCAGTCTCTAGGATCCCTTTAGTGGTTCTGTATTCACAAGGCCCTGGTTGCAGGTCACCTTCCTCCATGATACTAGACAAGATCCATGGACATCCTCCCTCAGTCAGCTCTCAGGAAAACCACGGGTTTCAGCATTCGCTGTTCAGGCCCTCAGGTCGCCCAACTGAGGCCACATGGCAGCCTGGGCTGGGGAGAGGCCACATGGCAGCCTGGGCTGGGGAGAGGCCACCAGTGCTCCCCACTGGACCTCTCTGGAGGAAGACGCAGAGTCCATGTGCTCATCAAATATAAATAGAGGCACCCAGAATGCCTAGGTGCACCGCCCCTTGTAATTGGCCAGTGCTGTATGAATATTCATGCTCCCATCTGCATGGTTTCTGCCTATTGTCCAGCACTTTCCATAGTTGCTAGGACACAGGGAAACTTCAAGACAGCATGAGCAGCCCCACAGCACACTGAGCAGCCTACACTAAACAATCACAGCTCTCTGTTAGGCAGATAAACCAAAGACTATATTACACTCATTCTAGCACCTACCTAGGAGGGCACTACAAACCCAATATCAATAAATGAATTTGGACTCTTTTGTCTTTTGGTCTGGCACTCCTTCCATATATGCACATCTCATCCTGGTAACCTCCTGGAGTACCCACAGTAGGATAGCCTTGCCTGTTGTGAGCAGCCTAACCGGAGTCAGTGGGCTCTTCAAATGTTTCTTGCCCTCTCACTACCTTGTTTAAACTCATATCTAAGTCCGAGCACCTCACGGAATGCCTTTTTTTTATTGGGGTCTACACCCCAGAGGATATCCATAGTCTCACTGGCTTGTAGTGTAATGTAACTATGTTAATGGAAGTACCACACCACTTCCAAAAATAAATCTTTATTCCAATAAAGGTCAGGAGGACAATCAAAACAGCATGCATTTTCGGGGGTCCAAAACCGCCTCTTCATCAGGGCTTGAGATTGAAAACAATATAAATGAACTCTTTTTCACTCCTGATTGAGACTCTCCCTAAAGTTTTTCTCGGTGGTTGAGCACAAAATTGACTCGCATATTGGCTTGCTACTGGGGGCACTCGACAAAAGGAAGGAGCCAGGACCGTCAGTTGGAGACCCAAAAAGAAGAGTATCAGGGTATAACATGTTTGTTATTTTGTTAAAAAAAAAAGCTTTACAATTACTTTAAAACTTGCATAAATCTATGTATGACATATGAGGATGGCAGAAATTAGAAGATAAGATGTCCAAGCTTTTGAGAATATGGGCATCTTGGATCTCTCATTATATGCTGGCAGGCCATCAGGTCGCCCAACTGACACAGATTGACTTTGACTATGCATTTTTAACTAATTAACCTATTTGTGACAGACCCCTGTGGTACTCACATACTCTTATGCAACGTACACATGGTCGAACTTTTCGACCGGACTGGTCCGATGGACTGAGTCCGGCGGACAATCCGATCGTGTGTGGGCTTCATCGGACCTTCAACTGACTTTTCCAGTCGAAAATCTGATGGACTTTAGATTTGGAACATGCTTCAAATCTTTACATCATAACTCCGCCGGACCCAGAAATCCGCTCGTCTGTATGCTAGTCCAACGGACAAAAAACGACGCTAGGGCAGCTATTGGCTACTGGCTATCAACTTCCTTATTTTAGTCCGGTGTACGTCATCACGTACAAATTCGTCGAACTTTGGTGTGATCGTGTGTAGGCAAGTCCGTTCGTTAAAAAGTCCGTCAGAAGTCCGTCAAAGGTCCGTTAAAATTCCGTTGGAAAGTCCGTCCGCTTTAGTTCAGATTTCACTGTGCGATTTCTATATTGACAGGTGCAAATTTAATGCAATTTTTGAAGGGACTGGGCATAGCTGGAGATTACATTTGCACCGCATCCTCAATAAGCTTGCACGGGACCCTTTTTTTAACCGGACCAAAATTAATGTAAAAAGCCTTCATCGAAAATAATACTTTTTCAGATGACATGCAAATCTATGCGTTTAGGATCGCATCTGATCCGCATAGAATTTGTGGAAGTGTGAACTGGTACTTTAAACTTTTGAAAGAGTATTGGGATATATTCCATTCACCCCTTCTCCCCTTTTTCTTTTCTTCTGGTGGATAGTTCCCAGTGATGGATGATGGGGATTGGGCTGCTGTCTTTTCCGTGCGACCTTAAGGTTATTTCAGCATGTAGATAAAAAGAAAGGGGCGCCTAATGTCCAGAAAAATGTGATTCATAAAATATGGTTTGTAGACGTTTATTAAAAAGTAGCAACATGTACATCAAGCCACTGCATTTTGGGGGAATAGACTCCCCCTTCATCAGGGCTGTTGCTGCATCCTATCTAGTAGGAACAGTTCCCATGAATAATATATAAATGTAGCGCTAATAGTGAACAAATTGGAGAGTGATGAAAAAAACGTTGCCTATACAACTAAAGTTGGCATCCTGTTATCCTGGTTTCTGGAACCTTGAACCATATTTTAGAAGTAGCATTTCTCTGAACATCAGGCGGTCCTTTCTTTTTATCTAAGTCTGTATGACATAGTTACATAGTTACATAGTAGGTGAGGTTGAAAAAAGACACAAGTCCATCAAGTCCAACCTATGTGTGTGATTATATATCAGTATTACATTCTATATCCCTGTATTTTGCCGTCGTTCAGGTGCTTATCTAATAGTTTCTTGAAACTATCAATGCCCCCCGCTGAGACTACCACCTGTGGAAGGGAATTCCACATCCTTGCCGCTCTTACAGTAAAGAACCCTCTATGTAGTTTAAGGTTAAACCTTTTTTCTTCTAATTTTAATGAGTGGCCACAAGTCTTGTTAAACTCCCTTCTGCGAAAAAGTTTTATCCCTATTGTGGTGTCACCAGTACGGTATTTGTATATTGAAATCATATCCCCTCTAGCGTCTCTTCTCCAGAGAGAATAAGTTCAGTGCTCGCAACCTTTCCTCATATCTAATATCCCCCAGACCCTTTATTAGCTTTGTTGCCCTCCTTTGTACTCGCTCCATTTCCAGTACATCCTTCCTGAGGACTGGTGCCCAGAACTGGACAGCATACTCTAGGTGCGGCCGGACCAGAGTCTTGTAGAGCAGGAGAATTAGCGTTTTATCTCTGGAGTTGATCCTCTTTTTAATGCATGCCAATATTCTGTTTGCTTTGTTAGCAGCAGCTTGGCATTGCATGCCATTGCTGAGCCTATTATCTACTAAGACCCCCAGGTCCTTTTCCATCCTAGATTCCCCCAGAGGTTTTCCCCCCAGTGTATAGATTGCACTCATATTTTTGCCACCCAAATGCATTATTTTACATTTTTCTACACTGAACCTCATTTGCAATGTAGTTTCCCACCCCATTAATTTGTTCAGATCTTTTTGCAAGGTTTCCACATCCTGCGGAGAAATTATTGCCCTTCTTAGCTTAGTATCTTCTGCAAATACAGAGATTAAACTGTTTACCCCATCCTCCAGGTCACTTATGAACAAATTAAATAGGAATGGTCCCAGCACAGAACCCTGGGGAACCCCACTACCCACCCCTGACCATTCCGAGTACTCCTCATTTAAGGCAATGGAAGGAACCATGTGGTTCTGGAGGGGAAGAGTGAAGAATGGACTAGAGAGGTAAGAATTCATCCTTTTCTATTACAGGGTACCGCTGCCTGAAATAACAGGGTCACTTAATCCCATCCATTTTACGCTTCACTTGGCCTAGAAAGGGTTATGCTGACAATTTTGACAGACAGACCAATTGCAATTCACCTAACAAGCATGCCAATTATTTCTGTGCATAAGGATCAAAGCTACAAGATTCCAATTAATTATCTTTTTTTCAGTCTTCCCTCATTATTCCACCCTCCGCAGCAGCTTCAGGACACATATAAATTGTACCTACTCGCAGCGTAATATATTTTTTGATTTATCGTCTACATGCCAGGATTCAAGTAAAAGTCTGGCGGCTGCTCGGCTAACATTCAGGCAATGCAGTAATTTGATTTCGCCTCAGACGGCTTGGCCGCGCTACCCAGGATCGGCGGTTTTTCAAAGATGTTTATTTTTCTTTATTTACTATTATAATTTGGAAGCCAAGGACTTTGCCTGCCACAGTGTTGTGATTGTATCTGACATAAAATGGATTGCAGGTAATTATAGAAGGGGTGATGATGGAAAAATGTAGCCTGGAAGAATTATTTTCCTGTTTTGGGGTAAATTCCATGGGGTTCTAGCACTCAGTGTATACAACTTTTTGGGAAGAGATCCCGCTATCCAAAGAGTTACTGGAACAGACCAAGCTTGGCTTATCAGCCATGCTACTATTGTCACCTGCCAGAATTCCTTATATATGTATATATGTATTATTTTTAGATTGCACTTAAGAAGCTAGAGAACTAGCATTTGTATCTCCATAAAGTATTGGCACTTTAGAGTTTTTCCTGCTGGTAGCAGGGTGGAGTCCCTTGTTGGTCAGAATTTTCCATCTTTGGTATGGCCCCTGTCACTCAATTTGGATGTTTAGGGTGGAAATGAATAGGGAGAGCAAGAGAGGCCATCAAATGGAGATGTAGAGTATGGGGAATGTACACTTGCTTTCCCTTTGGAGGAAAGCTGGATCAAAGGTGGTCCTCTAGACCAGTGGTTCTCAACCTCAGTCTTCAAGTACCCCCAACGGACCATGTTTTGGGAACTTCCCTTAGATAAAATAGCTCTTATCAATACCATATCATTAATATTGATTTAAAGCGGTTGTGCAAAGTAAAGGAAAGCCTGAAAACATGGCCCATTGTTGGTACTTGAGGACCACTGCTCTAGACCATACTACACATGTAACAACTGACACTGAGGCAAACTACTCAAATTAAAATGCGTATTGAGTCCTTTACCATATTTATGGAGACAAATGGCTATTCACTGAAAGTGTGCAGTAAATGTTTTTGAATGTTCTGTGTCTTATTGATTGTACGAATAACTAAAGCTCTTCTTGTTGAGAATCTATAGGCAGCTGTAGTGTAATGGTTTTTTCTTCTGTTATAATTGCTGGTCTGGCTGTCTATTCTTTCTAGGAAGTTATTAGTACAGCCAGTTCCTGGGGAGTGTGGACATTAAAACCAGTTCTGGTGTCAGAGTACGTCTCAGGACAGAGGTGCGTGTGCGTCAGTTCACAGAACTGGCACTTCCGCCACTATCCAACATGGGCACGTTTAGATTCAGAGAAATGCATGCAGGCAGGTGGCATGAACACTGATGACTGCCGGCGCACATGCAGACCCGAGACTAGCACCAACCGCTCTATTTAAAGAAATAAGCAGAGGTTGCTGGATGATCTTCAGCTCCTTGTCTGTGCGAGCTTTGGCTTGATTCCTGATTTCTGTTACAGACTTGGCCTGCCTCTGGATTTATCTTCTGCTTGACTTCCTTATGTGACCCTGGCTTGTTTAAAGGACTCTACTTCTCTGATCACCTGTGTATGACTTTGGCCTGCCTCCTGACCACATTTCTGCCTTGCCCTCCTGACTTCCATGCAGGACCTTGGCTCCGGTTCCTGACCTTACTTCCTGCTCTTTCTCCTTGTCCTTGGCTTGAACCTAGACCTCTTTTACCTGCTTCCAGTACCTATGTGACATCTGGTTGGGAAACAGGTGGTGGCCTGGTGAAGGCTGACTGGTAAACCTGGTGGTGGTGGGATGGGTTCTCCGGTGAGACCACATGCCCTGTATGCTGTGACCCTGGTGACTTTCGGGTCTGGGTGCTTAGCACGGTCCCAGGCAGACTGGACCTGAAACAATGGAAAATCACGGGCCTTTCATAAATAAGTGAAGCATGTGCTTTCCAATATGGCCCATAGACCAAGGAGTGGAGAGCCGGAGCCATGGAACTGGGGTCTTGGACCCTGCATCTCTGAAAACATTAACAACCCTCCTCAACGGGGCACTGCATGCTTCCATTTGGATGGCTCACTCATTCAATCATGGAGGCTTAGCATCACACATGGGCATTACCTACAGTGGTATGAATTTCTATACAATCTGCCTGGGATCACTCATTCCTCAACACTGACACCAGCCCATCAATGCATTTTGATTTGCATAATTCCCAAAAAACAGCTGTATCGATATCCCCAAAGGAGTTGCTTAAGTTTGTTCAGTCTGTTACTCTGCCTCTCAACCCCAAAGAACTGTCTCAGCCCCTCAGGCACACCTAGCAAACAGTGTACTTACTAACACAGTAAAACAGACACAAATCTAGTGAACAGGAAGTTTGTTTACTGGTAGACTTTCCACAATCATACAAACGGTGATCTAATAACTCAATGGTCAAGAATGGCAAACTGTGGTCTGTAATAGTGTTAATCAAACCCAAAATGCAGATTTCAAAATAACGCAGTCAAACAACTTAAATAGGTCTAGAGTGGCCTATGCACTCAGGAATAAAGGGGAATCTGATCTGACTTAACAACCGTCAGTCTATTTCCCTCAAATCCTGAAATCACAGACCCAGGCAATTCAATGTGAGACAATAGGCCACAAATGTAATTTATCACTTTAACATTTAACGTGAGAGTTCCCCTTTAAAGGTAGTCACTAGGATCACTAAATTACTGATACTGAAGGAGTAACAGAAAGGGTCCTCATAATGGAGATATTCATGATCTTCAGCTAGCCTGGCGTTGGTGCACTTGGTGTCCTGTTGAGCAGGACTATAGGCTTACCTATAGTTAAAAGTCAGGAGGGACGGTTTACAACCACTTTAAATGAGCCGTAATCTGCCTGTATTTTATAGAAAAGCACTGAGACCCATGAAAAATTTACCTGAAGATGTCTTCTGCAACAGTCAATATTTACAGTGTCAAAAGTGTCATTCATATTCCTTCAAGAACATAGACACAGATTATGGTTACTAAAGCAGACCATACATGGTCGAATTTCAAACAAATTTTCTTTTCAAAATCGGAAAGTTTGTTTTTTTTGTGATCCAATGATGCCACCATTGATTTTCGAAATTCGGCCGACCAAGCCTTCAATTTCACCTCATGTTGCTACAGAAAAGAATTTTTGTGGCTGGGAATCTTCTTTTCTCTCCGTAAATTTTCTTTTCTTATTACATTTCTCGCATGATTCTCCCATCATTGATTAGAAAATCGCTTGTTTTTCTAAAAATTTCCAACATGTCCGATTCCTCAAATTTGATTGCCGCACGAAAATTGGCCATTGTTGCAGCCCACTAATGGTGCGAAATTCGTATGAAAATTCTATGATACGATTTTCGAAAGAAAATTCTTTTGAAATTCGAACCGTGTATGGCCGGCATAAGATTGCATAGTTTGCTCAGATGCTTGGCTATAGCATGTCTAAATGAGACGTGGGAGTTAATGGGAAGCAACTGATTTTTTTCTCCTTTTTTGGTTACAAAATAGGGATGAGTTGAACACCCCTCCCCGGGTTCGGTTCGCAGCAGAACTTGTGAACAGGCAAAAAATTTGTGTGAACACCGTTAAAGTCTATGGGACACGAACATGAAAAATCAAAAATGCTCATTTTAAAGGCTTATATGCAAGTTATAGTCATAAAAAGTGGGGACCCGGGTCCTGTCCCAGGGGACATGTATCAATGCAAAAAAAAGTTTTAAAAACGGCTATTTTTTTGGTAACAGTGATTTTAATAATGCTTAAAGTGAAACAATGAAAATTAAATATTCCTTTAAATATCGTGCCAGGGGGTGACCTTAGTATGCCTGTAAAGTAGCGCATCTTTCCTGTGTTTAGAACAGTACCACATCAAAATGACATTTCTAAAACTGCTCGTTGTTCTGTCTCAAGGAGCAGATAGCTAAACCTTCTTATCCCAATAACTGTAGATACCATATTTCTTTGATCTCAGTTTTATTAGAACAAGCCAGGTGAAACGACAAAATAACAGAAATAGACCTCAATAAGTATAATATTGCATACAATACAGCATACATTGCATAAACAACGATATACAGTACAAGATGAGATAATAAAAACGTACTTTTTAAGTTCTCTAAGGGGTGATGGCAATAGATAGAGAAATACATGTGTTGTTTCCTGAATGTCTTCTCACAAAATGGTGGCTGTTTCACTTCCTGCTAAGATTCTACTCAGAATTCCCTGCTTGCTGACAACTTTCTTAGTTACACATACAAATAAACAAAGAAATAGAACTGCAGCAATACCAAAAAGGAACGCTAGATGGAGCCTGCACACCACATATGATTGTCTTAAGTAAATTACACATTTTGCATGTAAATTTAACAACACAGGTACAAATAACCAGTATAAAACATCTGGTGGACAGAACACTCCCCGCCTGACATCAAGTGATGTCACTAACAGAGTCCTCTGTAGAAAGCAACAGAATAAGTTCAGTCACTGGTCTCAAGAATACTTTAGCTTCATTCTGCTGAAAGATCTTGACCTCAACCTTACAGACACGATTATCCTTGCTTGGCAGTACTTTGGTGATCAAACCTAAAGGCCACATATTCCTTAGTGTCTGGCAATCTTTCATGAGCACAACATCACCAGGTTTAAGATTAGGCTTTTCAGTGTGCCACTTTTTCCTTACTTGTAGAGTCGATATATATTGTTCTCTCCACCGGTTCCAGAAGGTATTGGCAAGGGTTTGTACTTGTCTCCATTGACGTTTGTAAAGGTCCTTCTCACAAAACTCTCCAGCTGGAGCACCGGCAAGACTAGTCTTTTGCGTGAGTAACATGGCAGGGAGGACCACTGGATCCTCAGAGTCACTTGAAATGGATGTCAAAGGTCTGATGTTAATGATAGCTGTAACCTCTGCCATAAATGTCACTAAACATTCGTGAGTAAGCCTTGCAGTTCCTACCTGTAGGAAGATAGAGTCAATAATTCTGCGGGCTATGCCTATTATCCTCTCCCAAACACCTCCCATGTGAGAAGGGTGAGGTGGGTTGAAAATCCACGTGCAGTCTTGTTCACTCAAGTATCTTTCTACTCTGAGAACATCCAAATTAGAAGGAATTTGAAGTTCTTTTACTGCTCCTACAAAGTTATAACCTCTGTCAGAGCGAATGAGTTTCACTGGGCCTGATTGCAATGAATTCAGCTAGTTCTGTGGCTAATACTGCAACACAAAGTTCCAGCCTGGGTATGGTGTGTTCAGGAAGTGGTGCAAGTTTTGCTTTCCCCATTACAAACCCTATGTGGCATTGTCCTTCAGTGTCTATGGTTTTCAGATAAGCTACAGCAGCAATTGCTTTAACAGAAGCATCCTAAAACACACAAAGTCTTTGCATCTGAACATCAGCAGATGGCAGAGGAGCATATGGTCATGGAATTTTAAGGTTGGATAGAGCTGTTAGTGAGTCCTTCCACTCTAGCCATAGGTTCTTCTTGTCGGTGGGGAGAGGGTGATCCCAATCTAGTGACTCACAGGTGAAGTCTCTAAGTAGTGCTTTACCCTGGATGGTGACAGGTGCTGCAAAGTCTAAGGGATCATACAGGCTGTTTATGGTAGACAGGACACCTCTACGGGTAAAAGGTTTTTCTTCTGTGTTTACTTGGAATGTAAATGTGTCAGATCTTGAGTCCCAAAGCAAACCAAGACTGCGTTGCATGGGAAGTGAGTCTGTGCCTAGATCTAAGTCCTTTAACTCGTTAGAATGATCTTGGACAGGTAAGGCTTCTAAAACTTCTCTACTGTTGGAAGCAATCTTGTGGAGTCTTAAGTTGGAACAAGCAAGCATTGCCTGAGCAAGCATTGCCCCCCCCCCTTACCCACCTCTTCCCTTTCCCTTCTTTTCCTTTCCCCTCCCCCCCCCCTTCTTAACCCCCTTCATATATTTTTTGAATTGTGTCCTTTGCTACATGGGAGGTAGCCCGTCCGTAGGATGAATCGTTTTTTGATCACTCAATATTTAACCAAATTTTGACACAAGCTGATTCAATATAGTGGTTGTTTTATATACTTCCATCCGATCAAGACAGCGACCCTGCTAAGTTCTGCCCTCTACATAAGATGCCACATCCTCTTCTGAAATGCAGAGCCTTCAGGACAAAGACCATCCAGGATTGCAAAGCTTTCCTCAAAGAGAACAACATCTGTTACCAGTGCTGCTCTTCGTCCACACATTTCGCCAAGGACTGTAAGGTCAGTGTCAAATGTACAGAATGTGACAACACAGAGCACAACACAGCTCTACACCCAAGGCCTACTCCAAGAACTTTTCCACCTGTTCATAGGCACAAGGAGCAAGGCGGGGAGACCAAAGAAGACTTTCCAAAAATACCTAGCAGTGGTTACCAAATACTCAGAGAATTCAGTGACCTGTGTATGGAGTTACAAGTTGCTAAAGCAGAAGGAGACTTACCTGGCCTTTCTTATCTTTGACCCTGCTAGAGGTATTAAATCCTTAGCACAAAAACTTCCTTATGAGTTACACGAAAGATGGATTACTCATGGCTGTAACTACAAACCAAAACACAATGTGCCTTTTCCACCCTTTAGTGCGTTTGTGGACTTTGTAGACAGAAAAGCAGGAATGAAAGATGACCCCAGCTTCATTTTTCCAGTGTCTTATACCACTTCTTCTGGCCCTAAACAACTCAGAGCTCCAGTAGCAGTGCACAAAACTAACATTTCTTCCCACAAATTTGCAGAGTCTCAGCCAGAGGATCAAGACAGCGATTCAAAAAATATATGAAGGGGGTTAAGAAGTGGGGGGGAGGGAGGGAGAGGAGGGGGGAGGGGAAAGGAAAAGAAGGGAAAGGGAAGAGGTGGGTAAGGGGGGGAGCAAAAATTTCACTGTTCTGTCTCAAGGAGCAGATAGTTAAACCTTCTTATCCCAATAACTGTAGATACCATATTTCTTTGATCTCAGTTTTATTAGAACAAACCAGGTGAAACTACAGAATAACAGAAATAGACCTCAATAAGTATAATATTGCATACAATACAGCATACATTACATAAACAACGATATACAGTACAAGATGAGATAATAAAAACTTTTTAAGTTCTCTAAGGGGTGATGGCGATATAGAAATACATGTGTTGTTTCCTGAATGTCTTCTCACAAAATGGTGGCTGTTTCACTTCCTGCTAAGATTCTACCCAGAATTCCCTGCTTGCTGACAACTTCCTTAGTTACACATACAAATAAACAAAGAAATAGCACTGCAGCAATACCAAAAAGGAATGCTAGATGGAGCCTGCACACCACATATGATTGTCTTAAGTAAATTACACATTTTGCATGTAAATTTAACAACACAGGTACAAATAACCAGTATAAAACATCTGGTGGACAGAACACTTGTGGCTGTAATGTATTGTTGGATCCTGGCAATACAGATACAAATCATTGAAAAAAATGGCATGGGTTCCCCCCCAGTCCATTACCAGGCCCTTTGGGTCTGGTATGGATATTAAGGGGAACCCCGAAGCAAAATTTAAAAAAAAAAGGGGGTCCCCCCAAATTCCATACCAGGCCCTTCAGGTCTCGTATGGATATTAAGGGGAACCCCATGCCAAAATTTTTTAAAAAATGCGTGGAGGTCCCCCAAAATCCATACCAGGCCCTTCAGGTCTGGTATAGATATTAAGGGGAACCCTGCGCCAAAATGTAAAAAAAAATGGTGTAGGGGTCCCCCCCACAATCCATACCAGGCCCTTCAGGTCTGGTATGGGTTTTAAGGGGAACCCCGAGCCAAATTTTTTAAAAAATGGAGTAATGGTCCCCCCCAAAATCCATACCTTATCCAAGCAATCCAACCTGGCAGGCCACAAGAAAAGGGGGGACGAGAGAGTGCCCCCCCTCCTGAACCGTACCAGGGAGGATGCTTTGGGGTCTCCCTAAAGCACCTTGTCCCTATGTTGATGGCTTCATCCCCACAACCCTTGCCTGGTGGTTGTGGGGGTCTGCGAGTGGGGGGCTTATTGGAATCTGGAAGCCCCCTTTAACAAGGGGACCCCAGATCCTGCACCCCATGTGAATGGGTATCGAGTACATTGTACCCCTGCACATTCACCAAAAAAGTGTCAAAATGGTAAAAATGACAGTAGACAATTTGGGAAAAGTCCTTGATAAAAAAAAGGTTACCCTGCCCCCTTCTGATGTCACGTAACGTCAGAAGGGGGTGGGGTCACCGTTTATGTCACCGGGTGGCCCCACCCTCAGCTTTGTAACAGCTGTCATTGCAAAAAGCCTGCAGTCAGCGGGAGCCTCCCATGGAGGTGGAGTTCTGTCCGTTTTTTTTTTTTCTCGGGTCGTCGGACGCTGTGATTGAAGATGGAGTTATATCGCGGGACACTTTTTTTTTTTTAATAAAGGACTTGTCCCAGACTGTCTCCTGTCATTTTTACCATTTTGACACTTTTTTAGGTGAATGTGTAGGAGGGAGTACAATGTACCTGGTACCCATTCTCATGGGGGGGGCAGGATCTGGGGATCCTTTTGTTAAAGGGGGCTTCCAGATTCCAATAAGCCTCCCGCCTGCAGGCCCCCACAACCACCGGGCAAGGGTTGTGGGGATGAGGTCCTTGTCCCCATCAACATGGGGACAAGGTGCTTTGGGGGGACCCCAAAGCATCCTCCCCATGTTGAGGGCATGTGGCCTGGTAGGGTTCAGGGGGGGCGATCTCTCATTCCCCCCTTTTTCTGCAACCTGCCAGGTTGCGTGCTTGGATAAGGGTCTGGTATGAATTTTGGGGGGACCCCTACGCCATTTTTTAAAAAAATTTTGGCTTGGGGTTCCCCTTAAAATCCATACCAGAGCTGAAGGACCTGGTATGGATTTTGTGGGGGACCCTTACGCCATATTTTTTTTACATTTTGGCACGGGGTTTCCCTTAATATCCATACCAGACCCAAAGGGCCTGGTAATGGACTGGGGGGGGGACCCATGCTGTTTTTTTCAATGATTTTTATCTATATTGCTGGGATCCGGCAATACATTACAGCCACGAGCAGTTTTAAATTACATTTTTTCCTTTACAAATGTCATTTTGCTGCTCTCATTCACAAAACTACGTACGGCTGCCGTGTAAGCAGCCTTACATAATATGGGGCATGGGTTCAGCCCCCTGAGCCATGATTAGCCAAAGGCACCCTGCCAATCAGCAGCTGTCAATGCAGTGCGATCTGGCAGTGCATTGACAGTCTCGCCATTCATTATGGCGCGTTCCGTGGGTGCTTGATAATGTTCAGTATTCGGCAAACGGGCAAACACCCGACGTTCGAGTCAAACTTACGTTTGACTCGAACGTTGGGCTCATCCCTAGTTACAAAGGTGTAGTGTGACTTTACATACACAAAGATGTTTCAGGAAAATCACTGGGCCTGGCTGGGAAGTGAGCCTGGGGATGCACTGTGAGTGTAATTGCAGAGTGCTGAAGCGATAGAATAGTAGCAGCAGGGTGTGATGGTACAGGAGATGCTCGAAGGAGAGACACAGCAGGTAACATGGTGTATGTGACAGATAAAAGACAGCAACTATCAGGTAGTTTACCTGTTCGCTGCCAGGAGGGCCATCGTGACATATGCTGCAACTGAATGGACCACTTTCTCAGCTTCTACTGAAGGAGTTAAAATTATCTTTGATGGGAAATAGTGGCCATTGGTGTGTTATAGGATCTGCATTTATGAAAATCCTGCCTGCCTCCCAGCTTTGCACAACCCCAGGAGAAATCTAATTTTTATCCATTTGCTGACCTGAAATTCATATTTTAACAAGACAGGTGTGTTTACTGGAGCAAGAGTGTTTTCAGTTTACTTGTTTACTGTACCATACACAACTCCAGTGATTTCACTATTGCCTCTCCTGTGTGCTGGCTTTTGGAGAAGAGGAAGAAATTTAAAAAAGTAAAGAAAAACTTCCCCAGTTAATAAAAAGTCTGTTCTTAACGACTTCAGCCCTGGAAGATTTTACCCCCTTCCCGACCAAAGCATTTTTTGTGATTTTGGACTGCTTTGCTTTAGCTGACAATTGCGCGGCCATGCAACGTTGTAACCAAACAAAATTGATGTCCTTTTTTTCCCACAAATTGAGCTTTCTTTTGGTGGTATTTGATCACCTCTGCGGTTTTTATTTTTTGCGCTATAAACAAAAATAGAGCGACAATTTTGAAAAAAAAGCTACATTTTTTTACTTTTTGCTATAATAACAATCCCCCAAAAATATAAAAAACTTTTTTTTCCCTCAGTTTAGGCTGATATGTATTCTTCTACATATTTTTGTTAAAAACAAAAATCGCAATAAGCGTATATTGATTGGTTTCCTCAAAAGTTATATCGTCTACAAATAGGGGATAGAATACTCTGAGACAATGCTCGCATGCCACCTTACAAACCTTGCAAACAACGAAGACATTACCCCGGACACCAATTATAGGTAACCCCAAATTCCCCCCGGGTCTACAGCCCACACAATTTAAAAATCTAAAGGACACCGACAGAGTCACTGCCTCTCAATTTGTGACTGGTGATAAATGGCCCACCATTGCGGAGCTTATGGACCCTTCAGGCTCCTTTCGGATTGCATTCTGGAATGCGGTGCAAATGCATCATTTCCTCCAGACCATAAAAGACCCACAACAATACACTAGACAGCTAACCACTTTTGAAGAGTACTGTTTGGGTACAGAGCCCATCCCTCAAGTACTTTCCAAAATGTATGCCTTGCTTAATACCCTCCAGGAACAGCCAACACTGGCCTGTATACGGAAATGGGAGAAAGACCTAAACCACACATTTACTATCTCACAAATTCAGAATATAATAACCCTATCCCACAAATCTTCACTATGTACTAAGATACAAGAAACAAATTATAAGGTATTAATGAGATGGTACATGACACCCAGCCGACTCCACACTATTTTTCCAGACACGCCAGAACACTGCTGGAGGTGTGGTACAGAGAGGAGAACAATTTTACACATATTCTGGACATGTCCTAAACTGACAACTTTCTGGACGAAGGTCCTCACCATATCCCAAAAATTCACTGATTTTAAGATCCCGAATGATCCAGCATTCTTCCTACTCCACGTTTCCACAATACCGATCAGAACTTACAAGAAATCCATATTACCTCATTTATTGAATGCAGCCAAATCCTGCATTCCCATACTCTGGAAACAGCAGAACCCATCAACAACAGCATTATGGCTGAAGAAAGTGGAGGACATTAGAAAGATGGAGGACCTAATACTGACAGCAAACGACAGACGCGAGACATACCAAAAAACATGAACTATTTGGAATCTATTCATCTACTGAGATGAGGGTAAATACCTGCTAGAGACCTGAACACTACTATATGTGCAGATTGAGAAAAAATGTACAAGCCGCCATCCCCGATCCCCTTCCCTCTTTCCCTCTGCCCCCCTCCCCAACCCTCCTTTGCTTTCCTCTCTTTACTAGCTTCTTTTACTCTATCTGTCTTTATAGTTTTGTTTACTTAGTTGGGAAAATGTGGAATGGAACAGGGTCATATCGAGATGCAGACAGATAGGGGATGGAAACCCCAGAACACCTCGACCCGGCAGCACCGTAATAAAGGGGTACATCAATCATTAGAAAATGACGGTTCTTTTGGTACCTGATGTATTGTAATTCCCTTGTTCATATTCATCAACACCAAGAGGCTGCGACCTCCCTTACTGTGAGATATAGTCATTGAACACAGATCTTGTTCATTCCTGAAAAACTTTAATCAAATTATATATTTGCAAAAAAAAAAAAAATAGGGGATAGTATTATGGCATTTTTATTATTAATTTTTTTTTATTAATAATGGCGGCGATCTGCGATTTTTATCATGACTGCGACATTATGGTGGACACTTTTGACACTATTACGGACCATTGTCATTTATACAGTGATCAGTGCTATAAAAATGCACTGATTACTGTGTAAATGACACTGGCGGGGAAGAGGTTAAACACTAGGGGGAGATTAAGGGTTTAAATGTGTCCTAGGGAGTGATTCTAACTGTGGTGGTGGTGGGGGGGATGGGCTATCTAAGACATGACAGCGATCACTGCTTCCGATGACAGTGATCAGTGGATCTCTGTCTTGTCACTAAGCAGAATGGGGAAATGCCTTGTTTACATAGGCATCTCCCCGTTCTACCTCTCCAAACTGCAACCGCGGGCCGCCAGCGAACATCGAGTTTCCTGGGACCCACGGGCACGCTCCCGTGGCGTGCGGCGGGCGCACGCGGCCGATAGGCGGCAAATTTAAAGAGATGTACCTGTATGCCCATTTGCCTGCCTGTGTCATTCCGCCGACGTATATCTGTGTGCGGCGGTCGGCAATCGGTTAACCTCTTCTTCCCTATATTCTTTCTACACTTTATCAAATCACCTAGGGCTATGTTATAAAGGTAGTTCTACCACTAAAATGCAGAGGCTACTTTAATGGAAGTTGCTTCCTTCTGGGCCAGAACATTGGAGGATCTCAGTTGGGGCAGCAGTGACTGAGGGACACCTGAAAATTAAAAATGTGTTCTTAACTTCTTCTACCCTATATCCTTCCTATACTTTATCGAATCATCTAGGGCTATGTTACAAAGGTGGTTCTACTTCTAAAATGCAGAGGCTACTCTAATGGAAACCACTTCCTTATGGGCCACAACCTTGGAGGATCTCAGCTGGAGCAGCAGTGACTGAGGGACACCTTAAAATAAAAAAATCTGTTCTTAACCTCCTCTTCCCTATATCCTTCCTACACTTTACTGAACTGCCTAGGGCTATGTTACAAAGATGGTTCTACCACTTACCTGTAAATGCAGAGGGTACACTAATGGAAGTCACCTCCTTATTGGCCAGAACGTTGGAGGATCTCAGTTGGGGCAGCAGTGACTGAGGAACACCTTCAAATAAAAATCTGTTCTTAACTTCTTCCACCTTACATCCTTCCTATACTTTACCGAATCACCTAGGGCTATGTTACAAAGGATGATCTCAGTTGGGGCAGCAATGACACCTTTCTGGTCTTGAAAGCAAGAGAATCCTGCCATAGGAGAAGATAAGTTGGGTCTTATCAATCGTGTCTCTGGCAAGTTGTCATCATAGTCAAAATCAGTGGGAACCAACACCAAATAATGGGATGCTGCTCCAGGATTCTGTCTATCCAGATCTGGTGACTCACACTGAAGAGTGCAGGCTGGGGGAGAGCTTGTCTCAGCTCAATGTATACAAGCATGAAGACAATAAACATCCCAAGTGCTGCACATCCACTTTGCACACCTCGCAAAGTCCAGCGATATCTATGGTAAAAGCAGCCTCAGGCTAGACTCCACCCAGGTCAGGTTCCTGCCAAATGCGTTTCGCCTTGCTCACAGAGCTTATCCATGGATGTCACTGGGCTTTGCGGGGTGTGTGGCACTTGGGACATTTCTTTTTTTCATGCCAAAATCAGTGGACCGTAGACTCATAGACTGTACTTTAAAATCCACTAACAATTTCAAGATAAGGGTCCTTTCACACGTCTGTGAGCAGATCCCCTGCTGAATCAAAGCTGAATGGGACAGATGTCACTTTTGTGATATCTATGCCCATTTTTTTTGTCCACATCTTCACAGTGGATGTTGGAGGACTCATGATGGCTCTGTGGGTGGCCAGATGTAAAAGACCTTACGTTTGTTGAGGTTTTATGCTACCTCTGATCTGTCAAGTTTAAGTCCGGAAAAATGGAAAAAGATGCATTACTTTTCTATTTTTTTTTCCGAGACCTGGATAGACCCAGAGGTAGGCTGATGTAACTGGATGCAGGTCCATCTAAAAAAAACTGATAGGTGGACCTGACTGACAAGCCCGTGTGCCTAAGGACTCATGCACACTGCTGCAAAAAACTGTGTTTTTATCAATAAACTTTTTTTTGTATGAATCTGAATGTAGATGTATTGTTTTCTATGGGCTCATGCACACAGGTATATAAAGATCAGTAAAAAAATAAAAATAGCAACACGGTCCTGCACAGACTATATTTTATGTTGTATTTGTGTCTGCTCTAATGTTTACATGCATACAGCGCTAATATACTCCATTGGAGTAAAAGAGGTGCCTGCAGCTAGGTGGCAGTAACTGTCTGCATCCTAGCAACAAAGGATGGTAGGCAAGGGTAACTGCCTGCATCCTAGCAACAGAGGATGCTAGGCAACTACATAGACTGTACTTTAACATTCTGATAATCCTAACTTTTCCAATGAGTGTGTCACAAGCCATGCTTTCTCTGTTTTCATTAATATGACATCCAAAGTGAAACTTAAAGCGGAGTTCCACCCAAAAGAGGAACTTCCACTCATTGTACTCCTTCCCCCCTCTGGTGCCACATTTGGAACCTTTCGGGGGGAGGGGGGACAGGTATCCTGTCCCCACCATTGTTAATTTTAGTCTTAGGACTAAAATGGCATTTTTGTTTTAGTCCCATTTTAGTCTTCTGCAATTGTTTTAGTTTTAGTTGTATTTAGTTGACTAAATCTCCAGTACATTTTAGTTGTTTTAGTCGACTAAATTAACACTGGTCCCCACTCCCGGGAGCCTCAGTCGTGGATATTTGCGTCACCGCTCAGGCTCCCCCCTCATTCCCCGGCTGCCGAGCCAGTAGGAGAGAGGAGCGGAGCCTCGCGCATGAGGCCATAAGGCTACACTGCCAGGTTCCCTTACTCGCAATGGAGGTGGCAGCACCCGACAGCTGATGGAAACATCAGCTGCGGTGCCAACATTGCTGAACTCCAGGACAGGTAAGTGTCCTATTATTCAAAGTCAGCAGCTGCAGTATGTGCAGCTGCTGGCTTTTAATTTTTGCATCGGTTGGCGGGCCTCCGCTTTAACAATATTCCTATTCCCCAAAAATAATCCATATACATCCACTTCTTTTTTTCAAATTCTTTATTTATATAAAGGAGTAACTTGTTTCTATTTGGTGAATATGCCGAGGATCAGGTAGGACAATACCAGTGGTGGCTGGTGCTCAAAATTTTTTGGAAAATTTTGAAAAAAAATCATCAATTGCAACCACTGTGCCATCAAACGCTGCCATTGTGCCCATCAAACATTGCCACTGTGTCCATTAAACACTGCCAGTGTGCCCATCATATGCTGCCAGTCTGCCCATCATATGCTACCAGTGTGCCCATCAAATGCTGCCAGTGTGCCCATCATATGGTGCCAGTGTGGCCATCAAATGCTGCCAGTGTACCCATCATATCCTGCCAGTCTGCCCATCATATGCTGCTAGTCTGCCCATCAAATGCTGCCAGTGTGCCATCATACGCTGCCAGTGTGCCCATCATACGCTGCCAGTGTGCCCATCAAATGCTGCCATTGTGCCATCAAACGCTGTCACTGTGCCCTCAAACGCTGCCACTGTGCCCACTAAATGCTGCCAGTTTGCCCATCATATGCTGCCAGTGTGCCCATTAAATGCTTCCAGTGTACCCATCAAATGCTGCCAGTTTTCCCAAATGCTGCCAGTGTGCCCATGTGCCCAAAAAATCATCAATTGCAACCACTGTGCCATCAAACGCTGCCACTGTGCCCATCAAACATTGCCACTGTGCCCATTAAATGCTGCCAGTGTGCCCATCATATGCTGCCAGTGTGCCCATCAAATGCTGCCACTGTGCCCTCAAACACTGCCACTGTGCCATCAAACGCTGCCACTGTGCCCATTAAACGCTGCCAGTGTGCCCATCATATGCTGCCAGTCTGCCCATCATATGCTACCAGTGTGCCCATCATATGCTGCCAGTCTGCATATCAAATGCTGCCACTGTGCCCATCAAATGCTGCCAGTGTGCCCATCATATGGTGCCAGTGTGGTCATCAAATGCTGCCAGTGTGCCCATCATATGCTGCCAGTCTGCCCATCAAATGCTGCCAGTGTGCCCATCATACGCTGCCAGTGTGCCCATCATACGCTGCCAGTGTGCCCATCAAATGCTGCCATTGTGCCCATCAAATGCTGCCATTGTGCCATCAAACGCTGTCACTGTGCCCTCAAATGCTGCCACTGTGCCAAACGCTGCCACTGTGCCCATTAAATGCTGCCAGTTTGCCCATCATATGCTGCCAGTGTGCCCATTAAATGCTTCCAGTGTACCCATCAAATGCTGCCAGTTTTCCCAAATACTGCCAGTGTGCCCATCATATCCTGCCAGTGTGCCCATCAAATGCTGCCAGTGTGCCCATCATATGCTGCCAGTCTGCCCATCAAACGCTGCCACTGTGCCCATTAAATGCTGCCAGTGTGCCCATCATATGCTGCCAGTGTGCCCATCAAATGCTGCCAGTCTGCCCATCATATGCTGCCAGTGTGCCCATCAAACACGGCCAGTGTGCCTGCCCGTCATATGCTCCCAGTATGCCCATCAAATGCTGCCAGTGTCCCTCTCGGGACACCCCGCTCACAAACCCCCCTCTCATGAATGGATCGCTGGACACACTGCTGACACCAGGTCTCACTGACCTGTCTCCTGATTGGTGGGGAGGCAGTGCAGTATGAAAATAGCGAATATTCATTCGCTATGGTCATGCAATTGGGTGGGATCAGGGCGCACTATCTGTGTTCCGAGCCCACCCTTTTTTGAAGCCTATTAGAGCCTCTGGCTCTAATCAGGTGCTTCAAAAAAAAAAAAAATACACCCTCTCCCGCCCCTGCCATAGGAATCCATGCATCCGGCGTCCTCAAAGGGGCCGGGCACATGGATAGGGAGGCGGCAGCAGGGATAGAGGGGGCGGCGCCCATGCGCCCACAATGCACGGGCCGCCACTGGACAATGCCAATACATTTCCCTCTTTGTATAAGGCTGAGTTCACACCTATGCGAATTGGATGCGGTGCATTTCGCAGGACATTTTAAAATCTGTTCATTTGAATGAGGCTGGTTCACATATGTGCGTTGCATTCGCACTCCACATTGCCCAAAAATCATGTGTGTTTTCTGGGCTTTGCGGTGCGAATTGCAGGCACATAATCCTTTATGGGAATGCATCTGATTCGCAGATGTGTTCCGTTGTGAACAAAAATTCTCTCTCTCTCCTCACTATACCTCCCCCCTCTCTCTGCTCAGCTGATCCGCAGAAAAAACAGAGAGGAATCGCTTAAAAGCTGTTTTTTTCTCTTCGCAGAGAAAACGAAGCTGGAATTCGCACCAAATTCAGCAGGTTTTTCATTGTGCTCCAGGGTGAAGCTTCATCCTCTTGGCATATGATTCTGAACTCACCCCAAAACTATAGAGGACAGTGTTGAGAAGCAAGTAAGAAGACACTCAATGCATGCTGAAAGCAAATCAGAAAATAAGGAGGATATTGACAAGCACAGGTATTTAACAAGCAGTATAGCTGTCTGCAGAAGATGGATGCTGGGATGAATATCAGACCCACTTAGGTAGGGCCCCCGGAGTGTATATAAATAGCAAATTGTTAAGTCTGGGGTGCGCCTTTAAATACCGCTATTTACATACAAATAAGTGGGAAAGGTAGCTTATGGTTGGAGTCTATTAAAGTCCTGTTTACAAAGCTTTGTGTGGTTCAGGGTTAATCATTCGCCATCACAAGGGTTGCCCCAAGATAATTGGCAGTGGGCCGCTGTGTGTTCACTGGAAGTTGTTATCCTCTTGTAAAGAAAGAGGTTATTGATCGCGAGATGCTGCAGGGATGTGGAAACTATAACAAGAAGCACGCAGGTCACTCCCTCAACCCCGGTGCTTAATTCCCCGTTTGTAACACGATTGATGATTTGTCTCAAGAGGCCGAGCAGCAATGGGCTGAGAAAGCACGTCAGGGCGCTGCATAAGAATAGACACCATCTGGCTTTTCATGTACTTTAAAATAGAAGTTGAAACAATCAGGGCCTATATACAGTATATATAATGATTGATACGTTACTTAGAACACGTCAGCACTGCTCCCTTCATAGCACACACCATCAGCTTCAGTATAATGTGACCGCTGGTGTCAACAAGCTCTCAAAGCTCACAACTTATATGAGAGCAGGCTCACAGTTGCAGTGCAGTAATTTAACCTCTTGCTTACTGGGCACCTAAACCCCCCTCCTGGCCAGACCAATTTTCAGCTTTCAGCGCTGTCACTCTTTGAATGACAATTGAGCGGTCATACAACACTATACCCAAATTAAATGTTTATCATTTTTTTCCCACAAATAGAGCTTTCTTTTGGTGGTATTTGATCACCTCTGGGTTTTTTTATTTTTTGTTAAAAAAAATTAAAAAAGACAGTATTTAAAAAAAAAACAAATACAAAACCGTTTTATATTTTGTTAATACATTTTGCAAACAGGCCATTTTTCTTCTTCATTGATGTACACTGATGAGGCTACACTGATGGGCACTGATAGGCTGCACTGATGGGCACTGATAGGCTGCACTGATGGGTACCGATAGGCTGCATTGATGGGCACTGATAGGCTGCACTGATGGGCACTGATAGGCTGCACTGATGGGCACCGATAGGCTGCATTGATGGGCACTGATAAGGCGACACTGATGGGCACTGATAAGGCAGTACTGATAGGCACTAATAGGCGGCACTGGTGTGCACTGATGAGGTGGCACTGGTGGGCACCGAGAGGTGGCACTGATGGGCGGCACTGAAAGGCATTGATAGGTGGCACTGAAGGGCACTAATAGGTGTCACTGATAGCTGGCACTGATGGGCACTGATAAGGCGACACTGATGGGCACTGATAAGGCGGTACTGATAGGCACTAATAGGCGGCACTGGTGTGCACTGATGAGGTGGCAGTGATGGGCACTGGTAGGTGACTTTGATAGGCAGCACTGCTAGGTGGCACTGATGAGGCACTAATTGGCACCACTGGTGGGCGTTGATAGGTGGCACTCGTGGGCATTGATAGGTGGCACTGATGTACTGGTGGGCACTGATTGGTGGGCATTGATTCGTGGCACTGGCAGGCAGTACTTGTGGGCACATATGAGGCGGCTTCGCCTCTCCCTGCTCGGGACTGATGTCCCTTCAACAGAGGCCGGTGATCGGCTTTTTTTTCTCCTCACACTGTCAGCGTGAGAGGAAAAAAGAAACCATTACCAATCTTCTGTTTACATCACGTGATCAGCTGTCATTGGCATTACTCCAATCTGTGATCACCCGAGTCCTTTAGGGGGGCGTGGCCAGCTTGCAAAAAGGAGAACGTCTATTGACGTCCTCCCGTCAAAGCAGATCCATGCTGTAGCCATCATTCAGCTATAGCGCGGATCTGAAGGAGTTAATATAAAATCCCCCTTGGATTAAAAAAATCAGGAGGCGGCAGGATCTTAACATCTGGCAGCTACTGCCAGGCCACCCTCTAAGAAAGTGATCCACTGTGCATCACTTTTCAGCAAGCGACAGGCACTGCCACCAACCTGAAGGAGCCATTATGCCACATACACATGAGCGGAATTTCCTTCGGAAAAATCTTGGGTGGTTTTTCCGACAGAATTCCGCTCAAGCTTGGCTTGCATACACACGGTCACACCAAAGTTCGCTGAACTTTCGTCAAGAACGCGGTGACGTGAAACAGAAAATGAAGAAGAGAAAATGAAGTTCAATGCTTCCGAGCATGCATCGAATTGTTTCCGAGCGAGCGTAGGAATTTTGCGCTTCGGAATTGATACAGACGATCGGAATTTCCGATCGGAACTTTTTCCGACCGAAAAATTGAGAACATGCTCTCAATCTTTTGCTGGCTGGAATTCCGCCAGCAAAAGTCCGATGGAGCATACACAGGGTCGCATTTTCCGACCAAAAGCTCTCATCGGTCTTTTGTTTCATCAGACCAGAGAATTTTGTTTCTCAAGGTCTGAGAGTCCTTTAGATGCCTTTTGGCAAACTCCATGCAGGCTGTCATATGCCTTTTCCTGAGGAGTGCCTTCCATCTGACCACTCTACCATACAAGCCTGATTGGTGGAGTGCAGCAGAGATGGTTGTTCTTCTGGAAGGTTCACCTCTCTCCACAGAGAAACGTTGGAGCTCTGTCAGAGTGTCCATTAGGTACTTGGTCACCTCCCTGACCAAGGCCCTTCTCCCCCGATCGCTTAGTTTGGCCAGGTGATCCACTCTAGGAAGAGTCCTGGTGGTTACAAACTTCTTCCATTTACAGATGATGGAGGGCACTGTGCTCATTGGGACCTTCAATGCTGTAGAATTTTTTCTGTACCCTTCCCCAGAACTGTGCCTGTCTCGGAGATCTACAGACAATTCCTTGGACTTCATGGCTTGGTTTGTGATCTGATATGCACTGTTAACTGTGGGACCTTATAGAGACAGGTGTGTGCCTTTCCAAATCATGTTCAATCAACTGAATTTACCACAGGTGGACTCCAATCAAGTTGTAGAAACATCTCAAAGATGATCAGTGGAAACAGGATGCACCTGAGCTCAATTTTGAGTGTCATGGCAAAAGGCTGTGAATACTTATGCACATGTGATTTTTTTTTATTTTATTTTTTTATAAATATGCAAAGATCTCAAACAAACGTCTTTCACGTTGTAATTATGGGGTATTGTTTGTAGAATTTTGAGGAAAATAATGAATTTAATTCATTTTGGAATAAGGCTGTAACATAACAAAATGTGGAAAAAGTGAAGCGCTGTGAAGGCTTTCCGGATGCACTGTAATGAGCCTCAGAAGACCAGAAGGTTAATCACAAGGTAAGGGACCCTTTATATTTTCTATACTGAAATAAGAAACATACATAAAGTGTACAGATTTTGGATAGAGGAGAGAACAACTGTTTTTAATTGCTGTCTGTGTTCCCAGCGATAAGATTTCTTCTCACTTCATGTACAAGAAATCAACGTAAATTTCTCCAATTGGGACATACGTAGACTGCAGGCTGCAGAGATGTCTGATCCTTACTTGCCTAGGGATTCACAAGCTTTCAGCTATGGAAGTCTTTAAATTGTGAACTTTCCAATCCAGCATACGTGTTTTGTAAATTACTGAATCCTTAAGCCAGAAATAAGATGACAACCCTGTGAGGCTATCAGTATAGGACTAGGTTTGGTTCTTTCCTCCAAAGTTTAATGCTTCTTTTTTTTGTAAAATCTTTATTTGTGACAGACAAGGCGTTACATCTCAGTAAGCAGTGCCATTGGCATGAGCAGCAAATGTTGCACAAGTCATATATTTCAAAGTATAAAACATGTAAAACATAAATTACATAATTAGAATAGGTAGTATCAATAGAAGTGTGAAAGGCTTAGCAATCATGTAACAGGGCGGCAGCGGGGCACCCTCCCTTACAGGGAGTGAGGGGAACTCCAACCGCCCCATTTTCTACATTTACATGTCCCCTTAAGAGGAGTTGTAGTGTGGGAGTGGACAAGTCAGCTTTCCAAACAACAAGTAGTTTGTGGTGTGTTAAGAAGAGTAAGGGCTGGGTCTCCTGGGTGGAGCTCAAGGGAAGGGGGGCAACTATGGGCCTCCAACTGACCTCACCCCGCACACCACCCATACCAGGGCCACCCTAAGGTAGAGTGCTTGCTCCATGGTGGCAAAACTATGCCAACACCCGGGTGAGCTGGCTTTTTCATGGTAACAAGCTCTCCAGCTTGCCGGTCTAGCTGGCATGTCCACGCACCACTCACCACCAGATACATGAACAAATAAGCAACCATTGGTCAGGGGACCAGAGTAAGTAGAGGTAAATGTGAAAAAATGATAGGGAGAAGGAAAAGGAAGACAGGATAACTGGAACATACCTGGAATCTCGCGTCCAACACCACCTCTCACGCTCCACCTCTGATGCCACAGTAAAATATGAGGAGTAACTGAAAGAGAAAGATTATTTCCCCCCCACCTCAGGTGGCTAGATTAGGTCTCTGTTCTCACTTGTGGGGTCTGAGGGCGTCGCTTAAGAGATGGCTCTGCCAGTTCCAGTCGGGCCACGACCAAGCTAGAGGACACTTGTCCTGGGTCGGAGACATATGTTATCCAAGCTGACCAAGTGCTGGAGAAGTGGTCCCGGGCACCCCTGCAGGTGGCGATCCACTCCTGTGTTTCCCTTATTTCACTCACTTTTCTCCTCCATTCCTCCCTGCCAGGGATTTTTGTTCGTTTCCAGTATATGGGGAGCAGCCACTTAGCTGCATTCAATAAGTGAGGCAATAGACTTCTCCTATATTGGCTAACTGGCATGGAAGGAATGTGCAGAAGGAAATGAACTGGGGAGAGAGGGACGTCCAGGTCCATAATGTCCTTAATCTGGGACCTAATGTCCTCCCAATAGGGTCTAATCACCAGACAATCCCACCAAATGTGCAGGAGTGTACCCCTGTGACCACAACCTCTCCAGCACCGGTCCGAAGTGGATGGATATATTTGTGCTAAGTCTGCTGGTACATGGTACCGATGTGACAGAATCTTATAGTTAATTTCCTCGGTTTTGGAGTCAATAGAGCTGGACCGGGTAAATTGGTAAAGGTAGGACAATTGGGTTGGGGTAAAAACTAGCCCCGAATCTCGTTCCCAGGATCTGATGTATGTGGGCTTAACTGCGGAAGCGGCAGAGCCAATCAGACGGTACAGTTCGGAGACCATATGTGGGATCGTTTTTTCTGCTATAAAGAGGCGTTCAAAGGGCGTAAGAGTAGCGATATCTCGTATGAAGCGTCTATGAGTTTAAAAAAAGTAGTGAAGTTGCCTATACCACCAAAAGTCCAATGGGAAACTCCCGTGCTGGTCCCGTAGGGTCTCTAGAGGCAATAATTTACCATCCTGCAGAAGTTTACCACAGCTGGCATTGGTATCATCCACCCAGGGGCCAAAAAATTCCACCTGTTCCCCAGGAGGGAACCACAGAAACCCCTCCAATGGGGCCAGTGGGGACACAGGGGGTGCCGGGGCCAGTTTAATGTTGAGGTGATCCCAGGCTGCTAAAGCCTGGGTCATCAATGGGGAGGTAAAGTCCGACAACCCCCTGTATTCCCGAGCCAGCCACGGGGCGTAGGACAGGTTTCTGCCCACCATGTATTTCTCCAGGAAGACCCAGAGTTTGGATTGAGTGTGGAAGCGCCAGTTGTGTATCCTCTGGAGGACAATAGCCCTATAATACTTCTGGATGTCTGGTAGACCTCCTGCTACTCTTCGGGCGGCTCAGCACTCTAAGCGCAACGCTCAGCCTCCGATTATTCCAGACAAAGCTCAATAGCATGCTGGACATTTGGGTAAAAAAACCTATAGGCAAGGACACAGGTATCATCTGCATGTAAAACAGTATTTGTGGGAGGATATTCATTTTTACAATGTTGATTTGCCCTAACTAGGTGAAGGCTGTCTTAGTCCAGTGAGCTAAATCTTTTTTCACTATTGCCATCAAAGGGGAGTAATTGGCTGCATATAAGGTGTCGAATCTATCCGTCAGCTGAATGCCCAAATATTTCAGGGATAACTTAGCCCATGTGAATGGGAAGGCTGCTTGTAATCTGCTAGCAAGGGAGGGTGGTAGCTGAATAGGAAGTATCTCAGATTTTGTGTAATTTTAAAGTTAGAAAGTGTCCCAAAATGTCAGAGTTCTCGCATCATGTTAGGCAAGGAGATCAGGGGGTCCATGAGGTGGAATAGCACATCATCGGCATACGCCGAGAGCTTGTGGTCCCTATGACCAACCGTCAGTCATTTGATATCTGTGCTCGCCCACACAGTGCGCAGAAAAGGTTCAAGCACCAGGGTGAAAAAAATAGGTGAGACTGGGCACCCCTGTCTAGTGCAGTTTCTGACTGAGAATCTGGGGGAGAGGAGTCCATTGACCTTGACCTGAGCATTCGGATCCGAATACAGGTCCATGTCAGCAAATGCGTTCGTAGCCCCATTGTCTCTAGCACTGTGCGTAGGTATGTCCAGTCGACCCGGTCAAACATTTTCTCTACGTTGATGGACAAGATCAGGTGGGGGGAATCCGTGGAGGTATGTGCACAGTGAATAAGTTGTATTGCCCCGATGGAGTTGTCCCTAGCCTCTCGACCCGCAATGAACCCTGTCTGGTCGGGGTGAACAATAAGTGAGACTAGGTGTTTCAGTCTGGTTGCAAGGATTTTCATTAAAATCTTAATATCCACATTAAGGAGGGATATGGGTTGGTAACTTTGGGGCATAGTGGGGTCCATCCCGTTTTTGGGGATCACTGAGATATGAGCCAATAGTGCCTCCGTGGGGATCGCGGTGCCCTCTGCTATAGAATTGAAGTAACCACACATCGACTCTCACAGCAGGGGTAAGAATGACCATAAGTATGCCTCTGTGAACTCGTTAGGGCCAGGACTCTTCCCATTAGGCAAGGACTTCACCGTTGACTCTATCTCAGTAGGGGTAATATGGGCCTCCAAGGTAGAGCACCGCTCGTCAGTCAATGGGGGAAGGCCAGAAGCGGTCATGTAAGCTTGAATGGCAGTCAGTTTCTCTGCCTGAGCATCTGGGGTCTGGTCTAAGTCCAAGTTATAAAGGGTAGCATAATAATCACGAAAAACCAGAGTCGATTTGAGAGGACCTGACTGAGAGCTCATCAGAGGATAGGCGCAACTTATGTACATACATCAGCATGCATCTCTTCCTGAGAGCTCTGGCCAGCATTTGGCCACATTTATTGCCGTGCTCATAATATTTATGCGACATGTATCGTAATTGTTTACGTGCCTGAAGATCTAATAATCATAGGAATAGTTCTCTCAATTCAGTCAGTTTTGTCAGGGCCTTTGGGTCACCGTTATATTTATGCTGAAGTTCTGCCTGTTGGAGGGCCTGAAGTACCCTGTTGAAATCAGCTTGATGGGCTTTCTTAAGCTTGGAGCCCAAAGAGATCAGTTTGCCCCTCGCCACCGCCTTATGACCCTCCCAGATGATCCCCTTATTCATACTCTCCGTAGTATTCTCTTTGAAGTAATGGGTCAGGACATTCGTGACTCCAGAGACCACTGCTGCATCATCCAGCAAGGATTAATTTAGTCGCTACTACCAGGTCCTATGGGTACCCGGCAGCAAAGCTAGTGTGGTCGTCACTGGGGCGTGGTCAGAAATAGTTATATTCCCAATGTCTGAAGCCTGCAACAGCTCTAGAGTCAGATAGTCTACACAGAGAAGATCTACACGGGTGTATACATCATGCACCTATGAGTAGTTGCTGTAATCTCTGTCTGAGGGGTGAAGCATGCACCGGCTGTCTATCAGGCGGTTAGTCTGTAGGGATCTACGGAAGTGTTTAAGGAAGGCGTGGGAGAGGGAGGGACGCCGGTGTGACGTGCCAAGCAGTGAGTCTGGGCTAACGTTAAAGTCGTCCCCTATGATCAGGGAGCCCTCTCTGAAGTCCGCTTACCTGTCTATAAAGGTAAGTTGGTTGGAATTGGGGGCGTAAATCGTAGCAAATGTGAACTTCTGTCCCGTAATAGTCCCCTTTAAGAAGACGTACCGACCCTGAGGATCCACCCTGCTCCCTGTGACTTGGAAGGGGCAAGACTTGTGTATGGCAATAGCCATGCCCATGGATTTCGTGACCGGTGAGTTGCTCAAGAACCATTGTTTATACAGGTGAGTAGGCAGCTTGGGCACCGAATGGGGGGTGGTGTGTCTCCTGCAAGAAAACCACCTGGGCCCCTAACCGCTTTAGTTTCCAAAACAACTTGCTATGCTTGCATGGAGAACAGAGACAATGTACATTATAGGAAGTTACCTTAAGTGATTCCGTAGGTGATCCGCAGCATGAGTGGTGGAGCAGGAGGCAGTTCCTGTAAAGAGGTATGGAGCAAGAGAAAGGAAACGAGGGAGAGAGAAGAAAAAACGGTGAGAAACATCAGAACAGGCATAAAAAACATAACATGTCAATGGTAACAATACTCATGAAATACCTGGGGGGGTGGGCCCCGGGCTCGACCCCGCTAGGGGAAAGCCCCTAGGACCCGACCCCTTTTCCCAAAAAGGAAATATACCTAGTAAGGTACAGCCTACGTGGGGAATGCGGACCAACATGAGAGGGAAGGTCCTAAACTTCAGCCTCAGTCTACCACCGCCCATCGGTTGTTTGTCTGTTAACAAGGGGGGAGAACACTTGAGTAACTGTGGGGTTCTGTTTTCAGTTAGGTCAACCACTAAGGTGCGTGATAGACATGGAGGATCATTGTCCATTAAGCTGGTAGAATCGTGTGTTCCACTAACGAGTCACTCAAAGGCACATGAATCCATATCGCCACCCAAAGCATGGTGGCGGCCTCTGAAGGCCTAGACCTCTCTCAGAGAGCAAAAAACTAGAAAATGAGAAAAAAAATGTAAGAGAGGTCAAAACAGGTACGGGGAGAGGAGTGGTGGAAAGTGTCCTTTCAGTCCCTGGGGAAAGCATGGCCTAAAGGAGAGGCAGAGGGCGGACGTCTGCGGTCTCTCTTGCGACTTCGCGGTTGGCTGGGAGCCAGGGATGAGGGAGTTGAACAAGGGGGCATTCCTGTAGTCCCCTCCAGTCCGGAAAGTCAACTGGCTCGAGTCCCAGGGTGGCCAGGAAGTGTGGGAAGTCATCCTTGGTGCATAGCGTAGCTTGTCTGCCATCTTTGGTCGCCTCCAGGTAGAAGGGGAATCCCCAGCGGTAAGGCAGGCCTGCTTTTTGGATAGCTTCTAGCAGGGGGTGGAGGGCTCTGTGCTGCATGAGGGTGAGCCTGGAAATGTCCTGGTAGAAGAAAAGGTGTGCTAGGCTATGTAGAAGAAAACTTTTGAGCTGGGCTATGTATTCCTTAAAGGCCTTCTCAACCCTGGTAGTACATTTCTCTAAATCATCCCAGGTGGGGAGGGACCAGATATGGCTTTTTATGTCCTCATCTCCCATGTCTGCCATGTCAGAGCCCCTATAATGTGAGGCACAGGATGAGGATCCCAGGGAGGCTGGAGGGGCAGAATCACTCACCAACCTCAGAGAGGGAATCTGGGACTCCACATGTTGCTGCTGGGCCGCAACTCGCTGTGCAGCCTTTGCAGCATTGGTAGCTTTCGGCGTCGGCGCCATCTTAGAGGCTTCATGTCCCAGTCCACAGGTCTCACCAAAGAAAGCATCCAGCTGCTCCTGCCGGGTCCCCTCCGCCCTTGGCTGCTGGGAGAGGTGATATCTCCCCTCTGTGCTAGTGATTAAGCCGCGGTGGGTATGGAGCCGAGGAGATGCATGTCCTCACTCCTCCATAGTCAAGCCACGCCCCCTAATGTTTATTTTTTTATGCAATTTGTTTTGGCTGTTTTGCAGGTTAATTCTATCACCGACCACCATCTACGAAGAAGAGAGTGTCCTATTCATACAGAAGGGAAGCTTTTGTGTCCTGTTCCTACTGTAATTTTTGAAACCACCAAACGTTTTAACCGCTATGATTTTCTTCCCTGTAGGTGTAATGCTTTTGTAGCTCCCCCTGACCCCTAGCAATAGGGAGGACTGACATTTCACCTCAGGGTACTGGTTCGTAGGCATGGTGGGTGTGAAAATTTGTAGAAAAAATGGGTGACAGTCACTTTTAGAATGCAAAAGTGAGTTTATTGCTCATAACAGAAGAAAATGTGGGAGAGTGGGTTAGGGCACAGGACACCCCAGAACAATATGCAAAAAGATCAGCAGACTCTAAAAATAACAGCACAGGTAGACAGCAATACAGAACAAGGGCTTAGGCCTGCACCCAATGTTCTGTATCTACAAAGCCACAGCTGTCTCCTATAGCAACAAAACTCACAGTACTGTACAGAGTTTCCCTGGATGAGTTCCCCTTGATGTTTCCCCAGCCTCTTCACAGTTCCCGGCTTATGAAGAGTCTCCTTTGGTACTTCATCTCAGAACTCTCCTTCTCCCCCTGCCCTCAGGCAACAAGAGGTCCTTGCTCTCTGGAAGATCCTCTCCCATGCCCCCAGGCAGCGACCTCAGCCAGGCTAGTTACAACCCAACAAAGCTAAATTTACTAGCAGCCCTGTTTAAGACAAGGGTGCTACACTTTTATGTGTAGGGAATAAATAATTCATAAATAAATAATGATACGCTTACATTTTGTTGTGTTATTGTGTTTTAATATTAACAGAGGAGATGCCTCTCTCCTGACCAGCCCTTGCAACATAAAAGCAAATAGCAGCCTCAGCCTGCATGTCTCCACTAAACCACTCCCTCTGACACATTTCGCTCTGCCCACTGGGGGCTTAGTCATAGGGTCAGTCTAATAATCATCTCTATAATTAATTAATTATATTCTGATTTATTAACCAAATTCTTACAATTTTTATATATATATATATATATATATATATATATATATATATATATATATATATATATATGTGTAAAACAATAGTGCAGCGCCAATATATAACATGAACATATAAATTGCAATCTTATGAAACCATAAAAACAAAAAAACATGAGGTAAAATGGTGCAAAGAGTATTCAATAGTAGTAAGAAGAAATTATTCCAGTAATACTGATAATCTTAAATTTGTACAAATGGTGATCAAAGTATTCAATCACCAACATCAAGTGAATTAAAGGCTTACCAGAGTGAATGGCTACTGTTACAGTAGCATAACCATCTATAAGTGCCGGTTCACAAAGGGACGGCTTCAAAGTCGTCCGACTCTGAAGCCGCCCCGTACATTGCGACTTCAGCATGGCTTATAAAATGACTTCTGTATAGAAGTCAATGCAAGCCACTCTGAAGTCGCCCCAAGTTATACAGGAGCCTTGAGTCGCTCCTATTAGAATGGTTCCATTGCAATGCATGGAGCACAACTTGTCAGGCAGCTAAGTCGTCTGACAGGTCGTCCCTGTGTGAACTGGCACTAAGTGAGAGAGCAATCAGGACGGTGCTCAAGTGACCAAACACCAACGACAAGTGGATTAAAAACTCCTAGTATATTCCAGCTAGGGATAAATGAAGTTTACTAGGAGCCCAAAAAGTTCTATATAGTTATCACGTGCCTGGACCCAGAGCCTGATATAAATGTTCAAAGTCAGTATTTTAGCAAATCCCATTTCATGGGTGTACCCTTTTGGGTACAAAGTTCTCTACAGCATCTGGTCCAACAGACCCTTTCTATACCTATACATTTACCAGCCACAGCCCTTTTTTTTTAATCTCTGTGCGGTCTTCACATTTAGGATTCACAGCCTCCTTAATAAACGGGCTCAGAGTTTTAATTGTATTCATGGTCTCTAAAGTTTCATTGTGCATTGTATAGATCAAGAGTTTCTGTAGCCTTTATATGATCACCTGATGGGAGACCAACAGTGCCTACTATGAGGTCAGCTGTTGGCCCAATAAACCTGCTTCTGGATAAAGCCAGTTCATGACATGTAGCTTATTTGAATCATTCCTCCAAGAACAGATCCAGGAATAATTCACAGTCAAAGGCAGTTCTATCTTTTCTTCACTTTTGCAGCTAAAGTTCACAGATCCTTTCCCTTCACCTTTTAGATCAGTGGGTGTATATTTCTGAGGGAGATGTGACCTCATCTGTGGCCTTTGGCATCAGAGTTATCAGAGGCCGCAGACATACCAGAGGAAATCATGATCAAAGAGTGGGAACATGCTGCAGGATTGGTTAGAGACTGGAGACATCCTGCAGAACACAGTGAGGTACTAGATAGACATGTTACATGAGACTAGAAGAGATCACTTCAATCACCCCCTTACATATCAGTGCTCCCACTCTAACTACTGACCTCTGGGTCCTAACTTCAACTCTCAAAAAGAAAGGGAGGTGTAACTGTTCACATTAAAATCTACCTTTCTGTTTATATAGGCTCTCCAAAATTGACAGTAAAGCACAGAGCTGTAATACGATTCACTCATATTAGAGCTTACTCATAGGTTTTGAGAGTTGGAGTTTGAAGAGCAACCAGTGACCCCTGGGAGCCTGCTCTTCCTGAAGTCGGGGATTGTGGAGGAGCAGTGTCTGGAGCTGAGTGTTTTGTTTCCCATTGCTGAACTTTGGGGTCCAAGGGCCACACAACAAGAACTAAAGGGCCGCAGGTCTGACATCAAGGTCCTGGATGCTATTTGTAGGCACAGCTCATATGAATGGAAGCCCCATGGTGGTTCAGGGGTTAGGGGGGACACCTTGAAAGATCTGAGAAGAAAAATGTGTTGCATGAAGTGTACTGCCCCACACAAAAAAAGTGTGAGTGGCAAAAAAATTGATGTGGCTTCACAGTATTTTGCAGTAGTATTTTGTAGTATTGCACCTTTTTTCCCTTTGCTTCACTATGTGTTAGACAAATTAGGGCCTACGGTACAGAGAAAGTGGGAGAGGGATAAACCCCAACGATGACGTGAGTGCCAGTAAAACAAGCCCCATCGTTGTCCAAAAATTAGAGAAGGAGCTAATTGTAGCAAGCATGTTGTAATGCAATTACTCCTTTTGGCCACAAGATGGAGACAGAGAGATGCTGAATGGTCCTTCCAGAAAACAGAGAGAGAGAGAGAACACTGGGGAAAAGGGGAGTTTCAAGAAGTGCTGAAGGGACAGAAGAGAGTGAAGTACTGAGGTAAAGGAGAGAGAGACTCTTGAAAGGAGACAGAGGAGAGGAGATTGCTTAAAAGAAAGGGAGATACCAAGGCTCAAAAAGTCCTTTGCTGGGACACAGTGACACTTAACAGTGAGGAGAGGAGGAGTGTGTGAGGGGAAGGAACTGAGGTGCCAGAGTGAGGAGAGAGACACACGCTGACACCAGGGACTGTGTGCCCCAACAGAGGAGGAGGCATATCATGAAGCCCGGAAGTAAGAGTCTGTGAGGATAATAAAGAGAGCAGTCTGAGGAGAGGGAGAGAGAGAGAGAGTGTGGTGAGGTAACAGGTGTGAGGAAAACTGCTGAGACTGAGGAGACAGAGAGAGAGACTCTGGCAGCATCAGAGGGGGAGCTCTACCAGAGACTGCCAGGAGAGTGTTGCCTGGAGACAGAGGAGTGAATACGCCTGAGGGGAGCCAGGAGCAGAGACAGCCATGTGGTCCACTACTATTTGGTCCAGGGATCCTACTCAGCAGCCCAGCACCACTCATCTCAGCAGAGACGACCTACACCTTTCAGGGATCGAGATACCCATCCGGGTATTGGGTCGGCTGCTGCCTGTTCACCTTGCGAGTTTCGCTGCCAGTCATCTCGATTGGTCATCAGCAAGAGATGCACTGCCTTACAACATCGCTAGGAGCATCAGGAGCCTGAACCAGCACCTGGGACTATTGTTGTGTCATCGCACAATGGACTGGTGAGCGGGTGTAAACCCAACATCCTTTTTGACACCATACTGACACTGCATGCAGACACCAATTTCCCTTTTTAGTGTCACGGGTGCTTGTTTGGAGCTGCCATCTCTAGTAGTTTGCCCTTTAAATCTCTACCCAATGGAACATTCTAGAGGATTACTGTTCCATGCAAGCTTGTTTAAACCTTCTCTTAAAACTAGGGCCCCACCATTTGCTAGCAGAAGACACTAGTATTCTTTACCTCAGGACCTGCAACATTACAGAACTGTGCTTACTGTACTTGTGTAACCCTTTTCTTTTTGTTGTGTGTTTGCCTCTCAAAGGTGTTTGTGGCCCAGAAGGATCTAAGAAGTTGACAAGTCTTCTCTCCTCCCTCTCAGCGCCTGTGTTAAGGGCATATAGATTTCTATACCTGCAGTTGCTAAATATTGAAGGTTGTCTTTTCTAATGTATTAATTATTTGTAGCAAGGTTTAGCAGTGTTGTAAGTTTCCATATGCTTTCAACCGTGCTAATATATTCAACTTGTTTATCACTACCAGGTGTGTGTCTATTTTTGGTGATAATCCACAGCCAGGATAACGGTATTTACCACGTGTCCTTAAAAGTATTTGCAGTAATTTTATTTAACCAGGTGTGTCAGAGGGGCTGAGGTCATTCTTGGAGTTGAGGCGGAGATCAGAGAATCCAAATTCACCAAGCGGCTCCTGGGGGGGTTTGTCGCTACATAATTAAACTACATTCATCCTAAAATTAACTTATTACCTAGCACATGTTCATTTTAGGATGTATGTAGTTTAATTAGCGCCTGCTTTATGTTTTTTGTTTGATTTATTAGTGTGATTCACACTTAAAGGGGCAGCTGTCACACGCATTTACATAGGGTTGGCGCATTTTATATTTTGAAATAATTCTTTATTTTTGGTGTCAGTGGGATTAAATACATTTTATTAGTTACATAATGTAGTTAGTTACATAGTCGGTAAGGTTGAAAAAAAAGACACCGGTCCATCCAGTTCTGTGGTGTGTGTGAAAAATGCTGGTGTCAGTGGAGGTAAAATAATTCCATTGATGGTCTCAGTGGGAGTAAAATAAACCACATAATTGCTGTTAGTGGAGATTACAATAAGTCACATTATTGGTGTCAGTGGGATAAAGAAAATGTCATATTATAGGTGTCAGTGGGATAAAATAAGCCACATCATTGGTGTCAGTGTGAGTAAACTAAGCCACATCATTGGTGTCAGTGGGAGCAAACTAAGCCACATCATTGGTGTCAGTGGGAGCAAACGAAGCCACATCATTGGTGTCAGTGGGAGCAAACGAAGCCACATCATTGGTGTCAGTGGGAGCAAACGAAGCCACATCATTGGTGTCAATGAAAAAAAAAAGGCCCTGCTGGTACTATTGGGAGTAAAATAGATCCCAAGTCATTGGTACCACTGGGATTAAAATGTACCTCAAAACATTGGTGTCAGCAAAATTAAGAATATATTGTTACCATAGATGTTAACCTGGAAAAAATGACAGCATAATAAGTGAAAATAGACAGGAGGGGTCACCACTAAAAGTGGGCGTGGCTAATTAATTATAAGATTTGCTTATTACAAATACACATGCTAAAAGGGACAGAAAGATAATGCATAATACAATATATTAGTGTGTTACAGAAAACAGAGTAAACACAGTAACAATCTAGTTGATAAAAGTTGTCATTTTCAGTGATTTACTGCGAAAAAATAATAATTGCTGAGCTTGAAACATAATTATGGGACACGGATTTTAAAAGGTTATACCACAATCTCAGGAGCAGTTCCGGCAAAAGGTCCTTTGGCTTCAAAGGCTAAGATACCAATGTGGCCCCCCCTCACCATCTAAAAGAAGTTACTTCGTTCTAACTACCAATCAAACTCATACCTGCCTTGGAAGTCTGATTTTGACTGATGATGCAGGAAATAGAATAGGGAGAATTACAAAGATTTAAGTTAAACCGAGTAGGCTGATTTTAGCATAGTTGCAGGGTATAAGTGACATCATTATTAGCTCAATGAATGCATTCATTTTTTTTAATGGTAATAAAGCCTACTGTACTATAGTACAGGGTTTCTCAACTCCAGTCCTCAAGGCACCCCAACAGGTCATGTTTTCAGGCTCTCCATTATTTTGCACAGGTGATTTGATCAATTTCACTGCCTTGTAATTATCAGAGCTGTTTCATCTAAGGGAAATCCTGAAAACATGACCTGTTGGGGCGCCTTGAGGACTGGAGTTGAGAAACACTGCTATAGTATAATACTGTTGTCCATATATCTAGGCGTATACGAATACTAAGGGTACATTTTATATTACTCAACCTATAACATTGGTTTACTTACTTACTCCATGGCCTCATGAAGGGCCTTGGCCCCCAGATTTAGTCTTTGCAACAACAGTTCCCCTTTCCCAAGTTGTTAGATCCTTTCACCTTGGAGGACCGGGGTTACTCTTTATTTCTAGGACATTACAGGAAACATTCCTGCCATGGCTCTACTGATAGGCTACAGACTTTATATCTTGCAGAATCATTCGACCCCAAATAGGGATTCAATTGGGCGGTGGGGCAATTTCTGTCTAGTGGGCATTAAATCTCAATACTCAACTCCTCTATGACGCTGTTCCTCTAAATACCTCTGTTTCCCACAAGATGTTCTCAGTGTTTCTGGATGATCCCTTGCCCCTCTCCAGGGATAAGCCGGAGCATTGGGAACAGGAGCCTTAGCTGGGCCTTAAAGAAGATCTCAAACCAAAAATAATAAAACAAAATTAATAGCCCGTTAAAATATAAAATAACAACACTAGCTTTTGATGCAATATTTAGCTTCAATCCAAGGATTTCACAAACAAAACTTTTTTCTGCCATTACATATCCTTAGCCTGATGGCCAGCATCATTCAACTCACTTCCTTTGAACTCAGGTCATCCTGGACTTGCCCCAACCTGTGACTGGATGGTGAAAGAAGCAGTGCAGCAATGAGCTCATCTCTGTGTCACGCCACTCTCTCCTCATATCAACATGCTACTTGTCAGCACATGAAGTTATGCTTCTTCCTGTCCAGCTCTGCTTGTAGGCATGTGCTGTCTACTTTCTCCACTGCAGGTGGTGATATTCCATAGCAGCACTGCAGTTGGAGTGGAAGTCAAGAGGAACATGTTTCCTCGATGGTTTCCTGGATCACTGGGGAAACGATACAATTGGATGCTGCCACCCTATGTGACTGGCAGCCCTCTTGGGTCAGGCAGAGCCTGTTTAGGGCCCTGGCTGCCAGGCTTGGCACACATTTTGCGAGTGGGAACAGAAGTGACAGATACTCCACCTGGTAAGGACAGAACTAGGGGCAGGGAAAGGTTGCTGACAAGGCGGGAAAGTGTAGGGAAGAGCAGGGTTCGCAACCTCTCTGGACATCTGCCCATTTGGGCATGAGACGGCTAGAACGCACTCTGCCCCTCCTAACAGGCGCTGTCAATTTGGCTGAAACCTGCTTGATCTGTGAGTGTTCTTGGTTGGGCTGTCTTTCCACCAGGTTTATTGTGAACTGTCTTTACATTATTTCAATACAAGTTTTTTCATCCTGTACTCATCTGGAATGAGGGTTTTCTCCTTATCCACTAGCTGTTTCATCTGGTGGACTTTCCACCCTGGCTTTTGGTATGGCCACTCAGTGGCCATGGAGATGTTGTGCAGCCTCGGACCACCAGTGACGCACCTCCTGGGTTCTGAGTCTGTGCAATATGTGCTGGCACCTCCGCATCTTTTGATGCACTCACCGTGGATTCGTCGCCACCTGTATTGATGGCTCTACTGTAACCATTGACCGGGTATGATGTTATTTCCATGGGGTGAGGTGACACCATGGCAGCTTTATTATATACCAAATGCGGACACTGGCAGGATCTGTTCCTTCTTGAGTGCTGCATTAGTCCAATTAGGTTCTTCAGCACCTTGTTTGTGCAGCATGCAATTGGGTGGGTGACTTCTCATTGGTCCATGATACCGCTCCTCCCTTTTTACCATGCCTTATTAAGATGTTCAGGTCAGTTAGAGACAGATTGCTGAACCCTTCACCATGCCTTACAGTCAAGGAGATTGTTTGTTTTCTACTCCTTAGTAAGCCATTTATTCATTTTTCATTTGCTACTCCAATGTATTTATGCTTATAAGTTTTGATACTCATTTGCCCTTATTTTGGGTTATTAATACAGGTACTATAGATGTGCCTTGGAGTATATTTTTTGGCTATTCCACAAGTTTATACAATACTATATCTGTGATAAGCATCAACAACTCCACCAGGGAGGTTGTGAGGGGTTTCTCCTAGGGCCATGTGCTCTTGATTCGTCTAAAACAGAGAGGTGATAAGGGCGCTCTGGTGGAGGTGGGTAGCTGGTCAGAGGGATGATAGTGATGAGATGGCACTTCTGGCAGCACTTTGGTTAGAGGAGAAGCAACTCTGAAGATATAAAAAAATATAAAAAAATATAAAAAAAAAAAAAAAAAGAGGTTGTAGGGGACGAGGAGGAAAACATAAACCCAAGCCCACACAGCAGAAAACAACGCCTACGGTGAAGATTTTCAACTTATCTTCACACACACTCACAACGCAGGAAACTATCTTACTCACACGAGGACTTACTTTCGCACCAACTAATTTGCCTAACGCCTTCCAGTTGTTCAAAGATTTGAACAAGTTTATCCGAGACCTTACCCTCAAAAGATTTTATAATATAAAAGCAGCTAAAGATGCATCTATCATTTCAATCGACACAACCTCCCCCTCTTCAGCCTATAGCAACATCCTAGATGAAAAAATAGCCTTGGATATATTAGAAGAATTATATCACGAAGGAACTGGACCGTTCCTTAACCCTGATAATCCTGAATCAGATGCCCTTTTATATACCCAACATCTAAATTGTTCTCCTGCAGTTAAACACACCAATTTTCGTCCCCTGTCTAATTTTTATCCCACACAATCTAAAGGCCCATGCCTTGAAACATTTTACCGCATGGTATACTCTGAATTATTGATGATGTGCCAACAGCAACATAACCCCTATAAAAATCACAATTTAACACACCCAGAAAGATTAGCCCTCAATTTATTGAAAACCAATGAGAATGTTATCATCAAATCAGCAGATAAGGGCGGTAGCATTGTGTTGCAAAACCGGGTAGACTACATCAAAGAGGCCATTAGACTACTCGGAGACTCACAAACCTATACAAAATTGCAAGAGGACCCCCTACCTAGTTTCACTATTGATGCTACAATTTTAGTTAACCAAGCCACCAAAGATAATGTAATTACCAAAAACGAAGCTTCATTCTTGGTTAAAAAATATCATCAAACTCCGTATTTCTATCATTTACCAAAAGTACATAAAAGCACTACCAACCCCCCTGGCAGACCCATAGTTGCCTCTATGAACAGTATCACTAGTGGTTTTTCCCAGTATGTAGACCCTTTTCTACAACCTTTTGTTTCCAATTTACAATCCCATATCAAAGATGGAATACACCTGCTTGAATTATTAGGTCCATATCAATGGGAGCCCAACTACATCTGGCTCTCACTGGATGTCCAATCATTATACACATCCATCCCCCATAATGTCGGCATGCAGGCCATACAACACTTTCTGTCAGAAGACCCATCTATTCATCCCAACCAAGCTAAATTCATTCTAGATGCCACATTCTTCTGCCTGACTCACAATTATTTCATATTTGAAGACCATTACTACCTTCAAACCCATGGCACTGCCATGGGCACCAATTTTGCACCTTCATATGCCAACTTAACTATGGGTCTTTGGGAAACGCGATACATATGGGCGAATAACCCTTTCATGGCCAAAATTATATTTTACGGTCGTTATATTGATGACATCATTATTATCTGGGACGGTAATACCGATGATATTGAATCTTTTGTTTCCTATTGTAATGATAACAACATGGGCCTATCCTTTACATCTGTTCACGATAAAACACATCTAGCATTCTTAGACCTTGATCTATTTCATGATACTGGTCGCATCCATGCAAAAAATTATTGCAAACCCACTGCTGGGAATTCCTACCTGCACTACAATAGTTGCCATCACCCTCGTTGGTTAAAAAATATTCCAAAAAGTCAATTCTGCCGTCTCAGACATAATTGCACCATGCAGTCAGACTATCAGACACAAAGCATAAATCTCAAACAAAAATTTATTGAAAAAGGCTACCCTCCTTCACTCATCGAACAAGCCTACACCACATGCGTCAATCCTGATACTCATACCCATAAAATGAATTCATCAAAGGACATTCGGTTCACGACTCAATTTCATAACAAATACAAAAATATGGAACACATAGTTCATAAACATTGGCCAATACTACTGCAGGATCCCCATCTCAAAGACAGTATACCAAATAAACCTAAATTTTCATATAGGAAAGCACCTAACATTAAGGGAAAGATTGCCCCAAGCAAACTCAAAAAGAAAACAAATACGTCATCTTCACTCCAACTCTTTTTTATGATTGGGATGTATCAATGCCGCAAACCCCTTTGCCTTACATGCAGTTTTGTACAACATGGTCAAAAAACATTCACGATTAAAAATAAAACATACAAAATTTCAGAATTCTACACCTGTTCTACAGACCATGTAGTATACTGCCTGACCTGCCCCTGCGGCCTCCACTATGTAGGTCGAACTATACGCCCCCTACGCCAGCGTTTTGGAGAGCACCGCCGATTCATCGAGGCCGGTAAAGACCATCATAGCGTCCCACGACATTTCACCCAACATCACCCTAAATCTACCGTAGGCCTAAAAGTATGGATCATTGAATCCATACCAGCCACTCTCCCTGCGGCAGAGAGATTTAAACGTCTCTGCCAACGGGAGACTTATTGGATATACGCTCTTGACGTACTTTCGCCTGGAGGTATCAATGAAGAATTGGAAATTAGCACCTTACTCTAGATGATACCACATTTAACATACAGACTGTAAGATTATGGTTCATTTATCATTCATCCCTCCTTATTATCATATCCATACGTCATGGTGTTTGCCTGTTATACATGTACATATCTGCCATCTGTCACAATCAAATACTATTTGTAGAGCATCCATTACATCTTATTACCTATTCCTATAAGTTAATTCCTTATAGTAGATTTGTGACCTTATTTGCGGGTGTGTAAATGCCCGGCCGCCCCTGTAACACACTCGCATACTTATTTACAGTCTATTATTATCTATTATTATCTATTATCGTCAGAGTATTGCTACAGGCATAATCTGCACTATTTGTATAAGTATCCACCACCTCCTATTATCCCTCTGTAGTTTTTTTTTTTTTTTTATCCCCTTACAACAGATGCCTGGCCGCCCCTGTAACACAGGTGTATAGCTCCCCAGCTGTCCTTGTAACATGGCTACATATTTATTTATTATTTATTCATTGTTAATTCAACATTAGATTTACGACCTTATTTGCATGTGTACAAACGCCCGGCTGCCTTTGTAACACGTGCACATAGATGCCTGGCTGCCCCGGTAACACATGTGTATATACGCCTGGCCGCCCTTGTAACACGGCTGTAGATTTATTCATTGTCAACTCAACATTAGACTTACGACCCTATTTGCATGTGTACAAATGCCCGGCCGCCTTTATAACACATTCATATAGACACCCGGCCGACCATGTAACACACCTGTATATTAATTCAATGTCAACCTTATGTTTGTATATTTATTTATTTATTATTGTTAATTTAACCACTGACATCTGTGCCCTGTACCCCTGTTTCAAATTCCTTCAGGACTTCATTGTATATAGCACTGACGTTAATAATCCATTTTGCGAGTGCACGGTCGTCTTGGCCGTCCTCATAATACATCTGTCACTTCCCTTATCATTGTGTATTTAGTATCTGCCCACACTCCTCCCCTTGCTCCTCCCCCTCACCATTTATAAGCCAGCTGGAGGAGTGTGGGCGTAGGTCTGATGAAGGAGCCGCACATGCTCCGAAACGCGTTACCACCCCCTTCTCTACACTGACACCATCAGCCTTGTGTGTCCCGCAGTGAATACAGGCTTCCCTGCTGCCTCCTCTTTTCAACACGCATGAGAACGCTTTACAGCTGCTGGACGGCTCTACACGGCTCTCTACCACCGTGCTGAGGATGGACACATGCCACAGATGAGGACTCCTGATTTTATCATGTCTTTTAACACTCAACAATCTTGTAAGTGCTTTTAACCCTTTGTGCACTCTATTAAATTTTACATACTGCACTTAGAGGCGCCTTTCTTTTCCTTCTTGATTCGTCTCCCTACTCTATACTGCACAGTGGTGGAAATTTACATTATCCACGTGACCACAGACACACTAATTTGAAATCTAAGTAAGTACCTTCAGCTTCTTTTGCCTTGTTTGTGCTCATATGCATTGGATGCACAGTACCTCCAGTCTATACAACGCTATTTGTTCATTGAGCCCTTATTATTCATAAGGTTTATGTCCTTTGAATTGTTTTCTACTTGTGGAGGCTTTGGAGGGGTCCTGGTGCTCTTGCATGCATGCGTTCTGTGCCATATGTAGTAGACATGTACACACTGAAATATTTCATTTCGGAATTTCGGTTTCATCCGAAAAATACATTTATTTAGTTACTCCCACAATGAGTTTTTATTTATTTTGTTTCATTAAAAAATGCATTTGTACGAAAATCTGAATTAATTAAGGTCAAATTTGTCAATTGAAGGCTTATGGTGTATGTCGGATGTTCTAAGAAGATTCGACGGAGCCGCTAAACTGTATGATGCCGTGATCGTACATTTCCGGTCGAATGCTCGGCCCACAAGCTATAGTAGAATTCTAATGTTGTTTGACCAGTAATAATTATAATTATTAATTATTATTACTAGTCAAACAACATTAGAATTCTTCTATAGCTTATGGGCGGAGCATTTAACCGTAAATGTCTGCTCGCAGCAATCGTATGTTTTTAGCTGCTTCGTACAATCTTCATGTCGAACGGTATTATATATATTTTTGATCAGCCAACAACATTCATCATCATCATCATTTTACTTCCCCCACCCATTCCAGCAGGGACCACTAATGCCGTGTACACACGAGCGGAATGTCCGACAGAAAAAGTCAGACGGGAGCTTTTCATCGTATATTCCGATCGTGTGTATGCCCCATCGGACTTTTATACGTCGAAAATTCTGACAGACCTAGAAAGAGAACATGTTCTAAATTTTTCCAACAGAACCATTTCCTATCGGGAAAATCGCTCGTCTGTATGCTGTTCCGATGTACCAAAAGGACACATGCTCTGAAGCAAGTACGAGACGGAAGCTATTGTTTTCTAGTCCCGTCATACGTGTTGTACGTCACCGTGTTCTGGACAGTCGGAATTTGGTGTGACCGTGTGTATGCAAGATAGCTTGAGTGGTATTCCGTCGGAACTCCGTCGGAAAACCTTCAGAGTTTGTTCCGACGGAAAAACCGGTCGTGTGTACAGGGCATAACAGCTCTTTTACTATTGTCTCTATAATGTCGAATCTTTTCTCTCTATGTCGAATAATCTTGGAATAATAGATATTAGGTTAGGCACATTCGACCGCAGGTTCGATAGACACAGATCGCTATTATCACCGTCATGTCAAATCTTCTATCTATCTATATTGAACTGTTGTCGCAACAATACGAAAATAGAATGGATACGAAAAAAAACATTTTTTATTTCGGATCTTTCGGATTCTGCGCATTTGTTATCGTTTTATTAAAACAAACGCGGAAATCCCCGAAATTTGGCAAAAATGCATTCGGACGATAGCGAATGCACATGTCTAATATTTAGTAAGTTGCCTTACTTGATATGTTTTCTTATATACATGTTATGTGCATTTATGTGCTTTTGACACTTATTACTGTTTATATATTTAGACAGTTGTCCAATCTGTTGCTCTTGAGAACCCCTAGGCGAAGACCCTTGATTCGAAACGCATAGGGGTGCCCACGATTATTTTTGGGATCTAGAGCCATTTCCTGTTATGAAGAAAGTCCTGTTCTGTGATAAATTTGTATTCACTGTTGCATGTATCTTATTATCGTCTTAAGATTGTATTTAGTAAAACTATATCCGTATTTTTTATATATTTGTCATAGTGGTGCCTTTCCAAAAGCCCTTTCCATAAACCTTCTTTCTATCTACTTATCGGGATGTGGCACCATCATGGCTACCAAACTGGGCATTCATATAAGAATTTTAGAGTTCTTTCATCCCACTTGGACTTATGTGTTATTGCTGCCCCACCACACTGCACCCCACCTACATGCTGTGCAAGGACTACAAGAGGCTGATACCTGGTCAAATTCAGGTACTTAATACATTTAATACATTTAATGATATATTAACGAGCTGTCCAGAGTTCATATTTAGGTTAGGAAGTATATTGTACACTCCGATTCATTCAACCAGAACAAGAACAATACTATTAGTAGTTTTGTGACTGGTTGAGAGAAAAGAAAAAATTTTAGTCTTAGTGTCCAGGCTGTCTGGGCTTCCTCACTTTATGGAAATCATATATCAGCTGCATTTAAATATGGGTGAGATAAGCTATTTCATTTTCAGAAGTGTTCTCCTGGCAATGGAACGCTAAAAACACAGCTGTAGATTTGCCTGAGCTTTCATTATCCCAAGAACTCAGCAATTAAAAGAAAAACAAGCCAATTAAAGCTGTAATTTTCTCTAAGAACTTGATTTGACAATTGTCCTCTCTACTGTCCTCAAGGAAAGTTGGGAAAAAGAACATGAAAACGTAAATCTGCAACACATCCTCTTTTTCCAAAAAGCACTTTAAGTCATATTTTTCCCTGCAGACAGAGAGGAACGAGGACTGTGTACTAAATACACAAATATATATTTAAACAAGGAAAGAGTTTAGTATGTATTACTGTATAAAACAAATTGTGATAATGGCAGTCGAGAAAATACGGCCATTGACTCAAGAAGACTAGAGGCTCTGCTGGGGCAGTCCTCATAAAGTCTTTGGTCTGGGAGGGGGAAAATGCCCTCCAGACCTCTGTTTTGTTTTCTTTACTTTTTTATTTATGAGAAAAATTACAAGGAAAGAGTTTGGGATGTATTATTGAGTAAATAAGTTGCGATAATGGCAGTGGAGAAAATATGGCCATTGACCCAAGAAGACTAGAGGCTCTATTGGAGCACTGCTCATGATGTCTTTGGTCTTGGAGGGGGAAATGCCCTCCACGCATCTGTTTTTTTAATTCCTTATTTATGAGAAAAATTACAAGTAAAGAGCTAATGTGTTGCTGTATAAATAAGTTGTGGCAGTGTAGAAAATATGGCAATTGACTCAAGAAGACTAGAGGCTGTATTGGGGCAGTGCTCATGAAGTCTTTGGCTGTGGAAGGGAAATGCCTTCTAAGCCTCTCTGTTTTTTAAATTCTTTATTTCTGAGAATAATTACAATAAAAGGGCTTTGAGATGTGTTGCTGTATAAATAAGTTGTGACAGTGGAGAAAATTCAATTGACCCAAAAAGACTAGAGGGTCTTTTGGTGTTGTCTTGTCTAGTCATGAAGTCTTTGGTCAAGGAGTTGGAAATGCCCTCCAGGCCTCTTTGTTTTTTTTTTTTTTGTTTGTTTGTTTTTTTTATTCTTTATTTAGGAGAAAAATTTCATGTAAAAGTAGTAACCACAAAACAATAGCCATATGAAGATTTGACACAGGTTTTTACATTTTGAGGTACCATTTGTTTTCAGAAGGAGATGCAAAGGTTAGGCGGGTTAGTACATAAGGCATAGAGACCAAAGAAGCAAGAAAAAAAAAAAGAAGAGTGAGTTCTCAAAAGGCTTTTAGGGTACCATATTTTGTACAGATCAAGAAAAGAAAACCAGGTATACATCTTTTGGTCCTGGCAGTAAATCTGACCAGACTCATGACAATTTTCCAGCAATTTCAGCCACTTGTTGAGTTGAAGCCCAAATCCCAAATGATTTAACATGGAAGATTGTGACAGTGGCGTATCATCCATGTGTGCAATTTGTGCCGTGCACATGGGCCCTGAGGGGGGTGGGGTCCACTGTGCTTTAACACACATTGCACACATGCACATGGAGGAGCTGTGGCCACTTCATCTGTCCTTCAAAATGCCCCCTCTGCTCTTATGTGCCCCCCCAAAGCACTGATCCCTTGTGGCTCCCCTGCAGCTGCCAACTTCTGGATTTGGGTGCTACAGGAACTTCACAAGGGGATTAAACTCTGAGAATAGATCCCCGCTGCTGCTCCGACCACCCCTGTACTGTTCCCCCCCATCACTGCCCCCCCCCCTGTAGCACTGTTGGTGACGTCAGATCCTCCCCTTCCTGCCAGCTGCAGCTACTGCGGGGGCTGGAGATTACAGGGTGAACATGGGGGGGGGGGTGTTGATTGTGTGGATTGTGGATTTGGTAAACATGTCATGTCTACCAGCCCCTTCCTGAATAAACACAGTGGGATATCGGTACTGATTGCTCCTGTGTTCATTCATCACTGAAGCATACAGTATGTCTAAAAAAAACAGACATCATGGGCTTGTTGACACCCCTGATGTTTCACCAAAGCCCCCAAAAATGTTAAATCCCCTGCTACTGACATATGACATATGTCAGTGGCAATAAAAGGGCTAAGGTATCCCCAAGCAGTTATTTCTAGGATTTGTGTCTTTTTAATGTTGCCCTTGAAGTCACATTAAAAGATCCTGTCCATGCTAATCAGTATTTTTTAAATATATGTGTTTTTTTAATTTGCATTTATACATGTTTCCTATGACAGTGCCTAGCTGCCCATGCCTTTTTTCTAACAAAAGTTTGGAAACTGGCCTTGAAAATGGTTCGCTCATCACTAGTGATGGACTTTGCTGCCGAACAGCTCTCAAGTTGCAGTCCTTGGGTACCCTAAGGGAGATATTTATAAAGCAGTGAATGTAACTTTCACCAAACATTTAATGGTGGTGAATCAATCACTATCATTGAAAACACATGCACCAGGAAGAAATACCTGCAGTAAACCTTTATTGAATAACAAATGTACTGCTTTATTGCCCTATGTCTGCAAGGCTGGCCATACCTTATACAATGTTCTTGTACAATTTTCCTTTACGAAAACCATATAATATGAGGTCAAACCTAAACACTTTCAATTTGTATGCAGACTCTTGTACTATATAGTTGAAGGTAAATCTAAAGCAAATTGAATAAGAAAATTGTATAATCTACGGCCAGCTTAAAGCGTTTGTTGACCCAAAAAATGGATCCTGCTCCCTTAAAGCATGTTATATGACACTGTGCTTGTCCTGTGTCATTTGGCCCCCTATATCACCTAAAAAACCTGGCTGATCCTGCCAGTTTCTCCCCACCCCTCTGTAAACTGACCACGTTGTATCATGGCTGCTGAGACCAGATACCGTGGTCAGTTTACGTGCCTTTGTCATCACCAGCCTGGTATCTGATCTCCTCTCTGCTCCTGTGTCCTCCTCCCCCTCCCCTCTCTGTCTGTGATTGAGGAAAGAGTTTGGTATGTATTACTGTATAAAACAAATTGTGATAATGGCAGTCAAGATAATACGACCATTGACTCAAGAAGACTAGAGGTTCTGCTGGGGCAGTCCTCATAAAGTCTTTGGTCTGGGAGGGGGAAAATGCTGCCCCTCCCCCTCCTGCTGCTCTTATAACACTAACCTGTATACACCATCAGCACTGCCTTCTATTGCAGTGTCCCCCTCTTTGATTTATAGATATAAATGCTGTAAATAGCTCATTTAAGAGCCGAGATTGCGATCACATGACCAGCCAGCTCTCTCCTCCTCTCCTCCAGACTGATGTCAGCAGAGAAATCTCAGCCCTGCCCGCTGCATCTCTCATAGGAGGAAATGAGAAAGCTGGCCAGTCATGTGATCACAATCTCAGCAGTGAAATTAGGTATTTGCAGCATTTATTTTTATCACACACAGAGGGGGCTACTACAATAGGAGGCAGTGCTGATGGTATATACAGGTTAGAGTGGCTTAACAACCACTTTAAGACTGGCATCTATTCTTGGCACCTAAAAAAAAAAAAAAGTGCTATCCGAACCCCCCCCCAAACAAAACAACTGGCTTGAGTTTACATGTAGCCTATTTTAAATGTAGCCTACTATCCTGCCTCAGCCTAATTGTTTTTCACATGTGTATCTGTATTTTTACTGTAGAAAACAAATCTGCTTTGATTCCGGCTGCACTTTTTCTACCTTGACACAACTGGATATATTGCCACCTTGCTGCTAGCCAAATTTTTCGGAAAGGTCACGGGAAGAGCCGGTTAGCGCAGTTGGTTAGAGCGTAGTGCTAATAATGCCAAGTTCATGGATTCAACCCCTGTATGCACCATATGCGGTGGTGGCCCGTGCATTGGGGGCGCACGGGTGCCGCCCCCCCAACTACATACAGGGGCGCCGGACTATGGATTCCAATGGGGGTGTGTGTGTTCTTTTTGAAGCACGTAATTAGAGCTAGAGGCTCTAATAGGCTTCAAAAAATGGTGGGCTCCCACCCAGTTGTGTGACAATAACGATTGATTATTCGCTTTCCTGACAGGCTCCATGGCAGCATACGTGTGGGTAGGCTCCGCCTCCATAACTACCCAATAGGACCCCCTCTCCCATAAATCTTTGCTCTAGGCTGCTATCCATGTTCCTTTTTTGTCCTCCTCCGTAGGACCAGGTGTTGGTTCTCCTACCTGAAGATAAACCTCCCTATGATCGATGATGCCGAGTGCCAAAGATTCCTCCGATAGGCCCTGACTGTTAAGCAGGGTATGGAGTGTATAGCAGAGTAGCGCTGAAGATTGGATCGGTTCATCTATGTGCGCACGGTCTGTTTGCCTAATGTTTCAGGCGACCATTATCTGCTGCCAAGTCCGGTGTGTGTGTGTATGGATGGCGTTCCTCGGCCCAGGTGATCGTAGGTGGAGGGGTAAGTTTTTACATTTCATTCACATATGGCAGCAGTGTTTATGTGTATCATACCTCTGTGTGTTTTTTTCCTGCTTCCTGGTGTCCTAGATTGGCGCTGACGCTCTCTGCGTTCCAGCAGCCGCTCTCTCTGTGACTTCCGGGTACCGGCGTACATTCTGCGCATGCGCGGACCCAATACGAAGTCGAGGCTTGGTTCGCGCATGCGCGCGAGCGTCTCGCGTCTGACGTCGGCGATGACGTCACGGGCGCCACTTTTAAAAGCTGTGGAAAGCTTTCAGATCCCTGGGAATGATCGTGGGGGATACGGAGACTTCCCGGGGCTAATATCTTGGCGGTTCAAGGTAAGACAATCTCTATTGTCTGGGGGTGGAGGTCTGTTGTCAGTCAGCTGATCCTGTGAATCTGTCTCTGCAGCTTCCTATTGTATTGACACTATGGACTCCTCACTGCCCCCTAGTGGCCAGCCCGCTTGTAGCAGGTATGTTTGCAGTTATGCTTTTCTGCCTGTACAAGGATTGAGAGTAGGATTTTAGGACACCAGCTGATTTCTTTCTCTATCTTCTCTGTGTTTCTTCCTCACAGCCCTACTAGGTCTGATCCACACCGTAGTTCCCATAAAGGAAGTGGATCATCAAAATCACACCACCGGCAATCTTCCTCCAGGTCTAGCCATCATAGATCTCCTTCCAGATCTGAACAGCGCAATAAAAATCCTTCTCACCCCCCTTCATCTCACTCTAGAGAGAGTTCAGGAAAATCATGCTGGGGATGTAGGATGCCTGTTCCAACAGACAAATCTCTCTGTGATCACTGCTTCTCTAAAGCTGCAGATGAGAGGGATGGTGCAGACCAGCGTTTGGAATCTATGGTGAGGCGGGTTGTGAAAGAATCTCTACAGGAAAGAGAGGCCCAGCAGCCCCGTGATTCCCCACCAGACCCATTATGCCCTCCAGTGGGTGAAGGTTCTGTGCATGAGACATGGGAATCTTCCCAGCCAAGTCACCCTTCTGCTCCTGTTTCAGACAGCGAATCGGATCTGGAAGATCCTGGCGTGGGGTTTGAGTACGCTTTAGTTCCCTCTTTGGTGAAGGCAGTTAAAGAGGCCCTGAAGTGGGAAGATCCAGTTACTCCCCCCCCAAAACAGAGGAAGTTTTTCAAGCAGCTCAATAAGGAGCGACAGTATTTTCCTTTTCTCTCTGAGCTGGGTGAGGTCATTTCTGAGGAGTGGAGCAAAATGGACAAGAAAAGTTCCATGCAGTCAAAGGTCTTGAAACTATATCCTTTTAAGGAAGAGGAAGTAAAGCACCTTGAATCAGCCCCATTAGTGGATGCAGCTTTAATGAGACTAGCAAGATATGTAACGCTTCCCTTGGAGGACACTGTATCTTTTAAAGATCCTTTGGAAAGGCGAATTGATTCGGAGTTAAAGAGGATCTACCTGACATCAGGAATGGCATGTAAGCCAGTACTTGCGATAGCTGTAGTCTCCAAAGCTTTGGAATCTTGGTCTGATAATGTGGATGAGTTCTTAAGAGGTATCTCTACTGAAACGGCTAAGGATTCTCCTATCCAAGAGATCAGGCTGGCATCAGCCTTTCTTGGGGAGGCATCTATTGATGTCATCCGCCTGATGTCCCGGGTTATGTTGGCAGCTGTCTCAGCTCGTCGTGCCCTATGGCTCCGTCCGTGGTTGGCGGATCCAGCTTCCAAGCAAGCTTGGTGCCGAATTCCGTTTGAAGGTTCTTCATTGTTCGGCAATAAGCTCGATAGTGCCATAACCCGGGCCACAGGTGGAAAGTCTGGTTTCCTCCCTCAAGACAGATGCCTACAAAATCAGAAACGCAGTTTTCCTAGAAGACAAAACTCTGATCGCGCTAGGGATGCGCGCAGCTACAGACCTGGTCGGGAGTTCTCAAGATCCTGGAAATCCAGGCAGTCTTCTTTCAAGAAACCGGCAAAAGGGGGTTCCTCTGGCAACCAGGACGCCACAAAGTCCTTTTGAGATTGGGCCCGCTCAGGCATGCCAGGTGGGGGCTCGTCTTCGCCACTTCGGGCATGTCTGGGCGGCCTCAATCCGAGATTACTGGACCATCAAGACGGTCCCCTCCGGTCACAAGTGGGTCTTCAACAATACCCCAAGACTCAGATTTGTTCCCACATCTCTTCCAGGTTCAGAAGAGAAAAAGCAGGTCCTATTAACCTACGTGAGCTGTTTATTGGATCAAGGCGCAGCCGTTCCTGTTCCAGAAAACGAACAAGGCAGAGGCATGTATTCTCCTCTGTTCATGATACAGAAGAAAAACGGTACATGGAGGCCGGTAATAGATTTAACACATCTCAATTCCTTTATCCGAAAAGAAAAGTTCAAAATGGAGTCTTTAATTACGATCCAACAATCAATACATCTGGGAGATTGGATGATTTCAATCGATCTGAAAGATGCATACTTTCACGTGCCAGTGGCAACAGAGTTCCAACAATTCCTCCGCTTTGCGGTAGGCAATCAGCATCTGCAGTTCACATGTCTACCCTTCGGCCTAACAACGTCACCTCGGGTCTTCTCAAAGGTCCTGTTGTCGGTTGTGGCTCTACTTCGTATCAAGGGGGTTCGTCTCCACCACTATTTAGACGACCTACTTCTCCTAGCTCAGAACGAAGATCAACTGTTAGAGCACAGGAGCTTAGTCATCTCCACCCTGCAGGAATTCCGGTGGCTTCTGAATCTAGAGAGGAGCCATTTAGAGCCAACACAATCTCTGGTGTTTCTAGGGGCTCACTTCAACACATTGGAAGGCACCATCTCCCTTCCAGAGGAGAAGATTGGAGTGATTCGAGACAGAATACACGCAGCCCTTGCGTCGTCTCACCTCTCAGCTCTCCAATGCCTGAAAGTAATTGGCACAATGACAGCTACCATTCCTATGGTGACGTGGGCCCAATGGCATACATGACCCTTCCAAAAAGGGTTCCTTCAACAATGGGATTCTTCCAGCCAAGTCCAGCGCATACACCTTACGTCATCCATGAGGACGTCTCTCCTTTGGTGGCTTCAAGGGAAGAATCTGCGCAATCACCATTCAATCATGCCCATCTCATGGGTCACGTTAACTTCGGATGCCAGCAATCGAGGTTGGGGCGCTCACTGCCTTTCAGAAGTGGCGCAAGGCCAATGGGGTTTCCCTGCTCGAGGGATTGTCTCCAACATTCTGGAGCTGAGGGCCGCCTTTCAGGCACTCCTGTCATTTCGCCATCTAATAGAAGGTTCATCTGTGATGCTAAGGTTGGACAATACAACCGCGGTGGCTTACATAAAGAAGCAAGGTGGAACTCGCAGCTGGTCTCTGCTACAGGAAGTGGAGCCAATAATGAGCTGGGCTCAGAAGTATTTGTCCAACATCTCGGCAGTTTACATTCCGGGGATCCAGAATGTACAGGCGGACTTCCTCTCGAGAGTGCAAATGGACAACAACGAGTGGTCTCTCCACAGAGGGGTGTTCGAGTGGCTTCTGACCCTGGGAGTACTTCCAGAGGTCGATCTATTTGCTTCTCCATGCAATCACAAAATGCCCAGATATTATTCGAGGTTCAGAGACCCTCAGGCTTACGGGATAGATGCTCTCTCAGATCATTGTAATTGCAATTCCTCCGGAGGCTCAGAACAGAGAAGGTGGAGATCATTGCGGTGATTCCTTTCTGGCCCAACAGGCCGTGGTTTCCTCTGTTATCGCTCCTGAGATATCAAGACCCAGTTCCCCTTCCTCTCAGGCCAGATCTACTGTCGCAAGGCTCGACGTTACACCCATGCCCATCTTGCCTACACCTCAGGGTGTGGTTCTTGAGAGGGAAAGGCTTGAATCTCTAGGCTGTCCGGAAGAAGCTATTCCAACTCTTCTTAGTGCCCGGAGGGGAAGTACGAACAGAGTATACGAACCGATATGGTCTAAATTCTCTGACCATATGTCTTCCCGGTCAAATCCGTATAATTCTCCAGCAGTACAGGACATTCTAAGTTTTCTCCAATCAGGGCTGGACCTATCTTTAGCAGTCAGCTCACTAAGAGTGCAAGTTTCAGCCATCTCGGCCTTCACAGGAGTATCTTGGGCTAATCACACATTAGTCCGTCAATTCTTTAAAGGAGCTACCAGGCTTAAACCTCAAAGAAGACCCAGGTTCCCCAAATGGGACCTTCCTATTGTCTTGGATTTTCTCTCCAATCTCGGATCAGATCCTGACAAACCTCTTTCCATGAGAGATCTCACGCTCAAGACCACCTTCTTAGTAGCGGTGACATCGGCTAAAAGAGTGTCATAGATTAGAAATTTAGGTTCAGAAGAGCCTTTCCTAACCTTCTTTCCAGATAGGGTAGTGTTGATTCCCATGCTTGGGTCAAATCCTAAAGTGACCTCAGTCTTTCATGAAAATCAAGAGATTGTACTTCCTACTTTCAGAACAACGGACGATCAGGATGTTCATCCACTTGATGTAGGCCACACTCTAAAGCAATATCTGGAGGTCACGGCTCCATTCAGACAAACGGAATTCCTTTTCGTTCTTCTCCATGGTAAAAACAAAGGAATGCGAGCTTCGGTCAGATCAATTTCTTCTTGGATTGTGCAGACCATTCAGAGGGCATACAAGGCAAAGGGCTTGGCTCCTCCAGAGGCAGTGACAGCTCATTCGACCAGGAGTATCTCGACCTCGTGGGCAGCTTCCCGGCATGTCGCGCCTGAAATCATTTGTAGAGCGGCTTCCTGGTCTTCTATTAACACATTTGTTTCTCATTATTGTGTTGAGCCTGCGGCTCTGTCATCTATTAATTTTGGTTTACAAGTATTGTCGGTTGACAATGTAAAATAAATTTGGTTTCTTTGCTCAAACATTTTTGCCCGCCCGTGTGTATTTTTGGGCGAGTTATTTCCCACACGTATGCTGCCATGGAGCCTGTCAGGAAAACGGAAAATTTATATCAAATACTTACCGTAATTTTCCTTTCCTGATAGGCTCCATGGCAGCAGGAGTCCCTCCCAAAATGTCTGGAGTAGGCTAGTTACGGAACATGGATAGCAGCCTAGAGCAAAGATTTATGGGAGAGGGGGTCCTATTGGGTAGTTATGGAGGCGGAGCCTACCCACACGTATGCTGCCATGGAGCCTATCAGGAAAGGAAAATTACGGTAAGTATTTGATATAAATTTTCCATTATTTTCACACTAAATCTCCATTCTGCCATTCAGAAAGCGGCTCGTGAGAGTGCCGCCGCTGGACGCCCGGGGGGGCATGATTGTTTGCCACCCCCCCCAAAAAAAAAAAAAACACCAGCCGCCACTGACCATATGCTTGATGGTTATGTTTCTACTGCCTCAGGCATATGTGTGATTCCATACAGCATGGTTTTCTGTTATCCGGTATTCTGCATTATATGCTTGTGCCACATGTGTCAGAACTCTCAGCCCTAAATATCAAGCAAGGGTAGTGAGTAAGCCAACAATATGTGGATTCAAAAACACTTGGGCTAAACATGGATCTTTACACAAGACAAAACATGGAGCAGATTAAGTAAACCACTTTGTCTTTTTTTTGCCATCTCTCTTCTATGTTTCTATTTTTAGTGCAACAAAACACCTGCCTTATGTCTACTGGCCGGTTCACACCTGTATGGTGTATTACCATTGATGCAACAAGCAGTATTTGTTTTTTAACTGTTTAACCACTTGCCAACCAGCCGCCGTCATTATACTGGTCAGCACATTCCCGTGAACCGTCATAGCTGTACTTCGTACGTCATAGCGGCCCTTTAAGCGGGGATAGAAGGCATGCGCGCGCGCTGCACTGCGGGGTTGCCGATGCACATGTCGATGACTGCTGGCCACGTGCGATCGCGGGCAAAAATGAGCTTTTTTTAAAAAATAATTGGGGATATTTATTATAGCAAAAAGTACAAAATATTGTGTTTTTTTTCAAAATTGTCGCTCTTTTTTTGTTTATAGCGCAAAAAATAAAAAACGCAGAGATTATCAAATACCACCAAAAGAAAGCTCTATTTGAGGGAAAAAAAGGATGTCAGTTTTGTTTGGGTACAGCGTTGCATGACTGCGCAATTGTCAGTTGAAACGATGCAGTGCCGTATTGCAAAAAATGGCCTGGTCATTGAGCAGCCAAATCTTCCGGGGCTGAAGTGGTTAAAGTGGTGTTCCAGCCAAAATTATACTTTTTAAATAAAAATACCCCTATAATACACAAGCTTAATGTATTCTAGTAAATTTAGTCTGTAAACTAAGGTCTGTTTTGTTAGTTTATAGCAGTAGTTTGTTATTTTATAAACTTACAGCAGGCCGTGGCCATCTTAAGTGTGGGCATCTGAAGTATTTCTTCCTGGATCTCATCCTTGCAGATCTCGCACATGCTCAGTGCAGCACAAGCAGTGTAAGGGTTTCAGGTCAGGTTTCCAAAGCAACGGCAGTGTCAGAGGAAGTTGCCGCCCCTTCCCAGAAGGCATTGCAAACAGGAAATGATGCGATGGGCCACGGTCAGGGAGGAGGAGGTGAAAAATGAATACAGCAGATATACAGTAGGTGCTGAGAATTTTTTTTTTTAAATATCCAATTCGCACAGTTTAGTGAGGGATGCTGAAGAGTTGTAAAAGTGGGTGGAACTCCACTTTAAGGTCCGCCCTATAGCATTTTTACTGCTACAGGGCGGCACCTCTGTTTAGACAGTGTACATGATCCTCACGTATATATACATGATCCGGCTCTTCCGGGTAGGGGGCGCAAATGTGCTCCGGCAACAGCTTGCTCCAGTGGTGATCACACACAGTGTCTGTGGTACACGCCAATCATCCTGCAGAGGGACAGAAAGGTGGTCTGCCTATGTAAACAAGGCAGATCGCCGTTCTGACCCCTAGTAAAAGCACCTCCTGCAGTGTAGTAAAACACTGATTAGGCACACAGTTAGCCCTTTGATCGTCCTAGATGTTAACCCCTGTCCTAGACAGTGTCATTATTACAGCGACAGTGCATATTTTTTAGTACTGATCACTGTATTAGTGTCATTGGTCCCCAAAAAGTGTCGGTTAGTGTCAGAATGTGCGCCGCAATATCGCAGCTCTGCTATAAGTTGCTGATCGCCAACATTACTAAAAAAAAAATCCTATAGTTTGTAGACGCTATAACTTTTGCGCAAATCAATCAGTATATGCTTATTGGGGTTTTTTTTTTAACAAAAATATGTAGCAGAATACATATTGGCCTAATTTTATGAAGAAATAACATTTTTAGAAAAATTTTATTGGATAGGTTTTATAGCAGAAAGTAAAACTTTTTTTCAAAATCGTCGGTCTTTTTTTGTTTATAGCGCAAAAAAACCCAAAAAAACACAGAGGTGATCAAATACCACCAAAAGAAAGCTCAATTTGTGGGACACACAGGACATACATTTTATTTGGGTACAACGTCGCATGACAATGAGTGCAATTGTCAGTTAACCACATGCCAACCAGCGCACGACGATATACGTCGGCACAATGGCATGGCTGGGCAAATTGGTGTACAGGTACGTCCCCTTTAAATCGTGACATTGTGGGCCACTCTGTGACCGTGCCCGTGGGTCCCGCGGACTCGATGTCCGCCAGGGGCTCGCGATCATGTCACGGATCGGCAGAACGGGGAGATGTAAACAAGGTTTTCCTGTTCTGCCTAGCAACATGACAGAGATCTACTGCTCCCTGTCATCGGGAGCAGTGATCTCTGTCATGTTCTAATGAGCCCATCCCCCCTACAGTTAGAATCACTCCCTAGGACACACTTAACCCCTTGATCGCCCCCTAGTGTTTAACCCCTTCCCTGCTAGTGTCATTTACACAGTAATCAGTGCGTTTTTATAGCACTGCTCGCTGTATAAATGACAGTGGTCCCAAAACAGTGTCAAAAGTGCCCGATGTGTCCGCCATAATGTTGCAGTCACAATAAAAAAATCGCAGTTCGCCGCCATTACTAATAGAAAAAAAAAATTATAATAAAAATGGCATAAATCTATCCCCTATTTTGTAGATGCTATAACTTTTGCGCAAACCAATCAATATACGTTTATTGTGATTTTTTTAACCAAAAATATGTAGAAGAAAACATATCGGCCTAAACTGAGTAAGAAATTATTTTTTTTTATATATTTTTTGGGGGATATTTATTATAGCAAAAAGTAAAAAATATTACTTTTTTTATCGCTGTTTTTTTGTTTATAGCCCAACAAATAAAAACCGCAGAGGTGATCAAATACCAACGAAAGAAAGCTCTATTGGTGGGAAAAAAAGGACATCAATTTTGTCTGGGTGCAATGTCGCACGACCGCACAATTGTCCGTTAAATCGATGCAGTGCCGTATCGCAAAAAGTGCTCTGGTGAGGAAGGGGGTAAATCCTTCCGGGGCTGAAGTGGTTAAAGTAACTCAGTGCCGTATCACAAAAAATGGCCTGGTCATGAAGGGGGGTAAATCTTCCGGAGGTCAAGTAGTACCACACCTAAAACATGCATAAAAGGTAAAGGAGTTTTCCCTCTTCAATCACAAAACTCTTCTGCTGTTGGCCAACTTTTTGGAAGTGTCCTTGAGATATAGTGATTTAGTGCAACAGACATCTACCTAGTTTGTGTTTCCACACATGGTTATGTTTATATACGGTTCTGTTGCTCACCTATGTGCCTAAGGGCCATAGCTTCTGCAAAATTGGGTACAGGGGATACAACAGTGGGTTGCAGTAAATCTAGGGTGGGAAGTGCAGTATTTTGAGTGCACTGTGTTTTTACTTTTAGGCCTCAAGTACATTGGGAGTTAAAAACGCCACTTCTAGGATCATTTAACGTTTTCTTTTTTTCTGCCTCAGTGTTAGCCTATGTATCCATGCACCCTAGCACTTACTGATGTTTAGAGGCAAAACCTCCCAACTGCCAGCGCATTCAGGAGGAGCAACATTTTTGCAGAAAGAATGCTAGCCATGTTGAGCGTTAATTCATTTCAATGTCCCATAATAAATTATTATTCTGGCCAATAAAATTAATTAATGCCCAAGTGCTTGACGCGCCTAAAAGTGTTTACAAAAATAGGTGCGTTTTTGGCATAGAAATTTGGCATTTTGTATTGTAGGCCTGTAATTCTTAGTAGTAACACACTTAAATCTGTCCAAACAAGAGTCTAGTAGACATCTCGGGTATGATAAAGTTTGAAACACGAAATCATAAATTATAATATAATAAATAACTATAAAAAAATAATAATAATAAAATTGATTTCCAAAAGATTCACTATCGCTCAATTCTGCAAGTGTTCTAAGTCACAATAGCTGTTTTCTAGCTGGTCTTAAACCACTTTTGACGTAAAGGGACACTTTTTGGTTGCCATGGACAATCTCAAATTTCCAGGCAGAAATAACAGTATATATATATAATATAAAAGTGTAGGCAGGGCACTGGACAAAGCACTAGGGTCAAAAGGGAGGTGAAATGATTTGATACAGTAATGTCATCTGTAAGATTACAGTGTACTGCATGTGTTATGTTTTTTGTATTTTTTTAATTTGCCGCCGGGCTCCGCCCCCATGCGTTGCGGCGCTCGCAGGGAATGGAGCCCGGCACACGGAGCATTGGGCGAATGATCCGGCAGGGGACACATCAGGGAGACATCGCAGGATCCTGGTGATAAGGTAAGTAACCTGGACCAGGATTCTGCAATGCAAACCCATGTGGCTCAGGGTTATCGCTAATGGTAATGAAAATTAACCCCGAGCCACACTCGGGAATACCGCCAGGAAGGTTAACATTATAACATAATTGAAAATGTTTTTTTTTTCCTCTAGCTTCCATGAAAGAAATAGCTGGTGATATTAATATAAGGATCCTTGTTTGAACACTTTGTGTTATGTGGAGAGAATGCTCTGTCCCTATCTGCCACAATCTAATGTGATATGGAATTTTATAGATAGGCAACTCCTATCCTTATATTGATTAGTGGTTCCAAATTAATAATAACTACTGCAGTAGCGAACAGACACAAAAGATACACTCCGCATCTTTCCAAATAACTGTTCTGCATTATTATGATGCAATTGAAGGTTTTTATACACATGATTATGTACATATCACATTAATATTACAATTGTTGGTAATTATGGTAACAAGGGGCGTACCATAGGCAGACTAATTCTAATTGGGACTCGAATAAATGCAAACATGTAATGAAAACATTATTAGTGCCGTGTGCACAGTGAGGGCAGTGTGCAATACAAAATAGAATACAATTATATACAGAACATACAAATTTCCTTTACAATCTCCTCTCTTTTGATCAATATTTTGATCACTAACTATACCTGCTATCACCTTTAACCTGGAACCTCCACACGCTTAGGTGGAGGTAGTCCTGGCCAAAGAGGCAAAATTCCATTGTAGAGAATGTAAGAGCTGAGCATCTTTTTCATTACAAAATGACTTTTCAATGTGAAAAATAAATGATTGATAAGACATATTTACAGAGTACTGGCTGTACACTCCTGTGGCCAGAATGGCCTTCTAGCTTAATTGTTGGCATGCTGATTTATCAGCATATGTAAACACAGACAATTAAACTACTTTTCAAATCACATTATTTATATATATATATAGTGGGGATGGAAAGTATTCAGACCCCCTTAAATTTTTCACTCTTTGTTATATTGCAGCCATTTGCTAAAATCATTTAAGTTAATTTTTTCCTCATTAATGTAATCACAGCACCCCATATTGACAGAAAAACACAGAATTGTTGACATTTTTGCAGATTTATTAAAAAAGAAAAACTGAAATATCACATGGTTCTAAGTATTCAGACCCTTTGCTCAGTATTTAGTAGAAGCACCCTTTTGATCTAATACAGCCATGAGTCTTTTTGGGAAAGATGCAACAAGTTTTTCACACCTGGATTTGGGGATCCTCTGCCATTCCTCCTTGCAGATCCTCTCCAGTTCTGTCAGGTTGGATGGTAAACGTTGGTGGACAGCCATTTTTAGGTCTCTCCAGAGATGCTCGATTGGGTTTAAGTCAGGGCTCTGGCTGGGCCATTCAAGAGCAGTCACGGAGTTGTTGAGAAGCCACTCCTTCGTTATTTTAGCTGTGTGCTTAGGGTCATTGTCTTGTTGGAAGGTAAAACTTCGGCCCAGTCTGAGGTCCCGAGCGTCCTGGAGAAGGTTTTCATCCAGGATATCCCTGCACTTGGCCGCATTCATCTTTCCCTCGATTGCAACCAGTCGTCTTGTCCCTGCAGCTGAAAAACACCCCCACAGCATGATGCTGCCACCACCATGCTTCACTTTTGGGACTGTATTGGAGAGGTGAAGAGCAGTGCCTGGTTTTCTCCACACATACCGCTTAGAATTAAGGCCAAAAAGTTCTATCTTGGTCTCATCAGACCAGAGAATCTTATTTCTCACCATCTTGCGGTCCTTCAGGTGTTTTTTTAACAAACTCCATGCGGGCTTTCATGTGTCTTGCACTGAGGAGAGGCTTCCATAGGGCCACTCTGCCATAAAGCCCCGACTGGTGGAGGGCTGCAGTGATGGTTGACTTTCTACAACTTTCTCCCATCTCCTGACTGCATCTCTGGAGCTCAGCCACAGTGATTTTTGGGTTCTTCTTTACCTCTCTCACCAAGGCTCTTCTCCCCCGATAGCTCACTTTGGCCAGACGGCCAGCTCTAGGAAGGGTTCTGGTCCTCCCAAATGTCTTCCATTTAAGGATTATGGAGGCCACTGTGCTCTTAAGTGCAGCTTAAATTTTTTGTAACCTTGGCCAGATCTGTGCCTTGCCACAATTCTGTCTCTGAGCTCTTCAGGCAGTTCCTTTGATCTCATGATTCTCATTTGCTCTGACATGCACTGTGAGCTGTAAGGTCTTATATAGACAGGTGTGTGGCTTTCCTAATCAAGTCCAGTCAGTATAATCAAACACAGCTGGACTCAAATGAAGGTGTAGAACCATCTCAAGGATGATCAGAAGAAATGGACAGCACCTGAGTTAAATATATGAGTGTCACAGCAAAGGGTCTGAATACTTAGGACCATGTGATATTTCAGTTTTTCTTTTTTAATAAATCTGCAAAAATGTCAACAATTCCGTGTTTTTCTGTCAATATGGGGTGCTGTGTGTACATTAATGAGGAAAAAATGAACTTAAATGATTTTAGCAAATGGCTGCAATATAACAAAGAGTGAAAAAATGTAAGGGGGTCTGAATACTTTCCGTCCCCACTGTATGTGTGTGTATATATATATATATATATATATATATATATATATATATATATATATATATATATATATATATATATATATATATATATATATATATAAAAGTATTTGAATAAATAGTACCCTAGACTATGATTCCAAGAGGGAAACAATCAAACATTTAGTTATTTTTGCAGAATAACTTCTTATGTATCCCATCCATCTTGGCTTCGTTAAATATTATGTCAGCTGTATGCCAATTAACAACCTCATCTTAATGTTTTTTTTTCTCTCAATAAGGGTTTATTGTATAAATGTAAAATTACAAAATTGTTATCTTAATCTAAACTAATCCCATTTTACAAATTTCCCCAATAACCTGGATTTCATTACCAACCTATAACTATATCTAAATTATTAAAAAAATTGTTAAACTCATATCAGAAATTAATACTCAAGTGATAATCTCAATATCACACCCTAATTCTAATATATATCCACAGATATATTTCCTTAAAAGGAGGACATTTTACTTAAAGCGGAGTTCCACACACAAATGAAACTTCCGCTTTTAGGAATCCTCCCCCCCTCCGGTGTGACATTTGGCACCTTTCAGGGGGGAGGGGGGAGCAGATACCTGTCTAATACAGGTATCTTGCTCCCACTTCCGGGCATAGATACCCGCGCCACCCGCAGGTATCTATGCCACTTCCCTCCCCCCCCCCCCGCTGTCTTCTGGGAGACACATGGGTCCCAGGAGACAGCAGGGACCAGTAGGAACGTGCAGCGCGACTTGCGCATGCGCAGTAGGGAACCAGGAAGTGAAGCTTCTGAGGCCTGATTCCCTTACCGAAGATGGCGGCGGCAGCACCCGAGAGCCGAGGGACAGATCGGCTTTGGGTGCTGACATCGCGGGCGCCCTGGACAGGTAAGTGTCCATATTTTGAAAAGTCAGCAGCCACAGTATTTGGAGCTGCTAACTTTAAAAAAAAAGAAAATCGGCGGATCTCCCCTTTAATTTCCCTTTTTAAATGCACTATCAAAGGATATTCAATTTGTGTAATACATGGTTAAATGTAACCTTCATTTTACCATGTTTGGAAAACAGATTCAAAATAATTGTGATCACATTGTTTATCTTTAGATTAATTAACTCGGCACATTTTGTTATGATATACATGTAGCCATATCATGGGTGTCCTTGTCACTAAAAAACAGAAATTGGCATGTATTGGCATTGGCCTGTAAATCACACTGTCTCTCCCCAAAAAAAAAAAAAACTATAAGCTGCTTTGCTAATGCACATTTCCCAGCCAGCAACAATTAGGAAATATGCCCAGTGAGAAAACACATGCAGCCTATTATCACTGTAGTGCACATGTGTTAAACACAAGGTCCACTGGCTCAATCTGGCCTTTTCATGTGGCCCTTGCACCCAGGTTTTTGTTTTTTTTGCCGAAATGTGGTGGAATGGAGTTGCGCCACCTACGGCTCTCGCCCTCCGCTCCCCGCTCACCACTGTAAATTGTAAACAAAGAAGCTTCTTGTGCTTACAAGGACAGCTTTCCTCTTGGCAGCTCTCACAGGTCTCTTCCTGCCCTACACCCACAATGGAGACAAGGGAGATGCAGGTGCAGTGTGGGATGGAGCATCATTTGTTAAGCTGCACTGTGATCCCTATCTGTGCCTGGATGCACAGATGCCGACCAGTGATCACCCTGCAAGTGAGAGAGAGACACAGAGCCACCTACACTGCCCGGAGGTGCTAGAGCCTGGCCAGGTAGGTGAGATGTGAGGAAGCTTTCGGGCGGGGAGAGATGAGGAGTGTGTAGGGAGATGTGTGCAGAGGTGGGGGATGGGGGAGAGAGGTGCAGAGGTCAGAGCTGAGGAGGAATGGAAGTGAGATATGAACAGCCTGTGAAAGAGAGCTGAACCCTGCACAGTGTGCATAGCACACCCCTAAACCCTGCACTCTATATGTAGCGCAGTGCTCAATCCTGCACTCTGTACACAGCGCACCCCTGAACTCTGTGTGTAGTGCATCCCTAAACTCTGCACTCTGTCCATAGCGCACTCCTGATCTCTGCACTTTTTACATAGAACACTCCTGAACCCTGGACTCGGTATGTAGCGCACCCCCGAATTCTGCACTCTGCACGTAGAGAACTTCTGAACTCTGTGCTCGGTATGTAGCACACTCCTGAACTCTGCACTCTGTACATAGCGCACCCCTGAACTCTGCACTCTATACATAGCACACCCCTGAACTCTGCACTTTATACACAGCGCAACCCTAAACTCCCAGATCCTCCCACTGTTTGGTTTGGTGGGTTGGGGCATAATTGAGTTCCTGCATATATTTTCTGGGAAAAAGCCCTAGATAAATTAATATAGTCTTACAGATATAGATACAACAGACCTATGAGGGCAACCATAATGCTGATGTGGCCTGCGATGAAATTGAGTTTGACACCCCTGCTGTAATGCATGTGGACAGGGACAAGAAATGTAGAGGCTGCGGACATCAGCAGAGCAGCACTGAGATGTAATAAAGGATAAAAACAGGTAACAATCCTCCTCCCACCCTCAATTTGCCACCTCTACTTTTACAGACTTGCCAGTGCCTACAAGCCCTAGGCCACTCTCTCACTATATAGATTGCTAGCTTTCTCTCAATCATTTCTCTGTCACAAATGAAGCAAATTATCAATAGGGCTGCTGGGAACCCAACCTTATTTAGTGAGGCTTATCCAAAAGTCCTCTTATAGGCTCTTTGTTCAAGGCCAGGAAGTGCATTATGGTTACAAAAAATTCAGTCTGATGAACTGCAGCATCAATTTACAAGGACCAGAAATGTCGAACCTGCCAGATTTGCAGCGAACCCAAAGCAGCGTCAAACCCAAACCTCATCTCTACTCAGTAGCAATGCTGCTCAGTTAGCTGATGCACTGTCCAGGGTCCTGAAATGATGGTTACGTAGTCGAGTGCTATATGACATTACAGGGGGCTTGCATTTATCACATGGTTAACAGTAAGCAGGGCTTTTTTTTCAGCGGGAACATGGGGAACGCAGTTCTGGCACCTCCAGCACAGAATGTATGCAATGGCAAGGAGTACTGGAGTGTGCTGGAGGGTCTACTGATGCTGGGAGATCTATAGTCATTGGGGGGATCTATTTTTGTGGGGGGTCTAGTGTTGCTGGGGAGGTTTATTGTTGCTGGTGGAGGATCTACTGTTACTGGAGGGGCTGGAGGGAATTGTTGCTGGGGGGGGCAATCTAATATTGAGGGAGGGGTCTAGTTTTGCTGGCTGCTGGAGGGTCTATTGTTGCTAGTGAGAGGGTCTATTGTTACTGGGGTCGGGGGTAGTTGTTGGTGGTGGCTCTATTGTTGCTGGGTGAATCTTTTGTTGCTGGAGGGGGTCTATTGTTGATGTGGGGGTTCTACTGTTGGCTGAAGGGGATCTATTTTATTGATTTTCTTGTTATCAGTGTCAAACTCTATACACATTACTTACATACAAACTACTTGGTTCTGTATTTCTTAAAAGGGGTGGTACTGGGAAGTGGGTAGGGGGTGGAACCAAGGGATGGTGCTCGAAGGTGGGTAGGAGGCGGAGACAAGGGGTGATTCAGAAGGGGGCGGTACCTGCACCTATTCCCAGAGAAAAAAAGCCCTGGCAGGAGGTAAGACATTTCAGACTCCCTGAATATAAGGTGTTCTATCTGTCAGTTTATTTTTCAAATATTTGTATAGCATCCACATACTACACAGAAAATTACAGTGTATATAGACCCATTTTCCTCAGTCCCTGTGCACCAAAGGAGCATGCATATTAAAATCTCTCCAACACTCATATACACACTAACGGAAATCAATTTTCTTAGACTGTGGTAGAAAAATAAAGCATCTGAAGGAAGATCAACAAAAACACAAACTTACAAACTCCATGCAGACATTGTGCCCGGTAGAATCTGATACCAAAACTGGAAGGCAAGCATGCTAAATACTGAGTGACCATTAAGAGACAGACACATTATAGCCCCCAATATATGTAAAATGTGTTTTTGCATGAACAGTGTGCCTGATTTTTTTTTTCAAAATGTGTGTTGGGTACTTGAATGTAATTGTAAGCATTATAACACATCCCCTGCCACCCATAAAATGTCATGGAATGCCAAAGTGAATTAAGATTTTTGAGTACTATATAAAACCACAGCATGTGTCAGCCATACAAGTATCATGCTAGAAATCTGCAGGAGGCCGAAGATGGAAGAACCTCAGGAAACATCCTACATAAAGTGATAAAACTGTCAAATAAATTAACTGTCATATAGCTGATTATTTATAAGGGTCAAAGGGGAGAAGAGCACACTGGGAAATAATTGAATTAGGGAATTTTATTTCCTGGCACTCTATTAATGCTGAGATAAGGTATTTTGGAGCAGATGGATTGGATAATGTTCATGCTGACAGGAAGCAGTAATGTCTTCATTTATAGGTAATGCGATGCAGTACTGTATAGTATATGGTACCTGTTAATGGTAGGGGCACAGTGAAATGGGTCAGGGCTTCAAGCCACATTTCGGAATAGAAACATGGTCTAAAGCGAAAGATGGTGCTTGCCACCATCATTGGAAGGAAAGATTTGTTTACTGACTTAAAACTTGCAAGTAGGATCATATGACGGAAGACGCCGGACATAGTGGTATGTGTTTTAGGGTAAGACTATATTGTGTCCTATAAAAACTACATGTCATCCTGAGGCTTCTTACATTATATTGTATTATGATGAAACCTGTTCTATTTATCTTATACAATATAGTCCTGAAATCTGCAGCAAGGTCTGGTCCAGTGAACTACTTCAATGCTTGGTTTGGCTAACAGTTCAGTACATGTATCTTGGCATGTCCAAAATGTCAGTCACAAGGCCAGGGCTTTTTTTCAGCATTGAACACAGTTCCGGCACCACCACAACTGAACGTATGCAATGGCAAGGGGTGCTGGGGTGTGCTGCAGGGTCTGTTGATGCTGGCCCCTGCGGGGATCTATTGTCACTAGATGGGATCTATTTTTGAAGGGGGGGAGTCTATTGTTGCTGGGGAGGTCTGTTGTTGCTGACAGGGGATATATTGTTGCTGGGGGTGGGTCTTATGTTGCTGGGGGTTCAGTTGTTGCTGGAAGGGATCTACTGTTGAGTGAGGGGTCTATTTTTCCTGGCTGCTGGTAGATCTATGCTGGCTGCGAGGAGATCTGTTGTTGTTGCAGGGAGTCTATTGTTGTTGGGGAGGGGGCTATTTTGATGTGGGTGGTCCATTCTTGCTGGGAGACCTTATTGTTGCTGGCTGCAGGGGATCTATTTTACTCCTTTTCTTGTTATCATTAACAAGTTCTATACAAATTAGTTAGTACCACAATTGTTACTGTATTCTCCAAAATGGGTGGTCTTGGGAGGTAGGTAAGGGGCGGAACCAAGGAATGGTGCTCAGAGGTGGGTAGGGCAGAGACAAGTGGTGACTTGGAAAGATGAAGTTCCTGCACCTATTCTCTGAGAAAAAAAGACTTGTACAAGGCACATTGTAGGTACTTTCTACTTTATTATCTGACATAAATATTCCCAATGCTTACAATCAAATACAGCCTTTCTCTACCTTTTCGACACAGAAGAACCCTTGAAATAACTCTATGATCTCAGGGAACCCCTGCTAAAAATTACTATATCTGCAACTCATGATACATTAGTGTGATGGTCAGTGGAAAGAACGCTCTTTACACTTGCGGTCTTCGGGAAGAATTACCCCCTTACAGATAGCTGAAAAGAACAACGGTGTCAGTGAAAACTTATCTGAGAGGCAGAAATTACTCATTGCTCAAGGAACCCCCAGCAACCTTGGGAGGAACCCTAGGTTGAGAAACCTTGATCTAATATACCTATAAGAACAACCATAATATGTATAAAACAACCATACTGATAGAAAAAGTCGTAATAAACATTTTGACCTTCTTAGTCTCCTCCAGTGTGCCCCTCCCTTCACACTCCAAGTCACAATGACAATCTCTATGTTTCTCTTATGACAGGTTTGCTTTAAATTACAACTGAAGGGTCCCGTATGACAGTCCAATCAAGTACCAAATCTGAGTACTATGTAATGCGCAAGCCTCATGAAGTAAACACAACTTATCTTACCTTCCCTGGCTAAGCCAAATCCTACCTCAATTGGGTTTCACATGTCCCCCCTCTCAGACAGTGCAGCTCACAATGGGAGGGCTATAGCAACTGAGGCAGTGTTGTCAATACAGAAAGCAGAGGCCAGGACAGGCCAGGTGGTGATTGCCAAGTTACAGGCTTGTGAATTAGCAGTGGCAATTCTGATATTGCAACATTTTTTCAACCCACTGTTGTGCAAGCAGGCACAGCCTACATGAGAGTGGCAATTCCGCTTTGAATTCAGGAGCGGTGCAGCATTTTGCCACACCATTACAAGAAGCTACATTAGGTTGACTGCTGTAACATGTTTTTATGGGACTTTGCAGGGGAAAACTGTTAGTGCACGTATAATTAACTTCTGTAGTAGATATTTATTAAAATGAGAGGTTAGAGTGTTACTTCAACTGACCTTGTCTTTAGCATCTTGAGTAGTTGGTGGTTCCTTCTGATGAACACTAGGAACTCTGTTCCCCCATCTTCCCCTGGCTCAAATAGAACAGTCTAGGGGTGTCTTTTTGTTGTTTTATTGGAACAGTGAACTCGGATGAGGTGAAGGGAGCATGGAATACCCCAAACTGGTGAACTGGACTATTTGAGGACTCTTCCCTTTCTCACTGACCTGCACACAGATTCCACAGAATCTTTACTGCTGAGGGTTGACTATGACTTTTTCTAAAAGACCAATAACTACATACAGTCACTAACTTCCAGCACTTGGATCATCCACTAACAATGCCACAGAATCATTGGTTGCCTCCCTATGATATCCACAGGGCACTCTTCACTGAGGGAGATACAGACTCACTGCACTGTAGGACAGCTGGACACTTTTCCCCCAACTTCTTCCTGGCACTCTCCAGTGAGCTTTCTCTAGACACAAACTGACTGCAGGACTAAACTTTGCAAATAGGCCCTTCAGCCAAGACTCCAGCTGGGACCTTGATGTCTCCTAGATAGTACCTCCAGTGATCCTGCCCTGGGGCAGAGTCCCTGCACAGGGGTCTCCTCCAGCAGGAACTGGAGCCAGGAACTCTCCTGCCTCAGGCCTCAGCATATTTTTTTTTCAGCTACCTACTGGGCCCACCTCCCCAGGGATTGTCTGAATTCCCTATAAATATTCAAGCTTTCCATTCTGTTCTTCCATCCACTATGATTCTAGAATCCTCTAGAATATAAGGGGAACTAATCAGAGCAGCAGCCTGTAAGACATTGAGCAGGCCAGAACAATCAACCCCTACTCCACTGATTAGAGAGGAGCTAAACTAAATTTACCTAACAATCTGCACTAATCTAGGAGGGTGCTGCAAACAGATAGTCATATTCACCCCCAATAGTGTTTATATTCCTTCAGTATGGGAATGACCTGGCAGCTCAGGCACAGAAGTGTGTTGTCTGCCTTACATGTGTAAACATATTGAGCACGATCATTTTATGCCATCATTGAGCGCAACACCATTGCTGATCACTCTCTAAAGAACTGTTTCTCAACTTCAGTCCTCAAGGCTCCCCAACAGGTCATGTTTTCAGGATCTCCTTCAGATCAAACGACTGTGGTAATTACCAAGGCAGTGAAACTGATCAAATCACCTGTGAAAAATAATGGACAGCTTGAAAACATAGCCTGTTGGGGCGCCTTGAGGACTGGAGTTGAGAAACACTGCTCTAAAGACTTGCAAAGCTGAAATTAATTTATTATAAAGAGTATTGCAGAAATTTTGTTAACCTCACCATGAGCCCAACTTAAGGGACACATGGCACAATCTGCCACTGTGCACAGGTGGAGTGACTGAAGTCTCATCAGTGCTTTGTATCTACCTATATGGATCCCTCTCCTCCCAAAAAAAAATGATTGCTTGAACTTGAGCATAGATCTGGAAAACTCTGCTGTAGTACATACACCTGAATGCAAGAGTGAGCACCTTGACCCTCAATATCCTTCAGACCTACTAACTAAGCCTGCTGTGTGCCATCCACATCGAGTATGCGTACCATTATTGGTATATTACCCCTTTTAGGGTAATGCTGGGTCAATGATCCACTAATTTTTTTTATGGCCAAATTGCCAATGTGATTTCCTTTACTGTAGCTTCAATGTACAGCTTTAGAAAAAAAAGAGTTAAACCCATTTCAATGGCACATAATAGCATTTGCAAGCTGTCACAGGTAGAAGGAGCTGCCTGGTTGTATTAGTTATACTAACAGAAAAAGCTTAAAAAGATAAGAAGAAAAGATTAAGCATATTATTAAAAGCGGGACCTGTAATTGCAGACAAATGGCAACAATCAGCTTCATTACCTTGCCATTTGTTAATTAGTGTTCAACCATCTGTACCTGCCCACTGCCTTCCACCTGTACGCTATAGCCTGCAGTCCATAGATAGTATCGTAGTGCTATACTAAACACTCACATTAATCTCTAATCCCATTTTCCCTAATCACCGCCATTATCAACTCGTTTTCAAACAGTACTTTGTATTTAGCTCATTAACACGTACAGATGAATAAACACAGCTCCACGAGAGTGGCGCAGGAGAACATACAGACCTGGAAGGATTTTGCCACATCCCTTTTATTGGTAAATAAATAGATCGGAGGGTCCCAGATCCTACTGTGTAACGGTGCAATATGTTCCCGGTTATTAGTAAAGAATGGCTGTGCTCTGCATTCTAAAACTGCAGACGATATTTGCTGGGATAAAACTAGATTATTTTCACAAATTCATTCTTAAAGCTGAACTTCTGGCAAACAACCTTTTATTTGAATACAATACCCAGTAAGATATAAATCCACTATGTCTCCACCAAATATTTTTTGAATATTTTGGAAACCATGATAATACCTTATAAAGTAAAGGTAACTTAAAGGGGGGGCGTGGCCTGGACGGGAATGAGATAGGACGTGAGTGACCAGAGCTCCGCTTGTGGCAGATCCTTTTACTCGATATCCTGAGACCTAAAAATAGCCCTTTTATCACACACCCGCGTGCTTGAAGCCAGGTATAACCGCTGGGTCATGTCTCCGCCAAAGAGGAACACAGCTGCTTCTTCGTCCCTGGACAGGTACCGAAGAAAGGAGCGCGACCACGAGCGGCAAGATGGCGCCTCATCACCGGAGCACACAGCTCCCCAAGCTGACCAGGGGACGGCTGATACAGCCAAGGTACTGGAGGCGATATCCCTCTGCCAATCCACCCTCACAACAAAGCTGGAAGAGGTAAAAGTGGACATTTCTTTAATCAGACAAGACATGACTAAGCTCCGGGAGAGAGTTACTGAGACCACAATCAGCCGGGCGGAAGACACGCTATATCCCCTGCAACACTCCCAGGAGGACTTAAAGCGCCAAATACAGCAGTTGGCACAGAAGCATGCCGACTTAGAAAACCACGCCCACAGATCCAATCTACGTTTCATTGGCCTCCCGGAGGGCTCAGAGGGAACGGATCCAGCTACTTTCCTAGAAAAGCTCTTAATTTCTACATATGGCAGAGAGGCCTTCTCTGGTACTTTCGTAGTTGAGCGAGCTCACCGTATGCCAGCGCGCCGCCCACCTGAAGGTGCTCCGCCGAGCACATTTATAGCGAAGCTATTAAATTTCAAGGACCGAGATTCAGTATTACGTCTAGCCAGGCTGAAAGGAAACATCCCATTTCAGACGGGCCCCGTGTCAGCATTTCCGGATTTTTCTGCCGAAGTGCAGAAACAGAGGGCCCGCTTCACGGAGGTAAAAAGGTGCCTTAGAGCTCACCATTTAAAGTACGCTATGTTATTCCCCGCCCGGCTCCGTGTGGCTGGAGATGATCGTGCTCATTTCTTTGAGGACCCAGTGCAGGCGTCGGAGTGGTTAGATCCCTGCAATGCGGAGCAGAACCGTCCGGCCCAAGAAAGATCTCCACGCATCGGTATGTAAAGGTGAGACTCTGTGATATTATCCAAGCTACTACTTTCACATGCACTCTACCCTTTATTAAACCTCTGCAATATGTGGTGGTTTGGCCTTGCCGAACGCTGCAACGGTACCTTTGGAATGACTTTCCTCTCAATACAAGCCAGCGCTCAGAGAACTGCCTGTTGCACATTTCCGCGCCTGGAGTTTTACACATGTTTCAGTTATATATAAGCCGTACTCTGACAACGCCACCACATAGCTCTCGGGGCCTAGATTAGAGCTTTGCTGAACCCTGAACTCCTTAATCGTGAGGATACACACCCACAGAGATGAACTACCACCATACGGCCCTCTCTCCTACCTCACAAGAACTTATGCTAACCACACTGCCCCTGAAAGAAGCAAGGAGAAGAACAGAGGTTATAATACGTTATATGGGGGGAAAAGTAGTTCTTGACCATAATGATAACTTTTTCAGGATGATTATAATTTCTATATACCACAACCGGAAGGGAGAATGTCTCTCATCCCCGGGTTTCAACCCAGCATTTGTTCGCCCTTACTAAAAGGTTCAACCCACTACCAAGTGCGCAGCCGAATAGGCCTCCACTGAGGATGGTAGGGGTGTTGTGCGCTACCTTGGTTCACAAAGTTTATATGATGTTCAAAGGTAGAAGCACTGGTTTTGGGGTTAATGTCCCAGCTAAGTTGGGATGGCTGAGGGCTGGGAGGGGGGGTAAGGGAACTGTTTCAATTATGTTTTAAGAACATGAGTTTTATTTCAATGCAACATATGGAGGATGAACATAGAGTTTTCCTAACACTGATACGATGCAATAATCCAAGATTTACTGTATGGAAGGTGTATGGGCCTGCCCTGGGAAATGGTCTCGCGCCAATTTCACATAAATATCTGATTGCTAGAAATGACTGACATCAAGTTTTTGACTTGGAATGTCAGAGGAATCCGAGATAAAGTTAAGCACACCGCAATCTTTGGATGCCTCAAATCATATCGGACAGACATAACAGTACTGGTTGAAACACACATTACTGGCCAGCTTCAGCTGGCAATGAAACGCCCATGGATAGGATGGGCTTATCACACCACTCACTCCCCCTACTCCAGAGGGGTATCCATATTAATTGCCAAATCGGTCTCATTTGGACTTATTTCGGTGCGGACAGACCCCCAGGGCAGGTTCATTTTTTTGCAATGCATAATCTGTGGCTCACAATACCTACTTATGGCCTTCTATATCCCTCCGCCATACAATTCTAGTCTTATTAATGAAGGCTTAGCATATATGGCGCAGTATCCAACAACACCTGCTATCTGGTTGGGAGACTTCAACGAGGTAGTGAACCCTACTGTAGATAGATTACGCATGCAACAAGGAGGCCAAGCCTCAGATACCACCAGATTTGGGCGTTTGTTACGTGAGTTTTCCCTAACTGATACGTGGTGCTGTAAACACCCGCACACTCAGGCCTATTCATGCTTTTCGGCGACACACTCTTCCATGTCCCGAATAGACCTAGTACTAATTTCAGACATACTTCTACCAACCCTTACGGACTCTGGGTACCACACTAGATCCCTGTCAGATCATGCCCCTTGTTGGGCCACCTTGCGCATTGCTCCTCATGCGGGGCCCCGTACTTGGCGTCTGCACTCCTTTTGGCTGTCAGTACTTGATGACCAGGAGGATATTAGCTCGGAATGGCAATTTTATTTCAACACAAATTGTGATACCGCCCCAATAAGTATGGTATGGGAGATATTTAAATTACATGTCCGTACGATTATCTCCTCTCGCATAAACAGACTGAAGGCCGCATCCAAAGCCAAATTGAAACAGGTTTCCGAACAACTAGACACAGACACCAGGGAATTCAGCTTAGACCCTACACCTGCCAAGGCATCTCTGCTTAAACTACAAACTAGAGTTTTAGACCAACTCCTTTTTGAAAAAGCTAACCAGAAACTTCTCTTCTCCAGATAACGGGTATTTGAGCAGGGGGAACGGGCGGGCAAGCTCCTGGCATACTTGACACACCAAGATGCGAGCCCACCGGTGGTGGTCTCTTTGACGGATCCACAGGGCACAATAACATCTGATCCAGAAACGGTAACAAACATCTTCCGCAGATATTATGCTGATCTATACTCATCTAAGGTGGGGGCTGCTGCGCAGGAGACCCAGGCTTTTCTCCAGAACATACCCCTCCCTAAAATCTCATTGTCCCAGATGCAAGAAATGGAGGCCCCAATAACAACAGACGAGATAGCGGTCGCGATAGCGTCGTTGGCACCAGCTAAAGCCCCTGGGCGGGATGGTATTGCTCTAGATTTTTATGCCACCTATTCCGAAATATTAATTCCTGAATTGTTAAAACTTTATAAACATATTTTTGAGCCTGGGTCTCTTCCACAATCCCTCCGACAAGCAGTAATTGTAGTGATCCCCAAGCCAGGTAAAGACCCCCTTTGTCCAGAGTCCTACCGCCCAATCTCGCTCCTCCAGGCAGATATCAAGATTCTAGCCAAAATATTAGCTCTCCGCCTCAACCGTATTATCCTATCCATAATCCACCCCGACCAAACGGGGTTCATGCCTGGGAAAAACACAGCTATGAACCTGCGTAGGCTTTATATTAATATTCAAGCAGAACACGACACCGTCGGGGACAGAGCAGTGGTGGCGCTAGACGCCGCCAAGGCTTTTGACTCTGTGGAGTGGGAGTATTTGTGGGAGTGCCTTAGGGGGTTCGGTTTTGGTCCCAACTTCATTAAGTGGGTACAACTATTATATTTCTCACCAGAGGCTAGTGTACTTGTGAACGGGAGGACCTCAGCACCTTTTCCATTGCAACGGGGAACTAGACAGGGGTGCCCACTGTCCCCTCTCCTATACGCCTTGGCAGTTGAGCCTCTGGCTATATCCCTTAGGGTACATCCAGACATTCATGGTCTTAAGCTGGGGAGCCTGGTGGAGACGGTGAGCCTATACGCAGATGATATGCTGCTATACCTGCAAGATACTGGCCCGTCCCTCCAGGCTGCCATGCAGACTATAGAGGACTTTGGTAGGCATTCAGGATTGAGCATAAACTGGAATAAATCACAAATTATGCCACTTGACTTGACAGCACCTACATACTGATCTGCATCCCTCCCTCTACAAAGAGTAGCATCCTTTAAATACTTAGGTATACAGATCACTAAAGAGCCCTTAGAATATCTCCCTAACAATATCGAGCCGCTATTCACATATTTAAAACTACGCACACAATCCTGGGCAAGGCTCCCATTGGGAGTTATGGGTAGGATCAACCTATTCAAAATGGTACTTCTCCCAAAATTCTTATATGTAATGTGGAACTCGCCAGTTCTTATCCCTCTTAAAACCTTCAAAGCAATAGATTATATCCTCAACTCATTTGTATGGGGACCCAACCGACATAAGTTGGCGTGGCACATTCTGAAAAACCCGACTTCCTCAGGGGGAACGGCTCTCCCAGACCTACACGCATATTATATAGCGGCACAACTCTCACACATATATCACCTCCACAAAACTGATAGCATCAGATATCAAACCTTGACATGTAAAAAACCAAACTCAGTTACCTACTCCCCTCTTCAAGTAATATTTAGAGGCAGAGGCGGCAGGAGGGGCTGGGCTGCTCAGAACCCCCTACTACACCAGCACAAAAGCATCTGGGAAATTGCACTTAAACTTACCGGGGCGGATTTTTTCCACTCACACACACCATTATGGCACAACTCGCAACTGCCAGAGTTGATGCATATGTCGGGAGCGACTACATGGGCGGCAAAAGGTATAGTGTACCTATTTCAGGTAATTTCCCCTCTGGGTATAAGAAGTTTTGAATCATTACAGGATGAGTTTGGACTACCCCCACACATGAAATTCAGATACATCCAATTACGACACGCGCTGAGAACCCAATTCGTGGAAGGACACCCCAGCCCACAAATGCTTCCAATGGTTGACGTAATTATAGGCGACGACCCTGAGAAATTAATATCCAGTCTATATAGCATTATACGCACACGTATGGAAGCGAGAGTCATTGACACAGCTAGGCTCAAATGGGAGGTGGATATTTGCCTAATGGATGACTCGGACTGGGATGAGATACTGGAAAATGTGAAACAGACGTCACCTAGACTCTCTGACCGCCTTACCCAACTATATATTATTCACAGGTCCTACCTTACTCCATCCAGACTAACAAAATTTCGCCCAGATCAGAGCCCAGACTGTCCAAGGTGCTCAGACAACCCATGCTCTTTTTTCCACCTGATATGGTCCTGTCCACATATTCAGAGTTACTGGGCACAAATTATCAAATTCCTACATGACCAAATGGGCTCTCTAGTGCAGATGGATCCCAAGCTGTGTCTTATGGGACTGCTTCCAGACACCACAATCGAGAAATACCAGGCCACATTCTTACAGGAAACTCTTTTTTGTGCCAGAAAAGTGATCGCCAAATACTGGATGAGGACCCATTCCCCCTCAATCCAAAATTGGATTGCTGAGACCAATAAGTCACTGCCCAACAAAATTTGCTCTACAAACATAGGGGATGCCCAAACAAATACAATTGGGTATGGGATAAATGGTTGGAAACTAGTGATACCTGCACGGAATAACCTGATGTAAGCATAATATAAGGGTGTAGAGAGACCATGATAAATTTTTCATGTTGAGGTATTCTCATGTTCTAATGTATAATATGCTAGAGCAATACATGATCAGAAAAGATAATTAATGCTTTAATGTCACGATATTACATGGAAAACACTGTGTTAGTAACAAATCCAAGATACATTGTGAACACATTTTTTGTTTTGATGCGCAATACATTTTACTCCTGTAACTGTATGTTGTATACGCTATCTATGTATGTCATAAATATAAATAAACATGTTCTTTTTGAAAAAAAAAAAAAAGGTAACTTAAAGGAGAAGTATGGCCACATCTATTTTGGTACAACTTTGCCTGTAGGTCAGAGGAATGCAGTTCGTTCTGCACTCCTGTGACCCGTTTTTAGCCTACAGCAGGCTAAAGCCCACCAGTCAAGGATCAGGAAAGATGCAGACTTTACAGTCGGGATCCACCTAGATGCCTGGACTGGCAGCTGGATCAGCCTCTCAGTGAGCTGTTGGGAGACTGAGCCAGTCGCTCCCACTCCCTCCACAGTCCACTGCTCCAGTGAGCGCTGGAGGGGCAGAGCAGTGAACCAGTGACTGACAGTCACCGGTCCTTCGCTCAATGAAGACTGAGAACTGAGAGATTAACGGTCTTTGATTGCCCAGTCTTAGAAGCGGTGGGGGACAGATGCATCATCAGATCGATGCTGCATCCACCTAGGTGAATATAATTTTTTTTTCTGAAACCCAGAACTTCACTTTCAAGTAAGGATAAACATGCTTCTTGTATTTATGGTTGAATATGTATTTATTGAGGTTTTATATAGGAAGAATTGCCTCTTATATTTAAGCAACATTTTTTTTAGCCTGGATTTCATAATTCTGCATTACCTAAGGTACCTTCATAAGCTGCACCATCAGCTGTTTCCTCAAAATGTACAGTCTAAAGCCAACCTTTCTCAGCCAGGGTTATTCCTGAGATAGCCAGGGGTTCCTTGAGGAGTTAGCAATGGTGAATTGATCTCCTACCTACACTGACCACCAAAGCAGGGGGGCTGCGGGGCACCACAAATGTTACTATCTGCATTTCCTTTCCATTGTTATTATTCCTTACATTTTATGACAATCATTAAAAATGTTGTAGTACAGAGCATAAGGGTCTAAAAAGATCTGCCCTGGATTTTAAATAAGATAGGAATGCCATATTGCTTAATTTTATATTTAAGGCCCCTTTCACACGAGGCGGGCTCCGTTTCTACGGAGCCCGCCTCGGTCCGCCGGCTCAGCGGGAGATCAGTCCGTTGATCTCCGCTGAGCCGGCGGATGACAGGTCCCTCTCTGCTCACTGAGCGGGGAGGGGCTTGTCAGGCGCCGCTGCCGCCTATGGAGGGATCGGACGAAAACGGACAGCGTGTCCGTTTTCGTCAGATCTCACCCGATCCGATCCGCCAGCGACGGATCTGGACGTAGAGCCATACGTCTGCTTTTAGCGGATCGGACCGGGTCGGATGTCAGCGGACATGTCTCCGCTGACATCCGACGCTCCATAGGCTAACATGGATCGCCCGTTCAGGTCCGCCGTCAAAACTGACAGGCGGACCTGAATGGTCCGATCGTGTGAAAGGGGCCTAAGACCTTCTACAGTTTAGTGATCATGCTAATGTACCATGAACTGTAGGTAATTTTTGTTTAGGAGGGCTTCCCCAAGACCAGAAAAATATTTCAAGGGTTCCTCCTGGGTAAAATGTTGAAAAAGGCCGGTCTAAACAGTACTGTAAATTATATGCAAATCTGATTTTTTTCCAGATCCAACAACTAAGCCCCAATCTCCATCTCAAACTGTTTCCTAAAGCTGTTAAAGAATGTGGAGAATTGACAAATGTAGTATGTTGAGTATGCCAAATCCATGACTGCTATCCTGATCACATTATCAGCTGTTTAGACAGAGAAATACAATAAAGCCATTTCACTGTTCAATTCTGGGCAGGATGCCCAGCAGCCCTAAAGATGGGGGCATGTAAAGTCCTCTAAAAACAGTTGACTTTTTAGCCAGCTTTTGGAGGAAATCAAGGGATAAAACTTCAACATTTTGTATTTAGGTCATTTACATTGGGAGCTCCTACATTTCAAATTGCTCAGAGCTTCAAAGGCCCTCCAGTTAGGACAGACCTTTCTTGAAAGAAGTCTAGATTTAGACCCAAAACAACCTAGCTATTCCACTATAAATGCCACCGGTCCTAAACTGATCCTACAACATTGCTACTAGTATTATATACATAACTGTTATAAGGAAGACAGAGTGCCTTTGATGTACAGGCTGTCTGTGATTGAGAGTCTAGCTTCACTTTCCCTAAGTTGTGCAATATACAATATGGCGGTGCCCAGTAAAAAAATAGCTGCGCCTCAGCAGACCAGGGACTGGTGAATAACAAGCTCATAGTGAACTAGAGCGAACATGGGTCCCAACACTGTGATGCTCCCAATGAGAGAGAGAGAAGAGAGGGAAGATGGCTGCATAAAGTGCTGTATATGCGTTCACAAGTGACTGTAGCATTTATTAAAACATATTGGTAAAATAAAAAACAATAAATACCATATTTATCGGTGTATAACACGCACTTTTTCCCCCTTAAAATCAGGGAAAAATCGTGGGTGCGTGTTATACACCGATCCCTGCTGTCTCTGAGGGAAGAGGAGCAAGCGCCGCTGAATTACATAGAGCCACGATCTCCTGTGTACCCGGCGCTCCGTCACACACAGCCACGCCCATACCTCCCAACGTTCTGAGATGGGAATGAGGGACACCTATCAGCAAAAGTATGCAGGCATAGGACACACCCCTTGCCACACCCCCTTAAAGGAGAATTGTACGAAAAAAAATAAGATTGGTTATACCCACAAGTGTTTTTTTACCACTACTATTCCTTTATATTGGCTTTTGGAATTTACAAATGCAGCAATTTAGAAATCAGATGAAAGGTTTAGCACTGGAAAACACTTTTTAGATAAAAAGTGCATTTTATATACATCTATAGAGATCAGACCAAAATGAGGGACAAATGAGGAGGAATGGGGGACAGAGGGACATTGCTCCAAATCAGGGACAGTCCCTCGAAATCCAGGATGGTTGGGGGGTATGACCACACCTCCTGGCCTCGCATTGGGCCACTGTTCTGTCTATCATATGAGCAGGGCCAGGAGGTGTGGCTGTGAATGACGCTCACTCCTCCTCTTCCCTGGTAGACAGCAGGGATAACCCAACACTGACGAGGCTGCAATGATGGGAAAGGTGAAGCTGCAGATAGGCACTGAACAGGCTGCATTGTTGGTCAATTTAATGGCTGCAGATGGGCACTGAGCAGGGTGCATTGATGGGCAATTTAGAGGCTGCAGATGGGCACTGAGCAGGGCGCATTATTGAGCTGTGACCCTAATTTTGCTTCAAAGTTCTTTATTTAAAATGTGAGTTTTTTTCCTTAAATTTCCCTCCTAAAATTGGGGTGCGTGTTATACGCCTGTGCGTGTTATACACGATAAATACGGTATGTACTCAAGTTTAACCACTTGCCGACCAGCCGCCATCATTATCCTGCGGCAGGTCGGCACAGTCCCGCAAACCGTCGTAGCTGTACGTCGGCTCCTTTAAGCAGGATAGCAGGTGTGCACGCGCTGCATTGCGGGGGTGCTGATGCTCGTGGCCAGTGGTCGCGAAAACCACCGGCCGCGTGCGATCGCGGGCACGAGAGGCAGAATAGGGACAAGTGTGTGTGTGTAAACACACAAATCCCTATTCTGTGAGGAGAGGAGATGCAGATCGTGAGTTCCTAATAGCTAGGAACCACGATCTGTCATCTCCTATAGCCAGTCCCCTCCCCCCACAGTTAGAACACACACTAGGGAACACAGTTAAAGCCTTGATCTCCCCCTAGTGTTAACCCCTTCCCTGCCAGTGACATTTACACAGTAATCAGTGCATTTTTATAGCACTGATCGCTGTATAAGTGTCAATGGTTTCAAAAATGTGTCAAAAGTGTCCGATGTGTCCGTCATAATGTCGCAGTCCCGATAGAAATCGCAGATCGCCGCCATTACTAGTAAAAAAAAATAATAATAACAATGCCATAAATCTATCCCTTATTTTGTAGCTGCTATAACTTTTGTGCAAACCAATCAATATACGCTTATTGCGATGTTTATTACCAAAAATATGTAGAAGAATACATATAGGCCTAAACTGAGGAAAAAATTTGCTTTTTTTAAAAGAATTGGGGATATTTATTTTTTGCCCTCACTACAGTATACGTGGCTGAGGTATAATTGGACAGACAGCTAACTCTCCTCCCTTAACAACTCATTGAGACAGGCGCAAGGTCCTTTTTTCAACTTTTATTGCAGGGAAGTTAGAGTAAAACTAAAATAAATAACATACAATCAGTATACACAATATACAAAATATACAGTCCTAACACACTATTCTAACTAGGGAATGGGGTTATTAACATACAGGCGATGTTTCCATTAGGCCTCTTTCACATGAACGATCCGTTCAGGTCCGCCTGTCAGTTTTTTAGGCGGACCTGAACGGACCCTCCATAGACCTCTATGGAGCGTCGGATGTCAGCGGTGACATGTCCGCTGACATCCGACCCGCTCCGAAAAAGTGCAACGGAGGAAAAACCTACTTTTCCATCCGTTTTTGGATCGGATCGGGTGGCGACGAACTCTACGGTCCGTCGTCATCTGATCCCCCATAGGGGAGAGCGGCACTCTGACAGGTCCGTCGATGCACACTGTGCAGTGACGGACCTGTCATCTGCCTGCTCAGCGGGGATCTACGGAGTGATTCCCGCTGAGCAAGCAGATGTTCACGGGGCGGATCCGTCCCGTGTGAAAGGACCCTTAGGCTGACATTAGAATTGCAGCTGAATAGGTGTGGAGTCCTCTGTAGAAGATACATGGATGAAGATGGAACATGGCTACTGGGGGGCTGTCTCTCCAACCTCTTGGACAAGCCCACAGGAATTATGGGATTATACGATGGCTTTTATCCGATTCAGCCCCGGAAGATTTGGCTGCTGAATGGCCAGGCCATTTTTTGCGATTCGGCACTGCGTCATTTTAACTGACAATTGCGTGGTCGTGTGGTGCTGCACCCAAGCAAAACTGACGTCCTTTTTTTCCCACAAATAGAGCTTACTTTTTGTGGTATTTGATCATCTCTGCGTTTTTTATTTTCTGCGCTATAAACAAAAAAAGAGCGTCAATTTTGAAAAAAAAACAATATTTTGTACTTTTTGCTATAATAAATATCATATCCCATACCCATTTTTTTTTTAAAAAAAGCTAATTTTATCTCAGTTTAGGCCGATATGTATTATTCTACATATTTTAGGTAATAAAAATCACAATAAGCGTATATTAATTTGTTTGCGCAAAAGTTATTTTACCAGTAATGGCGGCGATCCGCGATTTTTATTGGGACTACGACATTATGGTGGACGCATTGGACACTTTTGACACATCTTTGGGACCATTGGCATGTATACAGCAATCTGTGCTATAAAAATACACTGATTACTGCAAAAATTTCACTGGCAGGGAAAGGGTTAACACTAGGGGGCGACCAAGGGGTTAACTGTGTTCCCTCTCTATGTTCTAACTGAAGTGGGGGTGGGACTGTCTAGGGGAGATTACAGATCGCTGTTCATACTTTGTATGAACACACGATCAGTCTCTTCTCCCCTCAGAGAACCAGGATCTGTGTGTTTACACACACAGATCCCGATTCTTGGTGTGTCACGAGCAATCATGGGAGCCCGGCGGGCACTCGCATCGGCTCCAGGGGCGAGCAGCACACGCGCGCCCTTAGTGGCCACAGGGCGAAGCAACATGTCATAACGTTGTTTCGCTCAGCCGTGCCATTCTGCCGCAGTAAAACTGCGGCGGCTGGTCGGCAAGTGGTTAAACAACAATCTGCCTATCTCCAGTAAATTATTCACAGATACTAAGTATGTAAAAGAGCAACTACATGGTGATATTACAATCTACTTTACATACCATTACCATATTCAACAATTAAACAAAAGAACATAAACACTTGCTGAAGGCATGACATTTATTATAGCAAAAGGTACAAAATATTGTGTTTTTTTCAAAATTGTTGCTCTTTTTTTGTTTATAGCACAAAAAAATAAAAACCGCAGAGATGATCAATTACCACCAAAAGAAAGCTATATTTGTGGGGAAAAAGACGTCAATTTTGTTTGGGTACAGCGTCGCATGACCGCGCAATTGTCAGTTAAAGCGATGCAGTACTGAATCACAAAATATGGCCTGGTCATTAAGGAGCCAAATCCTTCCGGGACTGAAGTGATTAAAAAACATTAAAAAGCATGTCAATAGGTCTCCAGCAGGTGGCAACCTTCCAGGTGGTCAATGATGAGCAAGCCCCTTTGCGTGGATGTAATCTAAGGTGCTTGGAATCAGGAAGTGTGTAAGTGGGGAAATTACCATAGCTGTATTAGGCCGGGTTCACACGGTGCGACACGACAGCCGTCCTACTTTGGATCTGACTTTGCCCTGCAACTTGAAGCCGACTTACGTCCGACTTTTAATGAACAGGGATCCGACTTGGATCCCTGCCAATACCAGGCACTGTGGTATGAATCTTGAGGGGGAACTCCACGCCAAATTTTAAATAAAAAAACGGCATGGATTCCCCCTCCAAGAGCATACCAGGCCCTTTGGTCTGGTATGGATCTTAAGGGGAACCCCCCCAAATCCATACCAGACCCTTATCTGAGCATGCAGCCCGGCCGGTCAGGAAAAGGGGTGGGGGCGAACGAGCAGCCCCCCCCTTCCTGAACCGTACCAGGCCGCATGCCCTCAACATGGGGGGGTGGGTGCTTTGGGGCAGGGGGGGCGCCCTGCGGCCCCCCAAACCCCAAAGCACCTTGTCCCCATGTTGATGAGGACAAGGGCCTCTTCCCGACAACCCTGGCCGTTGGTTGTCAGGGTCTGCGGGCGGGGGGCCCCAAAGCACCCACCCGCCCATGTTGAGGGCATGCGACCTGGTACGGTTAAGAAGGGGGGCCGCTTGCTTGTCCCCACCCCTTTTCCTGACCGGGCTGCGTGCTCGGATAAGGGTCTGGTATGGATTTGGGGGAGGACCCGCGCCGTTTTTTCGGCGTAGGGGGTTCCCCTTAAAATCCATACCAGACCGAAGGGCCTGGTATGCTCTTGGAGGGGGAACCCATGTCGGTTTTTTATTTAAAATTTGGCGGGGAGTTCCCCCTCAAGATCATCTGAGCACAAGTCGCATGCCAAAGTCGAATCAAGACGGCGATCCGACTTTGATCTGACTTCAATGATAGTCAATGGGCTGAAGTAGGATCGAGGTCGGACCAAAGTAGTACAGGGAGCATTTTCAAAGTCGGACCAACTTGTGTCGGACCAGTTAGGATGGCTCCCATAGGAAACATTGATTTTCACGCGTCATGTGACATGAGCTCCCAATATCGGAGCGTTTGTCGCACTAGTGTGAACCCAGCCTTATAGAGGGAAACACACTGCATGGTATTGTAAATAAAGTAACTTTAATTGCCGGATAAGCAGCAGTAGAAAATGATATTTACAAAAGTGGAGTAAACAGTTCTCTTGTTAGTATATAAGGCACAGATTCACAGTCCATTCACCAAAGATACAGAATGCAGCTCAGTAAACTGGCACTGTAGTTATTATTCCTCTCTTCAGGCACATCAGTGGTATACAAGGCACATTTTACTTGCCATAGGCTGCTGTCCATAAGCAGGTTCCACAGATGCAGCAGAGATGATTTAACAGGAAAATACACTGTCTTGGACGATCTTCTATCACAAGCACAGCAGCAGTGTTCATAGGCAGGACTCCTGAGGAACCCTGTTCTGTCCCTGTAGGCTGGAACACTCTCCCTAAGTAAGACCTAGCTTTCCTTCACAGGCAGTATACCTTTCCCATACCTTACCCTCACTCATTCCACACATTTCTCTCAAAATGGTGGCTGGGCTCTCTGTTATATGGAAGCTAACAGAAAATGGTGGACAAAATCTCGAGATAACTTGGTACCAATCAGAACAAGAGGCTTCTTCAAGATGGCTGCTGGAGACAAATTCAGAGAAGTTACAGCCTCAACAGGATTTCACAAAACAGTAGGAAAACACAAACACTTTCTGAATATAATATGACATTTCTGCATGAGAAAGTAAGTATCAGCTGATTACTGTCAGTCAGCAGCTCTTTACTCTGCCTCCCCCCCGCTCACTGGAGTGCTGGGCCGTGGAGGGGCGGGGGCGGGGGCGGCGGCTCGCTGAGAGGCTGAGCTGGGTGACGGTCCAGGGATGTGGCGGATCCTGGCGTCCATTGTCGTGATGACGTGGACCCTAGACCCACTTCTGTGATGTCAGCAGAGAGTGGACTTCAGCCCGCTCTCTGTTGAAAACGGGTCACAGGAGTGCAGAAGGGACTACACTCCTGTGATCCATAGGAGAAGTACAACTCAACGAGCTTTGGCTGTACTTTTCCTTTAACCACTTCAGCCAAGATTTGGCTGCTGAATGACCAGGTCATTTTTTTGTGATTCGGCACTGAGTTTATTTAACTGACATTTGCGCGGATGTGCGACGTTGCAACCAAACAAAATTGACATCCTTTTTTTTCCCACAAGTAGAGCTTTCTTTTGGTGGTATTTGATCATCTCTGCGTTTTTTATTTTTTGTGCTATAAAGAAAAAAGGAGCAACAATTTTGAAAAAAACACAATACTTTGTACTTTTTGCTATAATAAATATCCCCTTTTTTTTTAAAAAAAAAGCAATTTTTTTCTCAGTTTGTATTCTTCTACATATTTTTGGTAAAAAAAAAAAAAAATCGCAATAAGTGTACATTGATTGCTTTGCGCAAAAGTTATAGCGTCTACAAAATAGGGGACAGATTTATAGCATTTTTATTATTATTTTTTTTTTTTTTACTAGTAATGGCGGCGATTTGCGATTTTTATCAGGACTGCGACATTATGGCAGACACCTCGAACACTTTTGACACATTTTTGGGACCATTGGCATTTATACAGCGACCAGTGCTATAAAAATCCACTGATTACTGTAAAAATGTCACTGGCAGGGAAGGGGTTAACACTAGGGGGCGATCAAGGGGTTAACTGTGTTTCCTAGTGTGTGTAAAGGGGATGACAGATCGCTGTTCCTAGCTATTAGGAACAGCGATCTGTCTCTCCTCACAGAACAGAAGAGGGATTGGGGGTTATTTACGAAAGGCAAATCCACTTTGCACTAGAAGTGCAAACCACAAGTGCAAAGTGCACTTGAAATTGCACTGAAAGTGCACTTGGAAGTGCAGTCTCTGTAAATCTGAGGGGTAGATCTGAAATGAGGGGAAGCTCTGCTGATTTTATCATCCAATCATGTGCAAGCTAAAATGCTGTTTTTTGTTTTCCTTGCACGTCCCCCTCAGATCTACAGCGACTGCACTTCCAAGTGCACTTTCAGTGCAATTTCAAGTGCACTTTGCACTTGTAGTTTGCATTTGTAGTGCAAAGTGCACTTTGCACTTTTCGTAAATAACCCCCATTGTGTGTCTACACACACACGTCCCTGTTCTGCCTCTCGTGCCTATGATTGCTTGTGGCTGGCAGCCATCGCGACTGTCGGCCACGAACACCGGCACCCTCCCCCCCCCCCGAGTGTAGCGGGCGCTTGCTATCCCCCTTAAAGGAGCCGACGTATAGCTACAACGGCTTGCGGGATCGCGCCGACCTGCCGCAGTATAATGACGGCGATTGGTCGGCAAACGGTTAAAGCTGTATTGGTGTCCTTTATGAATTTGGTCTGGCCATCCTGATTGTTTAAGTCAGAGACTCCATAGAAATGACAGGCATGTCGATTTTATTGGTAAATAAAGGGGATATCAATTTTAGATGGGGGGGGGGGGGTCTGACCATTGCATGGGGCCACAGTCTAACAGCCAGGTCCCTACAGAAACACTGTAACATAGCATAGGTCTGTGTGTACCCAAATCTAAAATCGCTTACGGTACGGAATGTCTTTTGCAGACAGTAAACCTAAGTCTGTCTATCTGAATAACGATATTCATCTAAGTTTCACCCGTGATCCAGTGATTAGGATTCCTCTCCGCACACAGATAAATTCGGATAATCATCTAAAGAGGTCACTTGTCGCTCAGGGCCGAATCGCCACATTAATACTGCAGCATTTAAACATGCTAAATGAAGTCATTACCACGGTGTGTTCTGCAGTCTGGGCTAATTTGAACTGGTCTTCTGCTGGTGAAACAGAGGGAAATTCCATGTGCCTACAGAAAGAAAGCGATTGCAATGCAGCGCCGTTTTACCACTTCAGCTTTGGAAGGTTTACCCCCCTTCATGACCAGGCCATTTTTTGCGATACAGCACTGCGTTACTTTAACTGACAATTACGCGGTCATGCGACGCTGTACCCAAATAAATTTATGTTCTTTTTTTCCCACAAATAGAGCTTTCTTTTGGTGGTATTCGATCACCTCTGCGGTTTTTCTTTTTTGCGCTATAAATAAAAAAAAGCCGTCAATTTTGAAAAAAAAAAAAACATTTTTTACTTTCTGCTAAAAAACACACCCAATAAAAAAAATGTATACAATCAAATTCCTTCATCAATTTAGACCAATATGTATTTTGCTACGTGTTTTTGGTAAAAAAAAAAAAAAAGTGTATTTTGATTTTGTCCAAAAGTTATAGCGTCTACAAACAATGGTATATTTTTATGGAGTTTTTATTTCTTTATTTTTTACTAGCAATGGTGATAAACAGTGACTGCGACATTGCGGTGGACAAATCGGACACTTAGGGGGTTATTTACGAAGGAAAATCCACTTTGCATTACAAGTGCAAACTACAAGTGCAAAGTGCACATGAAATTGCACTGAAAGTGCACTTGGAAGTGCAGTCGCTGTAAATCTGAGGAGTAGATCTGAAATGAGTGGAAGCTCTGCTGATTTTATTATCCAATCATGTGCAAGCTAAAATGCTGTTTTTTATTTTCCTTGTATGTCCCCCTCAGATCTACAGCGACTGCACTTTCAAGTGCACTTTCAGTGCAATTTCAAGTGCACGTTGCACTTGTAGTGCAAAGTGGATTTGCCTTTAGTAAATAACACTCTAAGTGACATGTTTTTGGGAACCAGTGACACCAATACAGTGATCTGATCAGTGCAAAAAATATGCACTGTCACTGTACTAAGGACACTGGCAGGGAAGGGGTTAACATCAGGGGCGATCAAAGGGTTATATATGTCCCTAGGGAGTGCTTTTTAACTGTGTGGGTGCTTGACCTGTGTGAAGACAGAGATCCGTGCTCCTGCTTAGCAGAAACACAGGATCTCTGTCTTCCCTTGTCACAGAGCGGCGATCTGCCTTGTTTACATAGGCAGACAGCCCTTCTGCCTCTGTTGGAAATGATCGGCGTGTTCCGGCGGACATTAGGTCTGCCAGACCTGCTGATTGGCGAGCCGCCGCCGGTGCGCGTGCGTGCTGCAGATCCGAAAGAGCAGAATCACGTACCTGCACGTTATTTCATACAGAGGAGCCGCCGTCCCGCAGTACATATACATGAGGCGGTCTGCAAAAGGTTAAAGTGGACCTAGCAATAGATATAGTTCTCCACGTTAGTGTATGTGTGCTAACCAATCTGTAAGTGTAAAACTTTCAGGAATGTTTAAGTCCCCCGTACCATGATATACAGTATCTCACAAAAGTGAGTACACCCCTCACATTTTTGTAAATTTTTCATTATATCTTTTCATGTGACAACACTGAAGAAATGATACTTTGCTACAATGTAGAGTAGTGAGTGTACAGCTTGTATAACAGTGTAAATTTGCTGTCCCCTCAAAATAACTCAACACACAGCCATTAATGTCTAAACCGCTGGCAACACAAATGAGTACACCCCTAAGTGAAAATGTCCGAATTGGGCCCAAAGTGTCAATATTTTGTGTGGCCACCATTATTTTCCAGCATTGCCTTACCCCTCTTGGGCATGGAGTTCACCAGAGCTTCACAGGTTGCCACTGGAGTCCTCTTCCACTCCTCCATGGCGACATCACAGAGCTGGTGGATGTTAGAGACCTCGCGCTCCTCCACCTTCCGTTTCAGGATGCTCCACAGATGCTCAATAGGGTTTAGGTCTCGAGACATGCTTGGCCAGTCCATCACCTTTACCCTCAGCTTCTTTAGCAAGGCAGTGGTCATCTTGGAGGTGTGTTTGGGGTCGTTATCATGTTGGAATACTGCTCTGCGGCCCAGTCTCCGAAGGGAGGGGATCATGCTCTGCTTCAGTATGTCACAGTACATGTTGGCATTCATGGTTCCCTCAATGAACTGTAGCTCCCCAGTGTCGGCAGCACTGATGCAGCCCCAGACCATGACACTCCCACCACCATGCTTGACTGTAGGCAAGACACACTTGTCTTTGTACTTCTCACCTGGTTGCCGCCACACACGCTTGACACCATCTGAACCAAATAAGTTTATTTTGGTCTCATCAGACCACAGAACATGATTCCAACAATCCATGTCCTTAATCTTCAGCAAACTTTGCAGGCTTTCTTGTGCATCATCTTTAGAAGAGGCTTCCTTCTGGGACAACAGTCCCAGAAGGAATTGTATGGTGTATGCAGTGTGCGGTGTATGGTCTGAGCACTGACAGGCTGACCCTCCACCCCTTCAACCTCTGCAGCAATGCTGGTGGCACTCATACATCTATTTCCCAGAGACAACCTCTGGATATGACGCTGAGCACGTGCACCTAACTTCTTTGGTCGACCATGGTGAGGCATGTTCTGAGTGGAACCTGTCCTGTTAAACCGCTTTATGCTCATGGCCACCGTGCTGCGGCTCAGTTTCAGGGTCTTGGCATCTTCTTATAGCCTAGGCCATCTTTATGTAGAGAAACTATTTTTTTTTCAGATCCTCAGAGAGTTCTTTGCCATGAGGTGCCATGTTGAACTTCCAGTGACCAGTATGAGAGAGTGAGAGTGATAGCACCAAATTTAACACACCTGCTCCCCATTTACACCTGAGACCTTGTAACACTAATGAGTCACATGACACCGGGGAGGGAAAACGGCTAATTGGGCCCAATTCGGACATTTTCACTTAGGGGTATACTCACTTTTGTTGCCAGCGGTTTAGATATTGATAGCTGTGTGTTGAGTTATTTTGAGGGGACAGCAAATTTACACTGTTATACAAGCTGTACACTCACTACTTTACATTGTAGCAAAGTGTCATTTCTTCAGTGTTGTCACATGAAAAGATATAATAAAATATTTGCAAAAATGTGAGGGGTGTACTCACTTTTGTGAGATGCTGTATATAAAAAGTCAGGCGCCTAATGAGAATGGTCCTAATATTGGACCATATAATAATGTCTAATGTTAAACACTCTGAACATGTGCAGACATGATTAAATATACACAAAATGAAGGTTGCAAAATTAATAAAATTTAAATTTGAAGTCCACACTGTGAAAAGTGAGTGAAAAAAAAACAGTCCAAAAATTATATAAAAGAAGCAATAGTATTGAAGTGTTGATCCAGGTGAGTAGATATCAACCTCCAAATATAAAACAATGCTGCGTGAAGATATAGAAGAATAGTGGGAGAAACCACCACCGATAAAACTGAGGCTTACCGGAGCATATGGACTCAACAAGGCATATGCCAAATGAGTCGTCAGAGCTTTATGGTGACAATGCACCGATACATAGGAACATCAACGTTTAACGATGTTTAACACCGAAAGATGGTATTCACACTTTTCTCCAGGGCACACACATCACAGGGGAAAACTCAGAGATGGGATCCATTGCATGGGTTCACAGGTTAACCATAAATTTAATAAAAATTCCACATAGTGTGAATCCGTTTAACAGGAAAATTTATTTAAAAAGTGATAGAGAACACTCACATTTGAGTAGATACAACAAGCGCAATGGCATCAGTAGGCTCGTCCCGACGCGTTTCAACTTACCATGCCTTTATCTGCTTTTCTCTCTAAAGGAATGGAGCCATCTATGTTCAGGCATCCTCCAGGGTTAGTATGTACTTTCTGGACTTTACGGGCTCAGAGGTGAGACAATCATGGAAATCCTGCTGAGCAGTCTCTGGCTGTGTTCACAAATGCCTGTCACAAATTCGTCCCTGCTGCAGCCTTACACCTTGAAACTAAGTAACTTTGCTACAAAGTTACAATGTTGCAGTCTGATCACTGAAGTATGAAGAAAGTGAGGAAATGCTTTCTCCTTCCTACAGCAGCATAAAGCTGCTTAGGCAGCCGCCTTTGGCAGCCAGGACCCCTCTCTATTTCTCACTTCCACTCTCTCTCCCCATCTCTCTCACCCTCCTTCTCTCTCCCCATCTCTCTCACTCCCCTTCTCTCTCCCCCTCTCTCTCACACCTCCCTATCACCCCCTCTCTCTCCCCATCTCTCTCTCTCTCCCCTCTCAGCCCCCCCTCTCTCTCACCCCCCCTTCTCTCTCCCCCTCTCTCTCACACCTCCCTATCACCCCCCCTCTCTCTTAACTCCCTTTCTCTAACCCCCTTTCTCTCTCTCTGTCATATTTACCGTCCCCTTCCATTTGTGAATGAACACAGTGAGTGATCGGTATCGATCTGTTTTCTGAATGAACAGGAGCCTCTGTACAGAGCTTTCTGTTCATTCACTGTCCAGTGCAGCTGAGGCTGCAGAGAAAGGAATGGCAGATTCTATGTCCTCATTCCCTTTCTCTAAAAGTGTTTAGACCTGTGAGATTTCAACAAAGTCCCCACCCCTCCCAACAGCATTATGGAAAAAGAATTATATAAACATTAAAAAATATAAAAAAATTGTTAAAAAAAATATTAAAAATAAATCTAAGGGCTCATTCACATGGGTTCTCCGGCGAATGCATAACCTCACCCCCTCATTACACACTGCTGTTTAATGGCAGACACATTATGGGCGGGTGATGGGGGGCAGCAAAATGCATCTGGGCCTGTATAGACAAGAATCCTTGCACCGGCCCTGCAGTAGACTGATGATATAACCTTAGTCTAGGCACAGTCACTGACTGAAGCTAAAGGATGGATTTTTAATGATAATAGGTGGGGTTTTTTTTTTTTTATTAAACTGTGGATGTATATTGTGACACGTTGGGAATTAATTCATGCAGACTAGAAGAGTTATTAAAGGAACCACTTTATCCCTGTCATTGTTAATTTACTTTAGCAATTGCTTTGGATTCTAAAATATCCACATGGCAATTTATCAGATGAGTTTTGGAACACGTTCATGTTCGATGCTTTGGATGTTCGGCTGAACGTGCCGAAAATTGAAAATCTGGATCTTGAAATCAATGGTGACAGAATTCAGCTGGAATATTCACCAGTGTGGAAGACTGGCACAACCCTGCAGGGTGGCTTCTATGGGGTCTGCTGTAATATCCCTATCAACGTCCCTAGACCCACCATGTCTGTTAGTGGACAGTAGGGGATGGGCTCAGGCGGGTTCGGATCCTAGTCCCAACCCACCTGAGCAATCCCGCCAGGAAGGCGTCACTGCACACCACCATTCTTGATCAGCCTAGTCATTTTTTGGCCCGCAGCCACACATATACAAGGGAGCATGTGTATGTGCAGCTGCAGGCCGGTAAATGCCCCAGTTGCTTATGTTTAGGGATGAGCCGAACACCCCCCGGTTCGGTTCGCAGCACAACATGTGAACAGGCAAAAAATTTGTTTGAACACGGGAACACCGCTAAAGTCTATGGGACATAAAAATGAATAATCAAAAGTGCTCATTTTAAAGGCTTATATGCAAGTTATTGTCATAAAAAGTGTTTGGGGACCCAGGTCAAGGCACCAGGGGACATGGATCAATGCAAAAAAAAAAAAAAAAGTTTTAAAAACAGCCGTTTTTTCGGGAGCAGTAATTTTAATAATGTTTAAAGTGAAACCATAAAAGTAAAATATTCCTTTAAATTTCATACCTGGGGGGTGTCTATAGTATGCCTGTAAAGTGGCGCATGTTTCCCGTGTTTAGAACAGTCCCTGCACAAAAGGACATTTCTTAAGGAAAAAAAGTCATTTAAAAGTACTCGCAGCTATACTGAGTTGTCAGTCCCGGCAATACACATAAAAGAAGTCATTGAAAAAAATGGCATGGGTTCCCACTAGTTCATTACCAGATCCAAAGGGACTGGTAATGAACTAGGGGGAACCTATGCCATGAATATTAAGGGGAACCCCGAACCAAAATTTTACAAAAAAAAATGTGTGGGGGTCCCCCCAAATTCCATACCAGGCCCTTCAGGTCTGGTATGGATATTAAGGGGAACCCCTGCGCCAAAATTTAAAAAAAAATGGCTTGGGGGTCCCCCTCAAAATCCATACCAGACCTGTATTGTTTTTTCAGGGGAACCCCGCGCCAAAATAAAAAAAAAATGGTGTGGGGGTCCCCCCAAAAATCCATACCAGTCCCTTATCCGAGCACGCAACCTGGCAGGCCGCAGGAAAAGAGAGGGGATGAGAGAGCGCCCCCCCTCGTGAACTGTACCAGGCCACATGCCCTCAACATGGGGTGGGTGCTTTGGGGTAGCCCCCAAAGCACCTTGTACCCATGTTGATGGGGACAAGGGCCTCATCCCCACAACCCTTGCCCGGTGGTTGTGGGGGTCTGCGGGTGGGGGGCTTACCGGAATCTGGAAGCCCCCTTTAACAAGGGGACCCCCAGATCCCGGCCTCCCCCCCTGTGTGAAATGGTAACGGGGTAATGTACCCCTACCATTTCACAAAAAAAGTGTCAAAATGGTAAAAATGATAAGACAGGGATTGGGGCAAGTTCTTTATTAAAAAATAAAAGAATAAAAATGTCCCACAAAGTCCATTCTTCTTCTTCTCTCGCTCCGCCGACGGACTGAAGAAAAAAAAAAAAAGCCGCGACTGACCCGCCCCCATGGGAGGCTCCCACCGTATGACTTTGCTTTGACAGTTCTTTTATAACTGAGGGCGGGGGCCATACCGTGACGTTCCCGGTAGACCCCGTCCCCCTCTGACGCATGGGGACTTCCCTATGGCTTTCCCGGGGCGTCAGAGGGGGGCAGGGCCACGGTTACGTAAACGTGTGGCTTAAATGACCTTTTTTCCTTTAGAAATGTAATTTTGCTCTCGGACTGTTCTAAACATGGGAAACATGCGCCACTTTACAGGCATACTATAGTCACCCCCCAGGTACGAAATTTAAAGGAATATTTCACTTTTATTGTTTCACTTTAAGCATTATTAAAATCACTGCTCCTGAAAAAACGTCCGTTTTTAAAACTTTTTTTGATACATGTCCCCTGGGCCAGGACCCGGGTCCCCAAACACTTTTTTTTATGACAATACTATGCATATAAGCCTTTAAAATTAGCACTTTTGATTTCTCCCATAGACTTTTACAGGGTGTTCCGTGGCTTTCGAATTTGCCGCGAACACCCCCTTCATGACCAGGCCAATTTTTGCTGTTTAGCACTGCACTACCTTATGTGGTAATTCCGCTGTCATGCAATGATGTACCCAATATGAAATTTATATATGTTTTTTTCACACAAATAGAGCTTTCTTTTTGTGGTATTGGATCACCAATAAAAAAAATGAAAATGAAAAAAAAATATTTTCTGCTATTAAACTCATTGAATAAAAAAATTAAAAAAAATAAAATTTCTTTATAAATTTTGGCCAGAATGTATTCTGATACAGGATATTTGTTGTTCTGAGCGTGTCTTGACCTTTCTATAATAATAAAAGGTCAAAATGTTCTGGTAAGTGCACTGTATTTGGTATTACCTGGTATTACCTGGTGTATTACCTTTACCCGTGCACTATTTGATTGCACACTTGTCTGATTTTATTTTGGTTATTTACTGAATTTGTAAAACATTTTCCTTGTTTTTGGGCTTTTCTTTTTATAGAGATCTTTTCTAAGACCCCAGTGCTTCATCATCAGTGCCACCTATCACTGCTGCCTATCGCTGCCTATCACTGCAGTGATATCACTGTCACCTACAAATGCCTATCAGTGCCACCTATCAGTGCCCATCACTGCCACCCATCAGTGCCACCTACCAGTGCCCTTCAGTGCTGCCTATCAGTGCCCTTCAGTGCCGCCTATCAGTGCCACCTATCAGTGCAGCCTCATCAGTGCCCACCAGTGCCGCCTCATCAGTGCCCATCAGTGCCACCTCATCAGTGCCTATCAGTGCCCATCAGTGCAGCCTATCAGTGTCCATAAGTGCAGCCTCATCAGCGCACATCAGTGAGGGAGAAAAATTACCTGTGTAGCCTCTAGTGTGCTAGAAATGTAATGTAGATTTTTTGGGTGCAGAGCCAGTCTGAAGGATGATGGCAGTGGATAGGGGCAGCTGCAGCCAGGAGGGCTGGCAGTGCCTGAAGAGGTGGTTCTGGGAGCAGTAGCCACATGGACAGCTAGCATTGGGACTTTCTATTTTGCTACACCATAAAGGCCCATGCTCCCTGGCTGTAAAGGGCATTTGCTTTGGGTCTGGCTTTGCCAGTGTCAGGCCTACAGTGCTAGCTAGTCTGGAGAGTGCAAGAAAGGAAGTGATGTGCAGGAGGAGCGAGGAGTGATACTCTGCAAGAAAGGAAATGATGTAGAAGAGGAGAATGTATATACTGTGATGTATATAGCAGTCCCACCTTTGACAGTTAATTTCTTGGGCATCTCATAAGTTCCCTATTCACCATCCAAGTTGAATTTCCCACAATAAAACATAAAAACAAGTGCAAGGACTGCTTTCTTGTCTCGGAGCGAGAGAAAAGTGTTTGCCTGGCTGGGCAGGGTGACAGATGAAGCAGAATACAATGCAGCTGCTACGGGGGGGTACTGCTACACCTGTTTGCAAAATTTTATAACAAACTATGAAAACCTTTTTTTTTTTTTTCAAAATGATCAGTCTTTTTTTGTTTGTTTAACAAAAAAATAAAAACCCCAGTATACTGTAAAAATGTGATATGTATACAGTGTTGCATGACCGCGTAATTGTCATTCAAAGAGTGACAGCGCTAAATGCTGAAAATTGGCCTGTACAGGAAGGGGGTTTAAGTGCCCAGTAAGCAAGTGGTTAATGGCCCTGTAATCTATTTTTCATTACGGTGCTTTTCCGCCTCCTTGAAACATCCTCCAAGAGCTGCTTAACCCATTCCTCCCCCCCCCCACTTCAATTTGTTTGCAATTAACAGGGCATGTTAGTTGTGGCCATTTGCACTGTTCTATGCGCAGTGCGCACCATAGTACATCTGAGCAAGAGAGGGTGGCTGTGTCCCTACATACAGTGGGGCCATGGAGAAGGTACGTAGCCACCCTCTACCAGGACGTCAGATCACAGCAGCAAAAACTGACATTTGGGCCTGAGAGCAGTAGAAAGTGCAATGTGGTGTTAAGAATAAATACTTGAACAGAGTTTTTTTTTTTAAACCAGAGTTTAGTGTGATTTAAGAGACTACTGTCATGTCAACGAGATTTCAGTGAATGAGCAATTGCTGTTTTTAAGCGATATTGTTCCCTTATCCCTACTTGCTGCTTATTCCTATGACTTAGTCTGATGGACGCTTCATCTTACTCGTTCAGGTCAGATTCTTTTATATCATAAAATGCATTTTCAGACTTGGCAGTCTTTATTTAACAAGGAAAAAAGGGCAACAGCAACCTACAGAAACCATTTAGTAATCATCGACCATTGTTAGACTTCTGTAGGGGAACACAGCCCACATATTTGAAATAAATCTATATGCTAGATTGGCCTTTCAGTTGATTTAGCACGGCATGGTTGAATACAGCAGGAGTTCACCAGGATTAGTGAGGATATTTAAGACCATAGGCAGACATGGCGACATGCAAGGTGAAGGTGCTGCCTTTTATACTCATACATGACTATGTGGTTCACACAGGTGACCTGAGGTTTAGACCCATGCTACTAAAAGGCACATTACAACTGCTCATACTATTATGACTTTGCCAGCAGACTCAGCACTTTCCATAGGAAGAGGTAAGTACAAAACAACATTAATAATTCTGCCAACCTAATTTTACCTGGGTAAACCTGTTTCTTTAATCTATGAGGGAAGCATTTATATATACAGAATCTCACAAAAGTGAGTACACCCCTCACATTTTTGTAAATATATTATTATATCTTTTCATGTGACAACACTGAAGAAATGACACTTTGCTACAATGTAAAGTAGTGAGTGTACAGCTTGTATAACAGTGTAAATTTGCTGTCCCCTCAAAATAACTCAACACGCAGCCATTAAGTGAAAAGTGAAGCCCTAAGTGAAAATGCCTGAATTGGGCCCAAAGTGTCAATATTTTGTGTGGCCACCATTATTTTCCAGCACTGCCTAATCCTCTTGGGCATGGAGAGTTCACCAGAGCTTCACAGGTTGCCACTGGAGCCCTCTTCCACTCCTCCATGATGACATCACAGAGCTGGTGGGTGTTAGAGACCTTGCGCTCCTCCACCTTCCGTTTAGGGATGCCCCACAGATGCTCAATAGAGTTTAGGACTGAAGACATGCTTGGCCAGTCCATCACTTTTACCCTCAGCTTCTTTAGCAAGGCTGTGGTCGTCTTGGAGGTGTGTTTGGGGTCATTATGATGTTGGAATGCTGCCCTGCGGCCCAGTCTCTGAAGGGAGGGAATCATGCTCTGGCTCAGTATGTCACAGTACATCTTGGCATTCATGGTTCCCTGAATGAACTGTAGCAACCCAGTGCTGGCAGCACTCATGCAGCCCCAGACCATCACACTCCCACCACCATGCTTCTTGACTGTAGGCAAGACACACTTGTCTTTGTACTCCTCACCTGGTTGTCGCCTGACACTATGTGAACCAAATAAGTTGATCTTGGTCTCATCAGACCACAGGACATGGTTCCAGTAATCCATGTCCTTAGTCTGCTTGTCTTCAGCAAACTATTTGCGGGCTTTCTTGTGCATCATCTTTAGAAGAGGCTTCCTTCTGGGATGACAGCCATGCAGACCAATTTGATGCAGTGTGCGGCGTATGGTCTGAGCACTGACAGGCTGAACAGTCATCATATCGTTCAACATCCCCATATATTGCAAGGTTTAACAAGTAAGGTTATAGCATGGGTCACAGACATGACTAAAGCCAATATTACATGGCTCGCCACTGACTATGAGGCTGCCGGTTGAAGATATAATTCACTAGGTATTATATTGTCAGATTTTAATATAAGGAAGAAAGATGCAATACCCAAAAACAGCAAATATAGCTTAATACCTTGGTATCTCCACTGCGGGGGAGAGAGGAGGGAAAGAAAGTCGGCTAGTTGATAGTAAATTGGCAGGGTGCAATTGCACCTCGGTCTCAAAGTGATATCACACCGTTGCTATGATGTGCGTCCTGGCGGCTAAGCCAGTTGTTTGCTGCTTATATGTACGATCCCACCAGAAGTAAATGAGCCGGAAACGGGTCACTGACATCACATCCGGTGCGGGTGCCCCTGGGAAATGCGCATGTGCTGAAAGCCCACGGCCGCAAGTAAACACCCGATATAGGGCTCAAGGCACAGGCGCCACACATCGGCCAAGATGTAGGCGGCAGATGAGTAACGAGGAGAAAGGAGCTTCCTCGTCCACCAGGGGCAGGTGAACGCCACATCAAGTGACCGTCACAGATAAGCAATCGACCCGCCCTCAATGATATAGTGAAACAATCGCAAATAGTCAGCCAAAAAGTTAGTTATGCTTAAATAGGTAGCTTCACATAACAAAAAACAACATAATGCAAAATAATAAGGATAATAATAAACAAGGGAAATAAAATATAATATAGCTCACCTCCAGGAACATTCACTCTGCTCCCTCTGCTCAGCTGCTCATACCTCCCTCTTCCAGACGAGCATGATTTCGGGGAAAAGGCACATCCCCACCCCACCCACTGAAACAGCAGCCTGCAGGAGAGAGGCTGAAAAACTGCAGGGGGAGGTACAGGGGGCGGAGAGTGCAGTCCTGAGGTTTCTGAGCAGTAATTCATGCTTAGAATTGCTGCGAGTTGTCCCGACCGTGGCTTTGGTTGCCTCGGAGTCTGTAATATCTTCTCGGGGGAAGCATTTGCCCCCCCCCCCCCCCGATCCACCCCTGTGTAGACCTCTTTCATTATTTACTACATACACCTTTCTGGGTATCTACTTCATTACCAGATATGTTTACAATATTACCTGATTGGGTGATACACTATATAGACCCTTTATATATATATATATATATATATATATATATATATATATATATATATATATACTACACTAATGGTTGGTGTTCCTCGTACTTATTTGACTACTTAGATATACACTTTTCTTGCAGATGTCAATCATGTTGGACATTAAGGGACATCAAAGGTTACACTTTCTGGCTCCCATGTTATGCTTGCCCTCCATCTGTCCCCTGGGGGGTTTTTGCTGGTTCCTTTCCTTCAGCTCCTGGGACAGATACACCTTGCCGCCACCTGTTGATTAATTGGCTTTTGAGAGGTTGGTTTAGTCCATCTGTGAGTATGGGAATCTCTTTGCGTCAGCTCCCCCATATCTGCTTCATGGCATTTATCTTTATGTTACATATCTCTCATTGATATTTTTATTCTGTAGATACACTGCATTTACATCTACTCCTGAAGAAGCGAGCATTGACTTACGAAACGCATTGAGTTTTATGATGCCTGTGTATTACTGTACATCAACAATTCCAATACATATGTATGTGGCTGCTTGGTATGCTGTGTCTATCACTGCCTAGTGGTTTGGCACCTCTGTTTATGCATCTCATATACCAGTGGTCATCAACCCTGTCCTCAGGGCCCACTAACAGGCCAGGTTTTATGTATTACCTTCGGGAGATGCAGACTAGAATACTGCAATCACTGAGCAGCAAATTATATCACCTGTGATGTATTTCAGTTATCTTGCAAACCTGGCCTGTTAGTGGGCTCTGAGGACAGGAGTTGATGACCACTGTCATATACGATGAATGTTATACAATTTTAATAAATTTATAAACCATGTTTACTTTGTATACTCTCATTGACCTGCTTGTGCTCACCTCATTTAAAGTCCCACTGGCGTAATTCTTCTTTGTTGCATTTAATTTGGGGATGGAGGCGTGACATTGGTTACACCAGACAATTTTCTCTTAGTATAAATTGTCATTGTCAGTGGTGGGAAGAGCCATCTTGATAAAAATGGTCTGAATGCCCCAGCTTCTTAATATGTTACACCATTTCCCAGGCTGTATACCCCAATGCATATTTAGACAGCTAGACACGTTATTTCAAGAACGTATATGGAAACAAGGGAACGCCAGGTTCCGTTTAGGTGCTTTGCGGTTTCCTAAGGATGGTGGTGGGCTTGCGGTTCCCTTGGCATTTCAGATGCACATGTGGCAGTGTGGGTGGAAACTGACCTTCATGATCCAACCCAGAGAGTTTATCTGTCCTCTTTGTCTAAGGACTCCCTCGTTTCCTTGTTGGAGGCATGTAATTTTTCGATGCACCATTCCTCCCCAACCTTCCTGTTGATTCATAAGGTTTGGGAGGCTGTGAAAACTATTACTGGTAATAAAGGCTACATGCAGTATATGCTGGATATATCTGGAATAATGTTAATCTTCCAGAAGTAAATAAACGTACTGGTTTTGAACATTGGAAACAATCTGGTCTTGTATACCTTCATCAATTGTATAACAGAGATAATATACTATCTTTTGACCTTATTGTAGAGCAGTATCACTTGTCGAATAGTGTATTTTTCCAGTATTTACAACTTTGCCACACACTACAGTCCCAGACTCAGTTGAATCCCATACATTTTAATTTTTCAAACAGTCACTCTATGGTGGTGACATCCTCTGATTCTAAAAAGTTTAATTTGTGATCTATATGAAACGTTATCAAGGGCAGTTGTTTCTAAACCTTGACTAAATGTAGACAGACATGGAGTCAAGATATAGACTTAGAAGAGGATCAGTGGACAGCGGCATTAGAGCTCCTTCCAGAAGTTTTACTCTCCCCTTCTCAAAGGCTGACTCAAAAGCTTTTTATACTCCATGGAGTCTATTATACCCCTCAAATTGTTTACTTGGGGTCACCAACCTTCACCTAATTGCCCTCTGTATAGTGTGCATACGATCACGTTAAATCACGTTATGGCATTGTTCTAAATTATTTAGGTACTGGAAAGGTATATTTCAAATTTTATTGGAACTTTGCTCAATTCAGTTGACTCCTGATCCTAAATTTGCACTGCTGGGCATATTTCCCGTGGACTGGCCAATTTTTTCCCAGAAAATTGTATTTACCCATTTATTATTTCTTGCCTAAAAGTTGATTTCTCAACCTTAACTATCTCTTGTGACCAGAAATCAAATAGGGTGTGCCGCTCAAGGCTCCAGCCGAGTCCTCTCCTGTAGTACACAGCTGGGAGTGCTGGCAAGGAGAGAGCTCATCTCAGCTCCAATGATACAAGAGACAAAAAAGGTCCTATGCGTCGTACATAGCCGCAAGCCCCTGTGGATATGTGAGATGCCAGCCTAACCCCAGGCTCCGGACAAGCCATGCCCTCCAATGCGTGTCTCTCCGACCCCAGAGCTTAATCATGGGGTCTATCTATCTGCTAATTCTCCAACCTGTGCTCAATGGTGTGCAGTGGTGAATGCTGTGTTAGAGAGAGAGCGACTCACTTATAAGCATAGGGGTTGTTTGAATAAATTTAATAAGATTTGGTTCTCTTGGCTAACCTCCCCATATGTTGCCCCCACTAGTTCTGTTGATCCCCCTGACTCTGCCGATAGTGTTGCTGCTGTAAGATGGGGAATTTAATTCAACTATTGATTAAGATGAACTGAGGGCCGTTAATAGGTCTCCTTTAGAGAAAGCCGGAAGGGTTACCTCCTGATGGGGATGGAGAGGCACTGGGTCTGGCCGAAGGGTTGGGTCCTTTCAGTTCAGTTTTTTTAAGAAAGAACACTGACCCCCTTTTACCGGGGGGGGGGCCCGGTTAGTACTTCCTGAATATAATTAGGTGGGAACGATGGGAGCGGTGGTGAAGCCGTTTTACTCCTGGGGTTCTCCCTAAGTTCTCAAAGTTCTGATGCCTTCCTGGTGTGGACAGGGCTGCAATGGTCTGGCTGTGGGCCAGGGTTGAAAGAAGCCCATGGTGTATGTGTCCCTGAAGTGGCAGTCTAGGGGTACCAAAGTCTCACAGTGATGCGGATCACTTTAGTTTTGGCACCAAGGTCACTTCTTTTATTTAAGCCCTTGTTTGTCTTTTTATGTTTGTACACGGTTTTGCACGTGTGACTGGTAGGGTGTAGGTCCTCGGGCCTGCCCTGAAAATCTTGGGAGGGGGTGGACATGGCCTTCTGGCTTAGTTCGCCCTCTCTCATGGGGTCTGCCTCCGGGGGAGCCCCACCTAGTACTTGGGTGGCTCTGTTTTGGCAAACCCTCCAAAGAATGGGGTCTGTCTGGTTTCGGCCAGATGGACCAAGTGTATGTACCCAAGTCCCCGTCTGGAGCCTAACCCCCCGGGGGATCAGGGCAAGGTCCTTCAATGGAGGACCATGTGCACACCCGTTGCACGTTTTTGTGTTTCACTCTTTATGTGTGTGCACTTTTTTCTGAGCCGGATGGAGTTTTTGGAGTGTGCTCACACACCACAGGTTTTCAAAAAAAAAAAAAAAAAAATTATTGCAATGTAATGTCAACATCTCTTAGCAATTATTGTTACATATCGGAATGAGTTTTCTTTATTTGTAGTCACTTATTTATCTATATTTATTTTATTTATTTATTTAATTAATGTATTATTCGTTTTTTGTTTTTTTTGTGTCTGTTTTATGTTCTATTTGTATATGTGTATAAAAAAAGGGAAAAAAATGTAACTCAATAAAAAGTATCTGATTAAAAAAAGGTGTCAGGGACTAATATGTTATGCCGCATACACACTGTCGGACTTTTCAGCTGCAAAAGTCCGACAGCCCGTCCGACAGACTTTCGACAGACTTTCGACTGACTTTTGGCAGACTTTCAACAGACTTTATAATGACCAGACTTGCCTACACACGATCACACCAAAGTCCGACGGATTCGTACGTGATGACGTACACCGGACTAAAATACGGAAGTTGATAGCCAGTAGCCAATAGCTGCCCTAGCGTGGGTTTTTGTCCGTCAGACTAGCATACAGACGAGCGATTTCTGGGTCCGGCGGAGTTACGACGTAAAGATTTGAAGCATGTTCCAAATCTAAAGTCCGTCAGATTTGCGACTGGAAAAGTCCACTGAAGGTCCGGTGAAGCCCACACACGATCGGATTGTCCGCCGGATTTGGTCCGTTGGCGTCCGTCGGACAAGTCCGGTCGAAAAATCCGACCGTGTGTACGCAGCATAAGGGAACTCTCCTAGGTCTGGACCACAGTGCGCAAGGCCTCTCAAAGTATACAGCAGTGTCATGGACTTGGGGCTGCAGGAGAACCATTGCCCGGAGAACTCTATGTTTTAATGTGTTTTCAAGTTATCCAGAAGGAGCTGGTCACTAATTGACTTTTGGCTTTCTATGTACATTATATTGTATTCCTATGGGGGAGCCAGACTGTCCTAGGTGGCCATTGTTTATGATAAAAGGGTTAGCTCTACTGTCTGAGGTGGCCATTGTCTGTGATAAAGGGAGTAGCTCTTATCTGATGGTTTTCTGTATAAATGCAGTGTGTTTCTCTAATAAAGCAGTTCTTCTTCTGGTTTGCACCAAAAACAGGTGTTGCCTGGTTCTTTGGGGTAACTATAGCTATATTCACTGGCCTCGTGTTCCAGAGCCTGGGAAGTGGTTTCTTGGTGGAAATACCCAGTTGGGCTGTCCAGAGACCATTATAATCAGCTTCTCTCCATGTCTTCAGACTGAAGCAAGTAAAGTGTGACATTTGGCACCTTTCAGGGGGGAGCAGATACCTGTCTAATACAGGTATTTTGCTGCCACTTCCGGGCATAGACACCCGCGCCACCTGCGGGTATCTACGCCACTTCCTGTTCCCCCCCCCGCTGTCTTCTGGGAGACACACAAGTCCCAGGAGACAGCAGGGACCAGTGGGAATGCGCAGCGCGAGTCGCACATGCGCAGTAGGGAACCAGGATGTGAAGCCACAAGGCTTCACTTCCTGATTCCCTTACCGAAGATGGCGGTGGCAGCACCCGAGCACCGAGGGACAGAACGGCTTCAGGTGCCGACATCGCGGGTGCCCTGGACAGGTAAGTGTCCATATTTTAAAAGTCAGCAGCTGCAGTATTTGTAGCTGCTGACTTTTAACAAAAAAAAAACGGTGGAACTCCGCTTTAAAGATAAAAAGTGCATTTTAAAAACAACTATATAGATCAGACCAAAATGAGGGAAAATGAGGAGGAAAGAGGGGCAGAGGGACTTTGTTCCAAATCAGGGACAGTCCGTCGAAATCAGGGACAGTCCCTTGAAATCAGGGACGGTTGGGAGCTATGGCAATGCACTCTTATGCCCCGTACACACGGTCGGACTTTGTTCGGACATTCCGACAACAAAATCCTAGGATTTTTTCCGTTGGATGTTGGCTCAAACTTGTCTTGCATACACACGGTCACACAAAGTTGTCGGAAAATCCGATCGTTCTAAACGCGGTGACGTAAACCACGTACGTCGGGACTATAAATGGGGCAGTGGCCAATAGCTTTCATCTCTTTATTTATTCTGAGCATGCGTGGCACTTTGTCCGTCGGATTTGTGTACACACGATCGGAATTTCCGACAACGGATTTTGTTGTCGGAAAATTTTATCTCCTGCTATCCAATAGGGGCATTTTCCGATGGAAAATGTCCGATCGGAGCGTGTTGTCGGAAATTCCGACCGTGTGTGGGCTCCATCGGACATTTTCCATCGGATTTTCCGACACACAAAGTTGGAGAGCAGGAGATAAAATTTTCCGACAACAAAATCCGTTGTCGGAAATTCCGATCGTGTGTACACAAATCCGACGGACAAAGTGCCACGCATGCTCAGAATAAATAAAGAGATGAAAGCTATTGGCCACTGCCCCGTTTATAGTCCCGACGTACATGTTTTACGTCACCGCGTTTAAAACGATCGGATTTTCCGACAACTTTGTGTGACCGTGTGTATGCAAGACAAGTTTGAGCCAACATCCGTCGGAAAAAATCCTAGAATTTTGTTGTCGGAATGTCCGAACAAAGTCCGACCGTGTGTACGGGGCATTAAAGCGGAGGTTCACACAAAAATTGAACCTCCGCTTTTCGGAACCCTCCCCCCCTCCGGTGTCACATTTGGCACCTTTCAGGGGGGAGGGGTGCAGATACCTGTCTAAGACAGGTATTTGCACCCACTTCCGGCATAGACTCCCATGGGAGTCTATGCCTCTTCCCGTCCCCACCGCGCTGTCTGCTGGGAAACACACGGGTCCCAGAGACAGCAGGGACCAGTTAGGAAGAGCAGCGCGACTCATGCATGCGCAGTAGGGAACCGGGAAGTGAAGCCGCAGCGCTTCACTTCCTGATTCCCTTACAGAGAATGGCAGCGGCAGCACCCGAGGACCGAGGGACAAATCAGTCTCGGGTGCCGACATCGCTGGACCCTGGGACAGGTGAGTGTCCTTATTTTAAAAGTCAGCAGCTGCAGTATTTGTAGCTGCTGACTTTTAATTTTTTTTTTTTCGCCGGACTCCCTCTTTAAGGTGTCTTCACTCCACTGGGGGGGGCAATGGAGACACCCTTGGACAGGAGCAATGTCAATCTGGGAAGAGGGTAGTGTTACTCACAGATTTAGATGGACTTGACTAACAAATTAAATCTGAACTCCAGATAACTCTTTTAAGCAGTTAGAGCAACAGTTTTTTGTTTCCTTTTGGGATAAAGATTTTATATGAAAAAAGCTAACCACCCCTGCCAGTGTTAAATGTTTTGTCTCAACCCTCTAATTGACACTTTTGCTGGACAGCATGGTCTGTTAAAGGAAACTGAAAAATAACAGACTTACTGGCAGGATCCTTAAGTGAAAATAAAGGAAAAAAATCTAAAAAAGATAATAGAGCCACCATATTAAAGAAAGTTTTTTTGTTTTTTGCTTTAATATTGATTTAACCACTTGCCGACCACCCGCTGCAGATGTACTTTGGCAAGGTGGCTCGGCTGCGCAAATCGCCATACTGGTGGGGGAGCCAATCAGCGGGTCCGGTGGACTCGATGTCCCCTGGCTGCCCACGATCGCTCCCTGCAGAGACAGATTCGGGATCTACCGAAGTAAACAAGGCAGATCTCCGTTCTGTCAGGGGATGACACTGAGATCTGTCTTCCGGCTAAGCAGGAAGGCGAATCTGTGTGTTTCCCCGGTGACACCGCCCCTCATACAGTTAGAAAACACAAACAGGGAACACATTTAACCCCTTGATCACCCCCTGATATTAACCCCTTCCCTGCCAGTGTCATTAGTACAATGTCAGTGCATATTTTTAGCACTGATCACTATAATAATGTCACTGGTTCCCAAAAAAGTGTCAAAAATGTCAGTTAGGTGCCCAATCTGTTCACCACAATGTCACAGTCCCGCTAAAAATCACTGATTTGACGCCATTACTAGTAAAAAAATAAAAATAAATAAAAATGCCATAAATCTATCTCCTATTTTGTAGACGCTATAACTTTAGTTTTAGTCATAGTCTTTTGACTAAAATGGGATTTTAGTTCTATTTTAGTCTTTGGACTAAAATGGCATTTTAGTTCTATTTTAGTCTTTGGACTAAAATGGCATGTTAGTTTTAGTCATATTTTAGTCATCTGAATTGTTTTAGTTGTATTTTAGTCGACTAAAATAGTGTTAATTTAGTAGATAAAAATATTTTCGTCAAGGAAATTAACCGCTTGCCGACCGCCGCAAGGACATTTACTTCGGCAGAATGTCACGGACAGGCAAATGGGCGTACACACACGTCCCTTTAAATTTGCCATCGTGTGGACCCTGCCACGAGTCCCGTGAGTGTGATCGCGGGTCCCGCGGACTCGATGTCCGTGGGGATACCCGCGATCATCTCACGGAGAGGAAGAACGGGGAAATGCTGATGTAAACAAGCATTTTCCCATTCTGCCTAGTGACACTGACCACAGCTCCCTGGAGCAGCGATCAGTGTTGTATCACAGGTAGCCCATCCCCCCCACAGTTAGAATCACTCCCTAGGACACACTTAACCCCTGCAGCGCCCCCTCCTGGTTAACCCCTTCACTACAAGTCACATTTACACAGTAATCAATGCATTTTTAATCGCACTGATCGCTGTATAAATGTGAATGGTCCCAAAATAGCGTCAAAAGTTTCCGATCTGTTGGCCATAATGTCGCAGTCACGATAAAAATCGCTGATCGCCGCCATTACTAGTAAAAAAATAATTATTAATAAAAATGCCATAAAACTATCCCCTATTTTGTAGATGCTATAACTTTTGCACTAACCAATCAATACACACTTATTGCGATTTTTTTTTACCAAAAATATGTAGAATAATACGTATCGGCCTAAACTGAGGAAAAAAAATGTTTTTTTATATATTTTTTGGGGATATTTATTATAGCAAAAAGTAAAAAGTATTGCTTTTTTTACAAAATTGTCGCTCTTTTTTTGTTTATAGCACAAGAAATAAAAACCGCAGAGGTGATCAAATACCACCAAAAGAAAGTTCTATTTGTGGGGAAAAAAGCACTACAATTTTGTTTGGGAGCCACACGACCGCGCAATTGTCAGTTAAAGCGATGCAGTGCCGAATCGCAAAAAACGCTCTGGTCTTTGGCCAGCCAAATGGTCCGGGGCTTAAGTGGTTAACACTGCCGACCAGGGCGCAGGTGTAACCATGGCTCTCTTACAGGTTACCTGTCCTTTTCCATAGACTTTCTATTATGTCTAATTTTCGGTGCGTTTTCTGAAAGCAGTCGAAACATGCAGCATGCGTCAGAAAGAAAATGCGGGACATGAAAACCACATTAACGCTGCGCCGGCACTGCCGACAAACCGCAGAACGGCAGTGTAAAAGTGGCATTAGTGATTGGATTTTAGTTTATTGAATGTTTATATAAAACAACTGAGGGATAGAAGATTAAGATAAAAAGAAGGCGGATAGATACATAAGGTGTAATTCACGAGCAGCATTTTTCAACATTAAAAACCTAGCATTGTACAACTGAACTTTATGTTTTCCATAAATCTTAATGAACAAAAACAAAAAATCTAGCCTTGTGGTTCCAGGTTGCAATATAGGGATTAGATCTTTATTAAGGGTTAAAAAAAGGATGACAGGAGTCCCTGAAAAGTGTGCATATGGAAATCAGCGAGTACTACGGCACTACTGCAGCGGTTGTATAATTATTGGATATACTGTAATTATTCACCGTGCTCCATTCACCTTTAGCGCAAATATATTCTGCTTACTTCTCCTGAAATCTGAATACGGAACTCCCTCTGCTAATGAAGATTATGCATTGTATATGCTAATTCTGTCCCTCTATTGTACACTACATTTTTCTTGATTATTCCGAGTCTGTGTCTGGAAAGGAGGAATCAAAGTGGAACTGGCAGCGGTTTGGCTCCGTCGCAAGATTCTCAACGCTCGGCGCTGCTTCAGCTGTGCGTGCCTTGTAGATACAGGAGGTTTTCTGAACAGACAGTTTATCGGGATGCTGCCAAATGAAATGATTTACACCTATTAAACCCAGCCACTCACGGTTTTTCATTACTTTTTCATTACCCCTTTTTTAAATAATTTGTAGCTACTTAACAACTGCTGTACATGTATGTAAGCCTGGTGTTTGGCTGACAGAGCGCCTGAACTCTGGATGGGTAGCTGGGCTGCTTTTGCTTCCTGGGTGCCAAGAGTTACTGATTTGTGGAATATGCAGCACACTAGATCTTCTGGATTGCCATCAGAGCATGCCAAAAATCAGGAAGGAAAGGTGTGTTATTGAAATCCAGGACAAAGACGATGGAAAGACGGCACATAGTTGCAAATACTGCATGTGCTATACCTCTAAAGCGTACCTAAACCTCAAAACAACAAATGTAGCGCATCGCAACTTACCAATCCTTAGATGTGGTGATTACATTACTTTTATTTTTTTAAGATTTTTTCATATTTGTTTTCACCTAGTGAAATAAATATGGGTTGGTTTTGGATTTCCCCAATTTATTATAAATATGTATTATCTTGTCTGTTCCTATAGTTAGCTAGTCTATCAAAGCTCTGATAAGGCTATTGGTGGTGATATACTGTATATACTCGAGTATAAGCCAAGTTTTTAGCCCATTTTTTAGGCTGAAAATCCCCCCTTGGCTTATACTCGAGTGAGCCGTACATCAGCCGTACCTTTGTCTCCCGCTGTGTTATGCAGTCTGTTCGGCTGTCCATTGTAACAAAGCTCCGCCTCCTCCTCTGAGTCGTCCGTGATAGAGGAACACTGATACAATGCTGGGAAACTGTATCAGTGTTCCTCTATCATGGACCAGGAGGAGGCGGGGCTTTGTTCCAATGGACGGCCGAACAGACTGCATAACATAGCGGGAGACACCCGCTGTTTTAGTAATCAAAGGTACGGCTGCAGATGGGCACAATGAGGCTGCAAATGGGCACAATGAGGCTGCAAATGGGCATGGAGAGGCTGCAAATGGGCACAGTGAGGCTGCAAATGGGCACAGTGAGGCTGCAAATGGGCACAGTGAGGCTGCAGATGGGCATTTTTTACCCATTAGCTGCTGCATTTTCCCACCCTAGGCTTATATTCGAGTCAATACTTTTTCCCAGTTTTTTGTGGTAAAATTAGGTGCCTCAGCTTACATTCGGGTCGGCTTATACTTGAGTATATATGGTAAGAACAATGTTAGCTATAGAAATAAACACAGTGCTTAAATACGCAAAGATCTAATTTATTTACCAAGAAAGTTGAAATGCTAACATAAAACACTAAAAGAATACTACAGAGCATATAAAACAAACAAAAAAAACAGAAAACCAAGATGATGCTTTACGTATGGTCATCCTCAGTATACTGTGTCTCTTGACTGGGCTCAGTGGGAAAAAAAAGAGATCCTCATTTGCCCTCACTTTTTTAAAACACACTTAAACACAAACCACACAAACGCCCTCTGCCCGGCCATAAAGTCCTCTGTCCAATGAGAAGCTGTAAGAGGCCATTCTTCCTAAGCACCAGGACGTATATTATTCCCCCAAAACATCTTCCAGGATGTATGCATAGCTCCCAACTGTCCCTGATTTTGAGGGACTGTTCCTGATTTGCAACAATGTCCCTCTGTCCCTCATTCGTTCTCATTTATCCCTCATTTTGGTCTAATCTATATAGTTTTAAATAAAATGCACTTTTGCTTTTAAAAAGTGTTCTCCTTTGCTAAACCTTACATTCAATTTCTAGATTGCTCCATTTGTAAATGTAAAAAGCCTGTATAAAGGAATAATAGTGGTAAAAAAAGCACTTGTGGGTTTAACCAATCATTTTTTTTTGTATAATTCCCCTTAAAGGAGGCGTGGTGGGGGGTGTCCTATGCATACATACTTTTGCTAATAGGTGTTCCTCATTTCCATCTTAAAAAGTTGGGAGGCATGTGTATGTTGTTCTCTTCCACCACTGGGAAGCATTAGTCTGTGAACACCTGCCTTGGCCCAGGTCAATATCCAGTAACAGCTGGCCTTGATTTTGCCGTAAGCCAGGTAATCAGTCATTTTAATTTCCACCCCCCTCAGGAGGTCTTAGCTGATGCTCTTCTACCCCCTCATACATCACATCAGGAGGCCTATACGAGAACATCCTTCAGGAGATGAATTCCCATTCATCACTTCTTGTTACAAACACCCTGCTGGGTAAACTTGCTGTACTGACATTCCAAGACAACTTCCAAACAGGCCAAATGGCTTTATTAACCAGAAAGTAAAAATCCAGAAATGTCTGATATAAAAACATGACTTTCAACACCTAGTGATCCTGCCAGTAACATGCTTACCTGTCTTAGGTTGATGATGTACAATCTGTACTGTATCAGTGGAGAAGCAGTATTTTCCCCCTAGGACAAGAAGTTTGTTACTGGCAGGATCACCAGGAAAAAATACAAAGCAAATACAGAACACCACCACCTCTCTTAATCTGCATATCATAGGGGTAGGTGTTCTGTGGTCCACAGAGAGAACTGGGGATAATGCAAACCAAGAAGGGTGCAGCAGAGGAACTCACATGTTTACTGGGTTTCTGGATCAACAGTTTCAAGCCTTTGTGAGAAAGTTCTCATAATCCAAGTTAAATCTGTTAATGGATTGCAAAAGCAGAGTAAAACTTTCACTTTGGGAACAAAGAGCACAAAGCAAATATGAAAGAGACCTCCAAGGATGAGACATTGTTGCTGTGTTGCTGGACCAACCAAAGATATAAGGCATTGGTGGGTGATTTAAAGCCTAAACTAGTTTTACCTTAATGCATTCCTTGCATTATGATAAAAAATGTTCAGGTAAAAATATTGCCTCCTCAGTCCCCCAATAGAAAAATACAGTAATTGCTGGCACACGGTTACTGTGCTCGTGACTAGTGGCAGTCACTATAATAGGGCACATAGATTAGTAAGAGACATAATCCACGAATATTGCTACTAAAAATTAAATGTCCTTAAGTCCATAGATAAATAATGGCGGCAGCTGTCCTCAGAGAAAGCCAGCTCTGTGGAATAAGCAAAGGGGGAAAGCAGGAAGCGCCACCTGAGTGTAGTATTAGTAAAGGCAATTTAATCACAAAAGATACAAAACACTCACAAGATGTCAGTTAAAAGCATGCTGTTGGTATAGTGTCCTTCAGGTCGCCATGAGAGACACGAAGGACACTATACCAACAGACGAGCATACTTTTAACTGACATCTTGTGAGTGTTTTGTATCTTTGTGATTTAATCAGCTTTACTAATACTACACTCAGGTGGCGCTTCGTGCTTTCCCCCCTCATCCCCCCAATACTTACCTGAGTTCTCACGCAATCCAGCAATGTGCCCATCTGCAGCGGCTCTCTCCTCTCACTTCCCAGTCTTACAGGCTTTGCCGAGGCAAAGGGAGCCATTGGCTCCTGCTGCTGTCAATCAAAAGCAGTTATGAGGGAGGGGGTGGGACCGAGAAGCACTGTCTATGTCTATGGACACAGGCTGACTTGGAATCGAGCCCACAGTTTGTGCCACACTAGGAAGCACCTTCCTATGGTGACACACAGAGAAGACAAGGAGCAGGGAAACCTGGCAGGGACCCGAGAAGGTTCAGGCCAAAAAAACACAAATACTTATCTCAAACAATGGTCATGTGGCAAGCTTTAGTGATTCTTCAGTGCAGTGCGGGAGGGTTCTTTTTGTATTATCCACATTTCTTCCTGGTGACATGGGCACTGCTAAATTTGTCCATCGCCTGGGTCCACAGAGTGTCCTATAGGCTGCTAAAGTTGTCCATCGCTTGGGCCCACAGGGGGTCCTATAGTCTTATAGGCTGCTAAAGTTGTCCATCGCCCGGGCCCACAGAGGGTCATTTAGTCTTATAGCCTGGTAAAGTTGTCTATCCCCTATGTCTACACGGAGTCCTTTAAATTTATAGGCTTCTAAAGTTGTCTATCGCTTGGGGTCACAGGGGGTCCTTTAGTCTTATAGCCTGGTAAAGTTGTCTATCCCCCATGTCTACATGGAGTCCTTTAAATTTATAGGCTTCTAAAGTTGTCCATCACCTAAGTCTTCAGAGAGTTCCTTAGCCTTATATGACTGTCAATGTCACATTACAGACTAAAGGACCAGCAGAAAGCAGAACAAACTCACCAGTCCTTACCCCTGGGGAGGGGCCATGGATGGTCATGTAATCGTGAATTCAGGTAAGTCATTTTTAAAACCAGATTTGCTAGGTGTAAGGTGTGTGGGTTCCTTCTTTTTTTATCCTTGAAATGGGCTTTAAATACCAATCGTAACTATCAGTTTTGAAATGGTTGACCTGTTCTTCCAACTTCATTATAAAAGCACAAAATATCTCACCTATTACTGATGTCTTCATGTTTTACCATAACTGGTACGCTAAACCAAATATACATTATAGCTTACTTCTCTTGGCCTCTTTACTAATGATCTGACTCCCCTTCCATCAGCTTCTCACTTGAGTCAATACCATGTTTAATATTTATGTTCTGTACCTTGGAGAGCAGCTGAAGACTTCTCAAGGAGAAGTCTGTATGTGTAAAATACGAAAGGGAAGGCACAGATGAGTGGAGATGCGATGGATAGCAGAATGAATTAAAAACAGCGGCGTGTTCAATTACTAATACTGATTTAATGGCTCTGTGTTTTCTAAATGCAGCTAGAAGGAGTTTGCATTTTTCGTAAAGAACAGGATTCTGGCATTGCCACTACCTGCATTATGTATATCATACAAATAAAAACACATATGTGTGTTTAGAGGGGCACATCTTTCCGAATACCAAGCCAGTGCTGACAATTTCTGCAGTACAGGCGGTCCCCAGGTTACAAACAAGATCGGGTCTGTAGGTTGGTTCTTAAGTTGAATCTGTTTGTAAGTCGGAACAGGTACATTTTTTAAGTGTAGCTCCAGACAAAAAAACTATGTTTAAGCTTTTTGGATAGCATAGGGAAGGGTTAACACCCCTGTAACATTTGTTTTGCTGTCTGTGCCCCTGTTCAGAAGATTTCACCTCACTTTCTGTCCCAATGGCAATTGTATTTTCAAAAATTTTGGCTTACTAGGGAAACAAGGATTGGTGATAAATCTTCATCAAATTTAATCTAACTTTCTGTCCCAATGACAATTGGATTTTGAAAATTTTGGGTTGTTGTAGAAACAAGCCTTGGCGATAAAGCATCACTAGAGACATCTTTTTTCCAATAATACCCCTAGGAACTTCCCTTCCTAGGGGTAGATTTCCTTTCACTTCCTGTTGTCTCCCTCCGTTTGTAAGTAGGAGTCGTTCGTAATTCATGACTGTTGTATAACAGATGTGTTTAACTCCCCCATAAACTATACTACCCCACTTTTAACCGTATTCATTAACCGAGACCACACCGTACTCTTGGGGTAACAAAGGCTGTAGCAGCCTACTTTATTTAACAAATATAATGACTCAAATATCAAAATATAAAAACGTATAAATGGAAAAACATATCTGTTATAAAAACCTTTGAAATCTAACGTTGGTCTGAGCAGGAACTCAATAAACCTCTGTGTTAATAAACCTTCTTGCACTGCAGTCCCTCTCAAATGTATTATCCCTGCCTCAAGCCGACAAGCTGGCTCAAAGACTACCCCTGACCGCAGTGCCCCATTATCCCTTCCCGGCTAACCTCCGTCAACCGGGAACCACCATCAGGACCCCTCCAACGATAGTCCCGATCTCATCCTTCTGATATCTTCTTTTCCTGCCCAGACCAACGTCCGCCACCGCTACGACATCCATTGCCAGTACCTGTGAAGAAAAACAGAAAACACTTCCCAAACAACCAAAAAAAAAAAAAACTGCTAACCATAGGGAGGGTGGGTGTCAACTTTCCACCACGCTTTGGTGACTCATCCCAGGCGGGGCCCCCTTATCAAAGCTCCTCCAGCCCCTCCCCCTCGGCTCTATACTCACCACCCCTTAGAAAACTGGTTAAATCCCTGTTAACCCCGTCATGCCCGCCCTACGCTTATTCTCCTGCTGATATTGCTCCGGGCTTTCTTGACTGTTGTATAACAGATGTGTTTAACTCCCCCATAAACTATACTACCCCACTTTTAACCGTATTCATTAACCGAGACCACACCGTACTCTTGGGGTAACAAAGGCCGTAGCAGCCTACTTTATTTAACAAATATAATGACTCAAATATCAAAATATAAAAACGTATAAATGGAAAAACATATCTGTTATAAAAACCTTTGAAATCTAACGTTGGTCTGAGCAGGAACTCAATAAACCTCTGTGTTAATAAACCTTCTTGCACTGCAGTCCCTCTCAAATGTATTATCCCTGCCTCAAGCCGACAAGCTGGCTCAAAGACTACCCCTGACCGCAGTGCCCCATTATCCCTTCCCGGCTAACCTCCGTCAACCGGGAACCACCATCAGGACCCCTCCAACGATAGTCCCGATCTCATCCTTCTGATATCTTCTTTTCCTGCCCAGACCAACGTCCGCCACAGCAAACAAGGGTAATTCCCTTACCCTTGGATGCCCCTCCACACCCGAAGTGCTCGTTGTATACCGTCTTGAAGGCCCAAAGCCCACATGTCTATGCCTACCTCGTTTAAATGAACCCCATCCTTTTTTAAATATCTCCAGGTCTCAAATTCCAACTCTAGATGACGTATTGCCAACCCTCCCTTCCGTACCATGAATTTGGTCACCTCCCTATTAATCTTCCTCCTGGCTCTATTAATACCTTCCACTGATCTGGCCATTCTCCATGTAGTACGCGCCACTATATCTGACCATACTACGATCATATCAGGAAATTGTTCCATCAAGCGGTCAATATCTGATTTGATGTCTCGTGTAATGTCTAACATGGACCTAATCCCCAAATCATTGCCGCCCACATGTAGTACTAACACATCAGGCAGTCTGTCCCTAGCTGCATAACGCTGCACCTCAGGAACCAACCGTCCCCATAACATTCCCGGGACTCCAAACCATTTTATGTGGGCTTCCTTTCTGTCAAAACCTAACTGCCTACCATCGTACCTCACGTCCCCTCTCCGTGCCCCCCAGCAGACATAGGAATGGCCCATGATCCAGACCATCCCGGTCGCCGAACCTGAAATTAAAAGAGGAAAAAACAACATACACTATAACATGACCATCATTTTCAAAAATCATACCCGGGCAGACTGAAGAGTCCTGCCCACTTGATTACCTCACAAACCTACTACCAGGTGGGGCCTAACGTAAGACCTGAACCTGTTGGACTCCCACCGCCCAATCCGTTTCACTGCCTCCATATCCATCCCTTGCCTCGCTGCTTCCGTTGCAGCTCCTATCCTGAATGAGTGGGATGAAAAAGCTTTGCCCTCCAAACCCAACCGCTCCGGGCATTTTCTAAATATAGCCCCAAACTGAAAACGTGACAACGGCGTTCCATCCTCGTGTACCAAAAACGCGCCTAGCCCCACCGAACCTGCATAAAAAACCCTTACCGCTTCCAGTGGGCATAAAGGCGAACCCGGAATTGGAAACACCTGTACCAGCTTCCCCCTGCCCTCCTGATCTGTTTTTGATTTTTTTAACCACAAGGACAGCCTTCCCCTACTGCACTCCACTTCCTGGCTTCCAATTCCCCCTTGTACTTTCTTTGAAGGACTGACCAGTTCCCCAATTCTGAATGCCCCAAAAAACGCCAACAGAAACGCTACTGTAAACAATTTTATCTCGAATTCCGATGCACACACCTCCCTCAATTTAGCTATTATACCCTCGAGAATTTCGAATGTCACGGGCTTCCTGGTATCCTTCCGAACCACCGATCGCCTGTAACCTTTTACGGCCTGTCGCACCCAGAAATCTTTTGTAAAATCAGGCCGCCCCTGTAATTTGAACAGGAAGGCTAGACCTGACAGTTGTGCATTCACTACCGATGCAGACACCCCCTCTTCCATTTTCCTGGCTACGTAATATAAAACGAGCAAACGTCCTGCTCGCCCCTTCGGCTCTTCGCCCACCTCTTGCACAAACGCCAACCACTCCTTCCAAACCCTCTTGTACGCTGACCACGTAGACCCACTTACCGACCGCTTTATCCATCCCGTGATGATTCCAATGCAATCCCCCACAACCATTCTGGACAAGGCACTCCTTGTTGCTCCGCCTCCGGCGCCAACTGTCGGAACCTGTCCCACTGGAAGCGAGATAATGCATCAGCTATCACATTCTCCACTCCTGGCAGGTGTACAGCGTGAATGAAAACATTCAGTTGTAAACATCTCAGCACCAAATGTTGAAGTAATCTAATAACCGGCGGAGAAGACGCCGTGTTCTTATTGATTACCTGCACCACCCCCAAATTGTCCCCATGGAAGCGCACCTTCAGATCCCTGAAAGATGCTCCCCCCAACTCCACTGCCAGCACTACCGGAAATAATTCCAACAGCACCAAATTTTTCGTGAAACCCGCCGCTATCCAGGACTGTGGCCAGGGGCCCGCACTCCACTGTCCCTGGAAGAAAGCTCCAAAACCTGAAGACCCTGCTGCATCCGTAAAAAGCTCCAGGTCGAAATTACTGACCGGTCCTGCCATCCACAACGCTCGGCCATTGAATGACTCCAAAAAGGTATGCCATACCCTCAGGTCATCCCTATGTGCCTTAACCAAGCGAACAAAATGTCTCGGGGACTTAATACCACTCGTACTTGCTGCCAGACGCCGACTGAACACCCTCCCCATAGGTAAAATGCGGCAAGCAAAATTAAGCTTGCCTAACACCGATTGCAATAGGCGCAGTTGCACTTTTCGCAATCCAATCAGCCTCGCGATCTCTGTTTTCAGGTCCGCCAACTTTGCCTCCGGTAATCTGCATTCCATGGCCTCCGAATCCAGGACGATGCCTAGAAACGTGATGACCGTACAAGGTCCCTCAGTTTTTTCAGGCGCCAGTGGAATGCCGAACCTGTCTGTTATGTGTTCCAGCGTCGCCAAGAGCATCGTGCAGATCTTGGATTCGGCCGGTCCTATGCATAGGAAGTCGTCCAGGTAATGAATTAAAGAATTCACACCCGAAACCTCCCTTACCACCCACTCTACAAAAGAGCTGAATTGCTCGAATATCGCACATGATATAGAGCAACCCATCGGTAGGCATTGGTCGACGTAGAACTCATCGTCCCAATGGCATCCCGGCAACTCTGTACTTACCCCTGACCCTGCATTTTCCCCCGCTCCTGCTATCGGCGGAACCCAAGCTGCCGCTGGCCCCGCTGCTGTTTTGCCGGCATGTTCAAACTTACGAACTAGATCTTTAATTCCTTCCAAGAAGCCCAACAAACCTACCGCACCCCCGGAGGTCTCCCCTGTCCCCCCCCTTTCTGTCCCAGACCCTGACCCTCTGCTAGGCCCACTGCCCTCTTGCAAACATGGTACAATAGTTGCTGACTTACCGGGCTGCATAGGTGTCGCCCCATCAGCCGATCGTCTGCCGTCCACCTCTGCTGTCCTCCCTGAACGAAGGGCCTCCTCTTCTTCTGACTCCGATCGATCGTCTGCAAGGTCCAGCACCAAATCTTCCTCCTCCGCGGATGAGAGCCCACCAAGCCCGCTGGCTGTTACTGCCTCAGGCATACTCTCCCTCCCCTGAGCAGCGCGGCCGTGTGGCGACTTTTTGACAGCCTTACCAGGACCGGTGTGCTGTACCTCAGTCCTGGCGGCCTCTGTTCTCCCCTTTCTCTGCCCCCCCAGACCTAGGTCGGGGCGCTGTGTGTCTCCTGCCGCTGGAGGCCCGGAGCTCCGGTCTGCAGTCCTGCTCTGTCTCTGTCCCCGCTCTGTCTCTGGTAGCCTGGGGGAGGGGCCAGCGCGCTCGCGCTCCCCGCGTCTGCTAGGCCTCGGTGCGGCCCTGTCTTTTCCCTGCCTGGTGGTGCCTGCTCTGGGTTCTCGGGTATCCATTCTGGCTGGGCTGCCGCTGGGGAACCGGGCCGTACGTTTGGGGGGTGGGCCCGCCGTAGATACCCCCCGGCTCCCCCCCGCCCGCCGCTGTACCTCCGCCCGCTGCTCCGGCGAGTACCGCTCCGGAGGTCTGGCCCTGCGGGCTCTGGTAACGCTCCTGGCCGCCTGTTCAGGCGCCGCATCAGTCCCCCTGAGTGCCGAACCTAACGCCGACTGTAGCCACTCAGGCCCCCGCACTGCTGCCTCCTCTCTGAGCTGGGCCAGGATTCTTTCCACTTCTGCCATGCTGCTGCTCTCCACTAAACTTTCCACCACGCTTTGGTGACTCATCCCAGGCGGGGCCCCCTTATCAAAGCTCCTCCAGCCCCTCCCCCTCGGCTCTATACTCACCACCCCTTAGAAAACTGGTTAAATCCCTGTTAACCCCGTCATGCCCGCCCTACGCTTATTCTCCTGCTGATATTGCTCCGGGCTTTCTAGATGTTTGTAAGTAGGGGACCCCCTGTATATAGGTAAATCCCACAGGCGGCGATCCATCAACAGTGGTATACTTCAGGTACATAGGCTGCTACCATGATAATACCAAAGATGACCCCCTTAAATGCTGCGTCTGTCTTGGTGTCAGAGACTTGAAGACAGTAATGATGGGCAGATCCTCTAACCATTTTCTGACCAGCCTAGAATGTAGCTTCTCACCAAAAGAAACCGTGGTGTGACACTGGAACTCAGTTTCAGCCTATCTACTCTGCTCCTTAGTCCCTAGTAGCTTCTAATCTGCCATGCAACCGGACCTCTAACTACCAGGGCTCCATCAGTTGCCTAACCTGACTTTAGCATATACCGATTACTAAGCCCTGAGCTAAAACTATCTATATATGTGTGAAAGCAGCGCTATAGATGAAACAAATAATGTGCAAATAATTGCAATGTGAAACAGCAAATAAAGTGCAAAAGTTGCAATATGAATCAGCAAACTATAAGTGCATAATTAGACAGCAAATATTTAAACATGCCAATAAGAAACAGTAGATACAGTGCCTGAGAGTGCAATATGGAACAGCATTCAATAAATTGCAGATATACTGTACATCCAACACTTAACTGTGCATAAAAATAACAACAAATGTGAAAAAAAGTATGCTGCATATATAAATGTCTTTATGTCATAATATAAAGGATATTGTGAAGTTCATAGTGAGAACAAAGACCATTAGCATGTGTTCCAACTCAGGTGTAAAGGGATACACCAATGGCTAGGAATAATCATCACACCTCTTACCAGGAAAGATGGGTCAAAGGTTTTAATGGGAAAAAAAGTGCATAAGATAACACAGACTGGGAGGTCAGCAAGGAAAACGATGGTCATCGCTCTTTACTAGCTCTAGAATCCCAGACCAGAAGGGACAGGATTAACTAAAATAACAGAAGCTGCATATAAACTCTATTGCAATAAACAGGTTCATCTACTATGATACAACGAGATAACCACTACACATGCACACTGTGTCACAGAGATGACAACAAAAGGACAGATATACTTCCGTCACCGGCCTTTAAATATATACATATATACACCCAGAAGCTATGGGAAAAAATAACATTAAATATAGGAACACTTGCCTAATAATCCCAGCTTCTGGTCTGGATTAGTAGCAGCTCCCCTACAGTAGGGCATATGGTATTAAACTCTTACTTTCTACCTTCCCCCCTCTTGGGTTTCCAGCCTTGCTACCCAGAAAGAGGAGGTGACTGTACACAAATATCTCTGTAACATTATGCATCACAGTTATTCACAAATACAAACAGAAAGCAAAAGGAGGAGAGAGAAGCGCCAAGCCAATCTTTTAAACAGCTTAGGAATTTATTCAGTATATATGTATAAAACAACACAAAAAAACTTGCGTGAAAAATGTTGGCGCACTTGCAGAGTGCTAGAGCGGGTGGGAGTTTCCACGTGCAGTGTCACAGGAGCACAGGAGGACCACCGGAAAGTCTCTATTGAGGGATCCACGAAAAAAATGGAAAACTGCCTGAAGCAGTTGCTGCAAAATAGCTTTCCAGGCATGGGGTCATCTCCACATGGCCAACATTTGCCTTTCGGGCGCTGAGCCCTCGGAGGAGATGCTGTGTGCGTTCTCTTGCGTACGATTGCGCCCTTTGACACACTACCCTAAGTGCACCAGAATATTGGCTATCTTTTGTAGAAGCTCCACCCAATCTGTCACATGATTATTGGCAGAAAAACTAGAAAGTAGTAATTGAGGCAGCGTGTGGTCTGCTTTTTCACTATTCAAACTCCCAAACAAGATAAAGGAGAAATGATTTATTTAATGTGAACTACAATGCCGCGTACACACGATTGGAACTTCCGACAACAAAACCATGGATTTTTTTTCCGAAGGATGTTGGCTCAAACTTGTCTTGCATACACACAGTCACACAAATGTTGTCAGAAATTCTGAACGTACGAACGCAGTGACGTACAACACGTACAACGAGCCGAGAAAAAGGAAGTTCAATAGCCAATGTGGCTCCTTCTGCTTGATTCCGAGCATGTGTGAGCTTTTGTGTGACGGACTTGTGTACACACGATTGGACTTTCCGACAACAAGTGAAGTTGTCGGAAAATTTGAGAACCTGCTCTCAAACATTTGTGTGCGGAAATTCCGACAGCAAATGTTGGATGGAGCATACACACGGTCGGACTTTCCGACAACAAGCTCACATCAAACATTTGCCATCAAAAATTTCGACTGTGTGTACGCGGCATTAGGCTCTATGCACACAGGACATTTAAAAAGTCTTTCTGGACGTCGAATAGCTGGCAGAAAACTGCTGCTTTATAAATGCGCTTTTAACAGCGTTTTTTAATCGCATTTATGCACGTTTTTCAATGTTAGTGTTTTTGGGCATTTTTGGAAAATTACATTCAGCTCTGCAATGTAAAGAACGCTGATAAAAGCACGTTTATGTGCATTTTTTCAGCATTCAGCATTTTTTGTGGTCAGAAGAACTGCTCTTGAATGCGATTTTTGAGCGTTCAGACAACAGCCCACAAACTCCCCTGCTGATAACCTTAAAAAAACATCCATGTGTGCATGGACACATTGGATAACATAGAAGGGAGTTTAACCAATTGCTGATCAGCCGCCATCATTATACTGCGGCAGGTCGGGTCTCCTGCGCAACCCGCCGCAGGTATACGTCGGTCTTTGCATAGGAGATGGCGGGCGCGGGAGTGTGCCTGCGGGGCCGGTGGACTCGATGTTTGCTGGTGACCAGCGATCGCGGTGTACAGGGGCAGAACGGGGAACTGCCTATGTAAACAAGGCGATTCCCCGTTCTGCCAGATGACATGTCAGAGATCTTCTGTTCCCATTGATCGGGAACAGCGATCTCTGTCATGTCCCTGGTTGCCCATCCCCCCTACAGTTAGAGCATGCTAAGGGAACACACTTAACCCCTTGATCGCCCCCTAGTGTTCACCCCTTTCCTGACAGTGTTATTTTTACATTGATCAGTGCCTTTTTATAGCACTGATCAATGTGTTAATGTCACTGGTCCCAAAAAGTGTCATTTGGGGTCAGATTTGTCCGCCGCAATGTCACAGTCCCACTAAAAATCGCAGATCGTCGCCATTACCAGTAAAGACAATAAAAAAATAAAAGCCCCAAAATATATCCCATAGTTTGTAGACGCGATAACTTTTGCGCACACCAATCAATATACGCTTATTGCGTTTTTGTTTTTTTACCAAAAATATGTAGAAGAATATACAGTATATCGGCCTAAACTGATGAATAAATTTGTTTTTTTATATATTTTTTTGGGATATGTATTATAGCAGAAAGTAAAACAAATAGTTATTTTTTTCAAAATTGTTGTTCTTTTTTAGTTTATAGCGCAAAAAATAATAACCGCAGAGGTGATTAAATACCACCAAAAGAAAGCTCTATTTGTGGGGAAAAAAGGACGTTGAATTTTGTTTGGGTACAGCGCCACGTGACTGCGCAATCGTCAGTTAAAGCGACTCAGTGCCGTATCGCAAAAAATGGCCTGGTCATTAAGGGGGCAAATTCTTCCAGGGTTGAAGTGGTTAAGGGCTGTTAAAAAAAATGCCCCAACTCACAAAAACATGAGTTTAACAGCAGCAAGTGTGCATGAGGCCTAAAGCATCTTCTGACCAGGAGCACCCAGTCCATTAGGGGTGCAGGGGCGTCGCTCCCCCCCCCAGTTTGCATGCAGGGATGCATGCAGGTCGCCACCAATGTTTTTTTATTTTTTTTCAAGCCACATGATTAAAGCCTGAGGCTCCAATTGGCTTGAAAAAGGTTAGGTTTGGGGCACAGAGCACTGTGCTCCGAACCCACCCACTTGTGACAATAGTGAATCAATATTCGCTATTGTCTTCTGGCTTCTCCTCCCAGGCAAATCAGGACAGGAGGATAATCAGGTTGGCCGGAAGCCGAGGAACCCATGGAGGGGTGAGTGTGGGGGGACCATGTTGTGGAGGGGTGAGTGCGGGGGGACCCCCTAAAAAGTTTTGCACCAGCTGCCACTGCTTGTGACTCTCCTCAACTTTCCCTGCAACCCCATATAGTTCTATTGCTGAGGTGGCCAGTAGAGGCAAATAAAAAAAAAGAAGCACAGAAGCTGCACATGGTGGGCACAGAAGCTGCATATGGTGGGCACAGAAGCTGCATATGGTGGACACAGAAGCTGCACATGATGGGCACAGAAGCTGCATATGGTGGGCACAGAAGCTGCATATGATGGGCACAGAAGCTGCATATGATGGGCACAGAAGCTGCAATTGATGGCACAGTGAGGCTGCAATTGATGTTTTTTTTTTTCAGTGTTTTTCAGAATTTTTTAGTTTGTTTGCGCCCCCCAAAAAATTTTGAGCACCAGCGCCCACAATGCATTGCATTCTTTGAATGGAGGGGTCATTTATATTATATTTTCTCAAGAATACAAATTATGGATAGCACATGCTAGCAAAACTCCATGTTATAAAGCTAGAAATGCTGAAAAGCAAAATTTGTGCTAATATTTAATAAATAGGCAGAAGGATATGACCAAGGCTGGGTTCACACTGCTGTGTGGAGCGGCCCACAGCAGGGGTCCAGTGCGTTCCTGTTCTCCATTTCAAGGACATATCAGAGGCAAGTTTTTGGTTGGATTCGAACCTGAAATAGACCAGAAGGCGCACAGGACTCTTCTGCAAACGGCTCTGCAGCCGCCCCGAAGCTGTGTGAACCAGGTTCTATTGAGAGACGGTCACAGTCTCCAGACATGCAAATTGGATGCGGAGAAATCCGCATCCAATTCGCACTAATGTGAACCCAGCCTCATTGTCCTTCTTCTGGGTGAATAGCCCAGCACTATCACATGGGGTCAGGGACAAAGTACTTGTTTAAACTCAGACTAGCAGGGCTTTTTTTTGCGGGAATGCAGGAGAACGCAGTTTCGGCACCTCCAGCACTGAATGTATGTAATGGCAAGTGGTGCTGGGCGTGTGCCGAAGGTTCTATTGATGCTGGCTGCTGGAGAATCTATTGTTGCTGGAGGGGATCTTTTTTTGCAGGGGAGTTTATTAATGCTGGGGAGGTCTTATGTTGCTGGCGGAGGATCTATTGTTGCTGGGGGGGTCAGTCTTTGCGGGGAGGGATCAACTGTTGATGGAAAGGTCTATTGTTGCTGGCTGCTGGAGGGTCTATTCATGCTGGTTGTTGGGAGTCTATTGCTGGGGTAGATCTATTGTTGTTAAGGGGGGGGGTTCATTGTTGCTAGCTACAGGGAATCTATTTTACTGACTTTCTTGTTGTCAATAACAATATCCATACAAATTACTTAGCACCACAGAATGATACTTGGTTCTGTATTCTCTAAAAGGGGCGGTACTGGGAGGTGGGGAGGGGGTGGGATCAAGGAACGGTGCTCGGAGATGGGTAGGGAGCAGAGACAAGGGGTGACTCAGAAGGGGGGGGAGTTCCTGCACCTATTCTCTGAGAAAAAAAAGCTCTGCAGACTAGAGCAACTCAGAGCTTACATAATGAGATTCAGAAGTTAGCACTGCTTTTAATAAATGGACAGAAGGAGAATAATATTCAATCTCTTTTCTCTGAGTGATTGCCCCAGCTCTGTCACATAGGGGCAGAGCAGTGGCGGAACTACCAGGGTTGCAAAGGTTGCATTTGCGACTGGACCCTGGCGTTCCGCCACTGTGAGGGGGGCCGATGTGGGACCGTAAGATCCCGTTCACACTGCTGTGCAGCGTGCTTGCGACTTGCTTGCAATTTCTTTGTGAGTTCCTTGTGACTTGCTTGTGACTTTTGTGAATTACCATTGCTCAGGAAAGTAGTGCATTAACCTTTTTTTTTGTCGCTGTGACTTGAGTTGCATATGACTTTATGGGGTTGGTTTACTAAAGGCAAATAGACTGTGCCCTTTGCAAACTGCAGTTGCACTCTGCAAGTTGCAGTTGCTCCAGAGCTTAGGAAATGAGCAGAAGCTCTGCTGACTTCCATTATCCAATCATATGCAAGTAAAAATGCTGTTTTTTTATTTTCCTTGCACGTGATTGGGTTTTCTTTCCAATGTGAAGCTTTACCTCATTTAAAGCGGGGGTCCACCTATCTATCGTTTTTTTTTTTTTTGAGTTCATTCACAAACTTTTCTTCTCATGATTATCTACTCACATGTTCTGTGTAATAAGTCCGCCTGTGTCCGATTTCGTTGTAAGGAATAACTTATAAAATTCACTGAAGGCGGTTTCCATCTTCATTGTGGGCATTTGAAGCCCACAAGCATGTATTTCCTGGATGCGGTGAATGCTGTGCTCCCAGCATTCACCGAGATGTTGTGATGACGCTGTTGCACAATGCATGCTGGGAAGCCTGAGACTAGCTCCCAGGGGACTTTGGGAGGTCTGGGAGAGGCTAGAAACACGCCTACTCCCATGGGAGGAAAACCAGGAAGTGCTAAGAAGTAGGGATGAGCCGAACACCCCCCGGTTCGGTTCGCACCAGAACCCGCGAACGGACCGAAAGTTCGCACGAACGTTAGAACCCCATTGACGTCTATGGGACTCGAACGTTCGAAATCAAAAGTGCTCATTTTAAAGGCTAATTTGCATGGTATTGTCCTAAAAAGGGTTTGGGGACCCGGGTCCTACCCCAGGGGACATGTATCAATGCAAAAAAAACTTTTAAAAACGGCCGTTTTTTCGGGAGCAGTGATTTTAATGATGCTTAAAGTAAAAAAAAAAAAAGTGAAATATTCCTTTAAATATCGTACCTGGGGGGTGTCTATAGTATGCCTGTAAAGTGACGCGTGTTTCCCATGTTTAGAACAGTCCCTGCACCAAATGTCATTTTTAAAGGAAAAAATCTCATTTAAAACTGCTTGCGGGTTTAATGTCATGTAGTGTCATGGCAATATGGATGAAAATCAGTGAGACAAACGGCATGGGTACCCCCCAGTCCATTACCAGGCCCTTTGGGTCTTGTATGGATATTAAGGGGAACCCCGCACCCAAATTAAAATAAGGAAAGGTGTGGGGCCACCAGGCCCTATATACTCTGAACAGCAGTATACAGGCGGTGCAAACAAGACAGGGACTGTAGGTTTGTTGTTAAGTAGAATCTGTTTGTAATTTTGAACATTTTTAACGTGTTTAGCTCCAGCCAAAAAATCTTTTCTAAGCTTTTTGGAAAACATAGGGAAGGGTTATCACCCCTGTGACATTTGTTTTGCTGTCTTTCCTCCTCTTCAGAAGATTTCACCTCACTTTTTTGTCCCAATGAAAAATGTTTTTTGAAAATTTGGGTTTTTTTGTGGAACAAGGATTGGAAAGCATCAGTGGAAAGGAGAAATTGTTTTCCCATATTAACTCTTACAGGAGAGAATTTCCCTTCCTAGGGGTAGATTTCATCTCACTTCCTGTTGTCTCCTTCCGTTTGCAAGTAGGAGTCGTTTGTAAGTTAGATGTTTGAAAGTAGGGTCCTGCCCTATATACTCAGCAGAAATTTGGGCCTTAGGTGTTGCTGTGGCCACAACACTGTAAGCCCTCACAGGGCCCTGCTGTGAAATATTAGATCAAGAATTGTAATTACATGCCCCTGTTGAACAGGAGCTGAAAAATTAGGCCTTAGGCACTGGTGCTGGTGCCACAACACTGCAACCCCTCACAGACACTCTAGTTGGAATGCAGGAACGAGCCCTGCTGCAAAGTATTGCTTCAAAAATTGTAATTACACGCCCCTGTTAGACAGGGGCAGAAAAATTGGGCCTTAGGCACTGGTGCTGGTGCCACAACACTGCAACCCCTCACAGACACTCTAGTTGGAACGCAGGAACGAGCCCTGCTGCAAAGTATTGCATCAAAAATTGTAATTACACGCCCCTGTTAGACAGGGGCAGAAAAATTGGGCCTTAGGCACTGGTGCTGGTGCCACAACACTGCAACCCCTCACAGACACTCTAGTTGGAATGCAGGAACGAGCCCTGCTGCAAAGTATTACATCAAAAATTGTAATTACACGCCCCTGTTAAACAGGGGCTGAAAAATTGTGCCTTAGGCACTGGTGGTGGCGCCCAGAACCAAAAATGTTCTTACAAGCTATCAGCGTGATGATTGAGGAGGAAGAGGATAATTACTCAGGGATAGTCACTCAGCATCAGCATAGGCAGTCTTTGAAGGGATCTGAGATTTCAAAAAAAATTATTCGGTTACATCAGCATCAGGTGCTTGGTAGCTGGTGGTGATCCAAGACACATTCATTTTTATGAAGGTCAGCCGATCGACCGAGTCGGTGGACAGACGCACCCTGTGATCGGTTACCACGCCTCCAGCAGCACTGAATGTGCGTTCCGAAAGAACGCTGGATGCAGGACAGGCCAGTAGCTCAATTGCATACTGTGCAAGCTCTGGCCAGTGATCCATCCTCAAGACCCAGTAACCCAGAGGATTTTCGGTGGGAAAGGTGTCCAAGTCTGATCTTGCCCCTAGGTATTCCTGCACCATGTAAAACAGACGCTGGCGATGGTTGCTGGAACCGATCATACCTTGGGGCTGCGGACCAAAAAATTGTCTGAACGCATCGGTCAGACGGCCACCTTCTCCACCGCTCCTTCTTTGACTGACCGAAGCCTCAGCAACACGTTGTCCAGAAACAGGAGTTTGTAACCTCCCAGTCTCTGGGAACGCGTTGCACAGACCTTTCTGCAAGGCCTCCCGAAGATGTTTCATCCTCTGCTCCCTCTGCAATGGCAAGATAAGGTCCGCAACCTTACCCTTGTAACGTGGATCAAGGAGGGTTGCCAGCCAGTATTGGTCCTTCTCCTTGATACCACGAATACGAGGATCCTTACGCAGGCTTTGCAGGATCAGGGAGGCCATGCAGCGTAGGTTTGCTGAGGCATTCGGTCCGGAGTCCTCTGGGTCACTAAGAACGACATGGTCCGCAGCCACCTCCTCCCAGCCACGTACAAGTCCATGTGTTTCTTGGGACTGATCCCTTAAAGACTGCTGCTGATGCTGAGTGCCAGGCTCCACCTCCATACTGACACAATCTTCCTCCTCCTCCTCTTCCTCCTCGTCCTCTTCCTGTGTGATCGGCAGGCACGCAGGAACATTGTCTGGATAAAGGGGGCCTTGAGAGCTAAGGAAGTCCTCCTCTTCCTGCCTCTGTTCTGCCTCAAGTGCCCTGTCCATTATTCCACGCAGCGTGTGCTCCAACAGGTGGACAAGGGGGACAGTGTCACTGATGCATGCACTGTCACTGCTCACCATCCTCGTGGCCTCCTCGAATGGTGACAGGACAGTGCATGCATCCCTGATCATGGCCCACTGGCGTGGGGAAAAAAAAACAAGCTCCCCTGACCCTGTCCTGGTGCCATAGTCGCACAGGTACTCATTGATGGCCCTCTGCTGCGTGTGCAGCCGCTGCAGCATGGCCAACGTTGAGTTCCACCTGGTGGGCATGTCACAGATTAGGCGGTTCTTGGGCAGGTTAAACTCCTTTTGGAGGTCCGTCAGCCGAGCACTGGCATTATATGACCGGCGTAAATGCACACAGACTTTCCTGGCCTGCCTCAGGACATCCTGTAAGCCCGGGTACCTGCCCAAGAACCGCTGCACCACCAAGTTAAGGACGTGAGCCAAACAGGGCACATGGGTCATTTGTCCCTGTCGGAGGGCAGAGAGGAGGTTGGTGCCATTGTCGCAAACCACCATTCCTGCCTTAAGTTGGCGTGGCGTCAACCACCTCTGAACCTGCCCCTGCAGAGCTGACAGAACCTCTGCCCCAGTGTGGCTCCTGTCCCCCAAGCACACCAGCTCAAGCACCGCATGGCATCTTTTGGCCTGCGTACTTGCGTAGCCCCTTGAACGCCTACGGAGCACCGCTGGTTCCGAGGAAGAGGCCATGGAGGAAGAAGAAGAGGAGGGGGTGGAGGAGAGAGGTGTGTCACAATCAGCATTTTGGAGGCGTGGTGGCGGAACAACCTCCAACACTACTGCACCTTGTCCTGCATCCTTCCCAGCTGCCAGCAGAGTCACCCAATGCGCCGTGAAACTTAGGTAACGTCCCTGTCCATGCCTGCTGGACCATGAGTCAGCGGTAATATGCACCTTACCGCTGACCGCCCTGTCCAGCGAGGCATGGACATTGCCTTCCACATGCCGGTAGAGAGCCGGAATCGCCTTCCATGAGAAAAAGTGGCGTTTGGGTACCTGCCACTGAGGAATCGCACATTCCACAAACTCACGGAAGGGGGCAGAGTCTACCAACTGAAAAGGCAGCAGTTGAAGTGCTAGCAATTTTGCCAAGCTAGCATTCAACCGCTGGGCATGTGGATGGCTGGGAGCAAACTTATTTGCCTGGTACAATCTGACGTCGGTGTACCAAAAGCAGATTGCCCACAAGTACTTGGCTGTGACACACCTAATTCTACACCTTCATTCCTCTCACTGCAGGTCTCAGAGAGGACTGAAGGTCTAGTGGGGTTGGAAATCTCAGCTGATGAGGAGCAAGGAGAGATCCTCTTTGTTCTTTGGTGTGGGTCTTTTAGATACGCTTGCCAACGAACTGCATGGCAGGTCAACATATGTCTGGTCAAGCATGTGGTACCCAAGCGGGAGATGTTTTGGCCACGCGAGATACGCTTGAGACATATGTTGCAAATAGCAGCGGTGCGATCTGATGCACTCGTCTCAAAAAAGGCCCACACCAAAGAACTTTTTGAATAACGCGCAGAGACTGCAGCGCCCTGCACATGTGGAGCTTTGGGGTGTGATGCAGTCAATGTGCTGCCCTTAGGCTGGCCCCTGGAGGGCATCCTGCCTCGTTGGTGATGTGCCGCCGCCTCCTCCTCCTCCTCCTCCTCTCTCCTATCAGGCACCCACGTTGAGTCAGTGACCTCATCATCCCCTCCCTCCTCATCACTGGAGCAAACCTGGCAGTATGCTGCAGCAGGGGGAGCATGACTGCCATATTGCTGTCCTTCTTGGGCACCCCCTCTGTCCGTGCTCATGTTACTGCCTTCATCGAGCTCAGTATCGTCATCAGAGCCTTCCAAACGCTGGGCATCCTCCTGGAGCATGTACCCAACACTGTGGTCAAACAGTTCGAGGGAATTCTCATGAGGACATGGTGGAGCTAGGGAAGGAGTCACTGATGACATTGAGCTGAGGGAAGAGGCCGCTGCTTTGCCAGACAAAGCACCCTGGGCATGGGTGAGAGAGGATGAGGAGGATGAGGACGGCTTGGTCATCCACTCGACCAAGTCTTCCGCATGTTGCGGCTCAACACGGCCAGCTGCCGAAAAAAAGGCCAAGCATGTCCCATGGCCACGTGCTGATGAGGATGCACCGTCTCCACGACCAGCACTAGACACAGAGCCTGCTTGCCCTCTCTTATTGGCTTGTGACTGTCTGCCTCTCCTTCTTGGCCTTCCAGACATACTAATGGCCTGTAGCTGCACTAAGCTGGGATAGAACACCTGTAATTTTCTTCAGGTAGCTTTATATACTGTAACCAGACAAGCCTGCCTGTCAGTAGGAAGATAACAGGAACGGATCTAGCTGAACACTGTGAGCAGGACGCACTGTACTAAATGTAAATAGTCTAGCTGCCTGACCGTGGTACTAATAGGATCAAATAGAACACCTGTAATTTTCTTCAGGTAGCTTTATATACTGTAACCAGACAAGCCTGCCTGTCAGTAGGAAGATAACAGGAACGGATCTAGCTGAACACTGTGAGCAGGACGCACTGTACTAAATGTAAATAGTCTAGCTGCCTGACCGTGGTACTAATAGGATCAAATAGAACACCTGTAATTTTCTTCAGGTAGCTTTATATACTGTAACCAGACAAGCCTGCCTGTCAGTAGGAAGATAACAGGAACGGATCTAGCTGTACACTGTGAGCAGGACGCACTGTACTAAATGTAAATAGTCTAGCTGCCTGACCGTGGTACTAATAGGATCAAATAGAACACCTGTAATTTTCTTCAGGTAGCTTTATATACTGTAACCAGACAAGCCTGCCTGTCAGTAGGAAGATAACAGGAACGGATCTAGCTGAACACTGTGAGCAGGACGCACTGTACTAAATGTAAATAGTCTAGCTGCCTGACCGTGGTACTAATAGGATCAAATAGAACACCTGTAATTTTCTTCAGGTAGCTTTATATACTGTAACCAGACAAGCCTGCCTGTCAGTAGGAAGATAACAGGAACGGATCTAGCTGAACACTGTGAGCAGGACGCACTGCACTAAATGTAAATAGTCTAGAAGATAACAGGAACGGATCTAGCTGAACACTGTGAGCAGGACGCACTGCACTAAATGTAAATAGTCTAGAAGATAACAGGAACGGATCTAGCTGAACACTGTGAGCAGGACGCACTGCACTAAATGTAAATAGCAGGAACGGATCTAGCTGAACACTGTGAGCAGGACGCACTGCACTAAATGTAAATAGTCTAGAAGATAACAGGAACGGATCTAGCTGAACACTGTGAGCAGGACGCACTGCACTAAATGTAAATAGCAGGAACGGCTCTAGCTGAACACTGTGAGCAGGACGCACTGCACTAAATGTAAATAGCAGGAACGGATCTAGCTGAACACTGTGAGCAGGACGCACTGCACTAAATGTAAATAACAGCAACGGATCTAGCTGAACACTGTGAGCAGGACGCACTGCACTAAATGTAAATAGTCTAGAAGATAACAGGAACGGATCTAGCTGAACACTGTGAGCAGGACGCACTGCACTAAATGTAAATAGCAGGAACGGATCTAGCTGAACACTGTGAGCAGGACGCACTGCACTAAATGTAAATAGCAGGAACGGATCTAGCTGAACACTGTGAGCAGGACGCACTGCACTAAATGTAAATAGCAGGAATGGATCTAGCTGAACACTGTGAGCAGGACGCACTGCACTAAATGTAAATAACAGGAACGGATCTAGCTGAACACTGTGAGCAGGACGCACTGCACTAAATGTAAATAGCAGGAACGGATCTAGCTGAACACTGTGAGCAGGACGCACTGCACTAAATGTAAATAGCAGGAACGGATCTAGCTGAACACTGTGAGCAGGACGCACTGCACTAAATGTAAATTGCAGGAACGGATCTAGCTGAACACTGTGAGCAGGACGCACTGCACTAAATGTAAATAGTCTAGAAGATAACAGGAACGGATCTAGCTGAACACTGTGAGCAGGACGCACTGCACTAAATGTAAATAGCAGGAACGGATCTAGCTGAACACTGTGAGCAGGACGCACTGCATTAAATGTAAATAGTCTAGATAGAAGATAACAGGAACGGATCTAGCTAAACTGAATACAGTGTATATATATATATATATATGCAACACCTGGGATGCATATATATACACAATACACTGTAAGTGCAGCTAACTGACTGACTGTTCTGCCTAATCTATCTAACTCAAATCAAATGACACTGTCTCTCTCTCTCTCTATCTCTCAGCACACCGGAACACACACTACACAGGGCCGCCGTGCAGGCGGCCTTATATAGTGTGGGGTGTGTACTAAATCCCCTGAGCCATAATTGGCCAAAGCCACCCTGGCTTTGGCCAATTACAGCTCTCTCTACTGACGGCGCTGTGATTGGCCAAGCATGCGGGTCATAGTGCATGCTTGGCCAATCATCAGCCAGCAATGCACTGCGATGCCGCAGTGAATTATGGGCCGTGACGCGCCACACGAATTTAGCGCGAACAGCCCATATCGTTCGCAATTCGGCGAACGGGCGAACAGCCGATGTTCGAGTCGAACATGGGTTCGACTCAAACACGAAGCTCATCCCTACTAAGAAGATTAGAAAAAAAAAGATAATTACGGCGATTTAAATTTTTTTACACAGCATGTCAGCATCTAGGCAAGGAAGAGAATGCATAGAGATAATGTTCAAAATTTGGGTGGAACCCCGCTTTAATAACCTCTGGAGCAACTGCACTTGAAGAGTCTATTTGCCTTTATTAAATCAACCCTTATGTGTCACATTGTAAATGAGAGTAAAGGGCCCTGGGACCAATGGAAAGGGTGCCCTTCATGGTTTCTTGCACTGGGGCCCTGAAGGTCCCAGCTACACCTCTGGGGCAGAGAAAGGGTTTTTAAATCCAGAGCAACTCAGAGCTTACATATTTGGATTCAGAATTTAGCACTGCCTTTTAAATCATTGGGGTCATGCAAAAATGTCCCCAGCCCTCATGAGTGCCCATGTTGAGGAGTTTCACATTTCTTTATGCAAGTGAAATACACTTATGAACTTTATGTAAATTGGTGTCTAGAAGCAACACAAAATAGGGAAAATAAAAGTAATTTATGCACATCTTATCATAGAAAATGCATTCGTATGCTGCAAACACATGTGGAGCTTATGAAAAATTGAAAGCAATTAGCTGTACCAAATTACTAATTTATAGTAAATTTAACAACGCTGTCAAGGTTTGGTTTCCTGTTTTCAACACCTAGTCATAGTCTACAGAAGCTCCATGTGCTCGTTGGAAGAGTTACTTTTGTAATGAAGATGGCCTTATAAACAGCGTTTTTCATTAACAGCAGGCATTTTCCTTATGAAAGTTTAAAACCCTTTTATGACCAGAGGTCATTGATGCCTCATTATGTGTTGGTTAACTTAACAACAATATGCATACATAAATTATTTTCAGATTTTTTTAAGGACGCAAAAGGCTTGGATTTGGTACACTGTTGTAATAGAAACCTTGGTTTTGTTTTTAATAGGTTGTAGGCTGATGGATACGAAAAATATAAAAAATAGCAACAGCATCCAAATCTGATTCATATAAACTTGAAATACAAAGGTTTTGGCTGCAACACCAGATTTTTATTTTTATCAAGAGGTAATAGGCCTGAATTGTTGTAGTGTTGTATTGCGCTCAACCAGACTCAATTTACCAAAATATCATCATGGTGACTGTGTAAATATCCTTAGTTAATCCATCATACTATCAATGAATACAAAAAGTGACTAGTGTTAAACCCTGACTTAAAGTGGTTGTAAAGTCAAATAACTATTACTGCCAGCCCCTCTGTTCTACTAAGCAATCCTACACTGTATACATGTTTTTTTTTTAAATAAAGATGTCACTGTAAATACCTTAATTCAGATCGGTTCTCGCCACATGACCTCCGGCCACTCTCCTCCTCCGATCTAAGGGCAACAGCGGGAGGGGCTGAGATCCCCCTCTGATGTCAGCCGGGAGGTCACGTGACCGCTGTGCTCTCCGCTCAGCCTCTCCCGCTGTAGCCCTTAGATCGGAGGAGGAGAGCGGCCAGAGGTCACGTGACCGTCCAGAACTGATCTGAAATCAGGTATTTACAGGGACAATTTTATAAAAACATGTACACAGTGTAGGATTTCTTAGTAGAACAGAGGGGCTGACAGTAATCTTTATTTAACTTCACTGCCAGCTACTAATATCGGCAGGAGGGGGGGGGGGGGGGCGGAAGAGACGGCTCAAACACAAAGGAGCTGACAGGGAGGGAGGGGATGTGAGGGGAGAGAGTAGAGCAGCGGGATGTTGGAGGCACGTAACCTGACCGCGGTAACCATAATTATCGTGGTCAGTTTACATAGGGGGACACAGGAACAGGCAAGATCAACCAGGTTTTTTACAGCATAGAGAAGGACAGATTAGACAGCTCAAGCACTGTGCCATTTAACCTGCTATAAGGTAACAGGATCTCTCTTTTTCTTTTTTTTTAGAGTTACAACTAGAGGTCGACAGAATATTTGGCGTTTTTTACTTTGGCGTTTTTTACTTAATCGGCATCGGCTGATTGTGCTGATAAAAAAGGCGACTTGCAAATGACTTCTGTAATAGAAGTCAATGCAAGTTGCCTGAAGTTTTCTGTGGAGGAGCTACTTCTCTCCTCAGGGCAGCCTGCCAAATCTGATAAAAAGAACCTGAAGAGATACAATGTTTACACTTATTAATGGACTAAACTCCTGTGTAGAAGTTCTCAGTTTAACCATTTAAAGACTAAATCTTTTCTGACACTTGTTGCTTACAAGTAAAAATCCTGTATTTTCTGCTAGAAATTCACTTAGAAACCCCAAACATTATACATATATTTTTAGCAGAGACCCTAGGGAATAAAATAGCTGTTGTAATAATATTTTATGTCACACGGTATTTGCACAGCGGTCTTTCAGATGCATTTTTTTTTTTTAAATACACTAATGAATTAAAAGAAAATCTAAGCAGTAAAGTTAGCCCATTTTTTTCGTCCAAAAGTTTTGATTACCTGTTTTTGTGTATTTGATATTTAAGATATAGTTTTTTTTTAATCTAAATTATACATACAAGTGAACTGATTGGAGGTTTGTTTTGTTTAATAAATGTTTAAATGTAAAACATTTTCTGTATCACTTATTACTTAAGGTTGCTTTCACACTGGAGCAGGCATGCGTTGACGGTAAAACGCTGCTAGTTTTAGTGGCGCTTTACCGTCATTTTGGTGGCGCTATTCGGCTGCTAGCGGGGCGCTTATAACCCAGCTAGCGGCCGAGGAAGGGGTTAAATGCGCTCATGAAGCGCTGCTGCCCAAACGCTTTGCAGGCGCTTCAGCAGCGGTGCGCATTCATTTCAATGGGCAGGAGTGGTGGAGCAGCGGTATACACCGCTCCAAAGATGCTGCTTGCAGGACTTTTTTTTAACATCCTGCCAGTCGCCTCAGTGTGAAAGCACTCAGTATATCACACTGAGACTGCAGGGGAGCCGTTTTACAGGCGCTTTTTTTTTAGCCCAAAAGGGCCTGAAAAACACCCCAGTGTGAAAGGGGTCTAACTGTTAGATTTTATGAGATGAAGGGAAAAAAAAAAAAAAAGAAAAAAAAAAATCGGCCTAATATATCGGCCCCCAAAAATCGACATCATATATCGGCCATCGGCCACCACGATTTCTAAATATCGGCATCGGCATCGGCCAGAGAAAAACCCATATCGGTCGACCTCCAGTTACAACCTCTTTAAACACATTGATCATGTCTGGTAACAGTGAAAGTAACAACAAATACAAAAGGGGAGAAGATCTCCCTGCACCATGAGTCCAAAGTAGAAAGCATAGCATATAACATGCAATTGACAGTATAATGGATTAACTAAGGATATTTGTCACCCTGATGATATTTTGGTAAATTGAGTGTGGTTGAGCGCAACACAACACTACAATTTTTTTTATAATAGAAAGGGTATCTTCTATATTGTTTGCAGTCTCACCTTCATGCTTCATTCTATTTTATTTTACTTTTTCGAGTATTTTTCTTATACAGATTTGTTAATTAGAGACTAATAGGCCTGAATTGACTGGTGGAAGCAGCAGCCACAACAGATTTAAAAGACATAGGAAAGTTTAGTCTTAAGCCTCATTTACACAATGCGATTGTTGGCAGGGGATTGTCTGTTGACAGACTGTTGTCCTAAAATCTTATCGTTAGTATGCTCCTTTTGACAATTGTTGTCCAACTTTCGACCAACAAATGTTGGATGGCAGGCTAGTAAATTTTTGGCGGACAATGGTCTGTTGTCAGATTTTCGTATGGTCAGTACACAAATCCGTCACACAAAAGTTGAAAGTATAAACACGCATGCTCGGAATCAATGCTCACCAAACACGAAATTAGCAGAAGGGGCCCAAAGGGTGGCACTCAAGAGCTGAAATTCCTCATAGTGTGTCACTACGTTCGTGTTTGTTGCACGACAATTGTGTACCGTTTGTATGCAAGACAAGATCCTGGCACACAGGGACGGTACAAGGGGTGGGCAGAAGGGGCGGATGCCCTGGGTGGGACCATTTACTGGAGGAAGGGGGGCGCAGTAGAGGCCACGCTACAGGCCGCCTGTCCTGGGGCCACTTTGATCTGTGGCTGCAGTGCTCCCCTCCCACCTCCTCCTTTTGTTTGTCACACAGCGCCAGGAGTGCTGTGTGTCAGGGAGCTGGGTCTGTGTGTGTGTTCAGCGGTGCCGTAACAAGGTCCCGCCCCCCTAGACCGGCTCATGTGGTAGCAGATTGAATCAGTGTTCCACCTATCACACGGTCTAGGGGGGTGGGACCTTGTTACGGCGCCGCCGAACACACACAAACAGACCCAGCTATGTGACACACAGTGCTGCAGGAGATGTCCACTGTGTGATCCAGGGCAGGCTATGGTAAGTCTGCATTCAAAGGCAAAGTGAGGCTGCCATTATGGGCACAGAGAGGCTGCTATTATGGTCACAAAGAGGCTGCAATTATGGTCACAAAGAGGCTGCGGTTATGGTCACAGAGAGGCTGCGATTATGGTCACAGTGAGGCAGCATTAATGGGTACAGTGAGGCGGCATTGGAAATTGATGGGCACAGTGAGGCGGCATTGATGGGCACAGTGAGGCTGCGATTATGGGTACAGAGAGGCTGCGATTATGGTCACAGAGAGGCTGCGTTTATGGTCACAGAGAGGCTCCAATTATGGTCACAGAGAGGCTGCGATTATGGTCACAGTGAGGCGGCATTGATGGGCACAGTGAGGCGGCATTGATGGGCACAGTGAGGCGGCATTGATGGGCACAGAGAGGCTGCGATTATGGGCACAGAGAGGCTTGCGATTATGGGCACAGAGAGGCTGCAATTATGGACACAGTGAGGCGGCATTGATGGGCACAGTGAGGCGGCATTGATGGGCACAGTAAGGCTGCAATTATGAGCACAGTGAGGCTGTGATTATGGGCACAGAGAGGCTGCAATTATGGTCACATCGAGGTGGCATTGATGGGCACAGTGAGGGGGCATTGATGGGCACAGTGAGGCAGCATTGATGGGCACAGTGAGGCTGTGATTATGGTCACAGAGAGGCTGTGATTATGGTCACAGAGAGGCTGCGATTATGGTCACAGTGAGGCGCCATTGATGGGCACAGTGAGGCGACATTGATGGGCAGAGTGAGGCGGCATTGATGGGCACAGTGAGGCTGCGATTATGGGCACAGAGAGGCTGTGATTATGGGCAAAGAGTGGCAGCAATTATAGGCACAGTGAGGATGCATTGATGGGCACAGAGAGGCTGTGATTATGGGCACAGAGAGGCTGCGATTATGGGCACAGAGAGGCTGCGATTATGGGCACAGTGAGGCGACATTGATGGGCACAGTGAGGCGGCATTGATGGGCACAGAGAGGCTGCGATTATGGGCAGTGAGGCGGCATTGATGGGCACAGCGGTAGGCTGCATTTGATGGGCACTGGTGAGACTGCATTGATCTCTTGTATCATGTCTGCAGTCTCTGACCATCCTTAGTATCGTGTCCTCAGTCTCTAACCATCGCTTGTGTCCTCTAACCATCCTCACGTCTCTAACCATCTCTTGTCTTATATCATGTCTGCAGTCTCTGAGGGGAGTTTGCTTAATTAGCAATGGTATTGGCAATATGCAGCAGGAAGGCGGTTAATGCACTGTCACTAATGCATTAGTATAGATCCCATCGTCTGTAGGCGCTGTAGCTTTTCACAGCGGGAGGCACAGTTTTTCATCTTCGCCCTGGGCAGAAATCAGATGCTCGGTTGGCCAACAATCGCATCGTGTGTACGAGGCTTTAAGGAAAAAATTAAAGCTAAAACCCTCAACTTCATACAAATTGGCCAGTGGCAAAACAGTCTGATAGCACAGTTTGCTAGCTTATTTTTTTTGCATTACCACGCTGCATTGTCTCAAATGTTTAATAAAATAACAAAATACACCCCCTTGGCATTTTTCATGTTTTGTTGCCTCACAACCTGGAATTAACAATTAACATGGATTGTTTGAGGATTTGCATAATTTAGTTTACAGAACTTGCCTACAACTTTGAAGATTTTTTTTTTTTATTGTGAAGCAAACAACAAATAGGACAAAATAACAGAAAAAGTCAATGTGCATAAATATTCACCCCCCTAAAGTCAATCATTTGTAGAGCCACCTTTTGCGGCTATCACAGCTCCAAGTTGCTTTGGATAAGTCTCTATGAGCTTGCCACATCTTACCACTGGGATTTTTGCCCATTCTTCCTTCCAAAACTGCTCCAGCTCCTTCAATTGGATGGTATGCGCTTGTGAACAGCAATCTTTAAGTCTGACCACAGATTTTCTATTTGATTGAGGTCTTGGCTTTGACTAGGCCATTCCAACACATTTACATGTTCCCCCTTAAACCACTCAAGTGTTGCTTTAGCAGTGTGTTTGGGGTCATTGTCCTGCTGGAAGGTGAACCTCCGTCCTAGCCTCAAATCACACACAGAGTAGTACAGGTTTTGCTCAAGAATATCCCTGTATTTAGCACCAACGATCTTTCCCTCAACTCTGACCAGTTTCCCAGTCCTGACTGCTGAAAAACATCCCCATGGCATGATGCTGCCACCACCATGTTTCACAGTGAGCATAGTGTTCCTTGGGTGACGTGATGTGTTGGGTTTGTGCCAGACATAGCGTTTTCTTTGATGGCCAAAAAGTTCAATTTTAGTCTCATCAGACCAAAGCACCTTCCTTCATACATTTTGGGAGTCTCCCACATGCTTTTCGCAAACTCAAAACGTGGCATTTTGTTTTTTTGCTGAAAGTAATGGCTTTCTTCTGGCCACTCTGCCATAAAGCCCAACTCTATGGAGTGTACGGCTTTCTTGTCATCCTATGCACAGATACTCCAGTCTCTGCTGTGGAACTCTGCAGCTCCTCCAGGGTTACCTCAGGTTTCTGTGCTGCCTCTCTGATTAATGCCGTCCTTGCCCGATCTGTGAGTTTTGGTGTGCGGTCGTCTCTTGGCAGGTTTGCTGATGTGCCATGTTCTTTTCATTTGGTTATGATAGATTTGATGGTGTTCCTAGGGATCATCAAAGATTTGGATATTTTTTTATAACCTAACCCTGACTTGTACTTCTCAACAACATTGTCCCTTACTTGTTTGGAGAATTCCTTGGTCTTCATGGCAGTGTTTGGTTAGTGGTGCCTCTTAATTAGGTGTTGCAGCCTCTGGGGACTTTCAAAAAGGTGTGTATATGTAATGACAGATCATGTGACACTTAGATTGCACACAGGTGGACATCATTTCACTAATTATGTGACTTCTGAAGGTAATTGGTTGCACCAGAGCTTTTTATGGGCTTCATAACAAAGGGGGTGAATACATACGCACATGCCAATTATTGTTTTTTATTTCTGAAAAATAGTTTTATGTATATCTTTTTCTAATTTTACTTCACCAACTTAGACTATTGTGTTCTGATCCATCACATATAATTCAGATTAAAAAAACTTTGAACTAAAGGCTGTAATGTAACAAAATAGGTAAAAGCCAAGGGGGTGAATGCTTTTGCAAGGCACTGTGTGTATATATATATATATATATATATATATATATATATATATATATATATATATATAGGTTGGGTTTATTTTGAAATAAACATTAGAGATTATTAATAGAGACAAAAGCCAGTGTGCAAGAGCACTAGGGATTGACTGAAAACTTTGACAACATAGGATTTACCCTGCAACATTAGACATTTTGACACCTGAGGTCCAGCTGCAAAAAAATTGTGTGGTACTTTTTCAGGACCTGGGCACCTGAATAGGCCACACATCTGAGGCAAGTTTTACCCTACAGGAAACATTTTAATTTTTGGCAGCTGAGGACCAGCTGTGAAAACATTATGTGGCACCATTACTGTGCTGGAGCACCGGAAGAGACCAAGAGAGGTAGCAGAAGATGGTAATGTTGCCAGAATTACAAAAGTTTAGTTTGTAGCATCAGCAATAGGGTTTTTTTTTTAGTCATTGGTAATCCAAGACTGGTTAACTTTAACCACTTGATCGTTTTTTTTTTCTCCTCAGTGCCCACAGTGCCCATGTGTGCCACCTATCAATGCCCACAAGTGCCACCTATCAATACCCACAAGTGCCACCTATCAATGTCCACCAGTGGTGCCAATCAGTGCCACCTAGCAGTGCTGCCTATCAGTCTAACCGACAGTGCCCATTATTGCCACCCATCAGTGCCCATCACTGCCACCCATCAGTGCCCATCACTACCACCTATTGGTGCCCATCAGTGCCGCCTCATCAGCATACATCAATGAAGGAGAAAAATTACCTGTTTTAAAATTGTATAACGAAATATAAAATATATATATATATATATATATATTTTTTTTTTTTTTTTAAATCCAACTTTTTACATTTTTTTAACAAAAAATAAAAACAGCAGAGGTGATCAAATACCACCAAAAAAAAGCTCTATTTGTGGGAAAAAAAATGAAAAAAATTTCATTTGGGTACAGTGTTGTATGACCACGCAATTGTCATTCAAAGTGCATCAGCACTGAAAGCTGAAAATTGGTCTGGACAGGAGGGGGGTTTAAGTGCCCAGTAAGCAAGTGGTTAATGAAAGTAAGTAGCACCTGTGGGGGTAGTGTGAACAGACCCTTAGTGATCCCTTAATCCTTTCTAGAAGAAAGAATTATCTTTATAAAAAAAAGCTGATGTAAGCAGCTCTGCCAGGGTAATATGCTTTGTGCCTACCCCTGTAACTGCCAGTTTTGCTGAATTGCTTGGTCTGTTAACCACTTTAAGACCAGCCTCGTTTTGGATTTTAGGTGTTTACATGTTTAAAACAGTTTTTTCTGCTAGAAAATTACTTAGAACCCCCAAACATTATATATGTTTTTTCTTCTAACACCCTAGAGAATACAATGGCGGTCATTGCAATACGCTCGTGGAATAGCGTCAAACTTTTACCCTCAAAAATCTCCATAGGCGACGTTTAAAAAATTCTACAGGTTGCATATTTTGAGCTACAGAGGAGGTGTAGGGCTAGAATTATTGCTCTCGCTCTACCGGTCGTGGCGATACCTCACATGTGTGGTTTGACCACCGTTTTCATATGCGGGCGCTACTCGCGTATGCGTTCGCTTCTGCGCGCGAGTTCGTCGGGACAGGGGGGTTTTAAAAAATTTTTTTTTTATTTTTATTATTTATTTTACAATATTTTATTTATTTTTACACTGTTTAAAAAAAAAAAAAAAATTTTCTATTACAAGGGATGTAAACATCCCTTGTAATAGAAAAAAGCATGGCAGGACCTCTTAAATATGAGATCTGGGGTCAAAAAGACCTCAGATCTCATATTTACACTAAAATGCAATAAAAAAAAAAAAAAGTCATTTAGAAAAATGACATTTGAAAAAATACGCCTTTAAGAGGCGTGGACGGAAGTGACGTTTTGACGTCGCTTCCGCCCAGCAGTGTCATGGAGACGAGTGAGCGCCATCTTGGCCTCACTCGTCTCCAGACACACAACGGCACAGGACGCGATCGCCTCCGCCGCTACCGACGGCTCCGGTAAGCGGCGGAGGGCACCGGATCGCGGCGGGAGGGGGGGGCCCTCTCCCGCCACCGATAAAAGTGATCTCGCGGCGAATCCGCCGCAGGGACCACTTTTATCTGAAAGCCGGCCGCCGCACGAAAACGGGGATACCGGGGCATGGCAGCTAGCTGCTGCCATAACAACGATATACCCCTTCAAACTTAGGACGTACATCGTCGTGCGGCGGTCGGGAAGTGGTTAAGGGAATTGGAAAAATAATGTATATCTAAACCCTAACAATGGTCTGTTCAATATAGTACCATGTGTGGGAGGGTTTAAACCGGTTTCAGATTTGTATTGCTGTCTGCACCACTGGTAGGGAGATTTGGTGTCTCCATTTATCCTTGTACCAGTGAAAATTGTCTAAGAGGGGATGTTTCCCGTTACAGAAATGTCCTCTCTCAAATAAAAGAAAATTACGTCAATGGAGTACAGATGGAAAACAAACTGACAGGGGTTTTAACCCTTCCATATTCTATCCTATCCAACATTTGAAAGTTTTTTTTTTAGGTTTAGATATACTTTAATGAAACACTGCCAATAAATTGTACATCATTTTGGTGTAAGGAAGCAGTTCTTTCACTGACATAGCAATCCACTGGAAGGCATTTTTCTGTTATTCGCTGTCATACGATTGGATTTATTCACATGAGAGAAGAAGCACTTAAAGCTCACTTGTCATGTAGTAGAAAACATTAAGTTGTAAAGGAGAAAGTTAGAATAGACAGACAGTTACTTAGTTTGTTCTGGTTGAGTTTTTTTATTTAGCTTTGAAGTGTAGAGTTTGGAAAAGAACTCTGGGCTACGTAAAAACTTTTTAGTTTTCTAATGACAGAATTGCCTATACTGTACATTGTCCATTTTTCTGACTTTGGGAGTGCAGCTTATATGTAAGTTGGATGATCTATATTAGACACCTAGAATCATTTTGTGGCTCGCCCTACACTGCTTTAAAGTGACTCTTTGGCCAGGGTATGTCCATTCAAGTATTTGTATGTAGAAACCCTGCCCTATGCAGTTGTTTCTCTAATAAATTTAGAATGTTTTTTTTTCTAGGCTGTAATCAGTCTGAGCTAATGTTTAACTTTTCTGGGCTCTGTAGGTTTTCCCTAAGCCTGGTGGGGGATTGCTTGAGCCTATTGCTGGAAGGAGGTTCCAGTAATCAGTGTAGGGAGGATTAACACTGGGTCATAAATATTATTCTGACCAGGCCAATCTCTGAGCAGCCAAGTTCAGAGGTTTGGTCTGGGGAGATGATAAATGTTTGGGATCACCTTTCCAGACCTCTTCTTCACCTGGGGCCCTCCCCCTGGGAGGGTGGAATGCGTGAAGACTGCCTTTAGAGTCAGACCTCATGGTGTGCCATGTGTGGAGGACCTTTCAAAACCTAGAGCAAGAACCAGAAGTTAGAGCTGGAAAAGGTGCCTGAAACAGAAATACTCTTGCCTGAAGAGGGCCACAAACCATCTGGAGGGAAAGCTGCTGCCTGGACCTTAGAAGAGGAGTCTTTGACAGGGACTCAGGTATTTTTGTCTGCTAACAGACAGACACAAGTCAGATCTTGGTGCAAGGAAACACTGTGACTGCTGTCAAAGTCAAAGATTAATCAGGCTGTCCCATCAATCAGAATGAACTTGTAGGGGTCCCTCTCAGAGAACATTTTGCTGATTCAGTATATCTGTCCTCCATTTTTCTGTTTCAATGTTTTTATTGATAGTTAACAGAAAAATACCATACTATACAACCATAGGCCTTTGATGGTGATTGCAAAGGAAGTTCGCAATGCAGGCAAGACACCAATAAAAGGAAGCATACAGTAATAACATATTGTACAATAGGTGTAGTCATCCCAAAGAGTGAGATAACCCTTGAATGGGCAACACAACAGAGCAAATGAAAAATATAAGTCATGGGGTACATACATCAATCCCATGGGAGCAGCCCAAGAATTCCAATGCCTAAAATCTGCTCCAGGTAGTTTCAATAAACAGCAGGCAGAAAGCAGACAGGGTACTACACCGCCCTTCTGAAATCTCAAAAGGACATAGTCCATGAAAAGGCAAGCGAAGAGGAAAGAAGAGAAGAGAGAAAAGAGAGGAAGAAAGAAAGAACAAGGAGAGAAACTCAAGCCGTCTACACGCCAGGCCCAACACCCACAGCAAGGAGGGATGTAATATTAAGTTTGCGTCTGTAACCTAGCTGTGGTATTATGTAAGATGCTAACCTTGTTGATCATAATACAGGAAAGTTTGCCTTTCATTAACAAGAAGTCCACCACTGGGCTTTTCCAGGCAGTCACAATCGCAATTTTAGCTGCCAGGACCATAAAGTATATCAGAGTTTGAAAAGATCTGGAGGCATCAGCTACTGGCTCATTCAGAAACGCAACTCTGGGCCCTGGGGTTTTGAAGACATCGATCATGGTCACCGTAAAAATCAGGGCATGAATTTGTATCCAAAACCTCCTGACTTTAGGGCAAGTCCACCACACATGGAACATTGTTCCTACTTGCCCACAACCTCAGAAACAGAGTGAGGAGGAACCAGGGTACATTTTCTCCTTGTCTATCTCCGAGCCTATATCCCTTTCCCAAGCCAGCATATGTGACAGTTTACCTGGAGTGGTAACAAACAACTTGTACAGACTTGAGATGCTCTTCCTCTGTGCCTCACCATGGAAACATCTTCTTTCAAAAGCTGTCCGAGTGGTGATATCAGCAGTATTTTGTTGTAGGGAGGGGAGAAAATGGAGAATTTGCTGCAGGTGGTAAATCTCAGCATCAGGCACCCCGAGCTGTTGGGTTAAATAGGTAGTAGGGCATATCCCCTTATGGATCTGTCCTCCATTTTTAGATTTAAGGTATCCTGCAACCTCTAGACCCTGAATATTAAAAGACCCCAAAGATTGGAACTAGATTTTTGCAGATGAATTGTTGGTGTGCTGTTTTATCTAGATATGGGGAAGGTAGAACAGGTAGCAGGATTCAAATATTTATAGGAACTCTCTTGGGAGTCTCCACTACATGTATATTCCTAACATGTAGTAAATGAGCTCTAAAATAGGCCCTCACTGACCTCTGTAGCTACAGGCACTGTGGAGCAATTAATCTTCAACTGTAACAGCAGACGCACAGAAGGTGTTCAAGTAGTTCTCTCCATAGCTCAACTTACCCTGCTCTGCTCCAGCTCCCAGCAGTGACTCCTCAGCTCAGCTTCCCTTGCTTCCCCCTTTCTGGAATTTCAGACTTAAGCGGTGGCCAGACTGTGGCCATTGGAAGTAGAAAATGTCCCGGTAATGTCCAGTAGGAGTAAGAAAATGCCCAATCGCTGGTGTTAGTGAGAGGAATTGTGCCCCATCATTAGTGTAATTGGTTGGGAAGAATCTTGCCCCATCGTTGGTGCAATTGTTCCGCTTCGCTGGTGTCAGAGGGGGGAATTATGCCCCACTGTTGGTGTCAGAAGATGAAATAGTGCCCCAAGGGCCAGATAAAAGCAAACAAAGAACAAAGGGCCTCATTTGGCCCCATCTGCAGTTTGGAGATCACTGTTATACAACATCTTGTACTGCCTCATAAGATTATGTGGTGCTATGGTTGGTTCTAAGGCTACAGGCAACGATAGAGAACAGGTCCCTGGTGTGTAATTCTGGTTACCATTTATTATAGCTCCATTTAATTGCCCTTTTTACAACAGGTACAAAAGCAGGCAACACGGTATAAGATGCATACTGTAGAATTCCCATAAAATATAATTTAAAGAAATCTACCAACCTTCTTCTTCTTCTGGAGTTAAATAAAAACCTGTAAGAACGGTTTATATTTAATGCCTGATAAGTCAGAAATGGGAATGATTATTTTCTTGGAAATAACAGATATTACCTCTTTATATATACTCACTCACAGAATGCTTTTCCAGCACACAAAATGCAAAATTTTATTATGCGCAGGAAAATAAAAATCAAATTGAATGCAGGCTGCAGAATTAGAGACTCCCGGACAGTCACCCGCTTTATTTCATGGCTGAGTGGATTGCGAGCTCCCACTCCGTTATCAATATCACTCCTTCACAGTTATTGGCAGCGTAGTGGTGTGTTTGTGGCTGCAATATGAGGTTAATAACACCTCTGTCTGAGCTGAAATTACTGCCCTGGATGCGCAATGCAATAAACACAAAACCAATAGTGTTATGGCCCAGGAAAACATACCGTCTCTCTGAGATATGTACTTAAATCAACAGCAAGCCTTAGCATGATATACTCTATATATAAAGACCTGTGAAGGCCTCCTGTATATAAACCCAAGAGCAAAAATGTAATACTGTATCTTGTAGCTTACCAGTCGTTGGATATGGTGGCTGCATTTGTTTTAATTTTTCAGGCATTTTTCCTTTAATTTCATCCAGGGCTTTTTTTTCTCAGAGATTAGGTGCAGGTACTCCCACTTTTTGAATCACCCCTTGTCTTTGCCCCCTAACCACCTCTGAACACTGTCCTTTGTCCTACCCATTACTAACCTCCCAGCAGGGCCAGGACAAGGGGTAGGCAGCAGGGAAGGCTGCCTTGGGCACCTTGGTATCATTTGTATTAGAAAGGGGAATTTGGGGGGCTGCAGTGGGTAAGTATTCTTCTAGGAGGGGAAATTTGGGGGAGGCGCTAAGAGTGGTGATTTAGGGGGAATTGTGTTGGAAGGCGGATGGAAAAAAGAGATTTGTGCTAGGTGGGGGGATTTGGGGGGAATTTGTGCTGGGGGGGGAATCTGAAGTGGGTGGGAGATGATGTGAACTAGGAGGGGAAATTTTAGGGGTGTTTTTTTGTCAAGGGGTGGATTTGGGGGATGGGGGGGCAAAGATTTGAGCTGCGAGGGGGGGATTTTCAGCAGGCGAGGGCGGATTTGTACTGGGAGAAGGAGGATTTATGCTTTGGCGGTAAGCATGCAGACTATTGCTCAGTGTTTTTGTGGGGGGATTTTTGCTGACACATAATGCTCATACATCTTGGGGGGGAGGGCACAGTTTGGCATGTTCATTTTGGGCTTTAGATGACCTTGTCCTGGCATTGCCCCCCAGTACCACCCCTTTAGAGGATACAGAACCAAGCAGTGCTTTTTTTCTCAAAGAATAGGTGCAGGAACTCCTCCCTTCCGAGTCACTTCTTGACTCCGCCTTCTACCCACCTCTGAACACCATTCCATAGGTCCACACCTTACCCACCACCCAGTACCACCCCTTTTAGAGAATACAGAACCAAGTATCATTTTTTGGTGCTAATTATGTTGTATGGAATTTGTTAATGATAACAAGAAAGACAGTAAAATAGATTTAACAGCAATACATCCCAGTGACCCCAGCAACAATGGGTTCCCAACAACCAGCATCAATAGACCATTCAGCAGCTTTTACTTACTGAAAACATTCTAAGCCTTTAAATAGAAAATGAATGCAGCCACACTATCTAAGGACTGGCAAGCTGTGATACAGTGCCTTGAAAAAGTATTCATACCCATTGAAATTTTCCACATTTTGTCATGTTACAACCAAAAGCGTAGATGTATTTTTTTGGGATTTTATGTGATAGACCAACACAAAGTAACACATACTTGTGAAGTGGAAAGAAAGTGATAAATAGTTTTCAAAATTTTTTACAAATAAGGCTGGGTTCATACTGATGCGACTGTGGGTCATAGCAGGGGTCCGGTGTGTCTCTGTTCACCGATTAAGGTGTGAATCGAGTCCAAATTTTTGCCTGAATTCGCACCTGAGACGGAGCCAAAGATGCACGGGACCCTTTTCCAATGTGGACCAAGGGCGATCCCAAAGGTTATCAAATTTACCTTCAGGCTGGAGGCCCTGGTCTTTTTCCCACCTAGCAAAACCCCTGCTGTAACATAATGCAGCAGAATCTCTGAACTCTTCCAGTCCAGCCTAATGAGAACCTTCAAGGCCAAAGACAGCTGGCATCCTTCAATATGTGGTGAGTTGTGAGGCATAGTGGGTGCAAAGGGGGTAAAAGTCATTGGGCACCAGACACTTCTTGGATGTAAAAGAGGTTTTATTTCTTTGACAGTCCTTTTTATATTTTGCAAGGTAAAGAGGGTTAGGGCCAAGACACCCTTAAGTAGTTGCAATTTCAATTGGCAGACTCCGAGACTTCAATAGGAGGACAGCCGTACAGGGAAAGGCCCCAGCAAGGTGCCACTTCTGCACGTGCAGGATTACAGTCTCCTATGGTAACAGTACTTAAACAGTTCCTAACTCAAAGCAACAGTTCTCTCAGCTGTAGTACAACTTCTCCTTGAAGTTCTTCAGCCCCTTTAGCTCCCGGTCTCTCACTAGACCCTCTGATTCACTGACTCTGAATCCTGTGAGCTCCTCAAGGCCTTTGCGGTGGTATCTCCCTCAAGCATTGATAGGACAAAGACAAGGCGCGCCAGACTCAGTGCAGTATTAAAATAATCATTTAATAGGACAACACAAGCCAAATGGCTACTCACAAGAGGGAAATGATTTCAGGCATATGGGTAAAGGGTCCGGAGCTGCTGTCCGTGTGGTAAGAAGCTGGCTCGGTCACAGTACACATGTGGATGGATGATGAAGTGGCGGGGAAATGGCGGTTAAGCTACCATCATTAACAAGAATCGGAGGTCACACTGCACAACAACAGAGTGAATAAATAGGGAATCCGGATAGGTTAAACAGACAGAAAAGATATAAATACATATTAATATATAATATCATTAAAAAAATTATAGTAAACATACATAACATTCTTATTAGTATACCATGAGAATAATAAATAATATAATAATAATCTCCCTCAAGCGTCACCCAGAATTCCCTGCTGGGTCCCTAGCTTGGCACTTCAGATACCTTCAAGCTTCACCCCTGCTGATCGGCTCGGTCCCTAGCTTGACACACAAGGCTGCTCTGCAAGCGTCACCTCCGCTGGTTAGGTCCCTGACTTGATCACCGCCTGAAGTTTCCCGATTCTCCACCGCGCCCATTCGGTACTTACATACTTACTTCGGTACTGCTCTGGTACTTGCTTCAGTTACTCAATGTGGTCCCTTATTGGCGCCAGCTTCCCTTCTACCTCCGACCATGACAGGTTCTCCGGCCGGCAGAACCGTCACTTTTGGTTGGACTGCAAGCCGCAGTTCCAATGGATCCCTAATTATTAATTACAGTAGCTACTCCTGGCAAGGAATTTGACGAGGGGCTCCCTGACTAAACCCCAGGGCGCTGCAATAACAAAAAGTGGAAAAAGTTCCAGATGCACTGTATATTGCAAGAAACCTTAAAAGATGGTAAAACCAGCTACCATGTACTAGAGACTGTTAGAGACTGCTGCAGTTGTACAAGACACTAAATAACTGGACAGTATTACCATATGCTGTCAGGGACTGCTGCCATGTTACCAGAGTTTACTGTAATAGTAATGTACCAGGAAGCCTGTGTATGCATCAACGGCCAGCACTGTGTCCAGTGACATGATCTTAGGTGGCCCTAGATACAAAATTCCCTTTATGGGCAGCCTATCGGCTAAGTGGTTAGCCCTTCTGCCTAGCAGCACTAGGGTCACCAGTTCAAATCCAAACCACGCCACAACATTACCTGCTTGGAGTTTGCACGTTCTCCCTGTGCCTCTGTGGGTTTCCTCCCACATTACAAAGACATGCTGGTAGGTTAATTGGATCCTGTCTAAATTGGCCAAAATGTGTGAATGTGAGTTAGGGACCTTAGATTGTAAGCTCCTTGAGGGTAGGGACTGATGTTAATGTACAGTATATATGTGATGCGCTGCAAAAATTGACAGCACTATATAAGTACCTGTAATAAATAATAGACAGCCAGGCATGTACTGGCCATTGGGACTACAGGGAGTTTCCCAGTGGACCGATGGCTCAGTGGGCTGATTTCAGTGACAGTGGACCGCTGCCTCCCTCCAGTCCTCTGTCCCCCCTGCAGTGCTCACCTCCTCTCCCTGGCTAGTTATGCAGCGCGCCTGAATACAGACATGATGCTCAGGAGTCAACACTTAGAAGCTCATCATACGATCTGGAAGGAGGGCGGCCTCACTTTCCTGCCTAATCTTGTTCCATTGGGGGGGGCGCCAAACTGATTCTTTGCCCCAGGTGAAATAATGTCTAGCTTCCCCACTGGTACTGCCTATAAGAGAAATAATGTAGAACGGCTAATAGCTAGTGTGGGGGGGGGGGGGCTTGGGTGGCAAACTGGCATGGGAGAGACCTGTCAAAGTGGGCCAGTCTGGGTGAAGTCCAGGGCCAAATTTTTGTCCCAGTCCAGCCCTGTAGACAGCTGTCACCAAACCAGGTTTTGCCGTTGGAAGATTTCCCATCACCTCTTGTGGCAACTTTTTTTCATCTGTACTCAAAACAATGGTCACCAGGAGCAATAGTGAGGGTGAATCTCAGTAGTGGGGCCACAGACAGCAATAAAAAAAACTAACACAAGAACAAACTGGTAGTTGGGTTCAGATTTTTTAAGGGTCATTGGAATTGTCACTGGGCACACTGGCTTCGGTTTGGTAGCACTCCAGAAAACAGGGACTACCCTCAGGAACAGGGAAAGGACCCAGAGCTGAGAATCCACATACATACATGTCAGGAACTTTATGTCAGCCATCAGAGTGATTTTACTAATTATCACGGGCATATCCATGACAGACAATGGTGCCTAATAGACTATTTAAACCTGAGCTCTGCATGGGATCATTGCTGAATCTTTTATTGATCCAGCATTCATGCTGCCTACCTGTGTTACTGACCTTGACCTGGACTCTTGACCAAGATTTTGACAATCAATTCTATACCTCGTTGCCTGCACATTGCCAACCCCTGCTTGTCTCTGACCTTGATCCTACTTGTGATTCGATAACTTCCTGGCTGACAGTTATGGAACTTGACTTGTGACACAGCTATGTTCTCTACTGGTCTTGGTGAAGTCGGGGTGCCCTCATCACTCTGCTTCTGCTTACCTGACACCAGTGCTCCCAAATTCAAGTCTGTGGTTCCAGCTTCCTGCCACCTGCGCCTTCCATTGCTGTCGATGTCTACAGGGGTGCCCAGATGTGAACTGTGCAAGAGACCACCCTCACCATCTGGAACTCTTCATACAGGTAGGTGACAATACAATCCAATGACAGCGCCAAACAAATTTTCAAGAATCCAAAGTTTTTAATAATAACATTGACTGATAGCAGAAAAAAACAATGTGTTTTTGGGGCCAAACATATACCTCCTTCATCAAGGCTTAGTAATTCTGACTGTGCTTAATCAGAATCAGATAACCAGATACCAAGTAGATCTACACTGTTATTTAAACTAGGGATGAGCTGAACACCCCCCGGTTCAGTTCACAGCAGAACATGCGAACAGGCAAAAAGTCTATGGGACACGAATGTGAAAAATCAAAAGTGCTAATTTTAAAGGCTTATATGCAAGTTATTGCCTTAAAAAGTGTTTGGGGACCGGGTCCTGCCCCAGGGGACATGTATCAATGCAAAAAAAAGTTTTAAAATTGACTTTTTTTCGGAAGTGATTTTAATAATGCTTGAAGTGAAACAATAAAATTGAAATATTCCTTTAAATATCATGCCTGGGGGTGTCCTTCGTATGCCTGTAAAGTAGCACATTTTTCCTGTGTTTATAACAATACCACAGCAAAGTTAAATTTCTAAAGGAAAAAATATAATTTAAAACTACTCGCGGCTATAATGTATTGTCGGGCCCCGACAATATAGATGAAAATCATTGAAAAAAATGGCATGGGTTCCCCCTCCCAGTCCATTACCTGGCCCTTTGGTTCTGGTATAGATATTAAGGGGAACTCCGCACCCACATTTTTTAAAAAAATGGCGTGGGGTCCCCCAGGCACTATATACTCTAAACAGCAGTATATATACTATACGGCCTGCTCTATATACTCTGCATAAAATTGAGCCTTAGGTGTTGGTGGTACCAGAAAACTGTAAGCCCTCACAGTTACTCTTGGTGGGCCCAGAAATGGGCCCTGCTGTGAAATAATATATCAAAAATCATAATAACATGCCCCCCGTTAAACAGGGGCAGAAAAATTGGGCCTTTGGTAGTGGTGGTGGTGCCACAACACTGTAAGCCCTCACAGTTACTCTTGTTGGGCGCAGGAACAGGCCCTGCTGTGAAATATTATATCAAGAATTGTAATTACATGCCCCTGTTAAACAGGGGCAGAAAAATTGGGCCTTGGGTGGTGGTGCCACAACACTGTAACCCCTCGCAGATACTCTTGTTGGGTGCAGGAACGGGCCCTGCATTGAAATATTATATCAACAATTGTAATTACATGCCCCTGTTAAACAGGGGCACAAAAATTGGGCCTTGGGTGGTGGTAGTGGTGCCACAACACTGTAACCCCTCACAGATACTCTTGTTGCGTGCAGGAACGGGCCCTGCTGTGAAATATTATATCAAAAATTGTAATTACATGCCCCTGTTAAACAGGGGCATAAAAATTGGGCCTTGGGTGGTGGTGGAGGTGGTGGTGCCCTAAACCAAAAATAATGTTGGAAGCTAGCATTATCAAGATTGAGGAGGAATAGGATAGTCAGCATAAGCAGTCTTCAAGGGATCCCACATTCATAGCAAATTCAATCAGTTACATCAGCATCGGGTGCTTGATAGCTGCTGATCCAAGACTGATTCATTTTTATGAATGTGAGCCTATCAATGGAGTCTTTGGACAGGTGCACTCTTTGATCCATTACAAACCCTCTAGGAGTTCAGAAAGCACGCTGGATGCAGGAAACGCCAGTAGCTCAATTGCATATATTGATCAAGTTCTGACCAGTGATCCATCCTCCAGACCCAGTGGATGCTCTGTTGGAAAGGTCTCCAAGTTTCCAGGTCTCCAGGTCAGGTACATGCTTTGGCCAATCATCATACAGCAATGCACTGCGATCTTGCAGTGCATTACGGGGCATTCAGTGATGCTCGAATATGTCGCAAATGCCCTATAACGTTTGCTCTTCAGCGAATGGGCGAACACCCGATGTTTGAGTTGAACTTATGTTCGACCCAAATATCAAGCTCATCCCTAATTTAAACTAAACAGAGTGCAACGACCATGGACTTTATAGGCAACAAGACATACAAAGGTTTGTATAAAATATAACCATTATTATTTCATATCTTAAAACTAAGTAATAGCTAAAAATACATAAATAGATCAAAATTCTGTAAATAAGCTACTATTAGGGTCAGCGGACCCACATCAATCCTAGGAAAGTATTCATATATCAGCCATAAGTTAGAGGGCTGTAGATGTCCATAAAGGATATTAGTGTAGCAAAGCACTTCCTCAGGAGCTTGAGCAATTATTCTATATTGGTAAAAATACAAAATGAAAGACTAGTACAGAACACACCCATTTGATACACTGTTATTTAAGCAGGCAGTGAGATGAGATGAGTCAGTTTCTTTCCTTTAACCACCTGGTAGAATGGAAAAAAATTACTTGATTCCTCCCTGCTGTGTCTTATGCCGCGTACACACGGTCTGACTTTTCGTCTACAAAAGTCCGACGGACGCCGACGGACCAAAGCTGGCTGACAATCCGATCGTGTGTGGGCTTCCCCGGACTTTCAGCGGACTTTTTCAGCTGCAAATCTAATGGACTTTAGATTTGAAACATGCTTCAAATCTTTACGTCGTAACTACGCCGGACCCAGAAATCCGCTCGTCTGTATGCTAGTCCGACGGACAAAAACCCACGCTAGGGCAGCTATTGGCTACTGGCTATCAACTTCCTTATTTTAGTCCGGTGTACGTCATCACGTACAAATCCGTCGGACTTTTGTGTGATCGTATGTAGGCAAGTCCGTTCGTTAGAAAGTCTGCCGCAAGTCCGCCAAAAGTCCGCCAAAAGTCAGTCGAAAGTCTGTCGGATGGGCTGTCAGACTTTTGTAGCTGAAAAGTCCGACCGTGTGTACGCAGCATAAGTATTCAGAAAGTGGGGAGACTTCCTCGCCACCAGCATACACTGATCAGCATTGTAGACTGTAGCCTGCAGTGCTGGTCGAGCAGGGAAAATACAACAGGGAAGTTAAATAGAAGTCAATTGGTAGATCGACTTTTGTACAACCTCAGTGTTCATACATGGATTGAAATTTGGCCAGTCTCTACTGAAGAGGCTGAATTTCGATCCATGCATGGCCAGCTTTACCGCTCAAAAGGATAGGCCAGTGTTAGTGAATGCAGCAAAATGACTTTGCTGCACGAAACATGTTGGCTTTTTTCTGCTTAGAATCAATTTTATCATCAAAAATCTTAGATGATTGTTTGGCAATCTAATTGGATTGTAAGCAATAAAAACTTGACAGGAGTTCCAATCCATCCCCAGTTTATCCAAAAGTTAAATAAAAAGTTTTGGCTTGACATAAACTTACAGTTGGTAAAAATGGGGTAGTATGAAAAGGTGTCTCAGTTCATTACGCCAAGGGCAGAAAGAATATGAAATTCAGTCCTAGGTATCCACGTTGCCTCTGGAACCCCTCTGATATCTTGCACAAACCCCTGCAGAGTACAATGAAAAAAAAAACCTTCTATCAAATAAACCTGTCACGTTGATCCTATTACGGCCTCATCGTGCTTCTTAAAGGGCTGCCCTGAAAGCTTGCAGTAATTGGATTTTCTGTCCTGCTCATTCCCATCTTCCTCAGAGACACTTGATGTGATTCTCAACTCAGATAGGAGGAAATCTATGGCAAGCTGGAGACCTGCGTATGTCCCCCATACAAGATGACAGCATAGCTCTTACTCCCTGTCCACATCAAGGACACCCATTATATATGCTAAATGCTGCTCTCATGTAATTACTTCTGTGCAGGAAATAGTTGTTTAATACATTTGAAATTATAGTAATTTTTAACAAGTGTACACTTTTTCCTGGAGGAATAGCTCTTTTCCACCAGGGCTCGGGGAAGCAACGTATAGGTGCGATCGTGTATGAGAGACATGTAATTAAGAATCCAACCAAAAGCTTATATTTCAGTTTTGGATTGGTCTAAGCAATTTAAATAACTAAAATAAATTCTAGTTCTCATAAGGTTAAAGCTCTGCTGAAGAGAGAGCATTTTTGATGAGTGAACTGGCCTGGGTCTGGTTAATGGTAAGATCTGCGGACCTAACCTGAATTCTGTAAATGTCGAACATAGAACCTGAATCCCACTGAGGTCTATAGGAACGAAATCTTTAATTTTCTCAAGGTCAATTTTCAAGCTTTCGGTAAAAAAGGGCATGGGTAGCTGGACCCTGCCATGGGGGACATGCAACAGAAATTGAGAAATACATTTTTTAATAACTTTGTCATGGTGTGTGTGTTTATATACTTTATTTTTACTTACTCTTTTTTTTGCGAATGAGTAATAATGGGGGCTTCCAGATCCCAAAAATTCCCCTTCAAAGACCCCCACATTAACTGGGCAAGGGATCAACATGGAAGCATGCCTTGAGGGCATGTGGTCTGGTATGATTGAGAAGAGGGTGCATGTCTGCTGCCCCTTTTGGGGACTCCCGTGCAGAAAAACAAAACAAACAATTTTGGGGGCATATACCCCCCTTCCAGAATTCATACTAGACCTTTATTAGGACAATATTCTGCACTGCCTTCGCTAAAAGACAGCTCCCTGGCCAGCTGCTGAATGTCGACAAACTGACTGGTGATGTTGGCTGACGTCATTGGATAAATATCGACATGATTTGGGATACCCAGATTTACAATTTGAAACAAGCTGGCTGGTGGCAGCTGTCATTTAGTGGCAGTAATAATACTAGTGCAGATGGAGGTTCGGGCAGGCAGGCAAACTTGCCAAATATGACCATTTAGTTTGCCTGTTTGGCAAACTGCAAAGATATTGGGTTCAGATCAAACTCATGGCCAACCCAAACCCAAAGTCTATCACTAGAAAGCATGACTAGAGAGAGGAGAAGGAGATGCAGTAAGGGTTAGGAGAGTTAAAGAGATCTAGTCGTGCTCATTTGAGGGCTCAGGTAAGTATTTAGTAAGGTGGGGAGGACCGAAAGCTCTAAAACATTTTTACCTGATGCCCTGCAACTGCATATATACAAAGGGGCATGGATATGATACCATTAACTTGATTTGGCCACATGGCCATATTGGGTCCATGACCTTGATCTAATATGGCCATGTGTATTTTATTATTAGGTCAATGATGTCATGAGCATCCCTGCCCCTCTGAGTACTTCAGCTGTGGAGTATGGAAAGAGGAGCCTGGGGTCACCTCAGAAGTTCCCCTGGCAAGGAGGAGAAAGATTTGGACTCGCTACCTCAAGGACATAAACAAGAGTGTGTATATATTTTTTTAAATAAAATTTAATAAGGTATAGAAGATAAAAACATTGTGGAAGGAACCATATTGACAATAATTGTTAAATACAGTCAATAGTTACAGCCATGTGTATTGCTTGAACATTGTAGAAGGGATGGAAATGACCCCCAGCTTTGAAATGGGGTATTAGATATGATGCGTCTTGGCGATTGTCCTTTACTAGTTTCGCAGCAATTGCTGCTTCTTCAGAAGGAGCCAGTCATGAGCATCTATTGAAATAAATCGTGATCGTAATTTCATATTTAACCGCTTGCCGCCCGCCATGTAGCAAAATGACGGCGACAAAGTGGTTTCAATTTCCTGGCCGGACGTCATATGATGTCTTCAGGATATCAAGCCGCTGCGCGTCCCCAGGGGCGCACATCTCGGCGATCGTTGTTGCGGTGTGTCAGTCTAACACACCACAACTCCGATCTAGGTAAAGAGTCTCTGACGAAGACTCTTTACCACGTGATCAGCCGTGTCCAATCACAGCTGATCATGATGTAAACAGGAAGAGCTGGTGATCGGCTTTTCCTCACTCGCGTCTGTCAGCCGCGAGTAGAGGAAAGCCGATCAGCTGCTCCTCTGATGGGTGGAGTCTGTGCTGATCGATTATCAGCGCAGCCCCCTCGAGGATGCCCACACTGGACTACCAGGGATGCCACCAGACCACCAGGGATGCCCACCACCAGGTATGCCACCCTAGACCACCAGGGATGCCAATCAGTGCCCACAATGGATGCCAATCAGTGCCCACAATGGGCATCACTGATTGGCAGGCATTATTGTTTGGCACTGACTGGCATCCATCAGTACCATACATTACAGGGCCACCTATCACTGCCCATCCATGCTCATCCGTGCCGCCTATCAGTGCCCATCCGTGCCGCCTATCAGTGCCCATCCGTGCCGCATATCAGTGCCAACTATCAGTGCCCATCAGTGCTGCCTATCAGTGCCCATCAGTGCTGCCTATCAGTGCCCCATCAGTGCCGCATATTAGTGCCCATCATCAGTGCCACCTCATCAGTACCACCTCATCGGTGCCCATCACTGCCGCCTTATCAGTGCCCATCAGTGCAGCCCCATCAGTGCCCATCAGTGAGGGAGAAAACTTACTTATTTACAAAGTTTTGTAACTGAAACAAAAAAAAATTTTTTTTTTCAAAATGTTCGGTCTTTTTTTTATTTGTTTAGCAGAAAATAAAAATCCCAGAGGTGATCAAATCCCACCAAAAGAAAGCTCTATTTGTGGGAACAAAATGATAAAAATTTAGTTTGGGTACAGTGTTGTATGACCGCGCAATTGTCATTCAAACTGCGACAGCGCTGAAAGCTGAAAATTGGTCTGGGCAGGAAGGTGTATAAGTGCCCTGTATTGAAGTGGTTAAACAGTTGTTTATAAGATTAGTACATATTTCAAGACAAAGAGGTTATCTTCTTTAACATCAGGCAAAACTGATATGGGTTCTGAGAAAAAAATATATGCATTGCTTACCCTAAAAAGCTGCAGCAGTAAGTCAGCCCCTCTGAGTACGTCAGCTGTGGAGTATGGAATGTTATTGGCCCACCAATGACAGCTAACTTTCAGGTTTGGACCAAATCTGAACCCAAGATTATAACTAGTCATAATTAAATAATTGGATCTGCGATAATAAATTAGAATGGTAACCAGCATATAAAGGAGGGAAATAGGGAATTTTCACATTTTCAAATTGGTTAGATGGATCAACAGCCACAACCCTAGCTTCCCTAGATCAGTGGCTCATTGATCCAGGCAGAACCTGAGTTTGCCTGGTCCAGTTCAAGCACCTCTTCATAGAACTATTAGTTGGTCAATTTTTCGATGCATACCTAATACATAATCAAAGTTGTTACTGATTTCCCTGTCATAAAGAACCTGCATTTTATATTCGATTATAAACCTTGAAAAATAAAACCTGGACCCAAATTCCTTATCTTACTTGTATTTAAGTCTGTCCAGTTTATTTCCATTATAAATCCATTTATGTTCTAATTAAATTTAAGTAATTTCACTCTTGTTTATTGATAAAATGAATCCCTTTTTAATTAATAGCTACATAACTAGTAATTTCTTCATCAATGTGGCTAATTAGAATATTCTTCTTATGGTACAATTTAATCCTTTCTCTTTTATAGTGCCTTTCCTGTAACATATCTTTGTGGCCGCCCCGCTCACAACTCGTATGTCAATGAAATAAAAATGCGATGCAAAGAATTAGATATAGTGCTTGCGTGGTTTTTTTTTAGGCTTTTTCCTTGTGTTTTTACCTAGTGATCTAGCCAGTAACACACCTCCTGTATTACAATGCCCCCACTCTGGATGAATAAGCACGGGGGGGGCACCCTCGGACAAAATGGGTAACAAATAATAAAAAACAAAATAAATAATACATATATAATAAATAATAAATAAATAAATAAATAACAAAAATGAAAAATGACTGACCCCATCCACTGCCCGACTGACTCCATCCACTGCCCGACTGACTCCATACACTGCCCTACTGATCCCGTCCATTGCCCTACTGACCATGTCCACTGCTCTACTGACCATGTCCACTGCTCTACTGACCCCGTCCACTGCTCTACTGACCATGTCCACTGCTCTACTGACCATATTCACTGCCCTACTGACCACGTCCACTGCTCTACTGACCATGTCCACTGCTCTACTGACCACATCCACTGCTCTGCTGACCATATTCACTGCTCTACTGACTATGTCCACTGCTCTACTGACCATATTCACTGCCCTACTGATCATGTCCACTGCTCTACTGACCATATTCACTGCCCTGCTGACCACGTCCACTGCTCTACTGACCATGTCCACTGCTCTACTGACCATGTCCACTGCCCTACTGACCACGTCCACTGCTCTACTGACCACGTCCACTGTTCTACTGACCATGTCCACTGCTCTGCTGACCATATTCACTGCTCTACTGACTATGTCCACTGCTCTACTGACCATATTCACTGCCCTACTGACCATGTCCACTGCTCTACTGACCATATTCACTGCCCTACTGATCATGTCCACTGCTCTACGTACCACATCCACTGCTCTACTGACCATGTCCACTGCTCTGCTGACCATGTCCACTACCCTACTGGCCATGTCCACTACCCTACTGAGCCCATCCACTGCTCTACTGACCACGTCCACTGCTCTACTGACCACGTCCACTGTTCTGACCACATCCACTGCTCTACTGACCACGTCCACTGCTCTACTGACCATGTCCACTGCTCTACTCACCACGTCCACTGCTCTACTGACCATGTCCACTGCTCTACTGACCATATTCACTGCCCTACTGACCATGTCTACTGCTCTACTGACCATATTCACTGCCCTACTGACCACGTCCACTGCTCTACTGACCATGTCCACTGCTCTACTGACCATGTCCACTGCTCTACTGACCCCGTCCACTGCTCTACTGACCATGTCCACTGCTCTACTGACCACGTCCACTGCTCTACTGACCATGTCCACTGCTCTACTGACCATGTCCACTGCTCTGCTGACCATATTCACTGCTCTACTGACTATGTCCACTGCTCTACTGACCATATTCACTGCCCTACTGATCATGTCCACTGCTCTACTGACCATATTCACTGCCCTACTGACCATGTCCACTGCTCTACTTACCACGTCCACTGCTCTACTGACCATGTCCACTGCTCTGCTGACCATGTCCACTACCCTACTGGCCATGTCCACTACCCTACTGAGCCCATCCACTGCTCTACTGACCACGTCCACTGCTCTACTGACCACGTCCACTGTTCTGACCACATCCACTGCTCTACTGACCATGTCCACTGCTCTACTGACCATGTCTACTGCTCTACTCACCACGTCCACTGCTCTACTGACCATGTCCACTGCTCTACTGACCATATTCACTGCCCTACTGACCATGTCTACTGCTCTACTGACCATATTCACTGCCCTACTGACCACGTCCACTGCTCTACTGACCATGTCCACTGCTCTACTGACCATGTCCACTGCTCTACTGACCCCGTCCACTGCTCTACTGACCACGTCCACTGCTCTACTGACCATGTCCACTGCTCTGCTGACCATATTCACTGCTCTACTGACTATGTCCACTGCTCTACTGATCATATTCACTGCCCTACTGATCATGTCCACTGCTCTACTGACCACATTCACTGCCCTACTGACCATGTCCACTGCTCTACTGACCATATTCGCTGCCCTACTGACCACGTCCACTGCTCTACTGACCATGTCCACTGCTCTACTGACCATGTCCACTGCCCTACTGACCACGTCCACTGCTCTACTGGCCACGTCCACTGCCAGTCCACTGCTCTACTGGCCACGTCCACTGCTCTACTGGCCACGTCCACTGCTCTACTGACCACATCCACTGTTCTACTGACCACGTCCACTGCTCTGCTGACCATATTCACTGCTCTACTCACCACGTCCACTGCTCTACTGACCATGTCCACTGCTCTACTGACCATATTCACTGCCCTACTGACCATGTCCACTGCTCTACTGACCATATTCACTGCCCTACTGACCACGTCCACTGCTCTACTGACCATGTCCACTGCTCTACTGTCCATGTCCACTGCTCTACTGACCATATCCACTGCCCTACTGACCACATCCACTGCTCTACTGGCCACGTCCACTGCTCTACTGACCACGTCCACTGCTCTACTGACCATGTCCACTGCTCTACTGACCATATTCACTGCCCTACTGACCATGTCCACTGCTCTACTGACCTTATTCACTGCTCTACTGACCATGTCCACTGCTCTACTGACCACGTCCACTGCTCTACTGACCATGTCCACTGCTCTGCTGACCATATTCACTACCCTACTGACCATGTCCACTACCCTACTGACCACGTCCACTGCTCTACTAACCACGTCCACTGTTCTGTCCATGTCCACTACCCTACTGACCCCGTCCACTGCTCTACTGACCACGTCCACTGCTCTACTGACCATGTGCTCTACTGACCACGTGCTCTACTGACCACGTCCACTGCTCTACTGACCATGTCCACTGCTCTACTGACCATGTCCACTGCTCTACTGGCCACGTCCACTGCTCTACTGACCATGTCCACTGCTCTACTGGCCACGTCCACTGCTTTACTGACCATGTCCACTACTCTACTGACCACATCCACTTCTCTACTGGCCACGTCCACTGCTCTACTGACCACGTCCACTGTTCTACTGACCATGTCCACTACCCTACTGACCCCGTCCACTGCTCTACTGACCACGTCCACTGCTCTACTGACCACGTCCACTGCTCTACTGACCATGTCCACTGCTCTACTGGCCACGTCCACTGCTCTACTGACCATGTCCACTGCTCTACTGGCCATGTCCCCTGCTCTACTGACCATATCCACTGCTCTACTGACCATGTCAACTACCCTACGACCACGTCCACTAACTATTGACTGACACCATTCACAGTCCACACTGACACCACTGGCGGAACTACCAGGGTTGCAAAGTTCGCATTTACGACTGGGCCCTAGCCTTCCATCACCATGGCGGGGCCCAAGACTGCAGGACTGCACAACATGTGAAAGGAATCCGCTGCGGGACCGTAAATGGTCATGGAATCAGTGGGAAGGGTTCTGGGCTTGGAGGGAATGGCCCAGGCCGGAGGTCAGGTGGCCCTTCATGGTTTCTTGCACCAGGGCCCTGAAGGTTCTAGTTACACCTCTGACTAGCAGACTTTGATATACTAACAAAGTAAAGCTGAACTCCAGCTCACAGTTGATAATCAGTTACAGCAAACAGTTTTGTTACTTTTGGGATAAAGATTTTACAGAAATAAATGAAAGCTGATCATTGTAAGCACCCCTGTTAGTGGTAAATGGTTTGTCTCAATCCTGTAATTGCTACATCGGCAGAACAGCGTGTTCTGTTCAAAAATAACAGACTTACTTCCAGATCATCAGGTGAAAAGCAGGACTTTTGTTACCGTCCTGCCAGCGCATCGCTCCAGTGTAAAAGCCTTCGGGGCTTTCACACTGGAATGAAAGTAGCGGCACTTTCGGGTCGGTTTGCAGGCGCTATTATTAGCGCAATAGCGCCTGCAAACCGCCCCAGTGTGAAAGGGCTCTAAAGGAAAGAAAACCTAAAAATAGAAAACAAATGCAGCCATCACATCTACAAATTGGTAAGCTGCAATATAATAAATGTTCTCTTCTGGGTTTAATATTTGCTTTTAAGGCCATGCTTGTGTGCTTATGTGTACTAAAACCACTATTACCTTCGTTAGCAGAGACAGCAAAATGTCTGCTTCTAAGAGATGCTCACATAGTGTGGCCTCATTCCTCCCACTGAAGCATATCAGCATTTTTGATATGTCACAATGTACAGCAAAAGTATCATTTTTCCACCTCTTATCATTATAAATAGTCCTTAAACTCCAGCCAAGTGACTTTGCCTAGGCTGGGATGATGTCATCAATCTGCTGCAGGTAGGAGGAAGCATTTCCTCAGTCTCCCCCCAGGGATAACTTTGTAATAGGTCACAAGGAGAGAGGCTGCAATAGGGGCTAGTTTTTGTCAGACATTTGTGAACACAGCCAAGAGCTGCACAGGCATCAGGCTTTACATGACTGTGTATGTTCTGAGCCAGCTTCTCAAGCCAGAACATAGGTTATGACCCTGGATAGAGCTTGAACAAAGCAGACCATGGCTCCCCTCCAGAAGGAGAAGTAGGGAGCAGTGTGATCTCAGTGTTATAGTAAAAAAGAATGTTTCTAAAAAAAAAAAAAACTGCTGTGCAAATGTCTGAAGCATTTGTACAGCCATCCAAAATAATCTCTGTAATTTGCATAAGATATTTAATTCCTGCTTTCCTGTTATTATTTTATAATAACAGGAAAATACCGCAATATGGCCACTAGATGGAGCAGCTGATCATAGAAAATAAACCAGTTAGGCAAATTAAAGGAATTATTTGTAAGAGTTGTGCAAATACATTAACACACTTAATATTAAAATAATATATCTGATAGTAGTTTCATTTGAGGTGTATCTGCTCACTGAAGGCAATGCTGGTCAATCAGCCTCACTTCACCAGTTTCATTAACTGAGATCATGTGATCAAATGTCCGTAGGAAGCCACTTGACAAAGCACTGTAAGCTCTGAATAGCTGATTCTTAAAGCTGAAATTTAATCTATAATATCCAAAATATACACTATATTACCAAAAGTATTGGGACACCTGCCTTTACACGCACATAAACTTTAATGGCATCCTAGTCTTAGTCCTTAGGGTTCAATATTGAGTTGGCCCACCCTTTGCAGCTATAACAGCTTCACCTCTTCTGGGAAGGCTGTCCACAAGGTTTAGGAGTGTGTCTATGGGAATGTTTGACCATTCTTCTAGAAGTGCATTTGTGAGGTCAGGCACTGATGTTGGACGAGAAGGCTTGGCTTGCAGTCTCCACTCTAATTCCTCCCAAAGGTGTTCTATCGAGTTGAGGTCAGGACTCTGTGCAGGCCAGTCAAGTTCCTCCACCCCAAACTCGCTCATCCATGTCTTTATGGAACTTGCTTTGTGCACTGGTGCGCAGTCATGTTGGAACAGGAAGGAGCTATCCCCAAACTGTTCCCACAACTTGGGAGCATGAAATTGTCCAAAATGTCTTGGTATGCTGACGCCTTAAGAGTTCCCTTCACTGGAACTAAGGGGCCAAGCCCAACCCCTGAAAAACAACCCCACACCATAATCCCCCGCCACTAAATGATTTGGATCAGTGCACCAAGCAAGGGCCATGAAGACATGGATGAGAGAGTTTGGGGTGGAGGAACCTGACTGGCCTGTACAGAGTCCTGACCTCAACCGATAGAACACCTTTGGGATGAATTAGAGCGGAGACTGCGAGCCAGGCCTTCTCGTCCAACATCACTGCCTGATCCCACAAATGCGCTTCTGGAAGAATGGTCAAACATTCCCATAGACACACTCCTAAACCTTGTGGACAGCCTTCCCAGAAGAGTTGAAGCTGTTATAGCTGCAAAGGGTGGGCCAACTCAATATTGAACCCTACTGAATAAGACTAGGATGCCATTAAGTTCAAGTGCGTGTAAAGGCAGGCGTCCCAATACTTTTGGTAATATAGTGTATATTTGCATTTCTTGGTTCTTTCTTTTCCCCCCATCAACATTCTAATGATATTGTTAAATAAAACCTGTTTTCCTTACATACAGTATTTTAGACCCAGAGATATCATCCCTGGGTCTCTGTGCTTCTCTATGCAGTGGGGGCAAATCATGGCTGGTGGTAGGGGCTGGTAGGATACTGTATATTGCTTTCTGAAATCAGGAAGCTCTGGTAAAGCTCACACATGATTCCAAGCCTCCATGATTGAAAGAACAATGAATGAAAAGGGGCAGGCCAGGGAGAGCATAGTTCCCAACATTCTGAAAAAATGAATAGCGACACTTTTTTGTATGTAGGCTGAGTTTTATTTTAATTAGGAGCGGGGCATTCATTTGTAGGTGCGGCTTAGCAATCAGAAAAAATGTTGTGTGGCTTAAACTGAATATTGGGCATGGCTTAACAGGGGTGTGGTTAGAGCCTGAGATGAAAGAGGAATGGAGAGAGAAGGAAGAGGGAGAGAGAAAGAAAGAGAGAAAGGGAGAAAAAGAGAGAAAGGGAGCGGGTCAGAGAGGGTGCGGAAATGGTACAGGAGACTGTCAGAAAGGGTGAGGAGATGGGACAGGAGACTGTCTGAGAGGGTGCGGAGATGATACAGGAGACTGTCAGAAAGGGTGAGGAGATGGGACAGGAGACTGTCTGAGAGGGTGCGGAGATGATACAGGAGACTGTCAGAGAGGGTGCGGAGATGATACAGGAGACTGTCAGAGAGGGTGCGGAGATGATACAGGGGACTGTCATAGAGGGTGCGGAGATGATACAGGAGACTGTCAGAGAGGGTGCGGAGATGATACAGGGGACTGTCATAGAGGGTGCGGAGATGATACAGGAGACTGTCAGAGAGGGTGCGGAGATGATACAGGAGACTGTCATAGAGGGTGCGGAGATGATACAGGAGACTGTCAGAGAGGGTGCGGAGATGATACAGGAGACTGTCAGAGAGGGTGCGGAGATGATACAGGAGACTGTCATAGAGGGTGTGGAGATGGTACAGGAGACTGTCAGAGAGGGTGAGGAGATGGGACAGGAGACTGTCATAGAGGGTGTGGAGATGGTACAGGAGACTGTCAGAGAGGGTGTGGAGATGGTACAGGAGACTGTCAGAGAGGGTGTGGAGATGGGACAGGAGACCGTCATAGAGGGTGCGGACATGGTACAGGAGACTGTCAGAGAGGGTGCAGAGATGGTACAGGAGACTGTCAGAGAAGGTGCGGAGATGGTACAGGAGAGGGTGAGAGAATGCAGACATGGTGGGTGAAAGGGTGCGGACATAGTACAGGAGAGGGTGAAGACATGGTACAGGAGAGGGTGCAGACATGGTACAGGAGAGGGTGAGAGGGTGCAGACATAGTACAGGGGAGGGTGCAGACATAGTACAGGAGAGGGTGCAGACATGGTACAGGAGATGGTGCAGACATGGTACAGGAGAGGGTGCAGACATGGTACAGGAGAGGGTGCAGACATAGTACAGGAGAGGGTGCAGACATAGTACAGGAGAGGGTGCAGACATGGTACAGGAGAGGGTGAGAGGGTGCAGACATAGTACAGGAGAGGGTGCAGACATGGTACAGGAGAGGGTGAGAGGGTGCAGACATAGTACAGGAGAGGGTGCAGACATGGTACAGGAGATGGTGCAGACATAGTACAGGAGAGGGTGCAGACATAGTACAGGAGAGGGTGCAGACATAGTACAGGAGAGGGTGCAGACATGGTACAGGAGAGGGTGAGAGGGTGCAGACATAGTACAGGAGAGGGTGCAGACATGGTACAGGAGAGGGTGAGAGGGTGCAGACATTGTACAGGAGAGGGTGTGGACATGGTACAGGAGAGGGTGCAAACATAGTACAGGAGAGGGTGCGGACATGGTACAGGAGAGGGTGAGAGGGTGCAGACATAGTACAGGAGAGGGTGCAGACATGGTACAGGAGGGGGTGAGAGGGTGCAGACATAGTACAGTAGAGGGTGTGGACATGGTACAGGAGAGGGTGCAGACATAGTACAGGAGAGGGAGCGGACATGGTACAGGAGAGGGTGCAGACATAGTACAGGAGAGGGTGCAGACATGGTACAGGAGAGGGTGTGGACATGGTACAGGAGAGGGTGCAGACATAGTACAGGAGAGGGTGTGGACATGGTACAGGTGAGGGTGAGAGGGTGCAGACATAGTACAGGAGAGGGTGCAGACATGGTACAGGAGAGGGTGCAGACATAGTACAGGAGAGGGTGCAGACATAGTACAGGAGAGGGTGCAGACATAGTACAGGAGAGGGTGCAGACATGGTACAGGAGAGGGTGCAGACATAGTACAGGAGAGGGTGCAGACATGGTACAGGAGAGGGTGCAGACATGGTACAGGAGAGGGTGCAGACATGGTACAGGAGAGGGTGCAGACATAGTACAGGAGAGGGTGCAGACATGGTACAGGAGAGGGTGAGAGGGTGCAGACATAGTACAGGAGAGGGTGAGAGGGTGTGGACATGGTACAGGAGAGGGTGAAAGGGTGCAGACATAGTACAGGAGAGGGTGAGAGGGTGTGGACATGGTACAGGAGAGGGTGTGGACATGGTACAGGAGAGGGTGTGGACATGGTACAGGAGAGGGTGTGGACATGGTACAGGAGAGGGTGAGAGGGTGCAGACATAGTACAGGAGAGGGTGCAGACATAGTACAGGAGAGGGTAAGAGGGTGTGGACATGGTACAGGAGAGGGTGAGAGGGTGTGGACATGGTACAGGAGAGGTTGTGGACATGGTACAGGAGAGGGTGAGAGGGTGCAGACATAGTACAGGAGAGGGTGCAGACATGGTACAGGAGAGGGTGCAGACATGGTACAGGAGAGGGTGAGAGGGTGTGGACATGGTACAGGAGAGGGTGCAGACATAGTACAGGAGAGGGTGAGAGGGTGCAGACATAGTACAGGAGAGGGTGCAGACATGGTACAGGAGAGGGTGCAGACATGGTACAGGAGAGGGTGAGAGGGTGTGGACATAGTACAGGAGCGGGTGCAGACATAGTACAGGAGAGGGTGCAGACATAGTACAGGAGAGGGTGCAGACATAGTACAGGAGAGGGTGCAGACATGGTACAGGTGAGGGTGAGAGGGTGTAGACATGGTACAGGAGAGGGTGCAGACATAGTACAGGAGAGGGTGCAGACATAGTACAGGAGAGGGTGTGGACATGGTACAGGACTTGATGTTCACCTCCAACACAGCGCTGTCTACCCCCCCAACACACAGAATATCCATCAGATCATCAGCCCAGGCATGGCCACTCGCTTGCAGTATCCCCCCCTGCGCCCCTGACTGTCAGCTCAATGAGAATTGGGGGGGGTGGACGGGAGCTCTGTGGTGCTTGCGGGATCTCCATGTGGCTAGCAGGTCTCTTCCATGTGTACAGTGGGGAGGGGAGGGGCCTCCGTCCCAGGCAGCTAATCGGCTGCAGCGTACAAGTGAATTGCTCTGCTTGTACACTGAAGAAAGAAGTCGATCAGCAGATTAGCTGCCCGGGTCACAGGCCCCTCCCCTCTCCACTTTACACACGAAAGAGACCTGCTAGCCACATGGAAATCCCCCACGGCCATGTTTTCATAGTCAGGAGCTGCGGCCGGTCACGGTGGTCGGCCGGTCACGGGTTGCTGGGACAACGCCAATTTCCAGTGATTTTTTCCGGGACACGGACAGACTGGGACAAGGGTATGAATCCCGTGAATGGGAAAATCGGGACTGTTGGCAGCTATGGGATAATCAGGCTGGGGAGGAAAGAGCTATTTAAAAGAGAAGTATGGGTTTTCGTTTTTTTCTAGATTCATACTTACCTCGGTGGATGGAGCATCAGACCGATCTGCAGCTGTCCCCCGGCATCTCTGCACTGAGAACCGAGCCACCGAACACTGCCGTCAGTGTCTCTCCTGCTCTGCTCCTCCACGCTCACTGGAGCGCTGAGCTATGGAGGGACGGGGAGCGGACGTCACAGAGGCTCGCTGAGACTGCCATCAATCAAGGCAGCTGGTGGATCCAGACTTCGGAAGTCGGGATGACGCGGTGCCTCGACTGATGGCAGTGACGTCAGCGGAGAGCGGACTTCAGACCGCTCTCCGCTGAAAACAGGTCGCAGGAGTGCAAAATGAACTGCACTCCTGTGACCCAGAGGAGAAGCCCAGCCTAAAAAGCTCAGGCTGGACTTCTCTTTTAATAGTAGATGTCCTACAGCCAGGAAATCCGATTTGCTGTAGCACCTAACGCATGCTGTGAGGTCATCACAGTGTGCAGTGAAATCAGAATAAGCAATTTCAGTACAGGAGAGCACTATGCAAGACTAGAAGTAAGGCTGGCGTTCAGTGTTAAGGATAGGTAAGACTTTCTTTACCTTTACTCTTTTTCCTTTGCACCGGCAAGACTCTTAAAGCGGAGTTCCACCCAAAAATGGAACTTCCGCTTTAAGGGAGGTGACCCCCTGACATGCCACATTTGGCATGTCATTTTTTTGGGGGGGAGCGGATACCCTCTTTTTCGAGGATCCCAGCTCCCACTTCCTTCCGGCGCACCGCAGCACCAGAAGGGAGATCACCTCTCCCCCCTCCCTCTCGGCAATCATCTGGGACACGTCAGAGGTCCAAGATGATTGCCGGACCAGTCACAGCACACGGCGCGCATCTCGCGCATGCGCAGTGGGTGCCCGGCTGGGAAGCCACAGCCGGGCACCCACAGTTACAATGCCGGAGCCGCAGAGAGGAGGGGGGGGGGGTGAGCGGAGCTTCGTTCTCCTGCATCGCTGGACCATGGGACAAGTAAGTGTCCGATTATTAAAAGTCAGCAGCTGCAGTATTTGTAGCTGCTGACTTTTTTTTTTTTAAGCAGAACTCCGCTTTAACAATAAATGTATGACTTTCGGAATGCTATAGCACTCAGTAAGACTCTCAATTTGGTAACTTGCAAATGCTTTGTAGGACATTTATGCCTTGCCTAGTGAAGCACAAATTGCCCTGTCACAGCTCCTTGGGGTACAGGTCCTTTAAATACTTACAAACTGCGGGATATAATCCCCCATAATTCTGCCGTTCATGCTAACTAGCTTTTAACAAATCAATTACTCTTAATTGCTGCAGGTTATTAGAATAATGGATTTGCTAGACTGTCGCGGTTTTATCCAAGGCTGAGTGAGGAGGTTTAGGATTTAAAGACACACCATCCGTTTTATTTTTCAGCACAGAAAATCCAGCAGGCATCTTATAGGGTGCAGTGTTTCCCTAGTGTATGTTGAAAATATCAAAACAGACACTGCGCTAACTGGTGAGTAAGAAAAGCAGCTACATACAATGTGACAAACAAACAATGAAAACTCTATAAAAAATGTAGCGCATAAAGAATGTTAGTGTGATGTGCTCCCAAAAACCACAAACCTATCGGCCAGGTGTGGTAAATGGAACAAACAATGCTGGAAGTCCATGTGCTAAAAAAAGTGAATAAAGGCCAGAGTCTCTAAATGTGCACATAAAGAAAGTCACTGGCAATGAAGGATGTTCTGAATGTGAAAAGGAGACTTGGAAGATTACTGCATGGACACCTCCTCAACTCACAACGGCATCAAAACAGAAAATGGTAGGCGTAAGCCCTTACTGGATCCAGTGGACTCCCCTGTCGTAGACATGGAGTCATGAAGGCATGGTGCCACCCAGGGCATGTGGAACGATATCCGGACCGTCAAAATTCACAGGTAGGTAGTTCACCGATACTGGCAGGGTCATCGGATGGATGTTCACGGTGGATCCAGACTGGATAGTGCCGGCTGGGATGCGCTGCATGTGGTGGAGGTTAGGCATTCACTTCTTTATGTAAAGAGAAAGATAAAGCCTCCCCACGGTGCAGATAAAAAAGGTATCTTTTATTGCTAAAAAAAACAATACATATAAAAAAAGTGATCACAATAGAGGTCAAGGGCAACATATGAGATGGTGTGGAAGCCCGACGTGTTTCGACCCATAGGTCTTCTACTGGGGCATGTCCCAGTAGAAGACCTATGGGTCAAAACGCGTCGGGATTCCACACCATTATTGGTGTGGAAGCCCGCTGATTATTTAGTCTGTAGGAAAGTTATAAGTCCACAAACTATGGTATATACCGTGCTTTGATAAGGTATTCATACTCCTTGAAATTTTCCACATTTTGTCATGTTACAACCATAAACATAAATGTATTTTATTGGGATTTTATGTGATAGACCAACACAAAGTGGCACATAATTGTGAAGTGGAAGGAAAATGATAAATGGTTTTCAAAAATTTTTACAAATAAATATCTGAAAAGTGTGGTGTATATTTGTATTCCTCCCCCGAGTCAATACTTTGTAGAACCACCTTTCACTGCAATTACAGCTGCAAGTCTTTTTGGGGATGTCTCTACCAGCTTTGCACATCTAGAGAGTGACATTTTTGCCTATTCTTCTTTGCAAAATAGCTCAAGCTCTGTCAGAATGGACGGAGAGCGTCTGTAAACAGCAATTTTCAAGTCTTGCCACAGATTCTCAATTGGATTCAGGTCTGGACTTTGACGGGGCCATTCTAACACATGAATATGCTTTGATCTAAACCAGTCTTGTAGCTCTGGCTTTATGTTTACGGTCGTTGTCCTGCTGGAAGGTGAACCTCCTCCCCAGTCTCAAGTCTTTTGCAGACTCTAACAGGTTTTCTTCTAAGATTGCCCTGTATTTAACTCCATCCATCTTCCCATCAACTCTGACCAGCTTCCCTGTCTCTGCTGAAGAAAAGCATCTCCACAACATGATGCTGCCACCACCATGTTTTACTGTGCAGATAGTGTGTTCAGGGTGATGTGCAGTGTTATGCCGGGTACACACGGTCGGATTTTCCGACGGGAAATATTCGATGGGAGCTTGTTGTCGGAAATTCTGACCATGTGTAAGCTCCATCGGACATTTTCCGTCGGAGTTTCCGACAAACAAAATTTGAGATCTGGATCTCAAATTTTCCGACAACAAAATCCGTTGTCAGAAATTCCGATCATGTGTACGCAATTCAGACGCACAAAGTTCCACGCATGCTCGGAATCAAGCAGAAGAGCTTGATGGCTATTGAACTTAATTTTTCTCGGCTCGTCGTATGTGTTATACGTCACCGCGTTCTTGACGTTCAGAATTTCTGACAAGATTTGTGTGAGCCAACATCCGTCGGAAAAAAAACATGGATTTTGTTGTCGGAAAATGCGATCGTGTGTACGTGGCAATAGTTTTCCACCACACATAGCATTTTGCTTTTAGGCCAAAAAGTTAAATTTTGGTCTCATCTGACCAGAGCACCTTCTTCCACATGTTTGCTGTGTCCCCACATGGCTTCTGGCAAACTGCAAATTGGACTTCTTTCTTTCATCAATGGCTTTCTTTTTTTTCCTTTCTTTTGCCACTCTTCCATAAAGACCAGATTTGTGGAGTGCATGACTAATAGTTGTCATGTGGACAGATTCTCCCACATGAGCTGTGGATCTTTGCAGCTCCTCCAGAGTTACCATGGGCCTCCTGGCTGCTTCTTTGATTGATGCTCTCTTTGCCCGGCTTGTCAGTTTAGGTGGACAGCCATGTCTTGGTAGGTTTCCAGTTGTGCTATACTCTTTCCATTTTTGGATGATGGATTAAACAGTGCTCTGTGACATGTTCAAAGCTTGGGATATTATTTTATAACTCAACCCTGCTTTAAACTTCTCCACAACCTTAACCCTGACCTGTCTGGTGTGTTCCTTGGCCTCCATGATGCTTTTTGTTCACTAGGGTTCTATAACAAACCTCTGAGAGCTTCACAGAACAGCTGTATTTATACTGAGATTAAATTACACACAGGCGGACTCTATTTACTAACTAGGTGACTTCTGAAAGCAATTGGTTCCACTAGATTTTATGTTAAAGCTTATATACAATTTTAGTGATTTGGTCTAAATACACTTTAATGAGAAGCTGCATACACATTTCAGATAAAATAATCAGAGCATATAGCATCAGTGTAGAAAGAATTTTTTTCTAAATACATTTTATCCGAAATAAAATTCTTAATTGTCCACAGCCAATGGCATTAGTAAATCCTTTTATATAAAATGACTAGTATTATAGGTTTACTGACCATTTAGCATACATTCCCGCTGAAGCAATTTTGAACAGATACATAATTGGCATATAACTCAGCCGAGAGAAAGGTTACATCTATGCATAAAAATTATAGTCTTGGAATATGCATTTTCACAATTCACATGCTTAGATCTGGTAGGTGGCGTATCCTTTACGATACATAATATATACTTAAAACTTGTGTGCGAAATCGGCAACAGAAAGGTGCATATATGACAAGCAGTGAACTAACAGTAACCAAACCAACAAAGCTAATTCAAAACCAAAAAAAAGAAAAAGTATAAGAGAGTACTGCAAAAACATTTATTTTATTACTTTACATAATGTAAAACATTGGATCCCCTATAAAATAATGTCCTGTAAAATTTAAAAAAACATGATGACAACATTGTCAACCGACAAAGATTGTTGGGTATACCTGTGGGTATATATTGTATCTCCAGTAAAGAGCAGTGTAATACATAAAAGTCTGTAGACCATCGTTTCTCAACCAGAGTTCCCCCAGAGGTTGCTAGGGGTTCTTTGAGAAATGAATAATCACTAACATCAATTATCTTTTTAGCTATTCTTCCTGTTGATTACCAATGTAAGGGACATTCTTACCACTTATCACCAATGTAATGGGGCCCACTGACCACCAATCTAAGGGGGCTCTTCTCCACTGACCGCCAATGTTAAGAAGCTTTTCAGTGACCATAAATGGAAGAAAGGTCTTCACTAACCATTAGGGCAAGGGACATTCTTCCCACTTATCAGTGTAATGGGGCCCCCCTCCCAATGATCACCATTGTAAGATGGGCCTTCTCCTAATGACCACCAACATAAGGGGGCTGTTCTCCACTGACCGCCAAAGGAGCTTTTTAGTGACCATTAATGCAAGAAAGCTCTTCACCGACCATCAATGTAAGGGACATTCTTCCCATTTACCAGTGTAATAGGGCCCCTCTCCCAGTGATAGGGGGGCTCTTCTCCACTGACTGCCAATGTAAAAGAGCTTTTCAATGACCATCAATGGAAGAAAGCTCTTCACTGACTATCAATGTAAGGGACATTTTTCCCATTTATCAGTGTAATGGGGCCCCTCTTCCAATGATCACCATTGTAAGGTGGGCCTTCTCCCACTGACCACCAATCTAAGGGGGCTCTTCTCCACTGACCGCCAGTGTAAAGGAACTTTTCAGTGACCATCAATGGAAGAAAGCTCTTCACTGACTATCAATGTAAGGGACATTTTTCCCATTAATCAGTGTTACATAGTTACATAGTTGGTAAGGCTAAAAAAATACACCAGTCCATCCAGTTCAACCTGTGTAATGGGGCCCCTCTTCCAATTGGGCCTCCTCCCATTGACCAATCTAAGGGGGCTCTTCTCCACTGACCACCAATGTAAAGGAGCTTTTCAGTGATCATCAATCGAAGAAAGCTCTTCACTGACCAATGTAAGGGAACTTTTTTGCATGGCCCATCAATGTGAGAGAACACTACAATTTTTACTGTCTGCATTTTAATTTCTGGTAATTATTGTTTTTTGTTTCTTTTTAATTACTATAGCTAAAAATAATCCTGTTTTATAGAGCAGTCTTGGGTATCAAATTGTTTAACCACTTGCCACCCGCCATATAGCAAAATGATGGCTGCAAAGTGGCTTCAATATCCTGACTGAGCATCATATAACGTCCTTTAGGATATTAACCCGCTGCGCGCCCCCGGGGGCGCGCATCGCGCGATCGTTGTTGCGGGGTGTCAATCTGACACCCCGCAACACCGATCTAGGTAAAGAGTCTCTGACGGAGACTCTTTACCACATGATCAGCCATGTCCAATCACGGCTGATCACGATGTAAATAGGAAGAGCCGGTGATCGGCTTTTCCTCACTCGCGTCTGACAGACACACACTGGTCTGACATCAGTGCCACCCATGAGTGCCCATCAGTGCCGCCTATCAATGCTCATTAGTACTGCATATCAGTGCCACCCATCAGTGCCCCCTACCAGTGCCTGTCAGTGCCGCCTTATCAGTGTAAGAGAAAACTTACTTATTTACAAAATTTTTTAACAGAAACAAAAGCAAAACTTTTATTTTTTTCAAAATGTTCTGTCTTTTTTTATTTGTTTAGCAAAAAATAAAAGCCGCAGAGGTGATCAAATACCACCAAAAGAAAGCTCTATTTGTGGGAACAAAATGATAAAAATTTAGTTTGGGTACAGTGTTGTATGACCGCACAATTGTCATTCAAACTGCGACAGCACTGAAAGATGAAAATTGGTCTGGGCAGGAAGGTGTATAAGTGCCCTGTATTGAAGTGGTTAAGTATGTCGTTAGTTGTTCATGCTAAGGTTCCCTGAGTTATAGGAATATAGGTTATAGGTTATAGGAATGGAAGAGTTATTGGTAGGGTTCCTTCATGTTAAAAAAAAATGCTATAGAGCATCCAGCATATGTTCTATTTAGACCTGATATCCACTCTCAGACTCATTTATGGATAAAAATACCCCAAATAGACCTTGGTTCCTCATGACCCGAGGTGAAATGATTGGGTGTCTTGCCTCATGTACAAGTGACTCCCAGACTAGACAGTGCTGCTGGAAAGGCTGTGAGGGAAAAGTCTTGGCAGCAGTGAGATTCGAACCCATGCCCCCAAAGAGACTGGAGCCTTAAAGGCGATGTGTGTTTTTTCACCTTAATGCATGCAATGAGCAGACTCAAACCCATTTAAAGAGGAACTGCAGTCTGCTCACATAATTTGTAATAAAAATATCTTTGCCATTCTGAAGCTTCCCTCCAACTACTTTGCATATTATTTTATATATACTGTTATTCTATACCTGCCAAATATGCTGCAGAAATCTCCCTCCACTGAGTCTGGCTGCATCCATTTTAACTGTGGGCAGCTGAAGCTGCTGCCTGTTCACTTCCTGGATTTACGCAGACACACAGAGGCAAACCTCCAGCTCTTCAGCCCTGCAGCTCTCATTGGCCCTCTTATGACTCATCCCCCCTCCCTTCCTGGCAAACTCTCATGAGAGTAAGAGAGAGAGAGAGCTGTGCATGATGTCATAAGCCTAGGCTTTTTACCAGACAAGAAACATGAAGTAGGCTGTATAAGGTATTTACTGGCAGAAAAAAAAATGTTTTACTATCCAAAGTTAAAACAACAAGGGCAGAAGATTTAATAGATGGAAAAATGAAAAAATGACTGAAGGCCTGCTTTAAGTGCTGCGATCATGTTCATTTATATCCTGGAAAGATTTAGCAGTAGCCACTACAGAAGTAGAACATCAGGTGATATGTTGCTTCATGTCAAGATGCCCAGGCTCTGTAGGCAATGTACAAAGCTAGTGGCAACCTATCGATGTGCTATGGTGGACTAAACACAATCATTTACAAGGTGTGATTTTCAGGGGGTCGCATGTATCCTTAAATTTAGCTTAGTATGTAATCCCGCCTCTGTTTAAAGGGCCATACTTAAATGGAAATGACTTCTTTCTGAAGTGTCTGATATACTAGTAGAACCACAAAATCAATGTACAAACCAATAAGTTAAAACACAGATATGTACATTTGGAGGCCAAGGAGGCTAGCTGAGCATGAAGCCTATATACAGATGACATTTATATAAAGACATTTCATAAGAAAACCTGGAAACTCATTTATTTGTTCAAACTCCTTATGCCGCGTACACACGACTGGTTTTGCTGTCGGAATAAACTCCGAAGGTTTCTCCGACGGAACTCCAAAGGAATTTCATTCAAGCTGTCTTGCCTTCACGCGGTCAACCCAAAGTCCGACCATCAAGAAGGCGGTGACGTACAACACTCACAACGGGACTAGAAAAAGGAAGTGCAATAGCCAGTAGCCAATAGCTTCCATCTCGTACTTGCTTCAGAGCATGCATCGTTTTTGGTCCGTCGGAACAGCATACAGACGGTCGGTTTTCCCAAATTGGTTCCGTCAGAAATGTTTAGAACATGTTCCATTTCTAGGTCCGTCAGAATTTTCGAAAAAAAAAGTCAGATGAGGCATACACACAATCAGAATAGACGTTGAAAAGCTTCCGTCTGACTTTTTCTGTCGGACATTCCGCTCGTGTGTACGTGGCTTTAGGGCCAAGAGATGAATCCACATAGTTTCTTTCCTCAAAAGTTCAGCAAAGTCACTCCACCATGGAGTCCTATCAAAGAATGTTTTTGTTTTTTCCACATATGGGCAAATGAAATGGCACATTTATCACATTATAAAAACAACATCAGCAGCGCTCCATCACTTAACATCGCTATATTGTATGAAAGTAAATGACCAAGAGGACAAACCAGAAATAATCCAAATGGCAAAAGCAGTCTGTTTAACCCCCCCCTTGGGTCTATGTCAACCTCATGCAGTCTGTCACTAGAAATTAAAAATGTTTTTATAGTCCAAGATATGTGAGAAAGAGTCTCTATAAAGAAGTGACCTCCGTGGAAAGTAACTCCATTGTAATCCGTGATGTCTGTCACCATAATCACCACTAGGGATGAGCCGAACACCCCCCGGTTCGGTCCGCACCAGAACCTGCGAACGGACCGAAAATTCGCACGAACGTTAGAACCCCATTGACGTCTATGGGACTCGAATGTTTGAAATCAAAAGTGCTCATTTTAAAGGCTAATTTGCTTGGTATTGTCCTAAAAAGGGTTTGGGGACCTGGGTTCTGCCCCAGGGGACATGTATCAATGCAAAAAAAACTTTTAAAAACGTCAGTTTTTTCGGGAGCAGTGATTTTATTGATAAAAAAAGTGAAATATTCCTTTAAATATCGTACCTGGGGGTGTCTATAGTATGCCTGTAAAGTGGCGCGTGTTTCCAGTGCTTAGAACAGTCCCTTAACAAAATGTCATTTTTAAAGGAAAAAGTCATTTAAAACTGCTTGCGGCTTTAATGTAATGTCGGGTCCTGGCAATATGGATGAAAATCAGTGAGACAAACGGCATGGGTACCCCCCAGTCCATTACCAGGCCCTTTGGGTCTTGTATGGATATTAAGGGGAACCCCGCACCCAAATTAAAAAAGGAAACAGCAGTATAGAGGCTCTGTACTCTGAACAGCAGTATACAGGCGGTGCAAACAAGACAGGGACTGTAGGTTTTTTGTTAAGTAGAATCTGTTTGTAATTTTGAACTGGTACATTTTTAACGTGTTTAGCTCCAGCCAAAAAATCTATTTTAAGCTTTTTGGAAAACATAGGGAAGGGTTATAACCCCTGTGACATTTGTTTTGCTGTCTGTGCTCCTCTTCAGAAGATTTCACCTCACTTTTTGTCCCAATGACAAATGTTTTTTGAAAATTTGGGTTTTTTTGTGAAACAAGGATTTGTGATAAAGCATCAGTGGAAAGGAGAAATGTTTTTCCCATATTAACTCTTACAGGAGAGAATTTCCCTTCCTAGGGGTAGATTTCATCTCACTTCCTGTTGTCTCCTTCCGTTTGCAAGTAGGAGTCGTTTGTAAGTTGGATGTTTGAAAGTAGGGGCCTGCCCTATATACTCAGCAGAAATTTGGGCCTTAGGTGTTGTTGTGGCCACAACACTGTAAGCCCTCACAGGGCCCTGCTGTGAAATATTAGATCAAGAATTGTAATTACATGCCCCTTGTCGAACAGGGGCAGAAAAATTGGGCCTTTGGTGGTGGTGCTTGTGCCACAACACTGTAAGTCCTCACTCACTCTTGGTGGGTGCAGAAACGGGCCCTGCTGTGAGCTGAAAAATTGGGCCTTAGGCACTGGTGCTGGTGCCACAACACTGCAACCCCTCACAGATACTCTAGTTGGAACGCAGGAACGAGCTCTGCTGCAAAGTATTGCATCAAAAATTGTAATTACATGCCCCTGTTAAACAGCGGCAGAAAAATTGGGCCTTAGGCACTGGTGCTGGTGCCACAACACTGCAACCCCTCACAGATACTCTAGTTGGAACGCAGAAACGAGCCCTGCTGCAAAGTATTGCATCAAAAATTGTAATTACATGCCCCTGTTAAACAGGGGCTGAAAAATTGGGCCTTAGGCACTGGTGGCGGCGCCCAGAACCAAAAATGTTCTTACAAGCTATCAGCATGATCATTGAGGAGGAAGAGGATAATTACTCAGGATAGTCACTCAGCATCAGCATAGGCAGTCTTTGAAGGGATCGGAGATTTCAAAAAAAATTATTTGGTTACATCAGCATCAGATGCTTGGTAGCTGGTGGTGATCCAAGACTGATTCATTTTTATGAAGGTCAGTCGATCGACCGAAACGGTGGACAGACGCACCCTGTGATCGGTTACGAAGCCTCCAGCAGCACTGAATGTGCGTTCCGAAAGAACGCTGGATGCAGGACAGGCCAGTAGCTCAATTGCATACTGTGCAAGCTCTGGCCAGTGATCCATCCTTTAAGACCCAGTAACCCAGAGGATTTTCGGTGGGAAAGGTGTCCAAGTCAGATCTTGCCCCTAGGTATTCCTGTAAAACAGACGCTGGCGATGGTTGCTGGAACCGATCATACCTTGGGGCTGCGGACTAAAAAATTGTCTGAACGCATCAGTCAGACGGCCACCTTCTCCACCGCTCCTTCTTTGACTGCTCCCTCTGCGACGGCAAGATAAGGTCCGCAACCTTACCCTTGTAATGTGGATCAAGGAGGGTTGCCAGCCAGTATTGGTCCTTCTCCTTGATAGCACGAATACGAGGATCCTTACGCAGGCTTTGCAGGATCAGGGAGGCCATGCAGCGTAGGTTTGCTGAGGTATTCGGTCCGGAGTCCTCTGGGTCACTAAGGACGACATGGTCCGCAGCCACCTCCTCCCAGCCACGTACAAGTCCATGTGTTTCTTGGGACTGATCCCTTAAAGACTGCTGCTGATGCTGAGTGCCAGGCTCCACCTCCATACTGACACAATCCTCCTCCTCCTCCTCCTCCTCTTCCTGTGTGATCAGCAGGCACGCAGGAACACTGTCTGGATAAAGGGGGCCTTGAGAGCTAAGGAAGTCCTCCTCTTCCTGCCTCTGTTCTGCTTCAAGTGCCCTGTCCATTATTTCACGCAGCGTGTGCTCTAACAGGTGGACAAGGGGGACAGTCACTGATGCATGCACTTTCACTGCTCACCATCCTCGTGGCCTCCTCAAATGGTGACAGGACAGTGCATGCATCCCTGATCATGGCCCACTGGCATGGGGAAAAAAAAACAAGCTCCCCTGACCCTGTCCTGGTGCCATAGTCGCACAGGTACTCATTGATGGCCCTCTGCTGCGTGTGCAGCCACTGCAGCATGGCCAACTTTGAGTTCCACCTGGTGGGCATGTCACAGATTAGGCGGTTCTTGGGCAGGTTAAACTCCTTTTGGAGGTCTGCCAGCCGAGCACTGGCATTATATGACCGGCGGAAATGCACACAGACTTTCCTGGCCTGCCTCAGGACATCCTGTAAGCCCGGGTACCTGCCCAAGAACCGCTGCACCACCAAGTTAAGGACGTGAGCCAAACAGGGCACATGGGTCATTTGTCCCTGTCAGAGGGCAGAGAGGAGGTTGGTGCCATTGTCACAAACCACCATTCCTGCCTTAAGTTGGCGTGGCGTCAACCACCTCTGAACCTGCCCCTGCAGAGCTGACAGAACCTCTGTCCCAGTGTGACTCCTGTCCCCCAAGCACACCAGCTCAAGCACCGCATGGCATCTTTTGGCCTGCATACTTGCGTAGCCACTTGAACAGCTACAGAGCACCGCTGGTTCCGAGGACAAAGCCCAGGAAGAGGCCATGGAGGAAGAAGAAGAGGAGGGGGTGAAGGAGAGAGGTGTGTCACAATCATTAGTAGTGGCATTTTGGAGGTGGGTGGCGGAACAACCTCCAACACTACTGCACCTTGTCCTGCACCTTGTCTGCCAGCAAAGTCACCCAGTGCGCGGTGAAACTTAGGTAACGTCCCTGTCCATGCCTGCTGGACCATGAGTCAGCAGTAATATGCACCTTACCGCTGACCGCCCTGTCCAGCAAGGCCAAGACATTGCCTTCCACATGCCGGTAGAGAGCCGGAATCGCCTTCCATGAGAAAAAGTGTCATTTGGGTACCTGCCACTGAGGAACCGCACATTCCACAAACTCACGGAAGGGGGCAGATTCTACCAACTGAAAAGGCAGCAGTTGAAGTGCCAGCAATTTTGCCAAGCTAGCATTCAACCGCTGGGCATGTGGATGGCTGGGAGCGAACTTCTTTCGGCGGTGCAGCAGCTGGGGCAGGGAAATCTGCCTGGTACAATCCGACGTCGGTGTACCGAAAGCAGATTGCCCACAAGTACTTGGCTGTGACACACCTAATTCTACACCTTCATTCCTCTCAATGCAGGTCTCAGAGAGGACTGAAGGTATAGTGGGGTTGGAGATCTCAGCTGATGAGGAGCAAGGAGAGGTCCTCTTTGTTCTTTGGTGTGGGTCTTTTATATACGCATGCCAATGAACTGCATGGCAGGTCAACATATGTCTGGTCAAGCATGTGGTGCCCAAGCGGGAGATGTTTTGGCCACGCGAAATACGCTTGAGACATATGTTGCAAATAGCAGCGGTGCGATCTGATGCACTCGTCTCAAAAAAGGCCCACATCAAAGAACTTTTGGAATAACGCGCAGAGACAGCAGCGCCCTGCACATGCAGAGCTTTGGGGTGTGATGCAGTCAGTGTGCTGCCCTTAGGCTGGCCCCTAGAGGGCATCCTGCTTCGTTGGTGATGTGCCTCCTCTTCCTCCTCCTCTCTCCTATCAGGCACCCACGTTGAGTCAGTGACCTCATCATCCCCTCCCTCCTCATCACTGGAGCAAACCTGGCAGTATGCTGCAGCAGGGGGGAGCATGACTGCCAGATTGCTGTCCTTCTTGGGCACCCCCTCTGTCCATGCTCACGTTACTGCCTTCATCTAGCTCAGTATCATCATCAGAGCCTTCCAAACACTGGGCATCCTCCTGGAGCATGTACCCAACACTGTGGTCAAACAGTTCGAGGGACTCCTCAGGATGACATGGTGGGGCTAGGGAAGGAGTCACTGATGCCATTGAGCCGAGGGAAGAGGCCGTGTTGCAGCTGCTTTGCCAGACAAAGTACCCTGAGCATGGGTGAGAGAGGATGAGGAGGATGAGGACGGCTTGGTCATCCACTTGACCAAGTCTTCTGCATGTTGCGGCTCAACACGGCCAGCTGCCGAAAAAAAGGCCAAGCGTGTCCCACGGCCATGTGCTGATGAGGATGCACCGTCTCCACGACCAGCACTAGACACAGAGCCTGCTTGCCCTCTCTTATTGGCTTGTGACTGTCTGCCTCTCCTTCTTGGCCTTCCAGACATACTAATGGCCTGTAGCTGCACTAAGCTGGGATATATATATATACACCACCAACCTTCTACAGGTAGCTTTAGCTGAACACTGTGCAGAGCTCGCACTACACTAACTTGTAGTTTTAGCTGAACACTGTGCAGAGCTTGCAAAAAACTAACTTGTAGCTTATTTAGCTGCCTGCGGTAGTGATAGGATCAGGAAAACACCACCAACCTTCTACAGGTAGCTTTAGGTGAACACTGTGCAGAGCTCGCAAAAAAATAACTTGTAGCTTATTTAGCTGCCTGCGGTAGTGATAGGATCAGGAAAACACCACCAACCTTCTAAAGGTAGCTTTAGGTGAACACTGTGCAGAGCTCGCAAAAAAATAACTTGTAGTTTTAGCTGAACACTGTGAGGAGGACGCACTACACTAACTTGTAGCTTTAGCTGAACACTGTTCAGAGGACACACTACACTAACTTTTAGCTTTAGCTGAACACTGTGCAGAGGTCGCGCTACACTAACTTGTAGCTTTAGCTGAACACTGTGAGGAGGACGCACTACCCTAACTTGTAGCTTTAGCTGAACACTGTGCAGAGGTCACACTAAACTAACTTGTATCTTTAGCTGAACACTGAGGAGGACGCACTACACTAACTTGTAGCTTTAGCTGAACACTGTGCAGAGGTTGCACTATACTAACTTGTAGTTTTAGCTGAACACTGTGAGGAGGACACACTACACTAACTTGTAGCTTTAGCTGAACACTGTGCAGAGGTCGCATTACACTAACTTGTAGTTTTAGCTGAACACTGTTCAGAGGACGCACTACACTAACTTGTAGCTTTAGCTGAACACTGTGCAGAGGTCACATTACACTAACTTGTAGTTTTAGCTGAACACTGTTCAGAGGACGCACTACACTAACTTGTAGCTTTAGCTGAACACTGTGCAGAGGTCGCACTACACTAACTTGTAGTTTTAGCTGAACACTGTTCAGAGGACGCACTACACTAACTTGTAGCTTTAGCTGAACACTGTGAGAAGGACGCACTACCCTAACTTGTAGCTTTAGCTGAACACTGTGCAGAGGTCACACTAAACTAACTTGTAGCTTTAGCTGAACATGTGAGGAGGACGCACTACACTAACTTGTAGCTTTAGCTGAACACTGTGAGGAGGATGCACTACCCTAACTTGTAGCTTTAGCTGAACACTGTGAGGAGGACGCACTACCCTAACTTGTAGCTTTAGCTGAACACTGTGCAGAGGTCACACTAAACTAACTTGTAGCTTTAGCTGAACACTGTGAGGAGGACGCACTACACTAACTTGTAGTTTTAGCTGAACACTGTGCAGAGGTCACACTAAACTAACTTGTAGCTTTAACTGAACACTGTGAGGAGGACGCACTACACTAACTGTAAATAGTCTAGCTGCCTGACTGTGGTACTAATAGGATCAAAAGAACACCAGCAATTTTCTTCAGGTAGCTGTAAATACTGCAACAAGACAAGCCTGCCTGTCAGTAGGAAGATAACAGGAACGGATCTAGCTAAACTGAATACAGTGTATATATATATATATATATATATATATATATATATGTACAACACCTAGGATGCATATATATACACAATACACTGTAAGTGCAGCTAACTCACTGACTGTCCTGCCTAATCTAGCTAACTCAAATGAAATTACACTGTCTCTCTCTCTCTCTAAGCACGCCGGAACACACTACACAGGGCCGCCGTGCAGGCGGCCTTATATAGTGTGGTTCGTGTTCTAAACCCCCTGAGCCATAATTGGCCAAAGCCACCCTGGCTTTGGCCAATTACAGCTCTCTCTACTGACGGCGCTGTGATTGGCCAAGAATGCGGGTCATAGCGCATGCTTGGCCAATCATCAGCCAGCAATGCACTGTGATGCCGCAGTGAATTATGGGCCGTGACGTGCCACACGAATTTGGCGCGAACGCCCCATATCGTTCGCAATTTGGCGAACGATCGAACAGCCGATGTTTGAGTCGAACATGGGTTCGACTCAAACACGAAGCTCATCCCTAATCACCACGGATTACAATGCTTTTGCCATTTGGATTATTTTATAAATATAAGTAATTACTAGTATCAATTATGGATTATAATTGATCACTAGCCAATTTTCATCCAGAAGCGCTTTGCAGAAAGGTTCATTTGTTGAATCGCATGGTTTAAGAAACATTTATCACATTGATGCCTACAATGGAAAAATATCTTTACCTAACAAAGTTCCTATTTCTGCGGGAGCATAAAATTATAAAATTATCTTTTAAGTTATTTCCAATTGAGTTGTTAAGAGGGGCCTGGGTCCTACAATTCCTGCTAAGTGGAAGTTAGCAATAAGGATGCGCAAAAGTTTCCGATATCATCCATCTTTTTCACAATATGTCACTGGATTAGTAGGATCACTCCTATCTTTTAAGATATTTGGACTTATGTTTGCTGCCATTGATTGTAATCATAGAACTATTTCACTTATTTGTTAAATGACTAGGAATACCCTAGTCATTATACAAATAAGTGAAATAATCAGCCCAACCCCATCCTGTCCCCCCCATAAGACTGGCGCTACACTAAAAATGTATCGTAAGCCAGCGGGGGCTGCTTCCTTGCAGCCCCCCACCAAAGTGCCACCCTAGGCCTGGGCCTTGTTGGCCTAGGCCAAGATACAGCGCTGCCTATGGGCTCATTCCATTCTTTCTTTAGGAGCTTTGAACCAATGAAAATATAATAAAATATACACATAATATTGTACTTCCAAAAAACATTAGCCGCCATATTTCAGGAGTACATGTACCCCCTTCAACATGGCTAAGGCTGCAATCACACCTGAGCAGAGTGACTTTCAGGCATTCTTATTGGAGAGTTTTTGAGCACTTTTAGAAGTGTATTACAAGCGTTTTACAGCTTGAAATGTTTTTGTTTGCCAATATTAAGCACTAGGGGGGCAGGAGGTAGCGGAGATTAGAGATGCAGAGCTGCTGTTTGAGCAGAAACGTGCAAAAAAACGCTCCAAAAATGCTCAAGTCGCACACTTTCAGGCATATTTATTGAAGTCTATGGGGCCCAAATCTGCTTCCAACATGCTAGAAAAAAAGCTTGTGTACTTTTTTTGAGCTACAGGCATTTTGCTTCAGGCGACAGAATGCTCAGATATGAACAGTGGCCATTGAAATGAACGGGATTTAGGTTGTTGAGTGTTTTAGAGCTACAAGCTTCAGGCAGAAAATCACTCAGGTGTGAACGGAGCCTAAAAGTAAATAACTATAGATCAGCAGTGGATCCAGAGTCTAGGCTCGGTAGAGGCAAAATTAATAAAAAAGTTCCCTCTCTGCTACAGATACCTGGGCCCCACTGATAAACTAATGGGGCCCAGGGAAATGTAATACATCTGCAATCAATAACCTGGGAGTCACAGAGAAGTATACAGTATATATATATACTACCTGCACACTTAATAAAACTTAAAGCTCCTGGGCCCCCATGTTAAATTGTATGGACCAGTGGTACCCACTTATCGGCAGCCCTGTATATACAGAATCTCACAAAAGTGAGTACACCCCTTTTTGTAAATATTTTATTATATCTTTATATGTGACAACACTAAGGAAATGACACTTTGCTTCAATGTAAAGTACAGCTTGTATAACAGTGTAAATTTGCTGTCCCCTCAAAATAACTCAGCACACTGTCCAAATTGGGCCCAAAGTGTCCATATTTTGTGTGGCCACCATTATTTTCCAGCACTGTCTTAACCCTCTTGGGCATGGAGTTCACCAGAGCTTCACAGGTTGCCACTGGAGTCCTCTTCCACTCCTCCATTATGACATCACAGAGCTGGTGGATGGTAGAAACCTTGCGCTCCTCCACCTTTCGTTTGAGGATGCCCCACAGATGCTCAATAGGGTTTAGGTCTGCAGACATGCTTGGCCAGTCCATCACCTTTACCCTCAGCTTCTTTAGCAAGGCAGTGGTCGTCTTGGAGGTGTGTTTGGGGTCGTTATCATGTTGGAATATTGCCCAGTACTGCTTCAGTATGTCACAGTACACGTTGGCATTCATGGTTCCCTCAGTGAACTGTAGCTCTCCAGTGCCGGCAGCACTCATGCAGCCCCAGATCATGACACTCCCATGACCATGCTTGACTGTAGGCAAGACACACTTGTCTTTGTACTTCTCACCTGGTTGCCGCCACACACGCTTGACACCATCTGAACCAAATAAGTTTATCTTGGTCTCATTAGAACATGGGACATGGTTCCAGTAATCCATGTCCTTAGTCTACTTGTCTTCAGCAAACTGTTTGCGGGATTTCTTGTGCATCATCTTTAGAAGAGGCTTCCTTCTGGGACAACAGCCATGCAGACCAATTTGATGCAGTGTGCGGCTTATGGTCTGAGCACTGACAGTCTGACCCCCCCACCCCTTCAACCGCTGCAGCAATGCTGGCAGCACTCATACGTCTATTTGCCAAAGACAACCTCTGAATATGACGCTGAGCACGTGCACTCAACCTCTTTGGTTGACCATGGCGAGGCCTGTTCTGAGTGGAACCTGTCCTGTTAAACCACCAAATTTAACACACCTGCTCCCCATTCACACCTGAGACCCGTGTAACACTAGCGAGTCACATGACACCGGGGAGGGAAAATGCCTAACTCCCAGGAGAGCGGCGCCGGCCCATCCAAGCAGCTGCCTAGAGAGTCAGGACCCAGATCGGTAATATTTTCTCGGGGGGGTCAATTTCCCCGTTGCCCCTCACCCTGGATCCGCCCCTGCTATAGATGCAAAGCCAGGCAAAAATAAATTAATAGGCAAGTGTAGACTTAGCATATTACATATAAATGTTAAAAATTAAAAATACAGGTATAGACACAAAACTATAAAAAATATATAATTCTATATTATTATTTAAAATGTTTGAGGATGTTTATTACTAGTTAGCATTTACGTAATAAACACGACACCTTTTTTTTAGTTCTTTTTAAAAAAAATTATACTATTAATGAAACAAAAAAAAAAAATTAACAATCCTGCAAATATAGTAAACCAAACATGTATGTATACTGTATACTGGATATAAATTCCTAGTAGTCATGACTCATGCTGCTTTGTATAACCTGTACTTGATGATTCCACAAGTAGTTTGACAGCTAATTTGTAAACAAGCTTATAATGAGCATAACTACTACTACTAACGTAACGCTACTTAAGTTAAACAGATTAATGATCTCTCCTCTGATACACACCCGCACATACATTTACAGTATAGCTTATGTTCTGGGTTCTGTACAGGGGGTCACTTGTAGAGCCAACGAGATCACCATGGCAACCGTCCTAGACAAACAATCTACAATTATGAACCGTACAATAGATTTAAAATGAACTTGTGTTTTCCGTTGCCCTCAGAGCAGTCAGAATGGACCTGAATATTAGCCAAGCGGAGGATAATTAATGCTTGCATTAAGGCTTGCCTTGGGTCTTGTTCTTCTTGTCAAGTGTTGGTAATGTTTGGCGTTTTCTCAGAAATGGTGAAAGCATGGCTTAGTCATTATAGCCATTCATAGCACTTTTTATTTGTCTTTGACAGTACCGTGTTCAGCGAACTCGGTGAAAAGAACCCTTTGTTCTGGCAGAGGTTTTTTGTTGCTTAGATCCGTTCAGCCTGTTCTTACCGGCTACAATGATACTCAACTGTTTCATCTTTGGCCTTATGTATTGTATTCATGGTAATGGTATGTCTCTTATTGAAATCATAATTTCCTCTAGCTCTGGTTCATACGACTATTGCTTGATGTCCTACAGAAAAATAGCATTCCCTTGTTGCAATTGTTCAGTTTTTCTTTTTTTTTTTTTTTTTACCTGTCACCCATCAGCTGCAATGCAAACGTACAAATTAGCATCCAACCCTATAAATTTAATAATGCCACAAGCAGCTGGGAAATATAAGGAAGCTGGAATACAGCTGCTAAGGTAGAAATGTACGGTAAATTATTTAAAGGACACTTCACTTTGAAAGTCATATTTCTCCTGAGTATTTTGCCGTAGTTTGATGGAGCAACAGAGCATAAAACTCAAGCTTTAACCACTTCACTACAGTGCATTTTCACCCCCTTCCTGCCCAGGCCAATTTTCAGCTTACAGCGCTGTCACGCTTTGAATGACAATTGCGTGGTCATACAACACTGTACCCATATGACATTTTGATCATTTTTTTCCCACAAATAGAGTTTTTTTTGGTGGTATTTGATCACCTCTGCGGTTTTTATTTTTTGCGCTATAAACAAAAAAATACTGACAATTTTGAAAAAAACACACATTAAAAAAAAACATATTTCTTCCCCAGTTTAGGCAGATATTCTTCTACATATTTTTGGTAAAAAATAAATCGCAATAAGCGTATATTGATTGATTTGCGCAAAAGTTATAGCACCTACAAAATAGGGAATAGATTTATGGAATTTTTTTTTTTTTTTTTTACTAGTTTTTTGTCAGGACTGCGGTATTGCGGTGGACAGATCGGACAGTTTTTACACTATTTTGGGAACATTCACATTTATAGAGCAAACAGTGCTATAAAAATGCACTGATTACTGTATAAATGTCACTGGCAGGGAAAGGGTTAAAACTAGGGGGTGATCAAGGGATTAAATGTGTTACCTGGGGAGTGATTCTAACTGTGGGGGAGGGGACTGACTGGGGGAGGTGACCGATCGGTGTTCCTCTGTACTGGGAACACACGATCGGTCTCCTCTCCCCTGACAGGATGTGGATCTGTGTGTTTACACACACAGATCCACATCCCTGCTCTGTGACCGGCAATCGCGGGTGCCTGGTGGACATCGCGGGCACCAGGCACGCGCATCGGCTCCCGAGTGACGCAGCAGGGACGTCATATGACGGCCGCCCAGGATGAGAGAGCCACCTTGCGGCCGTCATTTGACTATACGCGGGATGTGAAGAGGTTAAACAATCCAAATAACAGATCCTGTATTTGATTTAGACACATGATATTGCCCAGCACGGACAAAACTTATGTAACTATGTCTCCTGATATCCCTCCCCACCAGCCTACATACCCCACCAGCCTACTGGGCTGGATATGGTCTTTTGCTTGCCTTTATGGGGCCTTTGGTCACTGTTGCTCCCACTGATACAAGGCACTCTTCCTCCCACTGACGCTAACTGTGGGGCACAATTCCTTCTCCTGACACCAACTGTAGGGCAAAATTCCTTCCAATGACACCAACAATAGGGCACAATTCCTTCCACTGACACCATCAATGTGGCATTATTCCTTTAAATGACACCAACAATGGGACATAAGTCCTCCCACTGATATAAACAATGGGGAAATATTCCTTCCCCACCCCCGGGTTGACACCAACGATGGGACATAATTACTCACACTGATATAAATGAGTGTAACTATTCCTCCCACTTGCACCAATGATGGGGCTCTTTTTCTCCTGACATCGACAGCAATTCCTTCTAATTATACCAACAGTGGGCACAAAACCTTCCACTGACACCAACAATAGGGCACTTTTCCTTCCACTGGCACCAATGATGGGACACTATTATTCCTTTTACTAACCATCTTACCATCAACTGACCAGCAAGACTGAGGCATTTTCTACTTCCACAGGCCACAGTCCAGCCTCCCTAAAGTCCGAAGGACTTTAATAATTCAGACCTTTGTTTAGAAAATTTGGAGACTCCTGCTCTAATGGAGTGGGGTCGGTATGCCGGAACATACTACCTCCCCCAGTGCTTGTTCCTGATAGGCTAATCAACACGCCATACCAATGTCATGTTGAAGGAGGGGGTATTGATGTCTTCTTCATGGGGATGCTCCAACACCATTTAACAAATAAGCTTAACAATGTGGACTCCTGCAGTGGGAAGGTGGAAAGGAAATGTGGAAGTGGGTCAGGGGAAGATGTGATGGACCGTCCAGCACCCAGATTGGGTGTCTCCGTCAACATATAACTTCCTCCACTCTGGAACCAGATATTATCGCTGAGCATTGCACCAAAGGACTAGACGACACTAGCTTAGGTGCAAACTGGAACTCTCTTTATAGCAAATATAGCACACAAGATCAGGTAAGAGCTTGATCACATTACCTTAACAATGCAAACTGTAAACAATAGTCTCATTGGCACATCTAAGGAACAGTCAACAGCTAATAGTGATCTAATTAAACAGTAAGGTAATTAGTCACCTAGACAAGCCTAGGTGACTCAGTGCCCACCCGGACAATGCTTTGATTAATCAGGGATGCCACAAAGTCCGGCAACAGTCTAAAGCCCTGAATACACAAAGTACGTTACACATGCTGTCTTCAGGTGTTTGGCTTTAGCTTGTGTAATCTGTCCACTAGAAAATACAAAACTCACAATGTTTCATCAGTCTGGAAAAGTGGAATTAATGTATCTTCATAGTTTTCTTGAGGGAGATTGTTGAAAAATAATTCTGTCCCAAGTGAAGGGGCTTCTCCAACTTATTCTGCAGGAGATTTTATTGTCCTTATTCAGAGAATTAATCCAAGCCTTGCTCTCAATGGTCATCACATTGTTGTCCATCATTAGAGAATGATCTGCTCTCTCCATGGGATCAGAGACTGAACTAAGCTCTTTACCATGCTCTGACCGGAGGATGGAAAAATCCTGTTTCCATGGGCCATAATCAGTGGGTAGGAGGCTTTCCCCTAGTCCTCTCCAAAAGCCTCTGTCCCCGTTGGGTCTGTCACAGGAGACATTGTTCCTCTGGCCTGAATAGGAAAAAAAGACTAGAATTCATAAAGACTGGCGCTGAGTGGTGCAGCGTGCGCCAAGTTCATGAACTTGTCTAGAATTTGTACTTGAATTTGACGCATGCTGCACCACTTTTAAAATGCATGCGAGACACCTTCGCAAATTCTGTCTCTGCACGCCACAAAGAACGTTGGTCTTAATTAGCACCACTTGCTTAAGATACAAACTGTCAGTAATGTATTTAGAATTTGGGGCAGGTGTTGCGCTACAATGTAGAAATGGAGCAAATTATAACTGCCTGAATTTTGTGCACGAGTCACTGTCAGAACCAATACTGTTGTAGATATTTTTATGAATGAGGTGCAATACATTAACAAGAGCAATTAATGCCAGAACAAAATGCCAGAATTAGTGCCATAAAAGCAGCTTTATTGAATTCTCCTCAGTGTTTCTTTAAAGCGGTTGTACAAGCTGAAGGTTTTTTTTACCTTAATGCATTCTATGCGTTAAGGTAAAAAACCTTCTGTGCTAGAGGATCCCCCCAGCCACCGCCTATAATTACCTGAGCCTGATCTTGATCCAGCGATGTACACAAGAGCAGCATCTCTCTCCCCTCACACTGATCAGATTGATACCAGTGGGAGCCATTGGCTCCTGCTGCTGTCAATCAAATTCTGTGATTAGGTAGCTGGGGGTGGGATCAAGCAGCCCTGTCTGTGTCTGTAGATACAGAGAGGATGGCTAAGGAGTGAGCCTGCACGATTGCCCCCATAGAAAGCAGCTTTCTATTGGGGCACTCATGGAATAAGTGGAGCCAAGAGCACCAGCAGGGTACCCAAGAAGAGAAGGATCAGGGATGCTCTGTGCACAGAGCAGGTAATTATAACATATTATTATTTAATAGAAAAAAAAAAATAAAGGTTTAATATCACTGTAAGAGAATGCCTCAAAAACATTATCGGCCCATTTAGATCTATGCATGTGCGTAGAGGTGTGTTTTTTGGCAGTTTTAGGCAGATGCATTGTCATATGTCAACTTTGTGCATTTCCTTTGTGTGTTGATATGTGTTTTGATGTCCACTGATACATCGACGGCCAAGATTTAATATCTGTTGACAATGTATCAAAGTGGATGTTATATGTGTTTTGATTCACTGCTATTGACTTCTATGGGTCTTCCAATGCAGAAAAACCCAGAAAAAAAGGACATATCCTACTTTTCACTGCGCGTATCAGGAAATGGAAACAGGCACTATAATGGGGAAGCTGGACACATGCATTTTGACACACTGCAACATAATGAGTTAAAACGCTACAGTGTAAGTGGACACTTAGGGCACTGCATGTGTCCAATTAGCTCAAGACCAGGACATGAAAAATACTATACAAAGTCAACTATTCCAGTACCCTATAATAAGTCGACAGCCACAAGTTACATTTAATAATGATGTCTTTATTTAAAAATAATTCAGTGTGTGTTGTTTAGTTTTGTAATAAAGGCATCACTATTTGAATTATTATTGTGACTTATTGTAGTATACTAGAAAAATAATTAATAAAACATTTAATTATTATTGTAATTAGAAAAATTGTAAACGGCTATGTCTCTTCTGTATTAAATCTTCTTACCTATCTGTCTACACTGTACACTGCAGCTCAGTATACATTTTTGTTATCTGACGAGATAAATGAACTTCCTCGCACATGCAAAAGTGACGTCATCTCAGCCCGGCCAATGAAACCGGCAAAAGATTGGTACAGAGAAGAAGACTGACCAAAGATGACGGTGAGCGGTAAGGGAGTTCTGGGACAGCTCAGCGCTGGAGTGGAGTTGAGTATATGTCCACTTTAAAAAAATGCTGCTGCTTCCTGTTCAGAGGGTGACACTTGATCCTAAGTCCAGTCTGCCTTTTCTTTGATGGGCAATGGAGACAACACTCCCATTGCTCCCATTGTCCGGTAATGGCATGGCCCTCAGGAAGCATCCGCATTGCTAGGCTGCAGGTCAGCTCTTTCGTCCTAGCTACTTCTGCATTGTTTGGCCTATGGCCACACACCACCAGCTTTGGTTGTCCCTCTGACCGGAAGTGGTGCTGCACCATACTATTTGAAATTCACAAGCCCAGAGCTCTGGGCTCGTGATAGTGTCTCGCTACCTGGCGCCATACCTTGTCTTCCCTCATTGTCCCTGCACATCTAGCCTAGTTATGGAACAAAAGGAGCTACGCTAGTGGTATATGAACAATAGATGAAAACCAAAATAAATTATATACAAAGATTAAGAGTGCAGTGTGTATATGTGAATGCACATCACACCAGAGTTGCCAAAATGCCAATAAAAATTATGGACATAGGCACAATTGCATAATGAGAAAGTCAATATAAATGGTGATAAAAGCAAATAAGCCCAGACAGTCAGTGATAATGAAAATCAGCACGATGTTGGTATTACGGCACCCTGTGACAAATCTTCATAGATCAAGGAGCAATGTGAATCCACCACCTTAAGGAATGCAGGCTTACCAAATTGCCAGCTGAGAGAAGCTTGCCACCCAATGCTGGGTAGTGAAGGGTCTTCCACTGTTGCGAATGGCCACTGCAAACAACTCACACGCCCGGCGTTTCCCAAGGTTCCAGCCTCAGATATCCAACAGTCCTGATATGTCGGTGTCAGCTGACACACTGAAAAGCTTGGTCCGTAGACGGGAGAAGCAAAGTGAGGGTGGATGATCTCATCAGGTATGTAAAGCGATGGGAAAAAAGCAAAAATGCACTGCCATAGGTAAAATCCGATGGTTTATTAAAATAAAGAAGACTGGATGATAATAAGTCTATAAGACATATAGCGCTATATCATAGCGTGCAGTATAAGCCAGCCGGCAAAGAATTTAAAAGACAGAAAAAACGCGCCCGTGCAAAGCGGAGCGTGACAGTACGCAGTGACGTCAGTACGTCGCTCGCCCTAAGCATTTCATCACACAAAGGATGTCATCTTGGGGTCCATCTAGCCTAGTCATTTGGTTCCTCTGTTGCTGACCCCTGCCTGCAATATGGACTCTCCTGGATAGCCACCTTTATTGACCATGGACTGTTTTCTGGATTATGTTTACCTGCTTCCTGCTCTGACCTCGGACCATCTCAGGATATTGGTACCAGCTACCACCTGTTCAGACCACCACCAGCCTCTGGACCAGTTAGCAACCTTTTTACACCAGACGAACCCTTGAAATAATTTTTTGGGTCGCTGGTGAAAGAATACCTTTGACAGCTAAAAAGATCTGCCAAGTGGCATTGAACCAAGAATTACACAGGTCTGTTAGCCACAGCTCAAAGGACCCCTAGCAACCTCTGGAGGAACCCTAAAGTTCCACAGAACCTTGGTTGAGAATGGCTGCTTTGGATGTTCATGTGGACACTCTCCTGCAGTGCTATGGCTCATGCCGGATGTGCCTCAAGACTACAGGTACCTTTATCTGTTACCTTTGTTCAGTCGTGGTGCTGTCAGGCAGGAAACTATAGCACTGTGTACTAAGACCCAATGGCAGCCAAGTACAGGTAGACCCACTTGCCTTAAGGCTATAGGCAGAAGAAACACTCACTTGCTATAGTTTGTGACCTAGGCATCAGGGCAAGCGTTACTCTACCGTGGAGTCATACATGATTAGGCCCCCAAACAGATTCAGGCATACATTATCTAACATACAAACAAGAGTTAAAGGTGCTGCTACCCCATAAATCCCATCTTAATAGGATGAGATCCACCTGTGACACCCATGCTCGGATTCACGTGGTACTTGCTGTTAGTTCAGTGAAGAAGTGAGAGTCCGGCACCAAAGCCTCTTGGATTTAAAGGAATTATATTATTTCTCCAACAAGACATAAAAAGGAATCAATTCATTGTAAAATATTGATGTGTTTCAGCCTCTTGTTGAGGCCTTAGTCATAATTAGTTATCAATTATGACTAAGGCCTCCACAAGAGGCTGAAACGCATCAATATTTTACAAGGAATTAATTCCTTTTAATGTCTTTTTGGAGAAATAAAATGATTCCTTTAAATCCAAGATGATTTGGTGCTGGCCTCCCACTTCTTCATTATCCTTCATAGGTTGACTTTCCATAACTCCTGCCCTTAGCAACCAATCAAATTTCTCTGATCTGAACGCAGAAGATTAAATCCCATGGATGATTTTCCTTTTTACTTCTTGCATAGCCTGATTTAGTAGCTCTAACGAAGAAAAAAGGCACCCAAGAGGTTGTGGGACTTTGATGTGAGTTCATACAAAGTAGTAAGATAACAAAAATTCAGAGAGCTCTCTGACTCAGGTTAGGCTGCTCCTAGAAGACAAAGTTACCCTCCAGTGGGTACTTCACAGCAGGTTACCAGAAAAAAACATGCACCAATGGAAGGAGAACCAGACCAAGGGATAAAAGAGTCCAAATTAATTTATTAGTTCATACTTAAAGAAAAATCCAAGGCATTTCGGGGGTCAGAGAGTTATTGTCCTGTAGTATCTGAATGAACAATGAAGATCATTTATTTTGAATGCTCATGAAGATACTGCTGGCCAGTAACTCTCTTGATCCAGCAATGACTTCTATCCACATATTTACATAGGACAGCTTTATTTTTAATCTTTTCAAGGTTCTTATTGTAACCAAAACCCTAATGAAGGGGGAGTTTTTTCTGACCCCCAAAATATTTTTGTTTTTTCTAAGTATGAACTAAAACAAATTTAGACTCTTTATCTTTTTGTCTGGCACTCCTTCCATTAGTGTATGATTTAGTAGCGCTGATAGGGTTAACACTTCTACTATAGTAAAATAGATTTGGAAAGTTAGACGGATAAGTACAGGAAAGTTCTTAGGGTCTACTAGTACAACATACATAGGTACCTGCCTCTGGATGCACAGTAAATTACACCAGCTCCTGTAATAATCTAGCCTTCACCTGCATTGTCCTGCACCTACGGGAGACATGCTGTGTATGACAGTTTTATAGCAACACATTATCAGGTGGTTATTTGTTCTCAAGGCTGTATATCATTTGTTTCCTTCAAAAGCAGGGAACGCCAGGCTATGGAGGTGCGAAAAGACTCCATATTAGGATTTATTAACTGCAGACGCGTGGCCGGGGAACTGAGACGATGTACCGGCAACTGAATTGTATTAAGGGCGCGTGTGCCGCTGTTCGGAGCAATGTCATGGCATGTAACTGGATGTGATAATGATAAATGACATGCAGCTCAATGTAATAATCTGCAGCGAGATATTATGACACATTGTGAAATGTAAAGCCATGCACACAAAGGGAAGATGTCAAGACATGTAACAGGATGTCTCAACGTCCAGAGATACATGGCAGGCAAAGCAATGTTGGAAAGTGCATAACATTCCAAGAACTTGTACGAGGATGTAATAATGTGCCGAGCATGATAATGAAATGCAGAGGGATCTATCAACATACATATATATTAACAGCACACTGTGGTTTACTGATATCCAGGACTGGGAAAGGAGGGGGGTGACAAAAAGAGCAGCAGCTGTGCATAGCAATGTAATGATATGCAGAACTAAGAAATATGCAAAGCAATTGATAGACCAATGGAGGTAATAATATGCAGAACAGCATAATAGGCACCGCAGTGTAATGATAGGCATAATACAGGAAGTATAACGGGGGGGGAGGGGAATATAGCAGTCGATGTATAGAAATGCAAAGGCAAAGCAATCGCAAAATGTTCCTTGCTGAAATATATAATGTGCATTGTGCTACTGAAGACACTAAATTGTAATAAACATGACAATAAATAGAGTAAGTGTTAAAGTTTTTCAGCTGTACTAGAACACAAAACCATGTCTCTATCCTGCTTATATGTGTAACGGACAGCTGGCCACTGCACATTATGCAATCCCGAGCACTCTACGAAGAATCGTACCTTCTTATTATGTCTAATGAACATCTAGCTACAGCACACAATGCAATCCCAACCTCTCAACTAAGAATGTTACTCTTGTATTGTGTGTTAAGGACAGCTAGCCACTGCACGTTATGCAATCTCAACCCCTCTACAAAGAATCTTACCCTCATTGAAAGTGTGTAATGGACAGCTTCTTGAAGATGCATGATTGGATGCGAAACGGGTAGAGGTTTCTGGATGACGACAACGTCACGTTCTGTCCCTAACCCGCATGAAATCGAGACTTGCATCGCATGCTGGTTCCTGGAGACAGAGTGACGAGCACAGGCCCCAAACAGAACGGTGGAAAGACTCAGTGCAGGTCTTAAGGCACTATAGTTTGTGAGTCCAATGTTTATATATATATTTTTAAACAAAATAAAGCAAGGAATGTTGCACAATGATGGCTGTTTGTTTCCCATGAGATTTTAAGATCACCCAAAGGTGGAGATACATGGAATGATTGTTGAGATACCGGTTGGGAAATCCCAGATACATTCTATGGAGAGAAGTAATTGATTCAGGCATAAACCAAGGCTTTTTTATTATTGGTTTCTGGTGAGTGTTCATTTTGGAAGGTGATGGTGTATCACGGATTAGTGGAAGCTTTTTTCAACATGGATTTAGATTTGTGCACGTGGGTTTGATTACCCATTTTTGAAGAGGATCACTGGGACTTTCTTCTATATTTTAATATATTTTTTATTGACACAGTTTTTTTCATTGTTCACACGGGTTTTTTCATAGCTTAATCATTTAATGTATGATATACAATTGATGGATGTAACCAGTATTCACTGTCACAGGTATATTTGTTAGTAACTGTTTTTTGGGTTGGTGCAGTTATCCACTAATACATTGTTTATTCCAAACCATAAATTTAAAGAAACACATTAAAAACACTTATTTATTTTTGCGCCGGTGACACAAACTTTGCACATGTAATGGACAGCTGGCCACTTCACATTATGCAATCCCAAACACTCTAATGTCGCGTACACACAATCGCACATTCCGACAACAAAATCCATGTTTTTTTTCCGAAGGATGTTGGCTCAAACTTGTCTTGCATACACACACGGTCACACAATGTTGTCGGAAATTCCGAACGTCAAGAATGCGGTGACGTACAACACGTATGACGGCACTATAAAAGGGAAGTTCAAGTGTGCCACCCTTTCGGCTCCTTCTGCTAATCTCGTGTTTATCTCGTGTTAGTAGATGAGAGACGATTTGTGCTTTTCAGCCTCGTGCTTTTCAGATTGTTACTGCTCTTTAGTTTGTGCTTGTGGGTTCGTATCTGGTTTTCAGCACGTGTAGTCAGTTCGCATCCGTTTTTTCAGTGCGTTCTTGTCCACTCGTTTCTGATTTTCAGCTCGTTCTTCTCAGACCTTTCTGTTTTTCAGTGCTTTCTGTTAGTTCGTTCTGACCAGCCGACCGTTTTGAAGCCATGTTGCGGTTACTTACTCGTCGTAGAGTTCGTGCTGTGCAGAGGCTTGGTGTTGGGGTTCTTATGCCCCGTACACGCAGTCGGACTTTGTTCGGACATTCCGACAACAAAATCCTAGGATTTTTTCCGACGGATGTTGGCTCAAACTTGTCTTGCATACACACGGTCACACAAAGTTGTCGGAAAATCCGATCGTTCTAAACGCGGTGACGTAAAACACGTACGTCGGGACTATAAACGGGGCAGTGGCCAATAGCTTTCATCTCTTTATTTATTCTGAGCATGCGTGGCACTTTGTCCGTCGGATTTGTGTACACACGATCGGAATTTCCGACAACGGATTTTGTTGTCGGAAAATTTTATCTCCTGCTCTCCAACTTTGTGTGTCGGAAAATCCGATGGAAAATGTCCGATGGAGCCCACACACGGTCGGAATTTCCGACAACACGCTCCGATCGGACATTTTCCATCGGAAAATCCGACCGTGTGTACGGGGCATTACTCTGACCCAAGCTCAGTCCATGAACAGGGTGGGGAGGAGTTCATGGACAAAGAATTGGTTGCTTCAGCATGACCAATTCTCGCACGTGCCTTTGTTGCGGGAGATCTGTGAGAATAATTCTGATGATTTCAGGAATTATCTCCAGATGACGGGCCCCGTTTTTCACCGTTTGTTGGCTTCACTGTCCCCTTATATTAGCAGGCAGGACACCTGCATGCGGCAAGCCATCACTCCTGAACAGAGGCTAGTTGCCATGTTGCGGTACTTAGCGACAGGGAGAAGTTTGCAGGACATCAAGTTCTCGACAGGCATCTCCCCCCAGGCTCTGGGGATCATTATTCCAGAGACCTCTTCTGCCATTATACAGGTCCTGCAGAAGGACTATATTAAGGTAAGATTTCTCCTTTAACATCACATTCAATGTATTTAATGTTTGCTAATGTATTGTATTTCTTTCATCATTCTCTAATTACCATTAATCTAATATGCTGTGAATGTCCCCTTTGTCCTCATGCATGCTGGAATTTTTTACTGCTCCTTTTTTGTCCTTCATGCATATTTGCCTTCACTAATCTCCCCAGTATGCTATCCTGGGCCCATACACACCTAGCCTATTCACTTAACATTTTGTATTTTGTTAGCTCCATAGTAGTGTTTTACCCTAAACACCCCCTATAATGTGTTTAAATTTTATTTGTGTCTTTAAATTCATACAGAGTGCCAGAGGCTTTTTTTTGGGGTCCAAACTCATTTGGAACCCTCCCTCCCCTCAACCGCTAAGTCAACCGATACCAATCTTCTATCTGCTGACTTTGCCAAACCCATACACACTATACCTACCTCTTTTGTGGTCATATTTATGGATGACTCCCCAAAGCATGTAGTGAAAGGGCCTGCCTGAATACTTTCAAATGGTACTGTTTAAAGTTTTGTTCTCCTATTATCTTGATAAGGTAATTGCAGAATGTAAAAAAGTGGTTCAATTTGTATAGTATGTATTTATATTTTTGTATTATGACACTTCTTACCTGTCCAGTGGGCTGCCAATAATGTAAGTAAGGACGGGCTGGCCAAAGTAACACACCTTATTTATGCATTCAGCTCTCAATGAAGTGGAGAGGGTTACCTGTCCAAAACATACCCCCCCCCCCCGCTATCAGAGGGGGGGAGGAATCTGATAAGTGGACCTTAGATTTTTGTCTTTAAATACTCCTTAAAATAAATGTTATACTGATGTTGGCCAAGAATGTTTGTGTCTAAGTCTAATCTGCTTGCAATGTTATGTGCAAAAGTACTAATTTTTTTTTTCTTGACACGTCCACATCTTCACACCCCCCAACTCAAGGTCATACTATTATAATTACAAGGGGTTTAACAGTATTGTGATGTTGGCTGTGGTGTCGGCAACTTACGAGCTTCTGTATGTGGATCTGGGGAAAAATGGCCGGATGTTGGCTGGTGGAGTTACCGCCCAGACAGAGTTTTACAGGCATCTCCAGAGTGGCAGCTTGGGCTTGCCACCTCCTGAAGACAATGTGGAAGGACTCCCATTCGTCTTCATCGCAGATGAAGCATTTGCGCTGGGGAACCATCTTATGCGGCCATTCCCTATGAGGACCCCCACCCCGGACCAGAGGGTTTTTAATTACCGGCTGGCCAGAGCCAGAAGAGTGGTGGAGAAAACGTTTGGAATAATGGCCAGCTGGTTCCGCCTATTTCTCACAGCTATTAATATGGCGGAATATAAACCCAAACACATAATTCTTGCCTGCTGTATTTCACATAACTATTTGTGCAAAAATGCAGCAAGCTATGTGGCCTCAGTTGGCTCAAAATTGTGTGTGATTGATGAACAAAAAACTAAAACTATGTCCCTTTTTCATACACAGGAAAGCCTCAGCCAGGAGGAGGCTGTGGCAAGTGGCAGCCAGGAGGTGGCAGGGGTAAGTGGCAGCCAGGAGTTCGACCATCGTCCTCCTCCTCGTCCTCCACTTCCTGCCACAACTACAACAGCAGAGCCACAGCCTGGAAGGAAGCGTCTAAGGAAGACAAGCGTATGATGGCCTGGGTTCAGTCAGGTCTGGCAAAAGATGCAGGCTGTGGTATGACCACAGCCTGGGGACATATATGTCATCTGCTGCTGTTCCTGATCTTTTGGAGTTCTGGACCGGATTGTGCTCACTATTATATGGACTCCTCAGGCCACCAATTTTGGCTGAAATAGTTTTGATGTGTGCCCTGGGGTACAAAGGCTTCGCAAATTGCACTAGTTTCTCCAGCGTTGCCTTCTTCTTTATTTTCTTATGACCCATAATAAATGTCTATTTTTTTCACATATACTTGCCTATGTGTTTTACTTCAAAAAGGACAGTTTGTGAGTAGGCAGGTACATTTCCAAAATACAATGTCAAATTAACAAGGGACACCAACCAACCCCCTTGAGGTTAAAAAATACAAGATAATAATGGTGTTGTGGTAACTTGACACACAAAACGCAAAAATAAATTATGGAAATCACTAGAATCAAAAAAATAAATAAAAAATCACTTTGACCCCCAAGTCTGTACTTTACGTTACACCGATTTGATGCTCCCTTTGGATCCCCCACATGTGTCCCACACTCATTGGGCATTATGGACATGACGCCTCTATGATTATAGCACCGTGCACTTATTTGGTACACATAGCACAACTCCTGGATCACGATCTTCTTCGGACTTTAGGGGAAGAAGCAATTACTACACAGACTTCCTACCCATTCCATAACACAGTGATGTGTTCTGCGGAATGCAAACCTATGGCCCTTCCTTCTCCAGCACAGGCTCCCCTCAAGGAACAATCTCAGCTTTTGTCTTACTCCATATGTTTTACTACGATCGTGACTGATGACATCGATCCTTGTCCTCGTCACATAATCTTTACTTGCTGTGTGAACAATATTCAAGATCCCGTGTGATAAGTACAAGCCTCAGCCTGTTACTTCATCTCCCTACCTTTACCACTGAACAAACGGGGAATACCTGTGATGACATCAGCACTGTCTCGTTTATTTACTTGACGTTAATGCAGTCCCAGATATGTACCTATGCAGATCGCTGTTCCTCAGTCTTGGATATTATTGGGGCAAGAAGTAACTCTGGTGTTTTGGCAGTAGGTCCAGAGAACATCCTTGAAGCTCTTCATGCTAGGGCAACAAGTTTTCGATCAGCCTACATGCCTGATTGGGATCCCAGGGCCAAACGAAAATTAGAAACTCACTCTTGTAACAAAATTAGGTGCCTCCCTGCCCCCCCTCCCAGTTCACCATCCACCCTTATCCTCCTCTCCTCCCCATCCCCCCCTCCCCCTTTTCCCCCCACCCTCCCCCACCTTCCCCATACCCTCCCCCTCCTTCCTCCCTTGCCCTCCCCCTCCTTCCCCCCTTACCCTTCCACAACCTTTCCTCCCCAAGAATTTTTAAATTACCGATATGAACTACGTTGGTATGACAGGATCAATGTTATTAATATTAATATATATGTTAACTTCAAGATGTACTTTAATTTTTGCATTAGATACCACTAAGGCGATTCATGGCAACCATGCTTAACACTTATTGCCTGTTCTGACCGTTATTACTGTTTTATTTGTTCTACAGGATCTATTAATGTTATGAGTCAATAACATAGATATATAACATGTTGAATTCTGGCTCACTTATGTTATAACTCCTGCTATGTAGTAGGCATTCTATACATACTCTTAAGACTAACATACCAGGTTCCTGGTTCGCAGGTGACCTGAGGTTTCCGTTCATCCTTTCACCTCCACACAGCAGTCCAATTGTGGACTTCAGCTGACATTCCAGATTTTCCCTCTCTAGGTGGACTAGATATTCTATATCCACCTCTGGTTTAACTTATCTTCCTATCTGTGCTTTCTCCTTCTTCTTTTCCATACTCTAAGTCTCCCCCCTTCCTCCCTTTACCCTATTTTTATTTCTATTTTTTTCTTCTTTCCCCTGCTCGCCCCGTTTCCTGCTCTGTCCCCTGCCTCTGGTGTCTCATTCTAACTTTCTCTTGGTGGACGGCTCCACAAAACCCCTTATCTGACTGGACCCTCGCGAGCTCCCTGGACCCCTCCTCTGGAAGATTTTAAACACCTAGATAGCGGTGGTAGAATAATTGACTTGATTCACCTTAACTATGAATCCAAAAACAGCAGCTACACATTCCCTGACGTTGAAATGTATCTCCCTTAACGTTAAGGGCCTAAATCAACTGGAAAAACGGTCGCAAGTCCTAACGTCTCTCACCAAACACAGAGCACACTTTATTTTTTTGCAAGAGACCCACTTTTGCTCAGATGCCACCCCTAAACTCTCCAACCACATTAATTGCACAGCAGTTCACGCTACGAATCCTGAGGCCAAAACCAAAGGAGTCTCGATACTTATCGCTAAAAATGCTAACTTTCACCTAACAGACTCTCTCATAGACCCAGAAGGCAGATTTATTTTTCTTAAGGGGACCTACGCATCCAAGCCAATCACCTTAGCCAACATTTACTGCCCCAATGACCATCAGGTGGCATTCTTTAGGAAGATATGTGAACTTCTAGCCTCTTTTCGGAGAGGACTGGTTGTGTTGGGAGGGGATTTTAATGTTCCCCTTCACCTGATATTAGACTCCTCCTCAGGTACATCTCCCCTAACATACAGAGCACTGAGACAAATTAAAACACAGCTCCATAATTTAGCTCTCCATGATGCGTGGAGTACCTTGTATCCCTCGGTTAAGGACTATACATTTTACTCAGCTCCACACCAGAAATATTCTAGGATCGATTATTTCTTTATTTTCCAGACTGACTTGCCCACCCTTACTCAGTCCACTATAGAACCTATGTTCCTTTCTGACCACCATCCGGTAACACTCACTCTATCCTTCCCTGATACAGATTTCAGAACCAAGATCTGGAGACTGAATCCTTCTTTACTCAAGGATGAAGTCGTACTAGATCACGTTCACACGAGACTCCGACAATATTTCTGTGAAAATTTGAACCCGGATATCTCACCAATCTCTATCTGGGAAGCCCACAAATGTGTTATAAGCGGGGAACTGATTTCACTGGCCACAAAAGCTAAACAACAACAACAAGAAACTATTAACTCCCTTTTAAATACAATCAAATCCCTAGAGAAAACTCACAAACTGACACAAGCACAATCCACTCTCCAAAACTTAACAAAAGCACGCACCCAGTTATTGGAGGAGTTGGACAGAGGCGTCAAAAGAAGATACATTCTTGGCCAGAGAGTTTTCTATGAGCAGGGCAACAAGTGTGGCCGACTTTTGGCTCGGTCGGTACAAAACTCTAAAAGCTCATCTATATTTCACCACATCCGGGGCCCTGGGGGAACTCTCCGGACCAAGAATGAAGAAATAGCCAAGGAATTTGAGAACTTCTACTCTGGCCTTTATAATCTGCAGACCGACCACATAACTCAAACCACTCCTGAAATACGCTCTAAACATATCAAAGACTTTCTCTCTCAATACAGTCCAAAACCAATCACCTCCCAACAGACTCTTGACGTTGAGAACCGTATCTCGGCGATAGAACTGGAGACGGCCTTGAAACGAATGAAAGCGGGCAAAAGCCCAGGCCCAGATGGCTTCACTCTCCAGTACTACCAAGCCTTCGCTGATACCCTTACGCCCAACCTTTTAGAGACCTTTAACGCTTTTTCAGACCCCCAAACCAAAGGGAATGTTGGCGGCTCACATAAGGAGGGAAAGGACCCAGAGTTGGTCGCAAATTATAGACCGATATCACTTTTAAATGTTGACGTCAAATTATACGCAAAAATCCTGGCCAACAGACTATCGCCCCTTATTCCCAATCTCATTTCTCTGGACCAGGTGGGATTCGTCCCTGGCAGAGAAGCCAGAGATAACACCATCCGCATGCTGAATCTACACCACTGGCTCACAACATCTAAGACCCAGGGATTTCTCCTTTCATTAGACGCTGAGAAGGTGTTCGACAGGGTGGCTTGGGACTATATGCAGGAGGTCCTGCTTGCTAACGGGCTGGGAAGCCGTATGCTATCTCATGTAATGCCCCTATACTCCGGTCCCTCTGCAGCGGTGAGGGTTAATGGCCACCTGTCGAACGCCTTCCCTATCAGCAATGGCACGTGCCAGGGATGCCCCCTTTCCTCTTTAATCTATATTTTGACTTTAGAGCCCCTCCTCAACACACTGAGAGATAACCCAAACATACAAGGGATAACAGTGAAGGAGAGGGAGTTCAAGGTAGCAGCTTTTGCTGATGACATTCTACTATCCCTAAAAATGCCTCGCATCTCCCTACCGAACCTCCTCAAAGATTTACAGTCATCTGGGAAAATCTCTAACCTAAAAATTAATTATACCAAGTCCCATGCTCTAAATATCACGCTCCCTTTTCAGGAAATGACCCACTGCCAAGATATGTTCCCCTTTAGATGGGATAAGAATGCGATCACATATCTGGGTATCCAAATTCCTACCCGGCTATCTGATCTCTATCTCGTTAACCATCATCCGGCACTTATGAAGATCCAAAAACTTTTAAAGGATTGGTCAGGTCTAAATGTTTCATGGTTTGGTCGCTCTGCCCTGATCAAGATGATCATTTTACCTCGTCTACTTTACTTAATGCAAGCAGTCCCGATCTCTTTATCAGCATCTTTCTTCGCGACCTATCGGAAGGCCTGTTCTGTCTTCCTTTGGAGAAACTCTCCTCCTCGCATCAAATACGCACGCCTCACGCTACCCAAATCTAAGGGAGGGATAGGACTGCCTGATTTACATAAGTACTACGGGGCTTGCCATCTTACAAGAATCGCTGATTGGAATATTCATGCCTCCCTCAAGTCATGGGTATTCCTTGAAGGTGCTTTTGTGCCTGGGCCGCTACATCTTCTTCCTTGGCTGCCCTCCAAAAACTGGTTACAACCCGCCTTGACTCACCCGCTAATTTACCCATCTCTTTTAGCTTATAAGAAGTCTTTGCTGAGTGGCAATTCCACATCTTCCCCAAGCCCTCTAACGACCCTTAGAGGAAACCCAGAATTTCCACCTGGGATATCTAACAATTTTCTCAAACAGGAATGGCCCTTTGAGGACGTGTTGGCTCAGCAGTTTTTCTCCAGTGAAAACCCATCTCCTTAGAAACACTGAGGTCGCTATCTATAACTTCCTCTTTCTCCTTTTGGACTTATAGACAGATTAGACACTTTCTGGAGACTCATGCCCCTCTAACAAAATGGACAAGACAACTTACACCATTCGAGACCTTATGCCATCGCAAACTACCGCAGAGACACTTAATTTCCCTCCTATACACCCTGATATTGGAAACGTCCACCGAGATCCCGACCCCATCACAATTGTCCTGGACCAGAGACCTAAACACTCCATTGACTACAGAAGACTGGAACACTATTCATGACTACACACATAAAGGATCGCTAAATGTGGCTATCCAAGAAAACTGCTATAAAGTGACCACTAGATGGTATAGAACCCCCTCGCGTCTACACAAGTTCTCACCTGCCATCCCTAACACTTGTTGGAGGTGTGGTCTGGAGATGCTGCACGTGTGGTGGGATTGTGAGATCCTTCAACCATTTTGGAGGGAGGTCCACAACATCATCACACACGTCACAACGTCGTCAATCTAAACTATACCCCAGCCCAATTTCTCCTACATCATACCTCTCTACCCAGAAGGGATTATTTCAAATCCCTGGCCATGCACATGGTCAATGCGGCCAAACTTTGTATACCCAAACTGTGGCAGTCCACCCGCGCTCCAACGATCAGGGAATGGTTCGCAAAAATTTCAAATATTAAAGAGATGGAGGAACTGATCCATATTGCACAAGACAGAGTTCATAAATTTTCTATGCTTTGGGCCTGCTGGTCACACTTCACTACCACCGAGAGATACCGTCAATACACTTCACGGAGTGATTAAATGACCTTTGAGCTGGTCGACGGGGTACCGGGGGATGGGGTTGGGGGGGGTGAGCGTGGATCTACTTATGTCTCCTTCTGATATCCCCCTTTTTGTTCTTCCTCCCTTATATGTTCCCCTCTCTCCCTTATCTTTTCCCCCATGTCTCTTTACTCCTTGTCCTCTTTTTTGTTTGTACTTTTCTTTCTCTATTCTTTTTGTCCTTTCTGATGCTAGGCATATTCTTTCATAAGATACTAAACGAACATACATGATTTATTTTAAGTTATGGTACCCTCCTTTTTTAGCTTTATTGCTTTGGTTAGCTTTATTGCGATGCACATAGTATTACTTGTTGGTCGAGAATTAACCATTTATCTGTCCCCTTATTTGGTTGGTATCCAGAGGGGGAGGGGGGGGTGAAAAAATGAGAAAGAGATCCTCTGCCCCTATACACTACTGGTATATTACAAGTTCAGTTCTTGTTCACTATGTTTCAGATTGTCTCCCTATGTATCTTTAAAGAGTACCAATTTGATGTTATAGATATATTTTGTTATAAGAAGTATATATCAGACTTGTTCTGTTTATGTATGTCCTTAAACTGAATAAAATCTTTATGGAAGAAAAAAAACAAAAAATCACTATAAAAATAAATGCAAAACATTATTATGGAGATCTGAGGAAAATAAAAAATAATAGTATTCAGAAGATCACAAGAAATAATAAAGAAATAATTTTTTCAGAACTCTGTGTGAATATCAGCAGCAAAACAACTTTATTCTTCTAGCATTATAAAGAAGAGAATGCGCTGCATTAAAAGATTTAAAAAATTGCAGCGTGACGAATGTGCTGTCTCCATTACGAACGATAGTTTAACCAGACCGAGCACATCCGTCTCATAATTGATTCAGAGTATGCGTGGAATTTTGTGCGTTGAAATTGTGTATGTGTACACAAAAACTGATTTTGTTGTCGGAAAATTTGAGAGCCAGATCTCACATTTTGTTTGTCGGAAGTTCCGACGGAAAATGTCCGATGGAGCCTACACACCATCGGAATTTCTGACAACAAGCTCCCATCGAACATTTTCTGTGTCCACTGGATGATTGTGTAAAACAGTGACAACTCAGGAGCACGACTGGGAAACGGAGATAGAGCGTTGTCACTCTATAACAGCAGGATCATCGGGTATTATTTTAATGATGCAAATGAAAAAATATTGATTACTTTAAAGAGAACCTGTTCTCTGCAGAGAATGAGAAAATGCAAACTGTTACTGCAGACTTGGTTTTTCAAGATGTGGTCTGCATGTAGGCAGTGGAAGTTTATTTTTGGTGGGGCTCGACCATAGCGGCATTGTAATTAGATATTGTAATTCCAATATTTTGTGTAAAGGAAAAGTACCCCCCCCCCCCGATACTGCGGGACTTTAAGGGCAAACTCTTATAGACAATACTGTATATAGTAAAACATAGAAAAATTTATTATTTATAGAAACATAATGGTGTGAAAAATCACCACACATGATATACAGTACAGTATATACATATGAGAAAAACACTTCTCCTATAGACTGATGCGTTTCGGAAATCTTGGCGTATATCCCTTCTTCACGGACAAAGAGGGTAAAAGTGGTTGGTATAGAGGTACTTAGTACTGTGTCATAAAATCAAATATTTTGTCAAAATTGTACAATCAGCGCAAACAAAAAAGAAATCAATCTAATGCAAGCTGAACACTTAAGGGTTAACACCAAGCCCAAAATGACATACTAAACAAACAATAAAAGTGCAGCGCAAAAACATGAGAAAAAAACCACTATAGGGCAGAAAATTTCTCCTCTGCGATGTATCTTCTTGCTATAAGACACTTGAGATTCTTCAAAGTAACTGAGCAAATATACTGCTTACCAGATAAAAGATCATAGTAGGCATAATTACCACCAACACTGGATACGCTCGGATCAGATGGTCTGCTGTTCTATGATGACAGCCCACAGCTTATCCTCCAGAGTGACAGATGATAAGAATACCACCAATGCTGGATACACCCGGATCAGATGGTCTGCTGGTCTATGATGACAACCCACAGCTTATCCTCCGGTGTGATAGATGAACAATTACCTCCAAGGTACGGTAAAATGGAAAAAAGAAAAAAGAAAAAAGGGGGGGACATCTAAGAGCGTTCCATAAGGCTCAATAAGTATTTTATTGATAATAACAGGTCAAATTACAGTCCATGTAAAAGCGCGTATAAATAGCGCTATTGAAACATTTAAAATCCAAGAGCGGGGATACACCAAACTGTTCGCGTCCGAACAGCTGTGAGATGACAGCGGGTGACGTCAGGCTCCGCCCCCGTACGCGGCGTTACGTCCTATGGACTTCGTCAGCAGGGGTGGAGTCAAGCTGTCACCCGGTATCTTAAATACTTGCCGACTGTCAGCAAGAGATGTGTCACAGAGCGGAAACGGAAACAAAGTTCCGAAATTGGCTAATTCCTGAGCGGAGACACTTACTGGCAGTATAAAAATGATAAAAGCTACCACTTAATTATAAATGCAGATTCGATCATGCACACTTACTAAACTTCACTTACAGCATAGATCAATCATTTACCCATAAAAATCATAAGACATAATCAGAATGGTCGGAATAATCACCCGCTGTCATCTCTAATAAATAACAACATTACTCAATGTACTAAAGCAACAAATACATTAAACTAGCACACGGTATTATTATAAAATCTTTAAAAAGTCTTAAAAACATACGCATGATAAAAAACATACAGTAAAAACATATAAATATACAGCATTTTATTAAAAAACTCATTTATCAGAAATAAAACAATTGAGGTCGAACTCAATATTTAACCCTCTAGGGACTCCTACTTTTGTTTCATGAATCCAAAGAGATTCTCGACGACTCAATTGCCTGATAAAATTTCCGCCCCTCCAATGTTTCGAAACTTTTTCTATACCCCAGAAATGCAAAGACCTCGGGTCCCTATTATGGCATATTCTGAAATGTTTCGATACATAATGTGACTTTAAACCTTTTTTGATGTTATTCACATGCTCCGCTATACGGACGCCCATGGGTCGAGAGGTTCTTCCTACATATTGCAGTCCGCATTCACACTGCAACATGTATACTACTCCCATCGTATCGCATGTAATTAAATTTTTAATCTGATAGGTTCTGTTAGTGGCAGTAGCATTAAATTCTTTTCTTTTTTTAACATTAAACTTACATTGCCTGCATGCTGGGCATTTACCGCAGGCATAGAATCCTGACATAAAACTAAAAATTCTACTCTCTTTAATCACCGGAGGATCAACCACACTTGGGGCAATAATGTCCCTCAAGGTGGGTGGTCTCCGATATACAAACCTAGGACGGGCAGGGAGGGTGGGGCCTAAAATATTATCCTTTTTTAAAATATCCCAATATTTTAGAATAATCTTTTCAACCTTCTTATATTGAATGTTATAATCCAGGATAATCCTGTATTGAGGACTCTGTTGTTCTATATTGATATTCTTTCTTCTGTCCGAATTTTTAACTAAAGAAGATCTATCCATACTGCCCACTTTTTGGACTTCCTCTGCTATAAGTGACCTAGAGTATCCCTTCTGTAGGAATTTTTCTGCCATATGGTTAGCTTGTGAAAAATAATCATCATCCAGATAGCAGTTTCGCCGAAGACGGATAAACTGTCCCCTGGGGATGTTAAGCAACCATGAACTGTGGTGGCAGCTATCTAGGGGTATATACCCATTCCTATCCGTGGGTTTACAATAGTTTTTTGTCCTGAAACCCCCATCATGTTTAAAGATCTCCAGATCAAGGAAGGCTATACTAGAAGCATCAGCCTTCCATGTGAGACAAATATTCTTATTATTCCCGTTTAACCGAGACATAAATAACTGGAGACTAATCATGTCCCCCTCCCAAATCAGAAAAATATCATCTATATACCTTTGGTAGCAGACCAGTTGAGCCGGTCTACTACCAAAGACAAAGTCATCCTCCCAAAGTGCCATAAAAATATTTGCAACGCTCGGGGCGAAGCGAGCGCCCATAGCAACCCCGAGTATTTGCAAAAAGAATTTACCGCCGTACCAGAAATAATTCCTGGCAAGGCAAAATTCCAAGGCATTAAGCAAGAAATCCTTTAATTTAACTGGCAGATCCGATTTGTCGAGAGCCCACTGTACTGATCTAATAGCATCGGCATGCCCAATTATCGTGTAAAGTGAGCTGACATCAGCTGTCACTAGTAAGCTGTTATCTTTACACGGTACTTTCTCAACAACTTGTATGATATGTTTGGTGTCTTTTAGAAACGCCGTGGTGTTGGACACCAGAGGTTTCAAAAAGTAATCGATATACTGACCCAAACGTGCTGAGACAGAGTCAATACCGTTTACTATAGGTCTGCCTGGAGGTACTAAGGGGTTTTTATGAATCTTAGGCAGGAAGTATATGATTGGTCTTCTACAAGCACTAGGATTGAGGTAAGATGCCTCCTTTTTATTCAGCACTCCTTTAGTTTTACCTAAGGAGATAAGGGCCTCCAAATCTTCTTTATACTGGACAATAGGATCCTTAGTCAGAATTTTATATGTCTTCCTATCTGATAATAGACGATCCATTTCTTCCTGATAATAGGATTTACTCATAATTACTAACCCTCCTCCCTTGTCTGCGGGACGGATTACTACGTCCTTGTTTTTCTCCAAAGAGCTAATACCTCTTTTCAAAAAGGCAGGATCTCCTATCTTTCTGACCTTCATAACCTCCAAATCGCTAATGACCATGTTTTTAAATACTTCCACATGTTTATGGTCATTTTTTGGAGGATTGAAGACAGACTTGTTAGCGAGGTTAGAATGTATACCAGGAGGAATCATAGGGCCCGTCAGGGCAGATCTCTCTCCAGGTTTAGATAGAAAATATCTCTTTATATTTAGGGTCCTTACAAACTTCTGTAAACTAATATATGTCTTAAATTTATTAAGATTACATGCCGGGGCGAATTTTAGGCCCTTGTCTAGGACCTTCAATTCTTCATCCGTCATATCTATGCCACTAATGTTGAAAATACCAGTCCCTAGTGGGATCTTTGTTTTTTGTGTTTTGCGTCCTGCTCTTCTCCCTCTCTTTGTCTTCTCTTTCCCCCTTGTCTGTTTCCTATTGGGGTATATTCCCCTCGGTCTGGCCATTGGGGTTGGGGGTTCTCTAAAAAATGATTCTGATGGTACTCATCATCTCTCAGCAGGGGAGCAAAACGGTTATTCACAGGAATAGGAGTTCTATCATACTGGTGACCATAATGCACATTATGTTCAGAGTATGGGTAATAACTTCTGTCTGACCAGTTGTTATTATAATTCCCACCTCTGGGAGTACATGGGGGTCCCTTATTATTGCTTCTAAAGCCTTGATCCCGGGAAGGTGGATGTTGTTGGTAAGACCCTCTCTCTGTAACTCTCCTGGGAGGGTTTCCTTTACCTTTCTTTTTAAAGTTATTAGATCTCTTAGGGATAGCCCCTTGGGATCCATAAGATTGGGGTTGTGGGGATTGAAAGAGTCTCGGGGTACCAAATGATAGTAAATTGGGGGCTGGTTGTGTCAGAGTGGTGGGCATCGGTGCTAGAGATGGCAGTTTGGATTGCCATTTAAACACTTCTCCCCCAGTAAAATCACCAGAATCTCTAATGAATTTACTCCTCTTCTTCTCCTGTGCCTCTTTATCCCATTTTATCATTTTATTTTTCAATTCACCTGATAACCTAGGGAAATCTGAGTGATTCTGTGATAATTCTACTACACTTTTGAGGTCAGTGATCTGTTGATCTAATGTTTCCATTTTTTTACGTTTCCTAATCAAAAGGAATTCAATAAGTTCTAATCCTTTATTATTAAAAAACTGATACCATTCCTGTGTAGATGACTCATCAGTAAGGCCATCATTGGGAGGGAGGTCCCACCGAAGCCTTCTAGGTACCAGTTTCACCTTAAGATATTGTTCAAAAAACACTATATCCCACCATGTTTTAATTTTTTTATCAAAGAGGTAGCCCAATTTCCTAAAATTGATGGCTAGATCATCCGATATTTTGGCAGGAACAGTGTTCGAAAATATCTCATCCAATTTCACTTCCCTCTGATCGAGGAAGGAAAATACCTCCATGAATGCAGCTGATAGGAAGGTGAAAGATAAAAAACTTTGTCAAAATTGTACAATCAGCGCAAACAAAAAAGAAATCAATCTAATGCAAGCTGAACACTTAAGGGTTAACACCAAGCCCAAAATGACATACTAAACAAACAATAAAAGTGCAGCGCAAAAACATGAGAAAAAAACCACTATAGGGCAGAAAATTTCTCCTCTGCGATGTATCTTCTTGCTATAAGACACTTGAGATTCTTCAAAGTAACTGAGCAAATATACTGCTTACCAGATAAAAGATCATAGTAGGCATAATTACCACCAACACTGGATACGCTCGGATCAGATGGTCTGCTGTTCTATGATGACAGCCCACAGCTTATCCTCCAGAGTGACAGATGATAAGAATACCACCAATGCTGGATACACCCGGATCAGATGGTCTGCTGGTCTATGATGACAACCCACAGCTTATCCTCCGGTGTGATAGATGAACAATTACCTCCAAGGTACGGTAAAATGGAAAAAAGAAAAAAGAAAAAAGGGGGGGACATCTAAGAGCGTTCCATAAGGCTCAATAAGTATTTTATTGATAATAACAGGTCAAATTACAGTCCATGTAAAAGCGCGTATAAATAGCGCTATTGAAACATTTAAAATCCAAGAGCGGGGATACACCAAACTGTTCGCGTCCGAACAGCTGTGAGATGACAGCGGGTGACGTCAGGCTCCGCCCCCGTACGCGGCGTTACGTCCTATGGACTTCGTCAGCAGGGGTGGAGTCAAGCTGTCACCCGGTATCTTAAATACTTGCCGACTGTCAGCAAGAGATGTGTCACAGAGCGGAAACGGAAACAAAGTTCCGAAATTGGCTAATTCCTGAGCGGAGACACTTACTGGCAGTATAAAAATGATAAAAGCTACCACTTAATTATAAATGCAGATTCGATCATGCACACTTACTAAACTTCACTTACAGCATAGATCAATCATTTACCCATAAAAATCATAAGACATAATCAGAATGGTCGGAATAATCACCCGCTGTCATCTCTAATAAATAACAACATTACTCAATGTACTAAAGCAACAAATACATTAAACTAGCACACGGTATTATTATAAAATCTTTAAAAAGTCTTAAAAACATACGCATGATAAAAAACATACAGTAAAAACATATAAATATACAGCATTTTATTAAAAAACTCATTTATCAGAAATAAAACAATTGAGGTCGAACTCAATATTTAACCCTCTAGGGACTCCTACTTTTGTTTCATGAATCCAAAGAGATTCTCGACGACTCAATTGCCTGATAAAATTTCCGCCCCTCCAATGTTTCGAAACTTTTTCTATACCCCAGAAATGCAAAGACCTCGGGTCCCTATTATGGCATATTCTGAAATGTTTCGATACATAATGTGACTTTAAACCTTTTTTGATGTTATTCACATGCTCCGCTATACGGACGCCCATGGGTCGAGAGGTTCTTCCTACATATTGCAGTCCGCATTCACACTGCAACATGTATACTACTCCCATCGTATCGCATGTAATTAAATTTTTAATCTGATAGGTTCTGTTAGTGGCAGTAGCATTAAATTCTTTTCTTTTTTTAACATTAAACTTACATTGCCTGCATGCTGGGCATTTACCGCAGGCATAGAATCCTGACATAAAACTAAAAATTCTACTCTCTTTAATCACCGGAGGATCAACCACACTTGGGGCAATAATGTCCCTCAAGGTGGGTGGTCTCCGATATACAAACCTAGGACGGGCAGGGAGGGTGGGGCCTAAAATATTATCCTTTTTTAAAATATCCCAATATTTTAGAATAATCTTTTCAACCTTCTTATATTGAATGTTATAATCCAGGATAATCCTGTATTGAGGACTCTGTTGTTCTATATTGATATTCTTTCTTCTGTCCGAATTTTTAACTAAAGAAGATCTATCCATACTGCCCACTTTTTGGACTTCCTCTGCTATAAGTGACCTAGAGTATCCCTTCTGTAGGAATTTTTCTGCCATATGGTTAGCTTGTGAAAAATAATCATCATCCAGATAGCAGTTTCGCCGAAGACGGATAAACTGTCCCCTGGGGATGTTAAGCAACCATGAACTGTGGTGGCAGCTATCTAGGGGTATATACCCATTCCTATCCGTGGGTTTACAATAGTTTTTTGTCCTGAAACCCCCATCATGTTTAAAGATCTCCAGATCAAGGAAGGCTATACTAGAAGCATCAGCCTTCCATGTGAGACAAATATTCTTATTATTCCCGTTTAACCGAGACATAAATAACTGGAGACTAATCATGTCCCCCTCCCAAATCAGAAAAATATCATCTATATACCTTTGGTAGCAGACCAGTTGAGCCGGTCTACTACCAAAGACAAAGTCATCCTCCCAAAGTGCCATAAAAATATTTGCAACGCTCGGGGCGAAGCGAGCGCCCATAGCAACCCCGAGTATTTGCAAAAAGAATTTACCGCCGTACCAGAAATAATTCCTGGCAAGGCAAAATTCCAAGGCATTAAGCAAGAAATCCTTTAATTTAACTGGCAGATCCGATTTGTCGAGAGCCCACTGTACTGATCTAATAGCATCGGCATGCCCAATTATCGTGTAAAGTGAGCTGACATCAGCTGTCACTAGTAAGCTGTTATCTTTACACGGTACTTTCTCAACAACTTGTATGATATGTTTGGTGTCTTTTAGAAACGCTGACAGTCGGCAAGTATTTAAGATACCGGGTGACAGCTTGACTCCACCCCTGCTGACGAAGTCCATAGGACGTAACGCCGCGTACGGGGGCGGAGCCTGACGTCACCCGCTGTCATCTCACAGCTGTTCGGACGCGAACAGTTTGGTGTATCCCCGCTCTTGGATTTTAAATGTTTCAATAGCGCTATTTATACGCGCTTTTACATGGACTGTAATTTGACCTGTTATTATCAATAAAATACTTATTGAGCCTTATGGAACGCTCTTAGATGTCCCCCCCTTTTTTCTTTTTTCTTTTTTCCATTTTACCGTACCTTGGAGGTAATTGTTCATCTATCACACCGGAGGATAAGCTGTGGGTTGTCATCATAGACCAGCAGACCATCTGATCCGGGTGTATCCAGCATTGGTGGTATTCTTATCATCTGTCACTCTGGAGGATAAGCTGTGGGCTGTCATCATAGAACAGCAGACCATCTGATCCGAGCGTATCCAGTGTTGGTGGTAATTATGCCTACTATGATCTTTTATCTGGTAAGCAGTATATTTGCTCAGTTACTTTGAAGAATCTCAAGTGTCTTATAGCAAGAAGATACATCGCAGAGGAGAAATTTTCTGCCCTATAGTGGTTTTTTCTCATGTTTTTGCGCTGCACTTTTATTGTTTGTTTAGTATAAAATCAAATATTCCTAAAAGGTTGAAATAGAGCTAAGAGAACAAGGAAACAAATTTCCTGTTTAAAAATGACCACGTAGGTGGGGAGCCCCCTAGGCTCAAGAAGTCTCTCACAAGGATTCGCAGAAAAGGTCTCCCCAGCCAACCCAGAGGTCCCGACGTAGGACTGGCACAATGGAAAAATTAGTCCTGATGAAAAGTATGCCGGCAGGAAATTCTAGTGCAGCAGCATCCACGGAAATTTGTTTCCTTGTTTGCTCAGCTCTATTTCAACCTTTTAGGAATATTTGATTTTATGACACAGTACTGAGGACCTCTATACCAACCATTTTTACCTTCTCTATGTCCCTAAAGAAGGGACGGGCTATAGGAGAAGTGTTTCTCTCATATGTATATGCTGTACTGTATATGGTGATGTTTTGCACCATTACGGTTTTTTAATCCTTAAATAATACATTTTCCTATGTTTTACTATATATTGTCTATAAGAGTTTGTCCTTAAAGTCCCCCGGGGGGTACTTTTCCTTTGATTATGCAATTGGAGAGGTAGTCCAGAGGAACATGGTTTCTCTATGGTTTTCTGGGTCACTGGTGAAGCTATCCGATTTGATGCTGCTGCCCCATGTGACTGTCAGTCATCTTGGGTAAGGCAAAGCCTATTTAAGGCCTTGGCTTCCAGGCTTGGCGCACATTCCACATGTGGGTAATGTAGGGACAGTTCACCTGTATGACAGGAACAGTAATTGTGGTAGGGAGATGTTCCTGATGAGTAGGGAAAGAGCAGGGACATGTTATCCTTCTTGGAAGCCTCCCCATTTGGGCACAGACCTGTTAGGCCACATTCTATTACAGGGAGAGATGCTGTCAGAGCATCCAAGACCTGCTGCTACCCTGTTCTCTGCAACATCCTGTAAGTGCTCCTGATCAGATTGTCCTCCCGCCTGGTAGTTGTGTTTGTTTGGACTTTATTTAAAATATAGTTCTGTTATTGTATCTGGTCCCCGAGGGTTTACTGTCGCCAAGCTGCACCTCCCTGCATGCAGGTCATCATTTTGGGCTTTCTACTCAGAGAGTTGCTGACAGCCAGTGAAAACTAAAAAGCCTCAAAGCAAATCTTGTGTAGCCGGGTGCCGAATGCTGTTTGTTTTGTACTGCTCCCCCCTGCTGGGTGCGCTGTCAGCTGTGTGGAGGAGTGGGTCATGCTGAGGATCATGCAAATTGATAGGCTGCAGACATTAATACACAGTATTCCCTGCGCAACAGAGGAGAGAAAGAACTTTTCTTGGCTAATTTACCAGAGGTCTGGGCAGTCTAGTGCGGGGAGCCAGAGAGTGTAGACCTGCTGCTGGGGATCTTTATACTATAATAAAGAGACCAGAGCCTGCATGAAATCCAGGGTCCCATTTTGATATTCTGGAGAGCGCATGGAACGGAGCCGAGAACTGAGCCACAGAGAGTCGCTGTGTCTCGGGACCAGAGCTGGGGAGCTTACATTAGTGAGGACCTGTTTCGTGAGGACTGAGACTTCTGGGATAATTGACTGCCAAGCGTATTGGTCTGCTTTTATTGCATACCAGGAATATTGAGTGGAACTACCAAATTAATACTAACAGAGACAGCTCCTGAGCAGCCCATCAGCCATCCACTGTACAGTCTTAAAGAGAGAGCTTCACATGCACCACCTTACAGAAGGACCCCAATGATAACTGGCTAATACAGGTGCCAAGTTCTTGTAGCCATCTCCAAAGAGACTCCCCCTTTTGGAATGCATATACTCACCCACTATTGTATGCGTAGCATGCACACGAGGACCTCTGTTTTTTGGGTTAGTTAATCACGATACTTTTAACCATGTTTGCATCGTTATAATTTGGTTTAGCAATACTATAGTTCAGTTGATTGCCATCCAATGGATCACATTATCTAGTACAGCATATTTAAATGTGTTCAATTACCTGTTTACTGATACATGCATTGCTTAACTGCCTTTCCATAATGCATTCATTTATTCTAACATTCAGTTGTTTGTGGGCTACTTTCTGTGTACTGTTATAGAGTGGTAGCATACTAACGCTTACATTACATTACACAGGTGTGAACAGCCTCCAACTTATAACCAGGTGTGTTAGTGGGGACTGAGCAGCTTAAGGAGTCATGGCAGAACAGAGAACCCATCCTATCCATCAGCTCCTGGGGGGTAAAGGCTATACTTGTTTCACAATGCAAGCCCTCCTATTCATTGGACTCCCTCCCCCACAGAGGTTTTACATAGGGAGGGTCCCTAGCAAATAGGGGTGCTTTGCACTTTGGTGCAATGTCCATTTCAACTCTTGTTCTGCATGTTTGTTCCAGGGCACCTGCGACTCTCTAATTCAGTCATCCTTAACCAGGGTTCTGTGGAACCCTAGGGTTCCTCCAGAGATGGTTTGGGGTTCCTTGAGCTATGGCTGACTGACCTCCAATGTAATAGTATCTGCATAGTTCCAGGTCTGCCAGAGCCATGACTTTAATGGTGGCTTTCTGAATACCAATCTAAGGAACATTCTGCCCACTGACCAGCACTAATGTAAGAGACATTTTCCCAATGACCAACAATGAACTACTCTTATCAGGGGTTCACCGAAGCCTGAAAATTATTTCAAGTGTTCTTTTGGGGTAAAAAAGGTTGAGAAAGGCTGCTCTAGTTTGTGAAGCCGGAATCACAATGAAGACTCAGCGCTTGCACTACAAGACACAGTGGTAACATAGGGGCCAGCGGATCAAACCACAGTGCAGCTGGGGACAAAGAATCAGACACTCTCACAAGTGACAAATTTAGAAGATTTTTTTGTGCTGCGGTTTCTTTTCGTTATAGTAAAGATCTTCAATGTGGGCAGCAGAAGAGGATGGGGGAGGTGAATGGTAACTATGTTCTTTGCAGATTTTACATACTTATTTTCATGCTCAATGTTGTTTTTTCAAAACGAGAGAAAAGTGTACACGACACAATACGGTACACAAAATGATTGGCCACAAAAAAGCTGGTAATACTCACATTTACACATACGACAAGACGTGTGTACACAATTAAAACTGCATATTCCAGTTAGGAGAATACAAGGAGAGAGAAGAGGAAAAGGGACAGATGAGGGAGAAGGTTGAGCGTTATTTGGGGGGGGGGGGGCTTCAAAATCTGTATAAACTTACTAGGGCAGAAGACATTACAGATCTAAGATGCAACTGTCAAAGCCTTGTGGCATATAGTTAAAGGACCGTGGTTCCCCGACACGATGGAATTTGAGCATGTTGCACTGAAGCCAAGCTGTCAGTTTCTCATTAAGCATAGTCAAATGGACTTGAGATTTAACCTTTGTTACAGAGATATGTTTAGATAGCCAGGCCTTTGCTATTGCTTGATTTGTGGTGGGAAGGACATGAGTTATAAGCCTAAATTGAGATTTCGACAACCCCTCAGGCTTTAGAAGGAGTGCCTTAGGCCCCTTTCACACGGACGGATAGAATGGTGCTTTTAGCTGCAGATTTTCTAGTTTTCAACCGCAGCCAAAAGCACACAATGCTTTCCTATGGCCCCATTCACACACTGAGTTTAGCTGCATTTTGATTACATGCAGTTTGGTGCGGATAGAAAAAATAGAATTGACCGCGTCCAGGAGCGATTTTGCGCAGCTATCCGCACATAACCGCAAGTATTCGCAGTGCACTTTGTCAGCTGCGGATAACAGCGCCGAAATGTTTTTTCCTTTCCCAATGAGCGACAATAAGGGACTTGGATCCCTGCGAATGCCCGACACTATCAGTGTTCAGCCTATCACGGACATCCTCTCAGCCTCGTCCGTGGTATGAGGATGAGTGGATGTCCGTGATAGGCTGAACACTGACTGCTGGGAAATTGAGTTTTCTGCCTATCACAGACGAGGAGGAGGCGAGGCTTTTGAACAATGGAATGCCGCTGAATGTTTTTATAACACGCTGACCGGGCAATGGTGGCTGCAGATCGGCACACAGAGGCTGCAGATCGGCACACAGAGGCTGCAAGAGAGGATGCAGATTGGCAAAGGTAGGCAGGGGCGTTTATTTATATATATATATATATATATATATATAAGAATATCGTTACATATCTGAGTGCGGATTCCCCCTTACATCAAGGTCCCCAGAGAGCCCCCCCCCCACTTACATCAGGGTCCCCAGAGCCCCCCTTACATCAGGGTCCCTAGAGAGCCTCCCTACTTACATCAGGGTCCTCAGAGCCCCCCTTACATCAGCGTCCCCAGAGAGCCCCACGGTTGGCTACATAAATGCAGAATGCAGGGCTCAGCTGTGCCCATCTATGCAGCCTCACCAGTGCCCAGCAATGCAGCCCCCACTGTAGTGTCCACTGTCCCCTGCACCCCACCCCACTGCACCGCCCCCATCCAGCCCTGTGATAATGTCCACGGGTCGGGTGCCCGCTTTCAGCGGTGGCGGGCCAGGTGCTGACCCCTGCCCTAGAGACTCGGGGATATGGGCCCCAGATTCGGGGCTATAGCCTCAATAGCCACCCCCTAGCGACGCCTCTGCAGGGAGGTATACACAGGACACAGGGAGGCATGCACAGGACACAGGGAGGCATGCAGCTGCAGATGGGCATTGTTGACCCTCTTTTCCACTTACAGTAGCTGCTGCATTTCTCACCCTCTCACCCCTAGGGGCCTCGGCTTATATTCGGATCGACCTATACTCGAGTATATACGGTAACCAAATTTCATAAACAAACGGTAACCAAATTTCATCAACAAACAAATATATTCCTTTTTGACAAACAGAAATACAACTTGAAAATATAAAAAAAAACAAAAAAAATGTAAAATCTATTGGCTGTAATGCCATTGCACATATTACCTGAAAATATTACTAACATCAATTATTAAGAAAAAAAATAAGAAAAGCCTTTTTCTTAATTTTTTTTTTCTTTTAGCAGCTTAGTAGATGCCCCCTACATATTCCTAAGTGGTAGTGCAGTACTAATTTCAACGTCAAATTTTAATTTAGATTTAGTCATAGTCTTTTGACTAAAATGCCATTTGGTTTTAATTGTATTTTGGTCTTTTGACTAAAATGCCATTTTAGTTTTAGTCGCATTTTAGTCATCTCAAAATAGTATTAATTTAGTCTACGAAAATCTTTTAGTCAACAAAATTAACACTGAGACATTGGTGAGATTTTTGAAGGTCAGCAAAGGATTTGAGTCAGCTTGAAGTCAACAGAGAGTTTTACTGCTTGGAGTCAACAGAGAGTTTTACATATTTATCTTAGCTACAGAGTCACATTAAAGCTGCAGTTTAGTTTAAAAAACTAAATTTTTCTCTACAGGTTTAGTTATATTCCTAACTTGTATTAAAGTATATCTCATGGATTGTCCCACGAGTTCCGTGTGGGTTCTTCCTGGTTCTCATCCTATAAAACTATAGTGGTTCTTGGCATACTCATCTACCCATGACCATTAAGGGCTGAACCATGATATATAGCCACCGGCTAGAGGGTTTTGGTATATTCCGGTTAATTTACTTACTATATATGAATTCATTGTTATAATTTATCTTTTTATTAATAAATAATACTACACCTACAGCAGCCCACTCTGCCTTTGTTTTTTGTTTTTGGCCACCGTATTTTTAAATCCACTGATGAGACCATCCACCAGGAGCAGTTCCTTATCCATCCATCCTCCATCCATCTCCATTGGGGACCATCAGAGGGACATCACCTGCTGGACACATTGAGTAATGCCTGTGTTACACTACCTTCATGTGAGTGCATCTCCTACATCATTTTTTGTACATTGCCTTTTTTTAATAGCTTACTGAGAGTGGTGCACGTTCCCTCTTTCTTTTTTCTTATTTTATATCCATCGGAATATTCTTAAGAAGCTGCCATTGGTTGATGTCTCCACTGAATATATTGATCTGCTGTGTTTTATACGTGTATATGTGAGTGCAATACTTATTATCCAGTTTTTTCATTGATTTTCCTAATAATACTAAAGTGGAGTTCCACCCAAAAATGGAACTTCCACTTTTTGGATTCTTCCCCCCCTCCGGTGTCACATTTGGCACCTTTCAGGGGGGAGGAGGGAGCAGATACCTGTCTAATACGCAAGCTCCGCGGTGATCTATGCCACTTCCGGCGCCTACCCCGTCCTCCCCCGCTGTATTCTGGAAGACACACAGGTCCCAGAACACAGCAGGGACCTGAGAGGACATGCAGCGCAACTCGCGCATGTGTAGTAGGGAACCAGGAAGTGAAGCCGCACGGCTTCACTTCCTTATTCCCTTACAGAGGATGGCAGAGGCAGCAGCCGAGAGCCGAAGGATGGATCAGCTTTGGCTGCCGACATTGCGGGCTCCCTGGACAGGTAAGTGTCCATATATTAAAAGTCAGCAGCTGCAGTATTTGTAGCTGCTGGCTTTTAATATTTCTTTTTCAGCAGACCTCCTCTTAAGTTTAGACAGTGGCGCTCTCTCTCCTTCTCCCTGTTTTCTGTTTTTAGATGTCCCACAATGTTGCAAAAACATGCTGCAAAAAACACCGGAGGGCGCAGACACCTTGTGCATTACCATAAATAAGTTTATGGAACCCACAGGCACAAGTAAAAACTCACACGCTAGTAAAAAACATCAAGCAAAGCTGACAAACTCCAGCTAGGATGCAGCAAGCCTCGTCCTAGGACCAAATGGTTGGATGGCTGGCATGTTTCAGGGGTCATGCCCCTTACCTCAGAGCTAAATAGAGAAATCGCACATTTAGAAATGAAGAGGCTACACACCCCGAAAAAATTGTAATATGGAAAAGTTCCCCCAAGGGTTTTTTTTAACAGCAAAAAAGAGGTTAAATTGATCAAAAGAAGAGGTAACTGTTTGTAAAATTATTTTTATTGCCATATGAAATTACAATAGTATGTATGAATTAAAACATGAGCTCTGGTTATACAATACAAAACACATTTCATCATGAATAGTGATATTTATACAGTAGAGCAAAATATTGCATTACAGAATGCCAGCCACATAGATACCCCAACGTGTTTCGACCTGTACTGTTATGGTCTTCCTCAGGGGGGTTATTTACTCTAATGCCGTGTACAGACAATCGGAATTTCCAAAACCAAACCGTGGATTTATTTCCAACGGATGTTGGCTCAAACTTGTCTTGCATACACACGGTCGCACAAATGTAGTCTGAAATTTCCGATCGCCAAGAACGCGCTGACTTACAACACGTGCAACAGCACTATAACAAGGAAGTTCAATACCAAGTGCGCCACCTTTTGGGCTCCTTCTGCTAATATCGTGTTAGCAAAAGTTTGGTGAGAGACGATTCGTGCTTTTCAGCCTTGTGCTTTTCAGTTCGTTACTGCTCTTCAGTTTGTGCTTGTGGGTTCGTATCTGTTTTTCAGTGCATGTAGTCAGGTCGTATCTGCTTTTCAGTGCGTTCTTGTCCGCTCGTTTCTGATTTTTAGCTCGCTCTTCTCAGGCCTTTCTGATTTTCAGTGCGTTCTGTTAGTTCGTTCTGACCATCCGACCGTTTTGAAGCCATGATATTAACAAGCCTTGTGAGCCACAGAAGGGTTAATGCCTTAAAACAAATCCTAAATGCAGGTCAGCTGCAAACACTAATCACGTTTCATAGTCGTGTAGCAATTGAAAAAATATATAAATGTGTCTGCGCTGAAAAATCCAAAAAGTGCTCCGTGCAAAAATGAATAAATCAAATAAATATATACTGAATACCAAAAAATCAGAATTAATTGACTCTTAGTGCTTAATCCACATGACCCCCAAAAGTGCAATGTGCAAAATTATTCCAAAATATATCCAAAATCTGAGTGTCAAGATGGAAATGAAAGAATAAAAAATGTAAAAAAAATATATATAAACCAATCCTTATAAAAAGTCCTTATAGTCCATAAAATATAAAGTGCTCAAAAAAGTGTGTCCATAATCAGTGAAGTCCATCCATCCTGCTCATTTCATAAGTGTATCACCATAAAGCATGCCTTAGTGCTCTCCTGTGGCCCCCAAAAGCGCATGCGCTCACCTTGATGTGTGTGACACAGTAACTAAACTCTGTCAATACACACTTTGGAGCCACTCCTGTGCTCAATGGGATCAGCTGTGTAGGTCTCCAATGCTCCCAAACAACGTCATATTAACATATGGAAAAGAAAGGAAACTCCATAGCGCAATATTGCAATATAAAAAGGATCTTTTATTCAAAACAAAGCTCTCCCTGCCTTCATGCACGTGATCCCTGTGCCGAACACGCGTAGGGGAGGGGCCAGGACGGAGCTGTCAGCAGAGAGAGAGAGTTTTTGGATACATACACTGCACCGCACGCCATATACAAACGATCGGCTTGTTATACCTGTATAGGATGGTGCTCTTACGCACCCGCAGCATGTGAGTACCCCTAATAAGGGAGAGCTTTGTTTTGAATAAAAGATCCTTTTTATATTGCAATATTGCGCTATGGAGTTTCCTTTCTTTTCCATATGTTAATATGACGTTGTTTGGGAGCATTGGAGACCTACACAGCTGATCCCATTGAGCACAGGAGTGGCTCCAAAGTGTGTATTGACAGAGTTTAGTTACTGTGTCACACACATCAAGGTGAGCGCATGGGCTTTTGGGGGCCACAGGAGAGCACTAAGGCATGCTTTATGGTGATACACTTATGAAATGAGCAGGATGGATGGACTTCACTGATTATGGACACACTTTTTTGAGCACTTTATATTTTATGGACTATAAGGACTTTTTATAAGGATTGGTTTATATATATATTTTTACATTTTTTATTCTTTCATTTCTATCTTGACACTCAGATTTTGGATATATTTTGGAATAATTTTGCACATTGCACTTTTGGGGGTCATGTGGATTAAGCACTAAGAGTCAATTAATTCTGATTTTTTGGTATTCAGTATATATTTATTTGATTTATTCATTTTTGCACGGAGCACTTTTTGGATTTTTCAGCGCAGACACATTTATATATTTTTTCGTTTTGAAGCCATGTTGCGGTTACGTACTCATCACAGAGTTCGTGCTATGCAGGAGCTTGGTGTTGGGGTTCTTACTTTTACCCAAGCCCAGTCCATGAACAGGGGGAGGAGGAGTTCATGGAAGAAGAATTGGTTGCTCCAGCGTGACCAATTCTCGCATATGCCTTTGTTGCGGGAGATCCAGGTGAATAATCCTGATGATTTCAGGACTAATCTCTGGATGACAGACCCCTTTATCACCATCTGTTGGCTTTGCTGTCCCCTTATATTACCAAGCAGGACACCTGCATGTGGCAAGCCATCATCGCCACCTTGCGGTACTTGGTGACGGGGAGAAGTCTGCAGGACATCAAGTTCTCAACAGGTTTCTCTCCCCAGGCTCTGGGGATCATTATTCCAGAGATCTGTTCTACCATCATTCAGGTCCTGCAGAAGGACTATATTAAGGTAATTTTTCTACTTTAACATCACATTCTATGTATTTAATCTTTGCTAATGTATTGTATTTATTTCATCATTCCCTAATTAGCATGATTGTAATATGCTATGAATGTCCTCTTTGTCCTCATGCGTGCTGGTAGTTTTTAAACTTCCTATTTTGTCCTTCATGCATATTTGCCTTCACTAACATCCCCAGCATGCTATCCTGGGCCCATACACACCTAGCCTAGTTATTTAACAATGCATTTTGTCAGCTCCATAGTAGTGTTTTACCCTAAACACCCCCTGAAATGTTTACAAATGTTATTTGTGCCCTTAAAGCGGAAGTAAACCCATCCATAAAACAGTTTCATTTCCGGCACGTGCCGGAAATGTAACACTCCCATTGGTTGTGCTCTCAACCAAACTGTCAAACCATCCAATGGCCGGTGTCATACCTGATCACATGTGCAGCATCATGGCAGTTGTAGATTAAACAGAGGCAAAGATGGCCGCTTCCTTGGCTAAAAACGATAGGAGGATTTACTTACACTTTAAATTCAGGCAGAGTGCAAGAGGCTTTTTTTTTTTTTTTTTTTTTTTTTTTGGGGCCCAAACTCATTTGGAACCCTCTTTCCCCCCCAACCGCTAAGTCAACCGATACCAATCCTCTATCTGCTGACTTTGCCAAACCCATACAGACTATACCTACCTCTTTTGTGGTCATATTTATGGATGAATTCACCAAAGCATGTAGTGCAAGGGTCTGCCTGAATACTTTCAACTGGTACTGTTTTGTTCTCCTATTATCTTGATAGGTAATTGCAGAATGTAAAAAACTGTCCTTCAATTTGTACAGTGTGTATTCCTATTTTTGTATTATGACACTTCTTACCTGTGCAGTGGGCTGCCAATAGTGTAAGTAAGGAGGGGCTGGCCAAAGTAACACATATTATTTATGCATTCAGCTCTCAATGAAGTGGAGACGGTTACCTGTCCAAAATATCTCCCTCCCCCCTAAAATTTTTACAATGGGCCATCAGAGAGGGTGAGGAATCTGATAAGTGGACCTTATACTTTTGTCTTTAAATACTCCTTAAGCACTTTAAGACCGGACATCTTTTTTAGCTGGTGATGTTTACAAGTTAAAAAAATTTTTTTTTGCTAGAAAATTACTTAGAACCCCCAAACATTATACATTTTTTTTCTAACATCCTAGAGAATAAAATGGCAGTCGTTGCAATATTTTCTGTCACACCGTATATACGCAGCGGTCTTACAAGCGCACTTTTTTTTTTTTAAAATCAACTTTTTTGAATTAAAAAATGAGACAACAGTAAAGTTAGCCCAATATTTTTTTATATTGTGAAAGATAATGTTACGCTGAGTAAATTGATACCCAACATGTCACGCTTCAAAATTGTGCCCCCTCGTCGAATGGGGACAAACTTTTCCCCTTAAAAATCTCCATAGGCAACATTTAAAAAATTCTACCAGTTGCATGTTTTGCGTTACAGAGGAGGTCTAGAGCTCTACTGATCGCGGCGATACCTCACATGTGTGGTTTGAACACTGTTTTCATATGCGGGCTCTACTCGTGTATGTGGTCGCTTCTGCACGCGAGCCCGGCGGGATGGGGTGCGTTTACATTTTTTTTTCTTATTTATTTTACCTTTTACTTTTTATTTTTACACAGTTTTAAAAAAAAAAAAAATGTGTCACTTTTATTCCTATTACAAGGAATGTAAATATCCCTTGTAATAAAGCATGACGGGACCTCTTAAATATGAGATCTGGGGTCAAAAAGACCCCAGATCTCCTATTTACACTAAAATGCAATTAAAAAAAAAAAAAAAAATTGTCATTTAAAAAAAATAAATAAATAAATAAATTGGCCCTTTAAGAGCTATGGGCAGAAGTGACATTTTGACGTTGCTTCCGCCCTGCAATGTCATGGAGACGGGTGGGGGCCATCTTCTCCTCACTCGTTTCCACGTCAGCCCAGGGGACAGACGCGATCGCCTCCGCTGCTGCCAACGGCTCCGGTAAGCTGCGGAGGGCACCGGATCGCGGCGCGAGGGGGGACCCTCTACCGCCACTGATAAAAGTGATCTTGCAGCGAATCCGCCGCAGAGACCACTTTTATCTTGTAGCCGGTCGAACACAGGGATACCGGGGTTATGGCAGCTAGCTGCTGCCATAAAAAGGATATCCGTCCCCAAAGTAGGGACGTACATCCGCGTGCGGCGGTCGGCAAGTGGTTAAAATAAATGTTATACTGATGTTGGCCAAGAATGTTTGTGTCTAATCTGCTTGCAATGTTATGTGCAAAAGTACTAATTTTTGTTTTTCTTGTTTGACTCCACAGTTTCCTTCAACCTCACAGGAATGGCAGACTGTGGCATCCCACTTTGCCCAGCAGTGGGACTTTCCTAACTGCGGAGGGGCAATCGATGGGAAACACGTCCACATCACACTATTATAATTACAAGGGGTTTATTAGTATAGTGATGTTGGCAGTGGTGTCGGTGACATACGAGTTTTTGTATGTGGACGTGGGGAAGAATGGCCAGATGTCAGATGGTGGAGTCATCGCCCAGACGGAGTTCTACAGATGGCTCCAGAATGGTGGCTTGGGCTTGCCACCTGTGGAAGACAATGTGGGTGGTCTTCCATTTGTTTTTGTCGCTGATGAAGTGCTTGGGCTAGGAGAACATCTGATGCGGCCGTTCCCCATGAGGACCCTCACCCCAGACCAGAGGGTTTTTAATTACCGCCTGGCCAAAGCCAGAAGAGTGGTGAAGAATGCTTTCGGCATAATGGCCAGCCAGTTCCGCCTATTTCTAACACCAGTCCACATGGCGGAATATAAACTCAACCATATTGTGCTTGCCTGCTGCATTATGCACAATTTCCCACGTAAAAATGCTACGAACTATGTGGCCTCAGTTGGGACTGAGGCCGGATTTCCTGATCAATCAACCCTGACGGCGCTTGAAGCCCCCCAACGCACCCGCGAAGTCAGACAAAAATATCTGGAGTACTTTGCGGGTAGGGGGGCCATTGATATGCCAGCAAATGTGTAAAACATTTTTTTAATACATTTTTTCTAAAAAATGGACTAATATTTCATTTGATTTATTGCTGTTTCTTTTAGCTGTCTCCTAGGTTTTCCAATGGGCTTTTCTTTTTGGCCATTTTCTTCAATAGTGCAAATGTAATTTATTTGATGCATGAGGTGACAATCTTTTCTTCAGCTAACTATTATGTTGTGGGTCTGCTACACACACACATTGTTTTTGTTGGTAATATATGTAATGCATTAATGATAAAAATAATCACCCTTTTCAGAACCATGGATTAATTGCTTTGAGTGCCTAAAATGGCCTGATTGGGGCCAGTTTTAGAGCACTGTAGTGGTTATTTACTAAAGGAAAATCCACTTTGCACTGCAAGTGCACTTGAAAGTGAACTGAAAATGCACTTGTTGTGCAAAGTGGATTTGCCTTTAGAAAATAACCCCCGTTGTCACTGTAAACACCAACTTGCTGCAAAAACTGGTAGTGAGCATTGAAAGAAGCCACACATTGTTGAGTATAAAACATTTTACTCTGTGCACATTCACATGTGCGCTAGAAAAGGGTTTTTGAACAAACAGGGTTTTTAAACAAACCAACATCTTTGGTGTATAACATTATATTATATTATTATAATGTTTGACATTATAAATATCCTTTTTTTGGTTAAAAAGGCATGTTTAAAACCATAACATACACAAATCAGGAACTTACAAAGTTCAACTTTAAAAAAAGTAAAGGCAATATCAGACATTAGTATGTTAAAACTGTGTTGATCTTACCTTCATCAGATGGGGTGATGTCACCTCTGTAAAAGCCAAATTTTGAAGATGCACACAAATTGGGACTCAAAATGTGGATTTTCCTCCTGATCCCATGCCTAATGTCAACATGTGCAAGCTCCCATCATGGGGGATCAATGGACGTGTTTGGGGGATGCAACCCCTTCCTCTCACCTACTTGAGTTGGGAGGAAGGGGTTGCACCCCCAAAACGCGTACATTGATATCCCGTGATGGCAGATAACACATGTTGACACACTGTGTGCATCTTCAAAATTTGGCTTTTAAAATACTTTATAACTTGATTTAAAATAAAAAATTCCTCACCAAAACATCAATGATGTTCTTCATTTTTTGTTGAACATCATTGATGTTTTCCTTTATCTTTTCTAAATCACGATTGCAAACCATGATCTCCCCGATGAGGACGTGTGCACTTGCACTGGCGAAATGAGTTTCTTCTTCCATAACACCTAAAAAGAATAAAACACACCATGTATTATAAATATGCAGGCATACATCTATTACCTGAAGCTGTGGTCTCAGACACTCACCTGTTGTGGTCACTATTTCAACCACGTCATAAACCTCTCCTCCCTCGACATCCTCAGGTTGTGGTGTGGGGATTTCCCCTTTTATAGGAGGTTGGGGGTCCCTGGTGTCCTCAGATGTCCCGAGTCTTTTCTCCCCTATGTGAATTAAATAAAAGGTATACTTAGCACACGGATATTTGAGGCAAGAAATAGGAATATGAAACATTGCTTGGAAGTGTCGTACAATTGTTTGTTTTGGCAGAGTTCCAAGCTGAAGACATTATTTTTTCCCTTTTTTAAAGCTGGAATACTTACCTTTTTTTAAAATTTTCACACATGGAGACACCCCTAGTATCCACTGGAGCACCTGTGTGGGACACCCTAAAAAGGGTGTTCTGGTGTCCCACATTAGTGCTCCTGCGTCCAAATGTGTAAACAGCTGCTGAGTGTCCTCTCCTTACACTGAATCAAGTTTGCATTTCATTCTAGTTACAAACACATCTAGACAACAAACTTCTTTTAATACAAATAGGCATAAACAAATGTAGTTAACCTGTATCTGCCAAAAACATTGTTTAGTGAGCGAATGAACGATGTTTACTACGAACGATTACTGTGCCCACGAACCTGAAGCTTGCCATTTTAAATGCCATTTTAAACTGTACAACAGTAAAGAAAAGCACATGAAGCAGCACGAAAGTAATAATAATAATAATAGGAACACTCAACAAATACTTAGTTTTTTGCAGCACTCTCTTGATCCTTCTGTATTGATCGTGCTCCCTCAATTTGAGGTCTGACCATCGTTTCCTCAGTTGATCCTTGGATCGCCGTACCCCAAAATTCTTCTGCAGACTTTTCACAACTTTACTCATGATTTTGGCCTTTTTCAAATTTGGGTTTCTGTACGGTCCATATTTCCCGTCACAGTCGGCCCTCTATAAGATGTCCACTATCTCCACCATCACAACAAAGGCCATATTTGAGGCCTTAAATCTCCTGGATCATGATGTTTGTGGCTCCTGGCTTTCCTCATCATTGCTGCTCTCCTCTGCATGCACCTTCTCTGTCTCCGCCATGTGCTCTCCCAAAAATGTGCTCACCGAAAGAGAAGGGGCGGGGAATATACTAGAAAGAAGGTCAAGAAAGAAGGTGTATATAAAGCGTAACACGCGTGCGTCGTACGTACGACCTGTGAGCGGAGGCCGGAGTAGCAAAAGCACAGATTGTGCTAACGAAGGTACAATTTCCACTTGGGGCATCAGTGGCCTATACTGCTTATAGATTGAGGCCTATAAGAGACAAGATTTGGAGAGTTTAGCCTGACATTAGGGTTCGTCTTGTGTTGTGTCTTGTAGATAAAATGGATAGATTCAACGATCATGACTTCCTCCCCAACTTCATTTATAAATACAGAGAGCTGCCATGTCTGTGGCAGGTGAAACACCCTTTTTATAATAATAAAATAAAGAGGCAGCAGGAAAGTGGCAGCCAGGAGGTGGCCGTGGAAAGTGGCAGCCAGGAGGTGGCCGTGCCCAGTATCCTGACCAAATCGCAGGTTTCTCCCCTCCGCCGTCCAACAAGAAGGCCCGGGAAAGGGAGTAACGTGGAGGAGTCAGCGCTTTCTTTGATTCGGCAGGCTACTGTTGCCCTCAGAACCACCCCCAATCTTCAAGAGGCCTATGCCTGCATGGCAGCCAGCAAAATGCAGGAAATGGAGGTGGGCCAATGCCTCATTTGTGAGGAAGTCATCTATCAGGCCCTAAATAAGGGGGTGATGGGCGAACTCACAAAAAAAAAGTCACGTATGTGAGTTGGACCATACTCCTCCTCCACCTCCTGCCACAACTTCTACACCACAGCCACAATCTGGAAGGAAGCGTGTAAGGAAGTTTTCAGAGTGACGGCCTGGGTTCGGTCTGGTCTGGCAAAAGACGCAGGTTGTTGTAAGACCACAGCCTCAGATATGTCATCTGCTGCTGCTCCTGATCTCTCGGAGTTCTGGACCGTATTGTGCTCCCTATTAAATGGACTCCTCAGGCTACCAATTTTGCCTGTCAAATAATTGATGTCTGCCCTGGGGTACAAAGGCTTCGCCAATTTCAACAGTTTATCCAGTGTTGCCTTCCTCTTTATTTTGTTATGACCCCTAATAAATGTCTATTTTTTTTCACAAATTCTTGGCTATGTGTTTTACTTCAAAAAGGACAGTTTGTTTGTGAGTAGGCAGGTACATTTCAAGAATACAAGTCAAATTAAAATTAACAAGGGACACCAACACCAAACAATCTCCTTCAGGTTAAAAAATATAAGATAATAATGGTGTTATGGTAACTTGACACCCAAAACGACAAAAAAATTATGGAGCTCACTACAAAAGAAATATTAAAAAAAAAAAAAAATTGGGAGATCTTGATAAAAAAAAAAAAAGAAAAAAAAAAGTAGATCACTATAAAAAAAAATTAAAAAAATTATTCTGGAGATCTGAGGAAAAAAAGTATAAAGATTATTCAGGAGATCACGAGAAATAATAAAGAAATCAGTTTGTCAGAACTCTGTGTGAATATCAGCAGTAAAACAACTTCATTATTCTAGCATTACAAAGAAGAAGAGAATGCGCTGCATTAAAAGATTAAAAAATTAGCATTGTGACGAATGTGCTATCTCCATTATGAACCCTAGTTTTACCAGACCGAGCGCTTCCGTCTTATACTTGATTCAGAGCATGTGTGGAATTTTGTGCGTTGGAATTGTCTACACACGCTCGGAATTTACAACAACGGATTTTGTTGTCAGAAAATTTGAGATCCAGCTCTCAAACATTTGTTGTCGGAAATTCCGACAGCAAATGCCTGATGGAGCCTACACACAGTTGGAATTTCTGACAACAAGCTCACATCGAACATTTGTTGTCGGAAATTCCGATCGTGTGTGCGTGGTCTGACTACCGCTGATGAAGTCCGGATGTGGACGATACGTGTGCGGGAGTTCCTTGGACATCACTGCAGCCACCATTACTACTTGACGTTATCCTTTGATGCCATTTTACCTTTATCCCAGCACTAGGGTGTAGTGCTGTGTATGTGAGTACTTGACTTTTAATAAATGTGATCTTCTTAGCCACACAGTGTGCACTATGTACTCTTATTTTTATTGCATGTGAACATGATCATCAATTACTGAGTGCTGCCTCTATATCGTGTGACCATCTGCCCATGCAAGTCTCCATCTTTATCCACTGAGAGTGGTAAATGCTGTTTTGACCCGTCTGTTAGCTCAGGGGTCCATATGCTGAGGCAGTGGCGTAGCGTGGGGGGTGCGGAGGGGGCCGTTGCCCCGGGCGCAACATTTAGGGGGGCGCAATGCTGGCTGCCTCCTCCTAAATTCACTGCCCTGTGTCCCCACGCTATGGCCGCCATGTTCAGTCTCTAGCGCCCTGTGATTGGCCGTATGGGGTCATGTGCGGCGGCGCGGCTGGCCTGTCCATGATCGCGGTACATCCTGGAGTCCCGCCTCTGCACATGTTCAGTCTTCGGCACCCTGTGATTGGGTAAATGGGGTCATGTGCGGAGGCGGGACTCCAGGAGCAAGTGCGATCGTTAACAGGCCAGCCCCGCCGCCGCACATGACCCCATACACCCAATCACAAGGCACCAGAGACTGAACATGGCGGAGCGCGGGGGACACGAAAATTCAAGATTGTGAGCTGCTGCTGTCTCCTCCTCCTGCTCCCCTCCGGACCGATGGAAAGCAAAGAAGAAAAGGTGAGACTCCCTCGCGATGAGAGTCGTGTTGCTGGCCCGGGGGGGGACACAGTCTGGGAAGAGGGATCAGCCAACCAGAGAGAGAGTGAGTAGAAGAGCAGCTAGAGTCATGCAGTGTAGTGGTCAGTATAGAAATACTGTAGGAAGGATAGTGTAGTGGACAGTAAAGTAGTCAGTGCAGTATAGTGGACAGTATAGTATAGTGGTCAGTGTAGTGGACAGTATAGTGTAGTGGATAGTATAGTGGTCAGTGTAGTGTAGTGGGCAGTATAGTGTAGTGGGCAGTATAGTGTAGTGTATAGTGTAGTGGGCAGTATAGTGGGCAGTGTAGTGGACAGTATAGTGTAGTGGGCAGTATAGTGGTCAGTGTAGTGGGCAGTATAGTGTAGTGGACAGTATAGTGGTCAGTATAGTGGGCAGTATAGTGTAGTGGACAGTATAGTGGCCAGTGTAGTGGGCAGTATAGTGTAGTGGACAGTATAGTGGTCAGTGTAGTGGGCAGCATAGTGTAGTGGACAGTATAGTGGTCAGTATAGTGTAGTGGACAGTATAGTGTAGTGGTAAGTATAGCGGACAGTATAGTATAGTGGACAGTATAGTATAGTGGACAATATAGTGGTCAGTGTAGTGGACAGTATAGTGGACAGTGTAGTGGTCAGTATAGTGGATAGTGTAGTGGACAGTATAGAGGTCAGTATAGTGTAGTATAGTGTAGTGGACAGTATAGTGGTCAGTGTAGTGGACAGTATAGTGTAGTGGACAGTATAGTGGTCAGTGTAGTGGGCAGTATAGTGTAGTGGACAGTATAGTGGTCAGTATAGTGTAGTGGGCAGTATAGTGGGCAGTATAGTGTAGTGGGCAGTATAGTGGGCAGTATAGTGTAGTGGACAGTATAGCGGTCAGTGTAGTGAGCAGTATAGTGTAGTGGACAGTATAGTAGTCAGTGTAGTATAGTGGTAGTGTAGTGGACAGTAGAGTGTAGTGGTCAGTATAGGAATCAGGTTGGTTAGTACTATTGTAGGAAGGGAAGGGACAGGACTCGGGGAGTGCTAAAAGTCCACAGGTTAGGGGGCGCAAATTACTTGCCTTGCCCCGGGCGCTGACAACCCACGCTACGCCACTGTGCTGAGGTGAGCGGTTTGGCTAGCTGGTGGTGGAATCACGGATGTATAGCACTGTATGGACTGTCATGAGCACTTAGACCACTACAGAGGAGACCTTTTCTCTATCAACTTTTGGATTTAAATTTAAAGGGACTTTTATTAGTAATATTTGAACTTCTGGGTATAGCGCTGCACTGCTTTATTCATCCTATGTACTTTGAGGTTTTTTATGTTTACCTTCAGTGTTCAGCTGCTTGTATTTTTAAATATTGGATTTTTTGCGCTGACTTTATTTTATTTATAAAAGATATGCACTGTCACTGTACTAATGGCACAGGGGCAATCAAAGGGTTAAATGTGTCCCTAGGGCAAGGGTCTCAAACTGGTGGCCCACCAGCTGTTGCGAAACTACAAGTCCCATGAGGCATTGCAAGGCTGACAGTTACAAGCATGACTCCCACAGGCTGAGGCATGACGGAACTTGTAGTTTTGCAACAGCTGGAGGGCCACCAGTTTGAGACCCCTGCCCTAGGGGATACTTGTGTAGCAATAACTCACGGTGGAGCTGCTGGTTTAAAGCGGGCTGTTACCGTCACCTTTGTTACCTCAATTTCACCAGAACCGGGTCTAGGGTCCCGTTGAGTTTAATACCAGACAGTGTAGACACCAGACACTTGAGTATCTTTTCCAATGCTTTAATAAAGAGTAACTGAAGGAAGTAGCAGGAAAGAGGTAGAAGAAGAGTTGCAGGGAAGTTCAAATACCTTTTCTTGATGTAGTATTATGAATTGGAATCTTGTAGATGAATGTACTCTCCTTTTAGAGTTGAATCTTTGCCCGCCAGGATAGCTTTCTCTCACTAACCTAGCAACCAGCACGCAGCACGAACAAAAGTCTCTGCCACAGACTGGAATGGAATAGAAACCCGTACGATCCTCTGCCACAGGATGTAATGGACAGCAAACAAAGCACTAGATACTTTAAGCCGACCCAGCAGTACTATGTGGTAGGTTAACTTTAGGATGCGTCCTCCAACTGAGTCACCAGGCTCCTCTCCAGACCAGCACTCTGCATGATCCTTCCATGACGGGTCCTCCCCTGGGATCTTCTTAGTTGTCCAGCGTCTTCCTGTAGGACAGACAGCACAGGACCATTCCCTCGCCGCTGTGGTAGGCCCCAGACAGGCTTCTGGGCCCACCCACACGCTGCAGCAACGTGGTCCTCCAGGTCGGAGGACCACGCGGTAGTACTCCTAACACATACATGTCAGCCGGGAGGGCCAGCAGGTGGAACGAAAACTCTCTAATGCCCCGTACACACAGTCGGATTTTCCGATGGTAAATGTCTGATCGGAGCGTCTGACTTTTTCCATCGGATTTTCCTACACACAAAGTTTGAGAGCAGGCTATAAAATTTTCCGACAACAAAATCCGATCGCGTCAATTCCGACCGTGTGTGGCCAGTTCCGACGCACAAAGTGCCACGCATGCTCAGAAGAAATTCCGAGACGGAACAGCTCGGTCTGGTAAAATTAGCGTTCGGAATGGATACAGCACTTTCGTCAGGCTGCAATGTTTGAAATAGTTTAATACAGCGCACTCTCTTCTTCTTTAAAATGTGAGAAGAATGAGGTAGTTTTGCTGCTCATATTCACACAGACTTCTCACAAACTTCTTTCTTTATTATTTATTGTGATTCCCTCAATATATTTAGATTTGTCACATCTGACCATATTTTTTTTTTGTTGGTTATTAAATATTTCTTTTTTTTTTTTTTTTTTTTGGTCAAGGCATTTTTTTTTTTTTTTTTTTGTGTTTGTATTTTTTCCAAGACTGATGTTTTTTTTTTTTTTGTGTTTTACTCCATAATATTTTTGTGTGTGTTTTGTGTGTCAAGTTACCACAACACCATTGATATCTTCAGAGGCGGCTCTCTAATTAGGCGAAATAGGCGGTGGCCTCAGGCCTCCCAGTCATAGGGGCCTCGCACAGCTGGATTGTTTACCTAATTAGAGAGCCGCCCCTTCCAGCAGCAGAGATCTCCTCCATCACACAGTCCTGTATCCCCTCACTTTGCTACAGGGAGAGATACAGGCTGCGAGTGAGATGTGTGATCGGAGCTCTGGATCACAGACAGGGAGAGAGAGCCGCTCAGTAGAGCTCTGACAGATCTCCCCCCTCCCCCTGCTGCCCGCACAGCCAGACAGAAGAGGAGAGAGAGCTTCTGCTCCTCCTCCTCCCGCCCTCTCCTCCTGTGTCTGCCCCGCCCATGACTAGTGTATTCCAGATGTACCCACCTACTACCTCTTATCGCTATACCATTTTACTCTGACCCCTTTTACTTCTTATCTTAATTAACGAGACCACACCAACTTGCTGGAGTATAAACTGGCCACAACAGCCTTTTTATTAAACAAAATGAATAAATAACTCCAATAACTTAAAGTATAAAAATACCATATAACTTCAGTGCAAACGACATATTATTAACCGCAATCTGTTGGTCAATGGCAGAGCTACCCCCTTTTACCACATATCAAAACAATACACTGCGGGAACCATTTCCAACTTGATAGGCCTCCAGCTGTGCCGCTCGGAGACAACCCCTTGCCCGCAGTGTAAACATACCGGTATTCCCATTTCGGGAATACACCGGAGGGGCCATACTATCGATGACCCCCCACCCCTTTTACCACATTTGTTTACTGCTACCGCCACCGACCAACAGAAACAACACAGCCAACCCCCCAGCTGTCATGACGACCTCTTCTTCCGAACCTGAAAAATAAACACACACGTTAACCACACTAAAACAGACCTAAAAAGGGAGGGAGGGTGGGAAAATCTGCCTCCTCGTGTCTTTCCTCGATCCACTGACCCAGAGCAAAACTCCGCCCCTCCTTTTGTATGGCCGCTCCCCTCAAGTTTCCTGCTGCCTCCGCCCCCCACCAAAACACAACCCAGGTTAACCCTGTGTGTCACTAGACACACTGTCATGCCCGGCCCTGCACTATTCTTTTCCTTCTTTGACGTTCCGGGCCTCACTTGACTAGTGTATTCCAGATGTACCCACCTACTACCTCTTATCGCTATACCATTTTACTCTGACCCCTTTTACTTCTTATCTTAATTAACGAGACCACACCAACTTGCTGGAGTATAAACTGGCCACAACAGCCTTTTTATTAAACAAAATGAATAAATAACTCCAATAACTTAAAGTATAAAAATACCATATAACTTCAGTGCAAACGACATATTATTAACCGCAATCTGTTGGTCAATGGCAGAGCTACCCCCTTTTACCACATATCAAAACAATACACTGCGGGAACCATTTCCAACTTGATAGGCCTCCAGCTGTGCCGCTCGGAGACAACCCCTTGCCCGCAGTGTAAACATACCGGTATTCCCATTTCGGGAATACACCGGAGGGGCCATACTATCGATGACCCCCCACCCCTTTTACCACATTTGTTTACTGCTACCGCCACCGACCAACAGAAACAACACAGCCACAGCCCGAAAGGATGAAACCTTATCCTTAAGGGCCCCTCCACACCCTCAACGCCCTTTGGATTCCATCCTGCAACCCCATGGTCCACAAATCTATCCCCACATCCGTGAGGTGAACACCATCCCTGCGTAAATAAAGGCCAACATTAATCTCCAGCTCTCTATGCCTTATCACCATACCCCCCTGTTGCACCAAAAACCTCCCCACTACCTTGTTAACGCGTATTCGTGCTTTGTTAAGCCGTGCAACAGATCTTGCCATCCGCCAGGTGGTTCGAGCCACCATGTCGGACCATAACAGAAGTGTATTAGGAAAAATCGTGCGGATATATAACAAATCCGACTTAACATCTGCCATTAATGCTCTGACCGTACGTACCCCTAGATCATTTCCTCCTGCGTGAATGACCAACACATCTGGTGGTCTGTCTAACCACGCATAACGTTCTACTTCTGGAACAACTCTACTCCACATCATACCCGGTCTCCCCAGCCACCTGATATAAGCCTCTCTCCTTGATATTCCCAGCTGCCGCCCATCGGGTCTCGCATCACCTCTCCGGGCCCCCCAACACACGTAAGAGTGCCCAAGAATCCAAACAAGGCGTGGAGCACCTCCTTCTGAAATGAAAAGATCACAAACCAAGGCATCGTTATTTATAATGAACTTGACAAGAACCCCCACTTACCCGGACTTTCTCTTTTTATATTATTTTATTTTTTTTTTTTTTTTTTTTTTTTTTTTTATTCTACAATCAGCTGAGGTCGTATGTAGGTGCGGAACCTTCTCGATTCCCATCTACCGATCCTCCTCACGGCTGCCTCATCCAACCCACATCTGGCAGCTTCGGTAGCCGCCCCAATGCGGAAGGAGTGTGAAGCGTAAGCCTTCCCATCCAAACCCAACTTCATCAAACATTTTCTAAATACTGCTACAAATTGAAACCTAGATAAATAGGACCCGTCCTCATGACGCAACAATGGTCCTCCACCCGTCGGCCTCACTCGTGCCAATTCCTCGACCGCCCTTACCGGGCATACCGTGGATCCAGGCAGAGCGAACAACCATACGTCTACCCCCTTCCCCGACTGATCAGTCTTTGACCTCCGCAATCGCAAACACACTTTATCCCTGTGTGACCTAACGTCCTTTGCCAAAATGCCACCCGCAGTCCCCCGTGTCGGGCTAACCAATTCCCCAATCCTGAACGCTCCAAAAAACGCTAATGAAAAAGCTGCTGTAAACAGCAAACGTTCATAACTAGAAGAACATATTGACCCTAACTGCCCGCAAATGGACATCAGGTTTGCAAAAGTGACGGGCCTTCTTGTATCTTTTCCTTTTTTTCCTTTTTTGTACCCCTTGAGGGCTTGCCTAACCCAAAAATCCTTCGTCCAGTCCTCCCTCCTTTGTAACTTGAAAAGAAATGACAAAGCCGCCATCTTCTTTTCAATAGACGAAACCGCAACCCCGTTTTCTATATGTCTGGACGCAAAATACAAGACCAGTAGTCTCACCTCGGACCCATCCTTCTCCACCCCAGCTTCTTGTATTAGATCTGCCCATTCTCTCCATACCTTCACATATGCCATCCAAGTTGAATTACTCACTGATTGCTGGATCCATCCTGCGGCGACTCCAATGCCAGCTCCCAAATCCACTCCGGGCAAGGAATCCCTTCCTTCTCTGCCGCAGGAGCTAGTTCCCTGAACTTGTCCCACTGAAAGCGAGACAGCGAATCAGCCAATGAGTTGTCAATTCCCGGTATGTGTACAGCATATATAAAGATATTCAATTGCAAGCACCGTAATACCAACTGTCGCATCAGCCTAATGACGGGTTGGGAAGACGCTGACATGCGATTGACCACCTCCACAACCCCCATATTATCGCAATTAAGCCTCAACTTTAAATTCTGGCAGGACCGCCCCCATAACTCAATAGCCAGCACCACTGGAAACAGTTCCAACAGTACCAGGTTACGAAGAAGCCCTGCCTTCCCCCATGATTGTGGCCAAGGTTCGGCGCTCCATTGCCCCTGAAAATAAGCTCCGTAACCCGTAGAACCCGCCGCATCCGTAACTAGCTCCACGTCAAAGTTACTTACCGGACCTGACATCCACACTGCTCTTCCGTTATACACTGACAGAAATTGATACCATACCTTCAGGTCCTCACGATGCTCCCGAGTCAACCTGATAAAATGTGTAGAGGCTTTAACTCCCGCCGTGGCTGCGGACAGCCTTCTACAAAACACCCTACCCATAGGTATGATCCTACAAGCAAAATTTAGCTTACCTAGCAATGACTGCAGGGTCCGCAATTGCACCTTCCGCATGCCATGCATCTCCCGGATCTCCTTCTGCAAATCCACTAATTTTTCGTGCGGTAACCTGCATTCCATTTGTATCGTGTCGATAACGATACCCAGGAAACTAATCTCAGTTGTCGGGCCTTCTGTTTTCTCAGCTGCCAATGGCACACCGAACCTTTCCGCAATGTGCTGCAACGTGGACAATAAAATCGCACACACACTGGAGGAAGGAGGACCTATACAAAGGAAGTCATCCAAGTAATGGATAACCGAGTCCAGCCCTGACACATCCCTAATCACCCACTCCAAAAAGGAACTAAATGCTTCGAACATGGCGCAAGAAATGGAGCAACCCATGGGCAAACATTTATTGACATAAAACTGTTCTTGCCAATGGCAACCCAGCAGCCTAAAGCTGTCCGGATGCACTGGGAGAAGCCGAAACGCCGCTTCTATGTCGGATTTTGCCATCAGTGCCCCCTTTCCGTACCTCCTAACCCACCGCACCGCTGCATCGAATGAAGTATAGGATACAGCGCAGGCATCAGGGTCAATGAAGTCATTGACCGAGCCCCCTCTTGGAAAGGATAAATGCTGAATTAACCGAAACTTATTAGGTTCTTTTTTGGGGACCACCCCCAGTGGGGACACGACTAAATCCGGTAGTGGCTTCTCCTTGAATGGCCCTACCATGCGGCCTAACGCCACTTCTTTTGCCAATTTTTCGCCCACCACCCCCGAGTGTTGCCATGCTGATTTTAAATTCCTTGCCATGGGGGGAACCGCCTCCAATGTGCATGGTATTTTGAACCCCTCCCTAAAACCTGCAGTGATTAGCGATGCCGCTTCCTTATCCGGATACTTACTTAGGAAAGGCAGCATCCTTTCCACCTTCACCGGCGTCGTCCCTCTTGTTAGCAGGCTCCCCGGTACGTTTCCCTTTTTTGAAGCATCTGGCAAATGTGTGGGCTCCCCCGCACCCTGAGCATTCGTGCTTGAATTTGCACGAACCCCCAAACTTACAGTTGCCTTCGTTGTATTGCCAACACACTCCCCATTTTTTACCGGCCGGTAGTCCTGGGGAGTGTGTACCCCCGGCCCCCCCTTGAAAAAACTGAGGCGAGGCCTTGGCCGAGGACATCAGTCTCATCCACAGACTAATGTCCTTATGGTCCCAACGCAGGGCCGGACGAACCGCTCTGCGTTGCCGGAACTGCTCGTCATAGCGCAGCCAAGCCGTTCCCCCATAAACTCTGTGAGCCTCTCCGATAGCATCCATATAACAAAACAACCCTGAACAATGTTCAGGATTCTTTTCGCCAATGACGCTGGCCATGATAGCGAACGCTTGTAACCAGTTAACAAACGTCCTTGGAATCAACCTGTATCTCCTCTTCTCCTCCTCTTCCTTCTTGGAGTCATCGGGCCTAACCCTGTCCAAGTTAAACTTTTCCAACGGCAACAAGGAAAAGATTTCCACATATTCCCCTTTTTGAATTTTTTCCCGCACCTCCTGTTTCAGATGCGCACCCAGCGGGCCCTCAAAACAGACGTATACCTCGCATTTCGCTGCGTCCGCGATCCTGACAATGTCCGTTCTACCCAGAGCCTCCGCTGCCCCTCTTTCCCCCATCCTTTCCTTACTGACCCCCGATTCCAGGGTCTTGTCAGCAGACGCCCCTGAAGTGACTTCTACCTCCCCCCCCGCGGACACACCCCCGCCAGTCCCTTGCGCTCCTTGCGATGCTGAACTCGTGGTCGCCTGAGGAGGTTGTTCCCCAAAGCGCCCCACTAGTGCCCTCAGGCCCTCCAACAGCTCCTGAAGTTGTCCCCCTGACCCCGAACTGGCGGATCCTGGTCCCGCCAATTGGTGGTCCTGGCCCTGTCCCTGCAAATGTGGCGGGTAGGCGGCTACCCCTGCCGTACCCGAGGTAGCCATGGCCCATATACTTTGTAAATCATTGGTGACAGAAAAATTATTACTGGACTTACCGGGCCGACCCGGAGACCTCCCGACAGCCGCTGATCTGGTTTCCACCGCCGTATCTTGTGGGCGTGTCTCCACCTCACCTTCTTCTGACTCCTCATCATCCGACGGGTCCCCTTGAGATGGGCTTGCCGGCGTAGTGAGCCCCCCAGGCGCGTCTCTCCTGGAGGCCGTGTGTCCCCGCTGGGACCCGATCTGTCCGACCTCCAAAGCCCCGCCTCCCGACTGGAGTCCGCGCTGCCCTGGAGTGACTGACACCCGTCCGGCCTGATCAGTCTTCTGGCCTTCCCTCTGCAGCTCTCTCCCAACGCCAGGTGACCGATGCCCACCTGCGGTGCCGGTCCGACTTCTAGTTACGGCCCTGGACGCCGCTGCAGCTGTCCTCTCCCTTCTGTCCTCCCCCCTCGGCTCGTGCTGAGCTGCTGGGGGGTTCGCTCGCTCTCGCCTAGGCCCTGTAATTGTGCAACCGGCGCCATGTTGCCTCGTAGCCCCGCCCACCGCGCCGTGGTCCCGGCGTGTGTTCCGCCCGGTCCCAGCAGCGGCCGTCGGGTGACTCCTCTTGGCCGGTGGGGCTGACTGTTCTCCCCTAGGGCTTCGTGCCTGGCGACCCGATCGGCCACCGGGTCCCGGCGAATAACGCGCCGGAGGCCGCGACCTCCGCGCACGCGCAGTCCCCTCACCTGCCTCCGCCGAACCGCCAGCCTCAGTATCGATGATCCCCGCCACCTGGCTATGGAGCCACTCCGGTCCCCTGGACGCCGCTGCCTGCCGCAAACGAGCCAGGATCAGATCAATGTCGGCCATAGCTGTAGAGGAGCAGAGAAAATCTGCCTCCTCGTGTCTTTCCTCGATCCACTGACCCAGAGCAAAACTCCGCCCCTCCTTTTGTATGGCCGCTCCCCTCAAGTTTCCTGCTGCCTCCGCCCCCCACCAAAACACAACCCAGGTTAACCCTGTGTGTCACTAGACACACTGTCATGCCCGGCCCTGCACTATTCTTTTCCTTCTTTGACGTTCCGGGCCTCACTCTCTCCTCGGCAGTGTTCTCTGTTCTGCCTCACAGAAGGGGATGTGTGGGTGGGAAGATTCAAGCTGGAGCCCAGGAAAAGGGGAGTCTGATCCATCCATCCAGTCCCTCCTGCCTCCCAGTGAGTACACTGATGTAGGGGATGCTCTTCCTTCCCTTCCGTCTCCACCCCCTTCTCTTTCTTTCTTTCCTTCTATCTATCTATCTATCTATCTATCTATCTATCTATCTATCTATCTATCTATCTATCTATCTATCTATCTATCTTTCCTTCTATCTATCTATCTATCCTTCCATCTTTCCTTCTATCTATCTATCTATCTATCTATCTATCTATCTATCTATCTATCTATCTATCTATCTATCTATCTATCTATCTATCTATCTATCTATCCTTCCATCTTTCCTTCCATCTATCTTTCTTTCCTTCCATCTTTCTTTCTTTCTTTCTTTCTTTCTTTCTTTCTTTCTTTCTTTCTTTCTTTCTTTCTTTCTTTCTTTCTTTCTTTCTTTCTTTCTTTCTTTCTTTCTTTCTTTCTTTCTTTCTTTCTTTCTTTCTTTCTTTCCTTCCATCTTTCTCTTTCTTTCTTTTTCTTTCTTTCTTTCTTTCCTTCCATCTTTCTCTTTCTTTCCTTCTTTCTTTCTTTCCTTCCATCTTTCTTTCTCTTTCTTTCTTTCCTTCCATCTTTCTTTCCTTCCATCTTTCTTTCTCTTTCTTTCCTTCCATCTTTCTTTCTCTTTCTTTCTTTCCTTCCATCTTTCTTTCTTTTTCTTTCTTTCTTTCTTTCTTTCTTTCTTTCTTTCTTTCTTTCTTTCTTTCTTTCTTTCTTTCTTTCTTTCTTTCTTTCTTTCTTTCTTTCTTTCTTTCTTTCTTTCTTTCTTTCTTTCTTTCTTTCCTTCCATCTTTCTCTTTCTTTCTTTCTCTTTCCTTCTTTCTTTCTTTCCTTCCATCTTTCTTTCTCTTTCTTTCTTTCCTTCCATCTTTCTTTCTCTTTCTTTCTTTCCTTCCATCTTTCTCTTTCTTTCTTTCTTTCTCTTTCCTTCTTTCTTTCTTTCCTTCCATCTTTCTTTCTCTTTCTTTCTTTCCTTCCATCTTTCTTTTTCTTTCTTTCTTTCTTTCTTTCTTTCTTTCTTTCTTTCTTTCTTTCTTTCTTTCTTTCTTTCTTTCTTTCTTTCTTTCTTTCTTTCTTTCTTTCTTTCTTTCCATCTTTCTCTTTCTTTCTCTTTCCTTCTTTCTTTCTTTCCTTCCATCTTTCTTTCTCTTTCCTTCTTTCTTTCTTTCTTTCTTTCCTTCCATCTTTCTTTCTCTTTCTTTCTTTCCTTCCATCTTTCTTTCTTTCCTTTCATCTTTCTTTCTCTTTCTTTCCTTCCATCTTTCTTTCCTTCCATCTTTCTTTCTTTCTTTCTTTCTTTCTTTCTTTCTTTCTTTCTTTCTTTCTTTCTTTCTTTCTTTCTTTCTTTCTTTCTTTCTTTCTTTCTTTCTTTCCATCTTTCTCTTTCTTTCTCTTTCCTTCTTTCTTTCTTTCCTTCCATCTTTCTTTCTCTTTCCTTCTTTCTTTCTTTCTTTCTTTCCTTCCATCTTTCTTTCTCTTTCTTTCTTTCCTTCCATCTTTCTTTCTTTCCTTTCATCTTTCTTTCTCTTTCTTTCCTTCCATCTTTCTTTCCTTCCATCTTTCTTTCTCTCTTTCTTTCTTTCTTTCTTTCTTTCTTTCTTTCTTTCTTTCTTTCTTTCTTTCCTTCCATCTTTCTTTCTTTCTTTCTTTCTTTCTTTCTTTCTTTCTTTCTTTCTTTCTTTCTTTCTTTCTTTCTTTCTCTTTCCTTCTTTCTTTATTTCCTTCCATCTTTCTTTCTCTTTCTTTCTTTCTTTCCTTCCATCTTTCTTTCTTTTTTCCTTTCCTTTTCCTTTTCCTTTCCTTCCTTCCTTCCTTCCTTCCCCACCCATCCCCCTTTTATTTCTCTCTTTGTGACAGCCTACCAGAATAGGTAGGATCTGTGAGAGCAGCTTCCCTGTGCAGCTCTGCTTGAGGAAAATATATCTTTATTACGCCCACTCACCTACCCCCTGTACTGTCCACTCCCCTATACTGTACCCTCCTAATACAGTTCATTTTCATCCCTTGAATTTTTTATTTCCCATTATGGGCGTGGATGGGGCCTCATGTCTAAGTTTTGCCTAAGGCCTCACAAAGTCTAGAGCCGCCTCTGGATATCTTGTATTATTGAATCTCAAGGAGATTTCTTGGTGTTGGTGTCTCTTGTTAATTTCACATTGTATTTTTGAAATGTACCTGCCTCCTCACAAACAAACTGTCCTTTTTGAAGGCAAACACACATAGGCGAGTATAATTGAAAACAAAAATCCTTTATTAAGAGCTCAGAACCAAACAAAGAGGGAGGCAACACTGGAGAAACAGCAGAAATTGGCGAAGCCTTGGACCCCCAGGGCACACATCAATTATTTAACATCAAAATTGGTGGCCTGAGGAGTCCTTATCTAAGGGAGTGCAGTCTGGTCCAGAAGTCCCAGAGATCCGGAAAGCAGCAGATGACATCTGTGTCCCCAGGCTGTGGTACTACAAGAGGCTGCATATTTTGCCAGACCAGACTGAACCCAGGGTCATCACTCTCTGGCCTTCCTTCCACGCTTCCTTCCACGCTGTGGCTCTGGTGTTGGAGGCAGGAGGAGGAGTAGGACCTGGAGGAGGAGGAGGACTATGTGTGAGGTCACAAATGTGGGTAGCACATGTTATTTGGCCTCTCAACCCCTTATTGAGTGCCTCCAAAATTAGGAACTCACACAGGAGTCGTTGGCCCTCCTCCATCTGCATCATTTTGCAGGCAGTTATGCCAGCAAAGTCCTCCTCCACAGTGTGGGGGGTTCTCAGGGCCTCTGTAGCCTTCCAAAAGAGGCCTATGGCAGCCTCCTCCAGGTTACTCCTCTTCCTGGCACTTTGTCTTTGAAGGTGTAGGGGAGGGACCTGGATATCAGGCAGCCTGCTTGGCCCGGCCACCTCCTGGCTGAGACTTCCCTGTGTATGAAAAAGGGACATGGTTTTAGTTTTTGCATCATCAATCACAATCATAAATTAGTACTCCAAACTAACATCTAGTTAACATCATTGATTGGACAACCAGAAATATTTAGAGGAATGCTATACCTGGCTCAAGCTGGGCTCCTCCACATGTTGCTGCCTGGAAGGCCCAGGTTGGGCGTCAGAAGCCTCAGCTGGGGGGGAAGGAAGCGTGGAAGGAAGACTGGAGAGTGCTGGCCTGGGTTCAGTCTGACCTGCCAGAAAATGCAGCCTGTCATAGTACCACAGCCTGGGGACATAAATGTCATCTGCAGCTCCGGATCTCTGGGAATCCTGGACCTTCTTGTGCTCCCTTAGATAAGTAGTCCTCATGCCACCAATTAGAACCTTCAAATAGGTGATGTCTGCCGTGGGGATGACCATCTTCACAAATTCCAACACATTATCCAGTGCTGCCTTCCTCTTTGTTTGGTTCTTATATTCGGGGTGGTTTATGTGCCATAGACAAGGCAGCTCCCTGAACATATCAATGAATATGGGCATAAATTCCTCATCTTTAAATAGATCCATTTTCACTGCAAGACACAACACAAGACAAACCCTAATGTCAGCCTAAAGTCTACTAAACTTGTGCAAATACAGGCCTCAATGTGTAAGCAGTATAGGCCCAATGTTAAATCTTACCTTCGCTATCACGATCGGCACCTCCGTTACTCCTTCCTCCACTCACAGATCGTACGCTACGCACATGTGTTCCGATTTATAGACACTGCGCATGCGTGAAACTCCGCCCGCCCCTGACGTTCTTTCTAGTCTATTCCCTGCCCCTTCTCATTCGTCGCAGTGGGGAAGAGCACATGGCGGAGTCAGAACAGGTGTCAGATAATTACACCAACGAGGAGGAGGAGGAGGAAAGCCCGGAGGCAGAAACGTCCCGATCGAGAAGGAGACAATTTAAGGCATCAAATATGTCCTTTGGGGAGATGTTGGAGATGGTCGACATCCTGAAGAGGGCCGACTATGACAGGAAGTATGGACCTTACCGAAACCCCAATGTCAGAAAGGCCAAGATCATGGCAAAAGTGGTCAAGAGTCTGCACCGGAATTTCGGGGTACAACGATCGAAAGATCAGCTCAGGAAGCGGTGGTCGGACCTCAAATTAAGAGAGCATGAGCAGTACAAAAAGATCCGGAGAGTGCTGCAAAAAAGTAAGTAGTTGTGCTGTGTTCCGATTCTTTATGTTTATTACGTTCGTGCTGCTCCATGTGCTTTTCTTAACTGTTATCCAGTTTAAAATGTCAACTTTCATGTTCATGGGCACATTAGTCGTTCGTATCAAACATTGTTCGTTCGGCCTAGAAAACACCATTGTTTTGGCCATATGCATTTCACCACATTTTTTAGCTCCTACTTGTCTGAAACTAATTTGGTTGTGTAGATGGGTTTGTTACTAGAATGAAATGCAAACTAGATTCTGTGTAAGGAGAGGACACTCAGCAGCAGTTTTCACATCTGTACGCTGGAGCACTAGTGTGGGATACAAGAACACCCTTTTTATTAGGGGGTCCCACACAGGTACTCCAGTGTATACTATAGGGGTGTCTCCATTTGTGAAGCTTGTACAAGACAGGTAAGTATTCAAGCTTGACAAAGGCCAAGACAAATGCCACATCTTGGAACTCTGCCAAAAAAGACAATTGCACCCCACTTCCAAACAATGTTTCATATTCCTATTTCTGCCATCAAATATCTGTGTGCTAAGTATACCTATTTTTATTGTACATAGGGGATAAAAGACTCGGAGGACACCCCTCATCCGAGGAGACCACAGACCCCCCACCTCTGGAAGAAGGGGAAATCCACCTAAAACCAGCAGAGCAGGAGGAGGAAGACGTGGTGGAAATTGGCACCACAACAGGTGAGTGTCTGCGACCACAGGCTCAGGTAAGAGATGGATGCCTCCATATTTATAATACATGGTGTTTTTTTGTTTAGATCTTTTTAGGTGATCGTGATGTTGTGGATCCTTTCACCTCAGAAAGTGCCCAGATCCTGATCGGGGAGATCATGGGGTGTAATAGGGACTTGCAAAACATTGTGAAAGCCATCAATGATGTTCAGCAAAAAATGTAGAACACCATTGATGTTTTAGGGAGAGTTTAAAACCCTGCAAAATCCCTTGGGTTTTTGTTGTGACAAAATTTTACATATTTTTTATGTCAATTTGTAGCAAAGCCAAATTTGGAAGAGGCACACAGTGTGTCAACATGTGCTATCTGCCATCACGGGAGATCAATGGACGCGTTTTGGGGGTGCAACCCCTTCCTCAATAATAAAGTAGCTGTGAGGAAGGGGTTGCACCCCCAAAACACGTCCCTTGATCCCCCGTGATGGCAACTAGCACATGTTGACATTTGGAAATTTGTGTGCATCTTCCAAATTTGGCTTTTCCTGGGGTGACTTCACCCCATCTGAATGCAATATCAAACACAGTTTGTAAATACTCATGTCTGATATTGCCTTCAAGTTCTAACAAATGTGAACTTTGTACGTTTTAAATTTGTGTATTTCTTGTGGGTTTTACACATGCCTGTTTTATCTTAAATGGACATTTCTACTTTTTCTAATGTGACCCCAAAAATCGTTAAACATCAAACATGTTGGTTTGTTTTAAAAACCTTTTGAAAATGCACATGTGATTGTGCTGTTATTAATAAGATTGTTAATCAAGATTGTGTGGATTATTGTCTCAACGCTACAACACTTTTGTGGTGCTCTAATTGGTGTATTTTGTGACAATGGGGGTTATTTCCTAAGGGAAAATACACTTTGTACTACAAGTGCAGTTTCAGTGCAGTTTCAAGTGCACTTGTAGTGCAAAGTGCCTTTGCCTTTAGTAAATAACACCCAACAGTGCTTTGTAATGTTACACAATCACGCCATTTTCAGGACTCACCACATTTCTGTCAGGGTCAGCTAAAAAAAACACAAGCAGTAAATGTCACCAAAGATTTGAGTTCTTTTTTTTAAAAGGGTTTTACACATTGTCTGGCATATTGATAGCTCCCCTACCCGCAAAGAATTCAAGGTATCTTAGCCGGACATCACGGGCACTCAGGGGGGGCAAGCCAGGACGGCCACTTTCAAGTGCCGTCAGGGTTGATTCATGTTGAATTCTGGCCTCAGGCCCAACTGAGCAGGCATAGTTGGCAGAATGTTGCCGTAAAAAGTTGTGTAGAACACAGCACGCCAGTATGATGTGATTCAGTTTGTACTCCGCCATATGTATGGGTGTAAGAAATAGGCGGAACCTGCTGGCCATGATTCCAAACGTGTTCTCCACCACTCTTCTGGCTCTGGCCAGCCGGTAATTAAAAACCCCCAGCGCAAATGCTTCATCCACAACGAAGACGAATGGGAGTCTTTCCACATTTTCTTCTGGAGGTGGCAAATCCAAGCTGCCATTCTGGAGACGCCCGTAGAACTTGGTCTGGGCAATGACTCCACCATCTGACATCCTGCCATTCTTCCCCACGTCCACATACAGAAATTCATAAGTAACCGACACCACCGCCAACATCACAATACTATTGAACCCCTTATAATTATAATAGTATGACCCCGAGTTGGGTGGTGGGATGATGTGGACGTGTTTCCCATCAATTGCCCCTCCACAGTTAGGAAAGTCCCACCGCTGGGCAAAGTGGGAGGCCACAGTCTGCCATTCCTGTGGCGTGGAAGGAAACTGTGGAGTCAAAACCCCCCCCAAAAAATTAGTCTTTGTGCATATAAACAGGGAAAGCAGATTAGACACAAACATTGTTGGCCAACATCAAGATAACATTTATTAAATAAATGTTATTTATTAATAAATTTTTAAAAACCAAAGTATAAGGTCCAACTATCAGATTCCCCCCCCCCCCCTCTCCTGGGCCATTTCTAACATTATAGGGGGGGGGAACTCTGGGACAGGTAACCCTCTCCACTTCATTGAGAGATGAATGCCTAAATAATGGGTATTACTTTGAACAGCCCCTCCTTAGTTACACTATTGGCAGCCCACTGGACAAGTAAGAAGTGTCATAATACAAAGATATAAATACACACTGTACACATTTGAGCACATTTGAACATTCTGCTATTACCTATCAAGATAATAATAGTATACAAAAACTTGAAACAGTACCATTTGAAAGTATTCAGGCAGGCCCTTGCACTACATGCTTTGGGGAATTCATCCATAAATATGACCACAAAAGAGGTGGGTATAGTGTGTATGGGTTTGGCAAAGTCAGCAGATAGATGATTGAGGATAGATAGAGGATTGGTATCAGCTGACTTAGCAGTTGGGGGGAGGGAGGGTTCCAAATGATTTGGAGTGCCTCTGGCACTCTGCCTGAATTTTAAGCACCAATCACATTTCAAAACATTTTAGGGGTGTTTGGGGTAAAGCACTACTATGGAGCTGATAAAATACATTGTTAAGTGACTACATGAGGTGAATATAGGGCCCGTAGACCATGCTGGGGAGGTAAGTGAAGGCAAATATGTATGAAGGAGCAAAAAAATAATTACATAAAAATCCAGCATGCATGAGGACAAAGCATATTCCAATCATGGTAATTAGGGAATGAGGAAAGAAATACAATATATTATCAGACATTAAATACAATAAAATGTGATGTTAAAGGATAAAAATCTTACCTTAATAAAATCCTTCTGCAGGACCTGTATGATGGCAGAACAGGTCTCTGGGATAATGATTCCCAGAGCCTGGGGGGAGATGCCTGTCGAGAACTTCAAGTCCTGCAGGCTTCTCCCCGTCGCCAAGTACCGCAGGGTGGCGATGAGCCTCTGCTCCGGAGTGATGGCTTGCCTCATGCAGGTATCCTGCCTGCTGATATAGGGGGTCAGCAAAGCCAACAAACGGTGAAAAACGGAGTCCGTCATCCGGAGAAAGTTCCTGAAATCATCAGGATTATTCTCACGGATCTCACGGAGCAAAGGCATATGAGAGAACTGGTCATGCTGAAGCAACCAATTCTTGGTCCATGAACTCCTCCCCACCCTGTTCATGGACTGGACTTGTGTCAAGGTCAGGACCCCAACACCAAGCCCCCGCACTGCACGAACTCTACGAGGCGTACATATACACAACATGGCTAGAAAACGGTTGGCTGCTCAGAATGAGGTAACAGAACGCACTGAAGAACAGCAAGGCCTGTGAAGAGCGACCTGAAAAACAGTAACGAACGAACAAGAACACAATGACAAGTCAATGGTACTCGCTGCACGCACTGAAGAGCAGATACAAACCCACAAGCACAAACTGAACAGCAGAAAACTATCTGAAAACCACGAGTCTGAAAAAGCGCGAATCCTCTCTCACCAAACTTTTACTAACACTAGATTAGCAAAAGGAGCCCAAAGGGTGCCGCGCTTGGTTCTGAAATGGCCTTTTCTAGTCTCAACGTACGTGGTGTACGTCACCGCGTTCTTGGCGAGCGGAAATTCCGACAACTTTGTGCGACCGTGTGTACGCAAAACAAGTTTGACCCAACATCCGTCAGAAAAAATCCATGGATTTTGTTGTCGGAATGTCCGATCGTGTGTACGGGGCATAAAACATGGCGTCTGTCCCATAAATGCCCTCTCCCAGAATGCAACTCGGAGGACCACCTCCACTGAGTTATCTCCGGGACAGAAGAGCACCCATACGCTTCAGCGCGTTGCCTTTCCAACACCGACCCATGACGACAACGACACCCACAGGCACAGTGTGAAACTACATGCAACACAGCCAAACTGGAACAGAGGCTAAATCTGACTATGTATAAAACAGATAACCCACTAAATTTACCTATAAGCGGTAGATGAAAATCTACCAGCGCTACACTTGCTAACTGTGGGGGAGGTGCTTTGACTGGGGGAAGACAGAGATCTGTTTTCCTGCTTAGCAGAAACACAAGATCTCTGTCTTCCCTACTAACAGAACGGCGATCTGCCTTGTTTACATAGTCAGACCGCTGTTCTGCCTCTGTCGGGAAGGATCGTGGGTCCCAGCGGACATCAGGCCCAATCCAATCACGACAGGAACAGGTCGCTGGCGGCGCTTGTGTGTGCACCGCAGACCTGGAAATGCAGAATCACGTACCTGTATGTGATTTTGTGTGCAGGAGCCGCCTTCCCGCAGTAAATGTATGTGGGGCGGTCAGCAAAAGGTTAACATGTGCCAAAGTGTATCTGCAGCGATGGTGAAATAAAAGATTTCTATCTCCTTTTCTATGTCCCACGCTGTGCAGGCTGCTAGATTCTATAGCAGGGATATGTAATTAGCGGGCCTCCAGCTGTTGCAGAACTACAAGTCCCATGAGGCATAGCAAGACACTGACAGCCACAAGCATGACACCCAGAGGCAAGATGGTACTTGTAGTTTTGCAACAGCTGGAGGCCCGCTAATTGCATATCCCTGTTCTATAGGAATCTTCACTGCAGGGCTGTCCAGTCCTCTTCCTGCTGCTGACATGCTCTGGAAATAGGGGAGAGTGCGATCAGTCACAGGATTCTCTCCTCCATTCACAAATCATGTTACAGGCAATGTAATCAGCGAAATAACTTTTCTCAATGGAGGAGAGGGCATGTCTCTATTGGACCCTCTTTTGTGCAGCTGAGACCCAAAATTTGTTAACCCCAACAGTACCAGAAGTTCAGCAGCAGGAAGAGGACAGGGCAGTCCTGCAGAAAAGCTTTCTACAGAATCCAGCAGCTTGACATACTTCATTGCAGGTAAGAAAAGTAACTAAAGCTGTAGAAAAAAAAAATGTTTTAAACTTCAACTTTAAAGAAAAAAATAAAAATCACTATGGCAACATGCATAGTTTTCAGTTTTTTCATGCAATGTGTTACACACATTAAGCATAAGTAAACATTTACCATCGCCTCTAGAGCTTTTCTTACTTAGTAAATAGAACCCATTAACATTATAGTCTGAAGATAAATAAAGCACTTGTATGGTACCTAACTGCAAAACAGATTAGCATAATAAGGCATGCAAGGCATGTCAGTCAGTAAGACTTACTAAATAATAATCTATATTTCCAGGTGGATCCGTGTCCTTCAAAAACGACTCTGAAGCATCTAATACATGACAACCATGGGCTCGATATACTAGGAAGAAAATATTTATGTATTCAGATAATTCACTGATTATTCCGCCGCTGCGTCTTCTGTATATGCCTAAGCTATAAAAGCATTTTCAGCAGAATGTCGCCACTTATTATCAGACTGAAGATGGCCAAGGTAATGTAACACTGAATGGTTTATATATTCAATGGAAAGCACAGTTGGGGGTGAACATGCTACTATACAGCTGGTTGTACTCCACAAACAACAAAGGGTCTATAAGGGTAGTACTGCGGGGACCCATGACCATACCTCTCAACATTCTGATTCAAATGTATGTAGGCATAGGACACGCCCCCTTCCACACCCCTTTAAAGAAAAATTAACCCAAAAAAAGGCTAATTAAATCCACAAAGGTTTTTTTATTTTTTTTTTATCACTACTATTCCTTTATATTGACTTTTAAAGTTTACAAATGCAGCAATTTAGAATTTGGATAAAAGGTTTAGCACTGGGAAACACTTTTTGAAAGATAAAAAGTGCATTTTATATACAGCTATATAGATCAGACCAAAATGAGGGACAGAGGGACATTGCTCCAAATCAGGGACAGTCCCTCGAGCTCAAAGACAGTTGGGAGCTATGCATGACTGTTCTAAAGTGTAGCTGAAGCCTTAACCTTTTTTTTTTAGTTTTGGGTAGAGTAGGGAAGGAATAAAGGAGAACTATACTTTTGTACTCAATATAAATATATAAAAATCTTGCGAGCTACCCTAAGATAACCCAAGGCTACAACTAGCTTCAGGTGTGATAAAAACAATTTGTATGAAAGTGTTTTACTCCTCAAACAATAAAGGGTCTATAAGGGTAGTACTACGGGGACCCATGACCATACCTCCCAACATTCTGAGATGGGAATGAGGGACACCTAATAGCAAATGTATGTAGGCATAGGACACACCCCCTGCCACACCCCTTTAAAGGATAATTAACCTAAAAAAAAGGCCAATTAAATCCACAAGGGCTTTTTTTACCACTACTATTCCTTTATATTGGCTTTTAAAATTTACAAATGCAGCAATTTAGAATTTGGATGAAAGGTTTAGTTCTGGGAAACACTTTTTGAAAGATAAAAAGTGCATTTTATATACAGCTATATAGATCAGACCAAAATGAGGGACAGAGGGACATTGCTCCAAATCAGGGACAGTCCCTCGAAATCAAAGACAGTTGGGAGCTATGCATGACTGTTCTAAAGTGTATCTGAAGCCTCAACCTTTTTTTTTTGGGTAAAGTAGGGAAGGATTAAAGGAGAACTATACTTTTGTACTCAATATAAATATATAAAAATCTTGCGAGCTATCCTAAGGCCCCTTTCACACTGGGGCGGTGGGGGCGTCGGCGGTACAACAGCGCTATTTTTAGCGCTGCTGTACCGTCGTTCTTGCAGTGGTATTCGGCCGCTAGCGGTTCGGTTTTAACCCCTGCTGGCGGTCGAAAAAGGGTTAAATCCGCTCGTACAGCGCGGCTATAGCCGCGGTATTACCGCGGTATAGCCGCGCTGTCCCATTGATTTCAATGGGCAGGAGCGGTTTAGGAGCGGTGAATACACCGCTCCTTCCCCGCTCCAAAGAAGCGGCTTGCAGGACTTTTTTTACCGTCCTGCGAGCGCACCGCTTCAGTGTGAAAGCCCTCGGGCTTTCACACTGAACAAACAGCGGAGGCTGTTTAGGGACGGTTTTCAGGCGGTATTTTTAGCGCAATACCGCCTGAAAACCGCTCCAGTGTGAAAGGGGCCTAAGATAACAAAAGGCTACAACTAGCTTCAGGTGTGATAAAAATTATTTGTATGAAAGTGAATAAAGTGCCAATTTATAGCTGCTAAGCATTAATCACAATCCCATAATTTGTGAGAAAATATATAAAAATATAGAAAATGCAGCGCTATGTGATAATAACCTTAATTAAGCAAAGATAATATCATAAACAATATCATTAATGCTAGAAAGAAGAAAAATTTTTTTTTTTTCTTCTTTGTAGCATTGATTATATTGTTTATGATATTATCTTTGCATAATTAAGGTTAATATCACATAGCACTGTTTTTCCTTTATTTTTATATACTTTTGTACTTACTTTCCCTCCTCCTAAGCACCCCACCATAGTCTTATATTCGCCTGTCCATGCTTTTGTAAGATCCACATTGTGGGGCCCACAGGGAGTCGCACAGCCAATGCTGCAACCTCTATGCTCAGTCCCATGTTCCTTAATTATTGGTTATCCAAAGGTGCGGGCGCAAAAGCCTTCTCCGAACATTGATGTACAGTGCACAGAAGGTCAGCGCTCCTGGTAATAGCAAATCTCTTGAACTTCTTTAGATGAATCATCATGGATAAAAAAGAAGCAGATTTTTCAAGGACAAGTTGATTTGATTTTGATTCTAGCTATTGTAAAGCTACATTTATTGGTTGTATATTTGATGTTTCAATGTAATCTTGTCAAAATATTAATAACGTTTATTGAACATAAAAAAAAGCAAAAAAGAAGCAGACTGAACACATTTCACGCTACACATTTACACACTTCAAGAGTAATTCCACTTTTGGAAAAAAAAAGCATTCTTTTTTGGGTGATCTATTTTATGTACATTGCAAAGATTTTAGCAAACTTTGTTGTAGATTCCTGCCTTTTGTTATTCTGAAGAAATATGTTTGTTAGTCTGTGTCCATGTGCAAAGTGAATGTAAAAGGGAGTGATTTTATAATTATCAGTCAGCTGCTGCACTTGCAGGATTCTAATGAGGAAAGTTACAGGGTCTGCATCCCTTTAGATGGAATTTCCTCACTAAAAATGATATTTTTATTGCAGGGGATGCCCAAAATCTGACTTGATTGTCAGTGCAGACTTCTGGAAAAATCAGTAAGCCAATCACACAAGCAGGGAATATACAAACAAAAAGAATAATCCTGGGAATCTTACTCAATGGCCCCTAAATGGGGGAGAGGTACTCACCTCCATAATAGGAGGGTGATAATCTGCAGAACAGCTATTAAAAAACAAAAAACAAAGAAAATATGATGCACACACACTATTGAGTAAACTTCTCCAAGATATTTATTAGAAAAAAACTGCATAAAATGAACAGCATCTGCTGGATGGAAAGTAGGTAAGCAGGATCAGAGAGATCAAAGTGTGCAGTGACACAGGCAGGTGGGGACCCGTCCTTCCATCTACATGTTTCGTTCCGCCCACCAGAACTTCGTCAGGACATACAAGGCCATGAGCTGCCCCCTTTTGGGAGGGTATCCACCAGCTCCCACTTGGGGGGTTTATGTGCATTAGGTAGGGTATATGGTTGGGAGGGGATATAGTCGGTTAGGTAGGTTGTGGGGTGTGGTATATGGTTTAGGGGGGAGTGGGCTCATGGGAGGTGGGGGATTAGGAGGATTTGGACATGATGATGTTAATTTTAAGCATTTTTTTCTATGCATTTTTTCTATGCGTTGGCCCGGCTATGAGGGGAGGTTGGAGGCCAGAAGGCTTTTTCTGCAAGTGTGCGTTGGACCGGCTATGAGGGGAGGTTGGAAGCCAGAAGTTTTTTTCTGCAGGTGTGTGTTGGGCTGGCTATGAAGGGAGGTTGGAGGCCGGAAGTCTTTTTCTGATGTGGTGCGTTGGGCCGGCTATGAGGGGAGGTTGGAGGCTGGAAGTCTTTTTTCTGCAGGCATGCATTGGGCTGGCTATGAGGGGAGGTTGGAGGCCGGAAGTCTTTTTTCTGCACCCGTGCATTGGGCCGGGTATGAGAGGAAGATGGAGGCCAGAAATCTTTTTCTGCAGCCGTGCATTGGGCTGGCTGTGAAGGGAGGTGGAGGCCAGAAGTTTTTTTTCTGCAGGCGTGCGTTGGGCCGGCTATGAGGGGTGGATGGAGGCCGGAAGTCTTTTTCTGCAGGCGTGCGTTGGGCCGGCTATGAGGGGAGGTTGGAGGCCGGAGTCTTTTTTCTGCAGGCGTGTGTTGGGCTGGCTATGAGGGGAGGTTGGAGGCTGGAAGTCTTTTTTCTGCAGGCGTGCGTTGGGCTGCTTATGAGGGGAGGTTGGAGGCTGGAAGTCTTTTTTCTGCAGCCGTGCATTGGGCCGGCTATGAGGGGAAGATGGAGGCTGGAAATCTTTTGCTGCAGATGTGCGTTGGGCCGGCTATGAGGGGAGTTTGGAGCCCGGAAGTTTTTTTCTGATGTGGTGCGTTGGGCCGGGGCCGGAGGTTGGAGGCCGCAAGTCTTTTTTCTGCAGGCATGCGTTGGGTTGGCTACGAGGGGAGGTTGGAGGCCGGAAGTATTTTTTCTGATGTGGTGCGTTGGGCCGGCTATGAGGGGAGGTTGGAGGCCGGAAGTCTTTTTTCTGCAGGCGTGCGTTGGGCCAGCTATGAGGGGAGGTTGGAGGCCCGAAGTCTTTTTTCTGCAGGCATGCATTGGGCCGGCTATGAGGGGAGGTTGGAGGCCAGAAGGGAGGCCGGAAGTCTTCTTTTGCCACAGGTGTGTATTGGACCAGCTATGAGGGAAGGTTGGAGGCTGGAAGTCTTCTTTTGCCACAGGTGTGTATTGGACCAGCTATGAGGGAAGGTTGGAGGCCGGTAGTCCTCTTTTCCCACAGGTGTGCGTTGGACCAGCAGTAAGGGGAGGTTAGGGGCCAGCACTTTTTTTCAGGTATGTGTTGGACCAGCTGTGAGGGGAGGTTTGAGGTCGGTAATTTTTCCAGGGGTGTGTTGGACCAGCTACAAGGGGAGGTTGGAAGCCGCTACTTTTTTTCAGGCATGTGTTCTACCGGCTACGAGGGGAAGTTGGAGGCCAGGACTTTTTTCAGGGGTGTGTTGGACCGGGAGTGAGGGGAGGTTAGAGACCGGTACTTTTGTCATGTGTGTGTTGGACCGGCTATGAGGGAAAGTTGGAGGCCAGTACTTTTTTTAGGTGTGTGTTGGACCAGCTGTAAGGGGAGGTTGGGGGCCAGCACTTTTTTTTCAGGCTTTGTTGGATCGGCTGTGAGAGGAAGTTGGAGGCTGGTACTTTTTTCAGGGGTGTGTTGGGCAAGCAGTGAGGGGTGGATAGAGACCTGTGCTTTTTTCAGCCGTGTTGGACCAGCTGTAAGGGGAGGTTGGAGGCTGGTACTTTTTTCAGGCAGGTGTTGGACCAGCTATAAGGTAAGCTGATTTCACAGATGATTGCAAATATATGCAACCAAAACCTCTGTTTTTAAATGAATTTTTTTAAATAGTTTAGACTCGCCATGTATTTCTTACTATGTATATCACAATTTGAAGACAACATTAGAGTAGAATTAGGGACCACACTATACAGAGGCCTTGACATGGCAGTGTAGCTTCACATATATTTGTAAATGTATCCAACGTATACTGAACACAAACTGTCCAAGCAATTTAGACTTTTTTATTTTGGTGACTGGCTTGTCAGTGTGTGGGTGGGGCCTGGTTCAGCTTGCATGTGAGGGTACCTTTTGCGCGGAGCACGCTCATCAATTTCCAAGACCAGGCAGGGACTGTGGTCGTGTGAAAAATCTAACACTAACACTAATTCTCTGACCTAGAGATGAGCCTTCACTGTGTGCAGTAATAAAGCACAGAGCTCCTAAGAAAGTACCGTCCCATGTCACTACACACTGTAACGGATGTATGTTGCATTATGAGGGACGTGTTGAGCCTGCGCCCGGTGCTGAATTTAGGCCTTGGGGGGGCCCGGGGCACTTCAAGTTCGGGGGTCTCTCAACATAGAAATTAAATTATATGAGAGATAAAGAAGTAGCTGAAATGAATGATAAGCCACATTTAAAACAAAATGAATTAGGTCCCGAAGAAGACACTTGTCTATTTTTTTTTTTACAGTCAATTTTATTCATACATCACAGTTATGCATCACACTACAATATTTACAAATAGTCGTTCTTCCTGCTGTTAGCATCTGCAATCTATGGCATCGGCCATAGATGGATCAAATCTTGGCCAGTTCAGCAGGGACCAGCCGAGATTTCATCCATCTGTGGGCAGGCTGTTTGCATCCAGGGCTTGTGCAAGGATTTTTGTTGACACAGGCCAAGGTACATTTTACTGCCTCCTCTATGCTGGTGCACTAAGGTGGCTGCGTAAACAGCCTTATGTTTGTGCCAACCCTGAGTGAACATCATCATTTACAGAAAGCTAGCATGTAGCGCCCCCTATCATATATATACAGCGGCCCTCAAAAATTCCACTTGCCTGCTCGCAATTTGTGAGTGGATTTTGAGGGCTGGCGAGTGTGGGCTGCTTGGGAGCGGGGGGGGCAAGCACCACCGGCAGCCTGGGTGGTATGGGAGCCGTTCTCTCAGGCATCAGAGTGGAAGAGAGAGGAGAGCTTTTCACCCCCCTTCCTCTCACACATGCAGACACACAGAACTGTTTACTTTGTAAGCTCCCTATTGGAAGAGACTGAGAGCCAATCATCAGGAAACAGCAGCAGAGAACTGTGGAATATGAAGTCCTAAAACAAGGCAGTCTGACTTACTGTGCGAGGGGGCAGGACTGCAAATCCCAGGCTGCACTTCTCAGAGTCAAGAGGATTGTGGGAGAGACTATGAAAAGCCATTGCGACACATCTGCAGCCAGGAGAATCAGTTGATCGCTCTTTGAAGGACCGCTGAATGCGTACAGGATTGGTGAGGGGGCTTTTGCCCAGGAACCCTATTGCCTTCCATAAAACACCAAACCTGAATACTGTGCACAGACACATGTTATCCGGATCACATAGAGGAGTGCTATATCACAGCACCAGCTACTTTACATTCCTTCTCATCGCCCGGTTACATTGAGGGACCCTTGTCCACAGAGCTCCTACATGCCGGTGAAGAGAACAAACGCAAAGCTTTGCTCCTAGAAAATTATTGTTGTTGCTCTTAAAGGGGACATGCCACTGGTGTTTATATTACTTCATTGTGTGTGTATTGGAGGTACTATAGGCCAGCCTTGGGTTCCCATTTAGCCATAGCATTCTACATCCATCAATAGCTTGTTTGGGGGAGTCCCTTTAATCTGTGTACGTTGTTATTATTCTTTTATTGTTGCATAGTGTTATTGACTGTTTTGAGAACTGTTTCAACCAAGTCCTGTCTACTTATACAGGACTTGGCTGACTAATATTACTTTAAACTTTTATCTGGTCCAAGTAAACTTGAGAGAGCAGAACTGTTTTTGTGTGTTATTACTAGGTTATTCCATTAATCACATTGCTAGGTGTGCCAGAGGGGCTGGGACATTTCTTTGGGGTTGAGAGGCAGAGTAATGGACTGAACAAACAAAAGCAGCTCCTTCGGGGGTATTGCTACATATATACTGTATATATATTAAGACATTTGAAATTCTGCAAATTCTGAAATAGAACAACCAAGCATCCTCCTCTTGGCTTTTTGCCATGCAAGCACTGGTTTTGTCAGGACCTGCAGTGTATACTTTCTGTTGTATATAATAGGGTGGATTGAAATATTTCAAAACATTACACATTGAAACAGAGCTTCACTGGAAATTCAGAGAGAGGTTGAACATGGAAAACACAAAGGTTCCTATACAACAGATTTTAAAGAAAATGTTTACTCTACCAGTGTTGCCTTGACATTTGAACAGGATTGCCTGCCTTCTGTGTCCAATAATAAGGATACGAAGCGGCGTACATACTTTGTTCTATTCGTTCTCATTTCACTTTTATCTAAAGCTAAATATCATAAAATTGGTATGTACAGTAACATATTCCATACAGCTTGCTCTATTTTCTCAAATATTGGGAAAATCTATTTGGATGGATGCTGATTAACCCACCATTATCATCCAGAGGAAACCCTTAACCACATGGTCAGTACAGAGTCCCTGATGGGCACTGAGTGTGACCACATTTCCAAACTGCCATTCAGGGATAACCCCCCCCCCCCCTTCCCAAAAAAAGATGATTTCAAAACTCTCGCCGACGAGGGTTTTAGAGCAGTGGTCCCGACCTTTGGACCGGGGGGGGGGGTTAGGTTGGGTGATGGGTGAATGTAGGTTGACGAGAAATTTGGCGGCGGGTGATTTGTCCGGTGAATGGCTGGTGTTAGCACTTCCCGCTACACCATGCTTGTTATGGTGTCAGGATGATTGAAGCACATTTTTTCTATTACCACATTATAATATATAATAAAATAGTTCAACTCACCATAATGCAGAAGCAGTGAAGCAGTGGGAACCCTGAGCGGGTCACTTGCCACCAGATGCAGCTTGTCACTTGCCACTGTTGCCTGCTGCCAGATGCAGTATGTCACTTGTCACATCCCACCAGATGCAGTGTCACTTGCCACCCGCAGCCTGCCCATTGTGCAGTGTCACTTTCCACCCGCAGCCTGCCTACTGTGCAGTGTCACTTGCCACCCGCAGCCTCCCACTGTGCAGTGTCACTTTCCAACCACAGCTTGCCCACTGTGCAGTGTCACTTGAACCTGCAGCCTGCCCACTGTGCAGTGTCACTTAAACCTGCAAAATGCCCATTGTGCAGTGTCGCTTGCCACCGCAGCCTGCCCACCTTAGAGTGTCACTTCAACCCTCAGCCTGCCCACTGCGCAGTGTCGCTTGCCACCACAGCCTTCCCACCTTGGAGTGTCACTTGCCACCGCAGCCTGCCACCAGTCTAACACACCAGTGCCCCGGCTTCCCAGGGAAGGTGAACACCCCCCTGCCGCTGTGGCTCCTCCCAGTGGCAGTGTGGCACAGGGGTTGGGGGGTTCCCTGCTTTAATGCATGCTGGAGCCCGGAGATGATAGAGGAGGTTTGTGCCGGTGGACATCTATGGTGGAGGCGGAGCTGGCCCGGAGATGATAGAGGAGGTGGGTGGAGGTGACATCCATGGTGGAGGCGGAGCCTGCGAAAGCCCGGAGAAGATAGAGGAGGTGGGTGGGTGCCAGACATTCGTGGTAGAGGTGGAGCCGGTCCGGAGATGATAGAGGAGGTGGGTGGAGTGCGCATCTGTGGTGGAGGTGGAGCTGGCCATGCGGAGAGCACTAGTCGCGGAGGAGGAGGAAGTTAACTCCTCCTCCGCTTTTAATGCAGGGCAGGGAATCCCAACTGTGACCTCACTGGTTGCTAGATGCCAGGCGGCTGTAGCAACCAGTGTCCTGGCCAGTAGAAGAGTCTCTCAAGTGAAGGTGGAGGCGGAATGAGTGCCAGCTCTATGGCAGGGTTTGCTCCTCTGTCAGCTTTATTCCAGGACACTGTATTGTCCTGGAATGAAGGTACCCCTGACCTGGGACAGACCTGCCAATTGCGGTACAGTCCGGGGAATCCAGGACATGCGGTCACCCTAGCACTGAGCCCAGAACCCCGCAGCTTAGAGCCATAAGAGACTCACAAAGCCATTTGAAAATCTGAAGAACTCCTTAGTCCTTGTAATGACCAACGATAACAGCTCCAGCCCAGGGGCGTTGCTAGGGGGTGGCTATTGGGGCTATAGCCCCGAATCTGGGGCCCATAGCCCCGAGTCTCTTGCTGCAGGGTCCCTGCCTAACCAGCGGCTTGCGGCTGCTGCAGCGGGCAGGCTGGCTGCATGAGAGTGGCGGGGTAGAAGAGAGAAGCGAGCAGGCAGACAAGCAGAGATGACATCTCTCTCCGCCCGCTCCACATCAGCGCTCTTCACAGCCAGGCCTCTTCAATTTGGGAGTGAGGTGCAGCGAGCAGCAGAGAGAGGCCATGTGCTTCCTGTCATCGTGGAGCTCCACTTTGCAGCCAGACCCCCTTGCTTCAATGTCGGAGGTGCTTGTCAGCCTGCCACCAATGCAGCGTCAATGCACATTTGGTGGCATTGACTGGCATGGCAAGTGACAATCCACATCAGCTGGAAAGTGACAACCCACATCTGGTGGCTGGTGACGTGGCAAGTGACAATCTGCAAGTGGTGGCAGAAGATGTGGCAATCTGCAAATGGTGCCAGGAGACGTGGCTAGTGACAATCTGCAAATAGTGGCAGGTGACGTGGCAAGTGACAATCTGCAAATTGTGGCAGGAGACGTGGAAAGTGACAATCCACATTTGCTGCCAGGTGAAAGTGGCAAGTAACACGCTTCATCTGGTGACAGGTGATGGTGGCAAGTGACATGCTGCATCTGGTGGCAGGAGATGTGGCAAGTGAGCCAGCCCTGACACGATATCAACCATGGTGCCATGGTGATTGAAGCCATGTGATTTTTTTCATTCACATTTGGGTAGCAAATAAGTACCTCACTGAAGTCAATGACAGCCAAATGATAAAAATCAGTTAGTGTCCAGTGATCCACGTGATCCAGCCTGCCCATAATAGCCACCCACAGCAAATGTACTGTGTATGGTCAGCAAGTGGTTAATTGCTGGCAAAATTACAGTTCCCAGCCTCTTTTTTCTGTTTGTAAAAGGACTGGGGGATGCCATTAAAGTGGGAGTAAACTCCCATGCATGACTTTTACTTATAGGTAAGCCTGTAGTAAGGCTTACCTATAGGTACAGAACCGTTTGGAGAACTAACATATGGCAGTCTGTGTAATAAATGTTAGCGCCACCTGACCACACTAGCTGCACGATCTGGCGGTTTGGAGTCCTATATCCGGTCCATTGGTCCATCACTGTCCGGTCCATTGGTCCATCACTGACCCTTACGGGTTCTACCAGTGGTTTGTCATCCCTTCCATTGGGTGGATGCCCATGCGACATCTGGCACCTACACACCTTTTGGTCGCCCCCAGCACCGGCCTTGATATGACTGAGTCAGCCTGCCGAGGTTTGGGTGAGATTGAGGTTCAATATCAAGCATGATGTTTAACATTGATTGTCTGTCAGCCATGTTTTAACCCTTTCCATTCTTGAAATCCTTTGAAATTGATTTCACAATAAATCTTTTTACACACACAGTGGCATAGGTATTTTTATGACATTTCTGAGGTATGCTCAAGTAGTTTTGTAGCCATCACCCCCCCAGGGCTGGATTAAGAGGAATCTTTTGTTGTTTGACCGTTTAGGAGATATTTACTTTTGATGCAGCCAGTGACTTCACCGGCGCATACGCTCTGAAGGAACGGCATACCATGCCGTTCCTTCAGAGTCCTGTATCGTGAACCTGGCACGCATGTGAGAGAGTGATGTTATCGCAACTCCGGCCACTCACACAGCAGGAGTCCGCGAACTCCGAAGGGAGACCGGGTAAAGATGGAAGCGCCTTCAGCGGTGACAGAGTGTCAGTGTAGGGCTTCGTTTTAAGGTAAGTTTCACATAATGTGCCAGTATGCAAAGCATACTAGCACATTATGACATTGCCTTGCAGGATTTAAAAAACAAAACAAAAAAAGCAGTGCTTAATTACCACTTTAATCTATACTAAAAGTTTCTCCTAGATGAAGGTCTGCTTTAGATGTTAATGGGGACAACCACAAAAGAAAATGGTGTGGGGGTTTCCCCTATAATTCATACCATATCTGGTCTGGTATGAATTTAAAGGGGTCCCCACACAAAAGAACAAAAAAAGAGGTGTAAGCCCCTCCCCCTCCAAATTTAAAAAAAGACCCTTCAGGGGCAGAGGTTTCAACTCCTTACCACTTTATCCAAAGAAGTAAAAAGCTTAGCTTTAGATACACTTTGACCCTTGGTCCACAAAGGCTTCTAGAGACAAATCCCCCCCCCTCCAAACCATGTAGCGCTATTTTCAGAAGTGCAGTCAAAGATATGGAAAAACGGTACAAGTGAAATTCAATTCAAATTGTTCATTATACTTCCAACTTTCTATTAGCCGAGGAAGCATTATAACCAATGAGTTGATTGAACTCCCCCCCCCCCCCTGCTGCAGAATATGAATTCCTGATAACAAAGAATGGATTGTAAAGTGCATCTTCCATCCAGGAAGGATCGTGCTTTTATGTTTCCAGCGTGAAAAGAGGCTAAATGGCCCTGACTGAAGATCATTCCTCTCCTGCTAGCAGGATGGGACAAATCTGCTCATACGTCCTGGCTTCCCCAGAGCACCGCTCACAAATCCACATTTGTAATGCTGCAGATTCTCCACGCTAACAGTGCATGAGCCGGATAAGACTGGGATTTAGAGAGGGGGGCTCATAAATCTCAGTGTCTTCTGCTATGCTAGATTTTTTTTCCCCCCCTAAGATGTGTCAGCATCTTTTGAGTAAATTAGATTGTGTCTATAAGAAATATGACTCTCAGTTAACTATTTACACAGCACAAGTCCTGGTTCTTCAAAGGGTCGGCCTGCTCAAAACTGCAAAGCTTTTGGTTTTCAGCTTCAGGACCCCATCACTGGTCATTCTTGGCCTGCTGAAAATACGTAAAATAACAAAGTTCCCCTAGCATTAAAGAGACTTTGTTGCCAAACCGTTAATTTAAACTTAAATCCTCCAATAACATTATATGTGCATTTAAAGCGGAACTAAACCCATCAATTAATGGATTTCACAAACAGTTATATTCCCAGCATGCCAGGAATTCTAACCAGGATAAGGGGGTACCACTGGTCATCCTGTACAGGGCCCAGGCCAGCAGAGGGGCCCAGGCAACTTGGTGAAACGGATGTGGGCAGGGAGGGTATTTGGCACGGCGGGGGTAGTTACTGGAACTGATCCCCTGTATGGCTCTCTCTGCAGCAGCTGAAATCTGGTTTCTCCTCCTCTCCCTCCCTCCGGCTTTCAACAGCTGCAGAGGGAGTGATACAGGTGATTGGTTGCAGTAATGGCCCCTCCGCCGCACCGATCACCCTCCCTGTGCACTATACTTTTCCCCTACTGCCCAAGCCGCAGCCCCCCGCAGTGTTGCCCCTCCGCCGCACCGATCACCCTCCCTGTGCACTATACTTTTCCTCTACTGCCCAAGCCCCAGCCCCCCGCAGTGTTGCTGGCTTCCCTCCTCTTCCTCCAGCTGCAAGCACACAATAGGATCCTTCAGGATGGAGATCGGGGGAAGGATCTAGTAACTATATCACAGCCCCTTCCTTTCCTGAATGAACACAATGAGTGATCAGTACAGATCACTCACTGTGTTCATTCATAACTGAAGCATAGTAAATTGTGTTTATTTGAAGGGTGGGGGGGCTGTCAGGTTGGTTGTATGGGGCCCTGTGGTTTCTAACAGCAGCCCTGATGTTGTAATTGTCACATTTGCTTGTGCTTTCAACCAAATTGTCAAACCATGAAATGGCTGTTGTCATAATGTCACATGTGCAACATCATTACAGTTCCAAATCAAACAGAGGCCAAGATGGCAGCTTCATTGGCCAAGTTTAGATCCTGGTTGGGCTGGTACATTTGTGTATTTGTGGTAACTTCTCCCATGGCAGCGACTTAGTATTGTCAGTATACAACATAAAGTTTTATAACTGGTTGAGTCTCTTGGTAAAACAATGTGTAACTTATTCAAAGCAAAAGAAAAAAACCACAAAAATAAAAATTTTATATAAGAAGGCATGATAACATACATACAAAAAATAAAATAGGTTCAGGGTTTACAACTAGTTGCCGCCCGCCCACCGCCAAATGATGGCGGGGTGGTGCGGCTCTCGTTCTGGGGCGCCGTCATATGAAGGTGTCCCAGAACAGTCGCTCTCGCGCGACCCCGATCTCTGTAAAGAGCCGCGTCCGCGGCTCTTTAACCATGTGATCGGCTGTGTCCAATCAAAGCCTGTCACATGTAAACACGGAGATGCCAGTAATCGGCTGATCAGCGGCATCTCCACACAGGGGGACATCTACACATGTAATCAGGGCACTGATCATGACTGCAGACATGGTACAGGAGATGGTCAGAGACTGCAGACATGATACAGGAGATGGTCAGAGACTGCAGACATGGTACAGGAGATGGTCAGAGGCTGCAGTTCCTATGGACGTTAGTAGATAATGGCTGATTGGCCCTCTCACCTGACCCAGCCATACCCCCCTAGGACAAACCACCCCCTCCATTAGTAAAGACCGCCCTCAGGACAAACCACCCCCCTCCATTAGTACAGACGCCCCCAGGACAAACCCCCATCCATTAGTACAGACCCCCCCAGGACAAACCCCCCTCCATTAGTACAGACCCCCCCCAGGACAAACCCCCCTCCATTAGTACAGACCCTCCAGGACAAACCAGCCCCCTCCATTAGTACAGACCCCCCAGGACAAACTCCCCTCCATTAGTACAGAACCCCCCAGTACAAACCAATCCCCCTCCATTAGTACAGACCCCCAGGACAAACCCCCCCGGCCCCCTCCATTAATACAGACCCCCCAGGACAAACCCCCCCGGCCCCCTCCATTAGTACAGACCCCCCAGGACAAACTCCCCTCCATTAGTACAGAACCCCCCAGGACAAACCAATTCCCCTCCATTTGTACAGACCCCCCAGGACAAACCCCCCTGCCCCCTCCATTAGTACAGACCCCCCAGGACAAACCACCCCCCCCTCCATTAGTAAAGACCCCCCTCAGGACAAACCACCCCCCTCCATTAGTACAGACCCCGCAGGACAAACCAATTCCCCTTCATTAGTACAGACCCCCCCAGGACAAACTCCCCACTCCATTAGTACAGACCCCCTTCCATTAGTACAGCCCCCCCTCCATTACAGTACATAAAAACAGATGGGAGAAAAGGTGGAGAACAGATTGCAGCAGGCAGGAGTACAGAGGGGAGGAGGAGGAGAACACATGTCACTGCAGGAACGGACCGCCCCCTCAGTGACATCACTGGTCTCTCTCCACACAGAGACAGCCTCTGTGATCTCAGGCTGCTTCGCTCTCCTCCTCTGACAGGAAGAGAGAGGGGGGATGGGCTTGGGAAACACAGCAGCGTCGACAGGCGGGGAGAGCCGCCTCTCAACACAGACAAGGAGAGGAGGAGGAGGATGGAGGGGAGCACTCTGGCGCTTCAGCGCCCCCACCTCTGTGGCGCCCGGGTGAACTGCACCCACCTAGGATCGGCCCTGGCGACACCCCCGTAATGGGCGGCACCAGGGGCACCCCATTTTCAGCGCCATTATCAGCATGATTTCTCTTTCGGCAAATTGCCAAAAAGGCCATTTTCGGCCAATATGTTTCGGCGGCCGAAATTTTGGTGCATCCCTAGCAAAAAGTTAAAAATATTGTTTTTTTTTCAAAATTGTCTGTCTTTTTTTGTTTATAGAACAACAAATAAAATACCACCAAAATAAAGCTCTATTTGTGGGGAAAAAAAGGACATAAGTTTTGTTAGGGTACAACGTTGCACGACTGCGCAATTGTCAGTTAAAGAGACGCAGTGCCGTATCGCAAAAAATGGCCTGGTCGTTAAGGGGAAAATCCTTCCGGTCCTTAAGTGGTTAAATAAATAAAGATCCTGGTCGGGCTGGTACATTTGTGTTTTTGTATCAATTAAAATTGAATAATTTAGACTTTTAAGGTAGCAAACACATGTACATATATGCAAACAAGAAAAACATTATTTAACATCCAACATACATTATTTGACAAAAAGTCTTAAAAGTTTCTTTTTTACATGATGCATTATATCTATTTGTCCCTAATCATCATTCTTAAAGTGATTGTAAACGATCATCTTGTAAAACAACCTAGTTAAAAATAGAAATGAAAGGCAAAACATATTTGTATAGATATAAAAAAAAAAAAACATTATAAATAATTTTTTTCCCTTTCTTATAAGTGATCACATTCTCTGTTCTCAGCTGTACAAGAGCTGGGGGATGTGAAGCAGCAGCCCACTGAGCTTCCCAGTGAATGGCTGTGCAGCGGGGACGTGTCAGGACAAGTCTGATCATTGGAGGAGAGCAGGCTGAGTTCCCAGCAAAGCTAGAGAACTGACCACGGCGTGTTCTCCTGCTTAGTGTGGTCAGTTTGTAATAGGAAAGCAAAGGGACTGGCAGGAACACCAGGGATTTCACACAAACAAAGCAATACAAATAGAACAGAGTACTTTCTCATACAAGTACATGGTACAGCAGGCATATATCAAAAATATGAGGTTGTGGGGTAACATACGCTTTAAAGTGATATTAAAGCTTCCAGTTTTAAAAAATTTAAATAACAAACATGTATACTTACCTGCTCTGTGCAATTAGTTTTTCACTGAACAGCCCCAATGCTCCTTTTTTAGGGTCCTCCGTCTGCACTCCTAGCTCCTCCCTTCTGCCGAGTGCCACTTTCAAAGGGTGAACTCGTGACTCGATCACTCCTGAGCAGTCTTGTCTGCGTCTATTGACACAGACAGCAGGGCTTGGTCCTGCCCTCACTCCCTTGTTATAGGATTTGAGTGACATGAGCAGGAGCCAATTGCTTTTAGTCTGCCCAGTGAGGAGGGACGCAGTCGAGAGAGCCGCTACTCTTGTGCACAGTGCTGAATCGAGATCGGGCTTAGGGAAATAATATAAGGGGGGCTGGGGGAATCCTCTGCAACAGAAAGTTTATTCACCTTAACCACTTCCAAACCGTCCACTGTCGTTATACATCAGTACTTTGAAGGAGGATATCCTTGTTATGGCAGCAGCTAGCTTCCATAACCCCGGTATCCTTGTCTTCAGTGGGAGGTCTGGTTTAGGATAAAAGTGGTCTCTGTGGCGGATTCGCCGCAAGATCACTTTTATCGGTGGCGGGAGAGGGTCCCTCCCCTCCCGCCGCAATCTGGTGCCCTCCACCACTTACCGGAGCCGTCAGCGGAGGCGATCCTGTCTGTCCCCTGCCTGAGTATGGAGATGATTGAGGGGAAGATGGCCCCCATCCGTTTCCATATCACTGCAGGGTGGAAGCGACGTCAAAACGTCACTTCCGCCCATAGCCCTTAAAGAGTCAGTTTTTATTTTTTCATTTTTTTTAAATGACAATTTTTTTTAAAAATTGCATTTTAATGTAAATACGAGATCTGAGGTCTTTTTGACCCCAGATCTCATATTTAAGAGGTCCTGTCATGCTATTTTCTATTACAAGGGATGTTTACATTCCTTGTAATAGGAATAAAAGTGACACAATTTAAAAAAAACACAGTGTAAAAATGTAAAAAAAAAGTAAAATAAATAAAAAAATGTAAAAAATTTTAAACGCACCCGTCCGAACGAGCTTGCGTGCAGAAGCGAGCGCATACGTGACTAGCACCTGCATATGGAAACGGTGTTCAAACCACACATGTGAGGTATCACCGCGATCGGTAGATCGAGAGCAATAATTCTAGCCCTAGACCTCCTCTGTAACTTGAAACATGCAACCTGTAGAATTTTTTAAACGTCGCCTATGGAGATTTTTAAGGGTAAAAGTTTGTCGCCATTCCATGAGCGGGCGCAATTTTGAAGCGTGTCATGTTGAGTATCAATTTACTCGGCGTAACATTATCTTTCCCAGTATAAAAAAAAAAATTGGGCTAACCTTACTGTTGTCTTATTTTTTAATTCAAAAAAGTGTATTTTTTCCAAAAAAAGTACACTTGTAAGACCGCTGCGCAAATACGGTGTGACAGAAAGTATTGCAACGTCCGCCATTTTATTCTCTAGGGTGTTAGAAAAAAATGTATAATGTTTGGGGGTTTTAAGTAATTTTCTAGCAAGAAAAACTGTTTTTAACTTGTAAACAAAAAATCTCATAAAGAGGCTTGGTCCTTAAGTGGTTAATGCATTCTATGCATTAAGATAAAAAAACCTTCTGTATGTAGCAGCCCCCCCCAGCACCCCCCAATTACCTACCTGAGCTCCTTCTCTCTCCAGCGATGTCCCCGATCACCTCAGCCATCCAGTACACTCCCCCTGATTGGCTGAGACAGAGCAGTGGCGCTATTGGCACCCACTGCTGTCAATCAAAGTTATTCAGCCACTCAGGAGAGAGAGGGGCCAGGCCGGGGGTTCTGTGTCTGAATGGATACAAGGAGCTCTGACTCAGCTTGGGTGACAACCCATAGTAAGCTGCTGGCTGAGGGGCACTCAAAGGAGGGAGGGACTAGGAGCAGCAAAGAGGGAACCGAGAAGAGGAGGATCTGGGCTGCTCTGTGCAAAACCAACTGCACAGAGGAGGTAAGTACTGTATAACATGTTTGTTATTTAAAAAAAAAAAATAGCTTTTACAATCACTTCAAGTGTAAGTAAACTGTATGAGCAATTTGTCTACCTAAAAAAGGTATATTGTTCCATAAGGCTCGATTCACACCTATGCATGTTGCTTTTGAGCGTTTTTGGAGGTTTTTTTTTCATGCTTGCCACGTTTTTGAGCAGCGTTTTTGCAGCGTTTTTGCCGCGTTTTTGCCGCGATTTGCGTTTTGCTTTTTTTTTTTTTTTTTTTTTTTACAGTTTTTTTTTTACAGTCTAAAAAAAAAAATTAAAAAAAAAAAAACGGCAAAAACGCATCAAAAACGCATCAAAAACGCTGCAAAAACGGTGCACTTGCGTTTTTGATGCTTGTCCATTGAAATCCATTACATGCAAAACGCTGCTTTTTGCATGAAAAAAAGTCCCCGACCCTTTCCAAAAATGCAGAGAAACAAAAAGGCATTGATGTGAACATGTTCCACAGGAACCCATGTTAAAAAATTCCCGTGCATTTCTGCAAAATGCAAAATGCATCAAAAAACGCGCTAGTGTGAATGGAGCCTAATACCAGGCTGGCAAATAGACAAAAACAGCTTATATTAAAGAAGAAAAAAAAACTTTTTACATTTAGTAATGAGTTTTTCCTTTTTTTTTTAGCACTTTAATGGAACTAGCGGCCAGCACCTGTGTGTTTAATTGTGCAATTGATCAATTTTATAAACGTATTCACAGTATGGGGTATTGTGTTGTGGAACATTCATTGCGTGGGAAGTGGATAAAAAAAATACACCTTGATAGGTTTCTTGATTTTTTTTTTTGTGTCTGTGTGTGTGTGTGTGTGTGTGTGTGTGTGTTTCTTAAATTTACTATAAAAAAAAGTATTTTTTAAATACTGCTGATTACTTGGAAATACCTTCATGAGAATAAAAAAAGTGAGTAATTTCTACACTGTTTCAGTCTGTTCAACAGTATGGTGGTGATCTTTCTTGATGTGTGACAGATTCCCTTTAAGATCTCCTGCTCTCCAACTCTGTTTGATATTTCCCTAGAGTTTCTCTTATTGACAAGCTGCTCTTCATATTGGATCCCGGTGTTAGTGGTTATTAAAGCAGTCATGATAAAGATAAAACCAGCAGTTTTCAGTCAGCAAATGAGCACAATCACAGAGCGCATGTAAATAGCCCAATTAAGTAGTTAGGAAACAAGAGTCTGCCATGTGTCATCAATCAGCCATAGTCAGACACAAGAGCCATCTGGGAGCACAAATATCCTTTTCAATCCAAGCTGCAATACTCCAATGGCAGGGAAATGATCACACAAGCATCTGACTTCTGTGCTATGCTATGTAATACAAATAAAGCTATTATGGGTGCAAGGGGTGCTGTTAGACTGCTTCTGATCTTCTCTCTACTTTTTACATTACACTCACCTGGCATTTAAAGCCCAGCTCTGGGTATTTTTTTTAAAATGGCTGGCTGCAATACTCACATCCTCTCTGGTGCTGTTCCAAGCAGTAATTCCTTTCCACCATTAGATGTCCTCAGTCTTCCAGGATGAATGACACTAAGCATCTTTCCCTTTTCCTTTACCTCTCCCTCCCCCTTCCCTTTCCCTTTTTTTTTCTTCTTTCACTCTAATGCCCCGTACACACGGTCGGATTTTCCGACGGAAAATGTGCGATAGGACCTTGTTGTCGGAAATTCCGACCGTGTGTAGGCTCCATCACACATTTTCCATCGGATTTTCCGACACACGAAGTTTGAGAGCAGGCTATAAAATTTTCCGACAACAAAATCCGTGTACACAAATCCGACGCACAAAGTGCCACGCATGTTTAGAATAAATAAAGAGATGAAAGCTATTGGCTACTGCCCCGTTTATAGTCCCGACGTACAAGTTTTACATCACCGCGTTCAGAATGATTGGATTTTCTGACAACTTTGTGTGACCGTGTGTATGCAAGACAAGTTTGAGCCAACATCCGTCGGAAAAAATCCTAGGATTTTTTTGTCGGAATGTCCGATCAATGTCCGACCGTGTGTACGGGACATTAGTCATTTTCCTTCTTCTACTGTCTCTCAATTTCATTCTCTCTACCTTCCTCTAATCGCTCTCCATCTCTTTTTTTGCATATTATCACTCTTTCCTTCCCCTTCTTGGTCAACCTTCCATCTTCTAATCTCTGGTAGATTTGTAATAGTGTTGGACCAATGGGTATTAAAATTCATATTCTATATGCATACATAAAAAGTTAGTTCTCCTTTAAGGAGGTCAACCTGTGGTGAAAATGTAACACAGTAGTGGACCTTTTTAGATTAGTAATACCAGCCTGCATCATTTAGATCTATGCCCTTTGGGTGACACCCTTGGAAGGTATATACGAAGGCTAAGTGCAGGGAGTCTGAGAAACCTCTAGTGTTCTTCTTCTTTTCTGGTGGGCCTTTTCAGGAAAGCAGGTAGACCCTACCCTGATCAGCAGGTGACATTAACGTCAGCTCCCCCTCTGGGTGGGGATGCCTAGAACTGATCCTTGGGTAAGATCATTAGCATCCCTCATTGTGCAGGATATTGTCGGACCAGTGGTGTGGCCCAGGTCTCCTTCTCTCCAAAACATTAGCAACGCATTCACTAAGCTTGTGCCATCATCAATTTGTGTGACTTTTTTACCGTTCTATAGAAAAGCTGCTGCTCGTTTCAGAGGAATCTAGTGTGGATCCGTTTATTCTGTGCCAATGAGGGACTACTCTCGGCAGCTATGCTTTCTCAGACAGATGCAGTAAGTACTGTGACCTAGATGCTATTGCATTGTAATGAGCCATCTTGTCTTTGTCTCTCTCTTTGAGTTGTATTTACTCCCTTTCAGTGTTATTCTCTCTATTCCTTAAAAAGTTTCCTCACCCTTCAACTTTAAATGTTGACCTCCCTCCTCCCTGCCTCTTTCCATCCCTATCTTTGAAAAATCTTGTCCCTGTCTACCTTAAAAGCAAAGTTAAGATAAAACCAGCCATAGATGTTGATTGTACCCAACCCAAGTACCAGCATGTCAGATTTTACATGTAATGCCAGTGGCTATAGTTGCTAGCAATAATCACTGTGCGTCTGTCCCCTAATTCCCCCCCCCCCCACCCCCCACTAGCCAGGAGAACACAATAGCTCTGCGAGAGGGATTCCCTTATTAACAATGACTGAGTTGATGGGTGAATCAAGCGATTTCTTGGGTTACAGGAAAGAAAATGGCACCATCTGTGCCCGGCTTTACCCTCCCATCCCTCCCTACCACCCATTTACATCGTGTATTGTGAAAAAACAATGAAAGCAATGAAACTATAGAACCCATTTTTAACTCATTGAAGTTGGCCAGCCAACCAAGTGCTGATGGTCTCTAGACTTGTCCTATCACAATACTGTACAATTCACATCTACTTTTCTGTCCGGCATACATCATTCCCCCGTCTTCCAACCCTGCCTCTGATAAAGAGGGCATATTTGAGGCCTCTGAAAGGCGTTGGCTCCGTCCTTTATCCTAATTCATATTGGAATACATTTATATCTGGACAATTCATTTTTGGTGTAGCATCTCAGATGCAGGCAAGGATGATGGAATAAATCCTTTGGCATGGAGAAGCTGCTGGTCCAGAATCCAAACATCCTGTCCAAATATCACCACAAATTCCTATACTAATAGTATGACCTTAGGGTTCCAGTGCTATCTCCCTGCTTCCCCAAGCCCATGGAAAATGTCCATGTCAACCAGGCAGGGACATGGGCATTCAAAGAAGGACCCTCCTGCTGTACTTTACAGTCCATAGATATAAAGGCTTAGGACTTGGCATGTCATATGTCATTAATTCAGGAACGTAAAAGGAGATTAAGATTAGCATTTAGATTAGGGTTTGTTAAACTGCCACAGTTTATAGATAGGTGGAGGGCTGTTTTGTGCCCAGAACAATGCTTTAAAGATACCCTGTTATTTATTTATTGCAATTTGCCTTTTATGCTTGCTAGAAATTGTGCATACTCCAGGAAGAGTCAGTTCACTAGAACAGCCCTTCCGTCTTGCATATCATAGTCCTCTCCACTTGTGAGTGTGTCTAATTGCTGTCTGCGCTGGCCCGGCATCTCTACACCTCCTGTCCCTACATAAACTTTTATACACCAATCAGCCTTAACATTATGATGACTTACCTAGTATTGAATAGGTTCCCTTTTGGTGCCAAAACAGTCCTGACCCTTCGCAGCATGATTGCCACTACACCTCTGAAGGTATGCTGTAGTATCTGGAAAAAAAGCTGTCAGTAGCAGATGGTTTAAGGCCTGTAGGTGAGGTGAGGCCTCCATTGATCAAAACTTGTTTTTCCAGCACGCCCCAGAGATGCTTAATTGGATTGAGATCTTGAGCATTTGGAGGTCAAGTCAACACTTCAAACACGTTGTGTTCTTCAAATCATTCTTGAACCATTTTTGCAGTGTTGCAGGGTGCATTATCCTGCTGAAGGAGGCCACTGCAGGGAATACAGTTTCCATGAAGTGTACTTCGTTAGCAACAATGTTTAGGTAGGTGATATGCATCTACACTACACGAATGTTTAGACACAAGGTTTCCCAGCAGAACATTGCCCAAAGCATCACACTGCCTCCACCAGCTTGTCTTCTTCCCATAGTACATCCTGGTGCCATCTCTTTCCCAGGTAAGAGATACACATGCACCTGGCCATCCACATGATGTAAACGAAGATCTGATTAATCAGGCCAGGCCACCCTCTTCCATTGCTCTATGGTCCAGTTCTGATGCTCACATGCCCATTGTAGGTGCTTTTGGCTACGGGTCAGCATGAGCACCCCGACCGGTCTACGGCTATGCAGCCCCTACACAACAAATTGCAATGACAATTTTTTTCTGCTTTCAACACATCAACTTTAGGGACAACATGTTTACTTGCTGCCTATTATATCCCACCGACTTTTAGATGCCAATGTAACAAAATAATTATTGTTATTCACTTTATCTGTCAGTGATCTTATTGTTATGGCTGATAGTGTATAGCAGCTAGGTGGGGTGCGAAGGAAAATACTATAGAATGTTACTTAAAGTGGAGCTAAACTCTGTAATGCCGCGTACACACGGGCGGACTTTTCGACGGACTTTCCGACGGACTTTCGAATGAAAGCACTTGCCTACACAAGATCAACCAAAGTCCGACGGATTCGTACGTGATGACGTACGACCGGACTAAAATAAGGAAGTTCATAGCCAGTGGCCAATAGATGCCCTAGCGTCGGTTTTTGTCCGTCGGACTAGCATACAAACGAGTGGACTTTTTGACCGGACTCGAGTCCATCGGAAAGATTTGAAGATTTAAAGTTTTTGATGTTTTATTTCTAGGACCGTCTGACTTTTGGGAAAAAAAAGTACGCTGGAGCCCGCACACGGTCGAATTGTCCGCCGGAGTCCGGTCTGCCGGACCTAGTCCGTTGAAACGTCCGCTCGTGTGTACGCGGCATTATAATTACCTATGCTTCAACAGTCTGATGTCCCTTGTCTGTCTCTCCCCTTCACCTGAAAAAAGAAAACACATAAAAGTGAGTTGTTGCAATGCAAAGTTATGCAAGTCTCTTTTAATATCATTTAGGCTCTGTGGGTATTGTTTTATAGCTGACCATTAATAAAAAAAACTCATAACATTTCATTAAATCTGAGTGAATTTAGCAGCAACTAAATATTGTAAATCAATGCAAATATGCAGAGAAATAACTTTCTTAGGACAGAGCTATTGGTGGTCATTTAAATGTTAGTCAAGGCTGCTGATTTAAGTCACGTTATACATTTCACAGCTAAGCTCTGGGGGTATATAAAAATAAACTGACTTACAGGGTCTGAGACCATAGAGTTCTCCAGCAGTGTTGAAAGAGATTCCCAGCAGGGTCCAGTTAGCAGGATAGTGCAAGTCCAGGGCTTTTTTTCTCAGAGAATAGGTGCAGGAACTCCCCCCGTTTGAGTCACCCCTTGTCTCTGCCCCCTACCCAACTCTGACCACCGTCCCTTGATTCCACCCCCTACCCACCTACCAGTACTGCCCCTTTTAGAGAATACAGAACAAAGTTTCGTTTTGTGGTGTTAAATCATTTGTATGGAACATGATGATAAAAAAGAAAAGCAGTAAAATAGATCCCCTGCAGTCAGCAACAATAGAATCCCAGCAATAGATCCCCACACAACAATAGACTCCCCCAGCAACAATGGACTCCACCCCAACAACAATAGATTCCCTGCAGCAATAGTGAACTACACACAACAAAATATCCCACCCAGTAACAAAATATCCACCCAAGCAACATTAGACCCCCCCCCAGCAGCAACAACAGATCTCGCAGCAGCCAGCATCAATAGATCCTCCAGCAGCCAGTAAAAATAGACCTCTCCCTCAACAGTAGATCCCTTCAAGCAACATAAGACCCCCCAGCAACAATAGATTCCCCATCAGCAACAATAGACCCTCACACAAAATCAGATCCCCACCAGTGACAATAGATCCCCCAGCAGCCAACATCAATAGACCCTCCAGCACACTCCACACCCCATGCTATTACATACATTCAGTGCTGGAGGTGCTGGAACTGTGTTCCTCCACGTTCCCACTTAAAAAAAGCCCTGGGTAAGTCTACTTATTGTCTAACGTGTATCTAAAGTTCATTTTATTTTGGATAGAGTGTGGAATGGTTGGAAGTCAGATTTGTATTCCTGTCCAAAAAACAGATTCCCCATTACTATTTGCCCTGCTCACCATAATTACCAGAACCAAATTTCACTTCTCCAATGCAAGCAGAAGCGCCTGAAAGTATCTTGCATTCACCTTTGCCCACAGATCCTTCGGCTTAATTCACATTGTTCCATGTGCGTTGCAAACTCCCACGGCCTCCAATACCATTTCTATGCCGATGACACTCACATCTATCTCTCTACTCCTCACCTCACTCCTTTGGTCTTCTCTTGTATTACTAATTTATTAACTGACATATCAGCATGGATGTTGCACAACTTCCTTAAACTAAATCTCTCTAAAACCGAGCTAATATTCCCCCCCACTCGTGCTCCCCTCCATGACTTTTTCATCAAAATCAACAATGCATCAATCCCTCCCCTCACGCCAGGGTACTAGGTGTAATCCTAGACTCTGACCTGTCCACCCCCAAATCCAATTGTTGTCAAAAGTTGACTTCACATACGTAACATCTCTAAAATACACCCTTTTACCTAATGAAACCACCAAGCTACTCATTCACTCCCTTGTTATCTCTCGCCTTGACTATTGCAAGTCCATTCTCATAGGCCTACCTCCCCATAGGCTATCCCCTCTTCAGTCTGTGATGAATGCAGCTGCCAAACTCATCTACCTTACCCATCCCTCGGTGTCTGCCACCGCTCTCTGCCAATCCCTACACTGGCTTCCTAACAGCAACATACAAAGGCATTCACAACTCTGCCCCGAGCTACATCACCAATAGGAATGGTCTCAGGCGTGTTCGGGATCCCACCTGATCCCTCCAGGAAGCCGACACTGCACATGGCTAATCACGGGCAGTGAGATTTCCCGATCTGTGCAGCTGCAGAAACGAGCCCGAGCCCATCTCTAATCACCAACCTTGTCTCCAAATTTTGCCCAAACCATCCTCTTCACTCCTCTCAAGACCTCCTACTTTCAAGCGCCCTTGTCTCCTCCTTCCATGCTCGTCTCCAGGATTTCCCTAGAGCCTCTCTCACCCTCTCGAACTCTCTACCTCAATCTGTCCGGCTATCTCCTACTCTGGTTGCGATCCTTGAAAACTCATATCTTCAGGGAGGCCTATCACAGTTCCAACTCATCTTTTATCATTTCCATCAGCTCACCCCCCTCAGATAAAATCTTTTGTACCACTTGCCCCACCCTCTTAGATTGCAAGCTTTTATGAGCAGGGCCCTCTTAGCGTTCTTGTATTTCATAGTATTTTAATTGTACTGTCTCACTTTTATATTGTAAAGCGCTGAGTAAACTGTTGGCACTATATAAATCCTGTCTATAATATAATATAATAATAACATGCATGGTAGCGCACATGTGTAGCCCTAGCAGGTAGCCCCTTTACTGCAGAGTCGCACAACCCAGGCATCACCACAGACACACCACAGTATTCTTGTGCCCTTCAACCACTGATTAACAGGCAAACAGAAGAGGGTAGGAGAGTGGCCACATTTTGTCTGAGATCTAATTCCGCCCTCTGGGGGGCAAAGAGAAGCTGTGCAGTATGAAGGAGGCAAGAAGGGGGAATGTGACTGGCTAAAGCGGTGGCGAGATTGTTTGGAGGAGAGTCTACAAATCAGACTGAGAGAGCCATGAGGAGAACAGGCTGGAGAGTTGGCTGTGCTGTGCAGAACAGGAGATTGATTAAGCCGCCCGCAGCCATGAGAAATCTACTAGGCACCTGGGAAAGTCCCCAAGGACACAAACCAAGAGGAAGGGAGTCTGTTAGATCTGTCAACTTCATGGCTGAAGGGAGAAGGGTGCTGAGCCATAAGACACACATAGGCACAAAGTAAAGATGCAGGCTGGAGGGAGGAGGTCCAGAGATTTGCGGTTTGCTATCTCTTGTCTGGCTCTCAGAGATGTATGAGCTAGGCAGAGGCATCCAGGGACCAATGGGCCTGCCTCATTCATCTCCATCCAGTCTACAGAAGTTACCATCAGGGGATGGACTGTTGACCATATGACACCTACCCATGCTCCCCCACCTCGAAAGTGTCAGATCACTAGGTACATGATCTGGCACAGGAGAGCTGCCTTGCCGCTGTATATGTATGTTATACGGTCGGCAAGCGGTTAAGCATAGGCTGAGGAACTAAAGCAGTACACATGTGTCAAATGTCAGGCGGCATCGGCCGCTCAATAGAAATGGGATGACATTCGGCCGTGTGTACTGCAGCTGGTCCATTGGCTTCTGAAGAAAGGGGCATGACTGAAAAAGGTCTGCCGATGGATAATGACTGAGTGTGCTGACCGGAGTGTTCTGGCGGGGAAGGGGACATGAGCTGTCAGTTTTTTGTTTTTTTTTCCAGCCTGCTCAGTTTAATGAAGAAAAAACTAGAAGTGTGTACTAGGCTTAAATGTCTCATGGTCCTCTGCCCTGGGGTCAGGAAAGGGCAGCCTCCTCCTGGAGGCAGGAAAATGATAAAATGATCTGTCCATTAATATAAGGGGAAAATGAATAGTCTAATGTTTATTCAGCAATGTCTCCTCTCCTCCATTAACTAGTAGCCCCGTACCTGGCTACATATTACTCCTGGTGTATAAGTGAGCTGTTTAGTCCAGTTAGCTTGGGTCACCACTGGCAATGGCAGGAGGACCCAACAATGCAGAAGCTTCTTAGGGAGTCATTGATATACATGCATAGGTACAAATATGCCCATATACAGTAGTCTAATTTTCCTTTCACACAAAGCTGTAGTGCATAAATGTAAACCAGCTCCATTGGATAGAATGGGATTTCTACTTGTAATGCGTCTTCATGCAGCAACATGCATGGGTTGTGTTAAATGAAAACAGCCAAGTGAGAATAGGCATTTACACAAATAATTTGGGCTTTTGAATGGCAGACATTTTTAAGGATGTGCAGAAGATATCTGTGTCTGTTACTATATATTTATTTTTTATACAAGCAGTGTAAGGACCTGATTTTTGCTTGGCAGAGATCAATCCATGGCAGGCAGAAGCAGCACAAGGAGCCGATCAGATTTGCTGTAATGATTATGCTAAGAAGGGATAGGCTGATCAGAAAAAAAGAACAGAGTGACAGAGATGAGCTCATCAGACTTCTCCTTTCACTGTCTAGCTACAAGCAAGACCAGTAATGCCGCGTACACACGGCTGGACTTCGCGACAGAGAACGTGCAATGGGAGCTTTCAGTCGGACATTCCGACCGCGTGTATGCCCATTGGACTTTTTCTGTTGGCATTTCCGACGGACTCAGATATAGAACGGAGTTTAGCCCGTTGGCCGTGTGTACGCGGCATTAGTGTTACTTAAAGCGGTATTAAACCCCAAACTAAAAATGTAATATATTGCAGCTTACCAATCATTAAATGTGGTGGCTGCATTAGTTTTCTTTTTTTTAGGTCTTTTTTCCCTCTGTTTTCACCTGCTGATCTGATCAGTAATACAGTTCCTGTATTACAGTGCACAGGGGATGAAGGAGCACAGAGGGCACCTCTGGACAGCAGCATTGTCAGTCTGGAGGAGAGGAGTGTTAGATATACAAGCAGATTTATATACACTAACAAATTGAAGCCAAATTCCAGCTAACAATTTAAATAGCAGAGCAAATAAATAAACACTGATCATAGCACCCCTGCAATGTGTTACATTGTTGTCAATCAAGCCCCGATGAAGGGAATGCTCTTTGACCCATGAAAAGCACTGGCTACCTTTTTTGTATCTCTTATTTTATTGGACTAAAATTGTATCTGAACCTCTTAGCAGTGGTGTGGTGTTTCAATTTCAATTTTTATTAAAAAAGGAGCCTGAGCTGCTCAACCCTTAAGCCAGCAATTCAAATAATCTTTCGCCACGAGGGCGAAAACGAGCACAAAAGAGCATTTTCTTTTTTACAGTCCCTTTGACTGGACTCTCTACAGCATAGGTGTCCAACCTGCAAGCCCTCCAGCTGCTGCAGAACTAAAAGTCCCGTGAGGCATTGCAAGGCTAGTCCCTTGAGGTATCGCAAAGCTAACAAGTGCAAGCATGGCTTTCAAAGGCAGAGGCATGATGGGACCAGGGGCGGACTGACCATTGAGCCACTCGGGCACTGCCCGAGGGCCCTGGGCCACTAGGGTGCCCCATCAGGGTTGCCAGCCTCAGTAAAACCAGGGACAGTATGTATAAATCTGTGTTTTTTTTACATCTGTCTGTGTATACTGTGTGTACATGTATGTGTATACTGTGTGATTGTATACTGTGTGGCCCCATAATCTCTGATTGCCTGGGGGCCCCATAATCTCCTATTGCCCGGGGGCCCCATGAGTTATCAGTCCCCCCCTGGATGGGACTTGTAGTTTTGCAACAGCTGGAGGGCCGCAGGTTGGACACACATGTTCTACAGTCTACATCCAGGTCTAGTGTCGCTTTTGTTTTATATGACGGACTCAGATATAGAACGGAGTTTAGCCCGTTGGCCGTGTGTACGCGGCATTAGTGTTACTTAAAGCGGTATTAAACCCCAAACTAAAAATGTAATATATTGCAGCTTACCAATCATTAAATGTGGTGGCTGCATTAGTTTTCTTTTTTTTAGGTCTTTTTTCCCTCTGTTTTCACCTGCTGATCTGATCAGTAATACAGTTCCTGTATTACAGTGCACAGGGGATGAAGGAGCACAGAGGGCACCTCTGGACAGCAGCATTGTCAGTCTGGAGGAGAGGAGTGTTAGATATACAAGCAGATTTATATACACTAACAAATTGAAGCCAAATTCCAGCTAACAATTTAAATAGCAGAGCAAATAAATAAACACTGATCATAGCACCCCTGCAATGTGTTACATTGTTGTCAATCAAGCCCCGATGAAGGGAATGCTCTTTGACCCATGAAAAGCACTGGCTACCTTTTTTGTATCTCTTATTTTATTGGACTAAAATTGTATCTGAACCTCTTAGCAGTGGTGTGGTGTTTCAATTTCAATTTTTATTAAAAAAGGAGCCTGAGCTGCTCAACCCTTAAGCCAGCAATTCAAATAATCTTTCGCCACGAGGGCGAAAACGAGCACAAAAGAGCATTTTCTTTTTTACAGTCCCTTTGACTGGACTCTCTACAGCATAGGTGTCCAACCTGCAAGCCCTCCAGCTGCTGCAGAACTAAAAGTCCCGTGAGGCATTGCAAGGCTAGTCCCTTGAGGTATCGCAAAGCTAACAAGTGCAAGCATGGCTTTCAAAGGCAGAGGCATGATGGGACCAGGGGCGGACTGACCATTGAGCCACTCGGGCACTGCCCGAGGGCCCTGGGCCACTAGGGTGCCCCATCAGGGTTGCCAGCCTCAGTAAAACCAGGGACAGTATGTATAAATCTGTGTTTTTTTTACATCTGTCTGTGTATACTGTGTGTACATGTATGTGTATACTGTGTGATTGTATACTGTGTGGCCCCATAATCTCTGATTGCCTGGGGGCCCCATAATCTCCTATTGCCCGGGGGCCCCATGAGTTATCAGTCCCCCCCTGGATGGGACTTGTAGTTTTGCAACAGCTGGAGGGCCGCAGGTTGGACACACATGTTCTACAGTCTACATCCAGGTCTAGTGTCGCTTTTGTTTTATATGATGCCATATTTTTTCATTTGCTGCTGTGAGGACTTGCAGAAGCCTAGTTACTGCTTATTACTGTAGTCCTGGAAGAAACTCCATCCCTGCACCCTTGGGAGTTTTGGTAATGTCAACAAAAATGAAATCAATTCCTCCCAAAAGGATGTTCAATTGTACCTTTTATCTGTTTCCGTAATTTCCTGTGGAATAGTGTGCACTGCAATAGGGGAAATTTGTAGTTCCCCATTCTTCTGGCCCATTAAAGCCTCTTTCCGTAGTTATTCCTATAGTGTACAGCCTGGCACCCCTGCTATTCTTCAAAGCATCACCAGAACTTCTACAGCTCCTTGTAGATCTATTGATTGAAAATTGATGAAGTCGGCTTTTATTGCCTTCATGAGAACAAACAAAGCAAAATGAATTGATTTGACATTGATTGGTAGTATCCTCAGAAGCACTTAGAGGAGATTGCCAAGGCTGTTATCTATTGGTTAGAAGTACATTAAACTGAGACTTGTGTGTAATTCTACCATATGAAGAAATTTTCAAGAAAAAATATAACATCATTTAATTATAATTTCCAACTCTATAAATGATTACACAGAAATCTTTTTAGCACTTGCTTGTTTTTCTGAGAGATTGCACACTCAACACCATCACATACAGTACAAGTTCCCCTTTGCAGCTTGCATAAATGAAATAGGTATGCATAAACCATTTAATTTAGTTTAATTTAACCACTTGACCCCTGGAAGATTACTAGAGATCTGTGATTGGCTACAGTTAATCTCATGGTGCAGGGTGCTGTGATTGGCCCAGGCACCATGTGATATCTGTGCGCAAATCACAGCATCACTATAGGCTATGAATGAAATTGCAAATAATGTGATCAGTAGGTATTAATGCTTTGCTTCTATGTGTAGTGTTCAATTTTATATGTACAGGGGCAGCCATGTTTACTCACTACATACTGTACACAGGCTTGGCTTCCTGCCTTGTAGCACGATAATGTAGTGGTACCCCCATAGGGGCTGCAGAATGTAGTAGTTCCACACGTCACCGTGCACAGCCCAGCATTCACTTCCAGACACTCTAAGACAATGAACAAGTCCATCAGTTTTTTTTTTGTATTTTATTGAGGAATTAGAACTATAAGGAATATATAAGGGATAAGGAATTCATGGGATGCCCAGAAAATGATTCTTGCATGGTATGGGACAATTCAGACATTCTCCTTCTGCACAGCACTTGCTGCAGACTATCTCTCCTTCTCCCTCCAGCACATGACTAAAGGATTCGTCAACCTTGGGTCTTACCATTAAATTAAAGACACAGACTGCGTGACATGGGTTTTATAAGGCCACAGCAGCCAATTTTATTAACCAAATAATAAATAACAAAAAACATGAAAAAATTTAACACATACCCTTAATAACAAAATAATGTACAACAGCAAGAGGTCTTTGGGTGTCTTAAAAAAGGCACACTTTATAACTGTAAACGGTCTATATCCTCAGCTGTACCCCAACAGGCTCGAGGACACTCGGACAACACAACTACTTCCATATTCCCCTCCCCCAGGGGATTTATCTCCTGGGAGAACCACCGCTAACAAATGTAAGCGCCATCCTTAGATGGGCCCCACTACTCCTGTGACCATGTAAAATTTGTACTGACACCCAAAGACCCCTTGAACCGCCAACTGCTGTGACAAGTTCGAAAATACACCACAACATTACATTTTTACCGTAGACAACATGAGTTATATATTTTTTTTTTTTTATTTTATTCCTCATTTATTTATTGTTTTTATTATTCTTCTTTTTTTTTTTTTTTTTTAATTATTCTTTTTTTTTTTTTTTTTTTTTTTTTTTTTTGAAAATAAGGTTGAATCACACAAACACCTTCACCCGTATTCCTAAAATACCAATACAACCCATACCTATCCAGCCTGCTGACTCCTAACACCAGGGCGGGAGGGTGGGAAGATGTCTCCTCTCCAAACTTCTCCGAATGATGCAGAATCCACCCCCTACACCGGACCCCAACCTCTGGATCCAGCCCCCACTGACTTCTACCTCCAATCAGGTAAGAGCTGAACTTATGCCCCACCACTGACCTGACTGACCGTTCCCTGACCCCTGTTCCTCCCATAGTCATGCATCCCCTCCGTCTATTCTCTCCTACGGGTCTCACTTGACTAAAGGATTCGTCAACCTTGGGTCTTACCATTAAATTAAAGACACAGACTGCGTGACATGGGTTTTATAAGGCCACAGCAGCCAATTTTATTAACCAAATAATAAATAACAAAAAACATGAAAAAATTTAACACATACCCTTAATAACAAAATAATGTACAACAGCAAGAGGTCTTTGGGTGTCTTAAAAAAGGCACACTTTATAACTGTAAACGGTCTATATCCTCAGCTGTACCCCAACAGGCTCGAGGACACTCGGACAACACAACTACTTCCATATTCCCCTCCCCCAGGGGATTTATCTCCTGGGAGAACCACCGCTAACAAATGTAAGCGCCATCCTTAGATGGGCCCCACTACTCCTGTGACCATGTAAAATTTGTACTGACACCCAAAGACCCCTTGAACCGCCACGTGAGCTTGATTGAAAACCTCATTCAAGCGAATCCCTCCACACCTGCAACGCCCTTGCCACACCCTCCTGAAGATCCAAGGACCATATATCTATGCCCACTGCATTTAAGTGAACACCGTCGTCTCGCCAATAGCGAACAGACTGATCCTCCAGCTCCCTGTGTCGAACTACTATGCCCCCGAGGCGGGCCACAAACCTCCCAACCTCCCTATTCAACTTAATTCTGGCTTTGTTCACCCTGCCTACGGAGCGGGCGAACCGCCACACTTTTCTTGCCACAATATCTGACCACACAATAATGCAGCCGGGAAAATCACGTAGCAGGCGCAAAATATCAAATTTGATATCCCTCACCAGATCCCTGGCAGCCCGCACCCCTAAATCATTGCCCCCTGCCTGTAAAACTAGAACATCTGGGGGCCTGTCAATTCTGGAAAAATAGTGAAATTCAGGAAGGACCTGGCCCCACATCATTCCACGAACACCCAACCATTTTAAGACAGCCTCACTCCGAGAAATGCCCAGTTGCCTCCCTTCAGGACGTACATCAGCCCTAACAGCCCCCCAGAACACGTATGAATCCCCCAGAATCCAGACCAGGCCAGGAGGAAGATCTGAAAGAAACACAAAAAAGGAACATAGAACCACACCCGCATACTCAATGCAACTTCAAAGCAAATGAGGGCGAACATAAATCCTAAAACGATCAGACTCCCACCTCCCTATACGTCTCACTACCTGCGAACCCAAACCCCACCTAGCCGCTTCTGTTGCTGCCCCCACACGAAAGGAGTGAGTATTAAACTGGGAAACCTCCCTGCCCGCCTTTTCCAAACAACGCCGAAAAACTGACAAAAATTGAAAACGCGACAAGGATGAGCCATCCTTGTGCATCAAAAAGGTTCCCGACCTCCACCCCCTAACCCCAAGATATCGTTGCACCGAAGAAACCGGGCAAACCGATTCCGGCAGCACCCGAAACAACGACACGGAAACCCCTTTTCCCAATTGATCAGTTTTAGACTTGCCAATATGAATCCGAACACAATCCCCAGACAGGGTTACGTCCTTCAAACTTAACCCCCCTACTCCCCACCTGTTCTTGCTAACTAGTTCCCCAATGCGCAACGCTCCAAAAAATGCTAACGCAAAAGCCACATTGAACAGACTCACCTCATAAACAGACGTACAAACCCCGGGCAACAGCTCCACCAACTCTTGAAGCAACTCAAACGAGACCGGGCGCCTCGTATCTGGCAGTACTCTCCCCCGCCGAAACCCCTTCATGGCCTGACGCACCCTAAAATCCTTTGTCATATCCACCAGGCCCTGCATCCGAAAGAGAAAAGCTAAGGCAGCTAAACTCTTGTTCATTGTGGACACTGACTTGCCTTGTGTAAATCCCGTCCCAATAAAATATAGCAACAAAGCCACGTGATCACGCGATGAAACACCCCCCCAACCGAACTTACCAGGGTAGACCACTCACCCCATACCGACGAGTACGCCGCCCACGTACCCTCAGTCACCGATCGACGTAGCAGCTCCGCAGCTACTCCAATGCCAGTCTCCACAGCCTGTCGGGACAAGGAACCCCCAGTTGCTCCGACTCCGGCGCCAACCTCCGGAACCTCTCCCACTGGAAACGAGACAAAGAATCGGCAATGGAATTCAAAACCCCCGGAACATGAACAGCTTGTACAAAACAGTTCAAACTTAAACACTTTAAAACCAGGTGCTGTAACAAGCGCACCACCGGCGGAGAAGAAGCGGACAAGTTCGTTATAACCTCCACCACCCCCAAATTGTCACAGTGAAAACAGATCCGCCTATCCCGAAATTTGTAGCCCCAGATTTCAACCGCCACCACAATCGGAAATAGTTCCAGTAACACTAAATTACGTAAGAACCCCGCCGAACTCCATTCTTCTGGCCACATCGCCGCGCACCAAGCCCCCTGGCAGAAAGCCCCAAAACCAGAACTCCCTGCTGCGTCAGTGAAAATATCAAGGTCAGATGCTGCCACAACCGGAGCCATCCATAAAGACCTGCCATTGTATGTGGACAAAAACTCACCCCAAACCCTCAAATCAGCCTTCAGCTCACGCGAAAGCCTGATGAAGTGATGCGGCTTCAGTACACCCGCCGTGGCAGCACATAAGCGACGACTAAAGATGCGTCCCATAGGCATGATGCGGCAGGCGAAATTAAGCTTACCCAATAACGACTGCAATTGCCTAAGCCTAACCTTCCTCGCCGCCTCCGCCTCCGCCACCCCTTGACGCAAGTCCTCCAGTTTGTCGTTCGGGAGACGACATTCCATCAGACGCGTGTCAATGACAATGCCCAAAAACTGCATGACTGTGGAAGGACCTTCCGTCTTCCCCGGCGCCAAAGGAATTCCAAAACGTGACGCAATAGATTCCAAAGTGTGCAACAGCACTGAACAAACTGAAGAATCCGGGGGGCCGATGCAAAGAAAATCGTCGAGATAGTGCAGCACCGACCTCAACTGAGTCTCTTCCCTAACTACCCATTCCACGAAGGTGCTAAACACTTCAAAATATGCGCAAGAGATGGAACAGCCCATCGGCAAACAACGGTCCATGTAAAACTGCCCTTCCCAACAGCAGCCCAGCAAATGCTGACTGTCCGGATGTACTGGCAGCAGACGAAAGGCGGATTCTATATCCGTCTTCGCCATCAATGAACCCTGGCCAAACCTTTGAACCCAACCGACCGCGGCATCAAAGGAGGTGTAAGACACCGAAGACAGCTCCGGAGAAATGGCATCATTTACCGAAGTCCCCTTCGGATACGACAAATGATGAATCAACCGGAATTTGTTGGGTTCCCTTTTGGGTACCACCCCAAGGGGAGAAACGTGTAAAGACGAAACGGGGGGTTGAGCGAATGGTCCGGCCATTCTCCCAAGTTCCATCTCTTTTGCCAGTTTATTCGAAACAACCTGGGGAAATTGGCGCGTTGATTTCAAGTTTTGAGCCAGCGGGGACGGGGCCACAGGTCCCGAACACGGGATCTGAAAACCATGGGCAAAACCATCAGCCAAAAAACTTGCCGCCTCCCTTCGCGGATATCTATCTAGATACGGTACCATCTCGGGAAGGTTTACTGGTGTCCTCCCTTTTTGAGGCCGACTCAACGGGTTGGGACTTTCCTTTTTTGAAACACTTGGCATAACTGTGGGAGCCCCCGCAACCAGAGCACTCGTGTCGGAAACGACAGTTTGCGCCAAAACGGCACAACCCCTCGTTAAACTGCCAGCAAATTCCCTTTCGCTGTGTGGCCGACTGTCCAGCGGCACCCGAACCGCCGGCCCCTCCGAGAAAGGGCTGTCCCGAAACCCTCGCCTGTGACATAAGCTTCATCCAAAGCCCAATGTCCTTGTGGTCCCAGCGCAAGCCCGGACGCAAAGCCTTGCGCTGGCGGAACTGCTCGTCATAGCGCAGCCAAGCAATTCCCCCATAAGTTCGATAAGCCTCCCCAATGGCATCCAGATAACAAAAAAGCGGAGAACAATTCTCCGGTGCTTTTTCGCTAGCCAAAATGGCAAACGCCTGGAGCCAATTCCCAAAGGTGCGAGGAATAAGCCTCCAGCGTCGCTTCTCCTCCTCCTTCTTGCTTTCGTCCGCCTTGCCCTTGTCGATATTAAATTTTTCTAACGGCAAAAGAGAGAATATTTCAACATATTCCCCTTTCCAGATCTTTTCGCGTACCTCTTGCTTTAGATGTACCCCCAGTGGGCCCTCAAAGCACACATAAATCTCGCACTTCGCCGCATCCGCCAACCGCACCTTATCCTCAGAGGACTCCTTCCCTTTATTCGCGTCCGCCCCAGTCACCTCCGTCTGTGACGCAGACGTCACGCTAACCCCGGCGGACCCCACCGCCCCGGATGCCGCAACTGCAAGCGGCCCTGCTGAGGGAGGGGTGGGAGGAACAACAGAGTCCACACCAACGGCAGCGGGAGCCCATGCCCCAACGGGCCCCTGAGATGCTGAAGAAGACCCCGCCGGATCAAAACGAGCCAATAACTCCCGGAAACCTGCAAAAAATGCGGACAAAACCGGCGCAGCACCCGACGCTCCTCCCGCCACTCCTGACACTGAACTAACCTCCGAAGAAACCCCCAAATTAACCCCCCCCACCTGACTGGTATGTAAGGGTAAAATTGGCGACTTACCAGGCTGCAGCCGCACCGCCACTCGACTAGCCGTTCGTCCGGATCCCAGCTGGCTCCGCAAAGCAGGACGCCTCCCGACCGACCGATCGTCTTCATCCGCGCTGGTGATCTCACCGGACTCGGCCGAAGAATCTTGCCGCGGCGACGTCCCCTGCCTCCTTTGCTCGAGCGGCTCCACCTCAGGGCACCTGGAAGCCTCCTCTTCTGCCCTGGGCTCTGTTCTGTCCATGGAAGAACTGCTGGGCACAGTAGTACCCCCAGCTGTAGCAGGGACGCGCTGCCTCTTTAAGGGGGCGTGTCCCCCAGCCTGGGCCTTCTCACTCATCCTGCTGTGACGTCCCGCCTGTGATGTGGATGGCGAACCAGCAGAGGGCGCTCCCACCCCACCGCTGCCCGTGACAGTAATCTTCTCTAGCTGAGCACCGCTCTGCGCAGCAGCGGCAGAGGGAGCCGAACGCTCCGGAGCCCTGTGTCGGCGGCTGGTGGGGGACGATAACGGTACCCCCCCAGTGAGTATCCCTGAAGCCTGGGCATCATCCTCTCTCCGGACAGCTGAGGGGCAGGGACGCCCCCCACTGCACATCCCGCTGCGTCTCCCCCGCTGAGCAGCCCTCCCACACAGGACATCTACACGGGGGGGGGGGAGGGCTGCCGCACGCTCCGGCCTGTGCTGCGAGCATTAGAAGAGCGCCGTGGGGTAGGATTCCTCCCAGGGCCCACCACGGAGGCATTGGCAGGCAGCCCCATAGTAAGCCCTGGAGGGTCCCTGGAACAGGGGCTCCTTCTCGCCTGTGGAGCCCTAGGGACAGGAGACGGGCTAAGGCGCTCCGGCGGGCGCACCTTTCTGGCTCGTTTCCTCCCCGGGGAAGAAGGGACAGGTGAAGCTGAAGATCCTGACCCCCCAAGTACATCAGCCAGCTGCTGCTGCAGCCACTGAGGGCCCCGTTCAACTGCTGCGGCCCTGACCTGAGCTAACAAGGCCTCTAACTCACTCATCTCCCTGTCTGTCTACCTGCAGGTGACCAGCACGGATGTCCCAGGAAGATGTCTCCTCTCCAAACTTCTCCGAATGATGCAGAATCCACCCCCTACACCGGACCCCAACCTCTGGATCCAGCCCCCACTGACTTCTACCTCCAATCAGGTAAGAGCTGAACTTATGCCCCACCACTGACCTGACTGACCGTTCCCTGACCCCTGTTCCTCCCATAGTCATGCATCCCCTCCGTCTATTCTCTCCTACGGGTCTCACTTTCTTCAGGCTCAGCTAGCACATGGTTAGGCCTAACTCTGGTTTTAGCCAGGCCTTAGCAAAGTTCCTTATTACAGGCAGGGACCGCGAGCCCCTCTAGTGTAGCAACAAACATAGGAAAAGTCTTTAGAGCTAGCTGACCTTTTTTGATGGACTACTGATCCCAGTCAGCCCCTTGCAGACCCTGACCGATCTCCCAGCTGCAGCAGCCCGACTTTGCCAGTAACATCACAGTCTCTCCCACTGGCTCTACATCCATCTCCGACTGCATCCCAGTTCTCTCTGGAATGTCTCTCCCAACTCTCCCGAGTGTGCCTGTCACTCACTGACACCTGATGGATCCCTCCTGGAGACTTGCCTAGCAGTATTCCCCGCAGTCCTCTCCTGCTCAGGACACCCCTTGGGTTGTGTGGGGTTCCTTCGCAGCTTTGAGCCCTGGCCCAAGGTCACCCCCCCCCAGACTGGGGGGCTCCCTCCTAGGCCTAATACTCCATCTCCAGTTCATCCACCCGAACAACTCCTCCCCAGCTGGGCTGACTCTAGGTATTTAAGGAGGCCTGCTCCCTGCCAATCCCGGTTGGGGATTGGTCAGGGCTCCTCAGAACACTCCAGACAGCTCCACCTCTCCTCCACTCCTTTCTTCTAGAGAAGCCTCTAGAAGCAGAAGGAATGTAACTAAAAAAAGATGAAACTAGCTGTGAGTCACCAGCCTACTTTCAGCTAGACCTGCCTAAATTTACCTGCACTGACAAAAATCTCAACTCTAGCACCTACCTAGGTAGAGAGTGCTACACTAACATGACTGCTCCTTCTCACATTGCAACTATATGAGCCAGGCTACTCAATAAAAACAACATACAGTGATACCTCGGTTTGCGAGTAACGCGGTATACGAGTGTTTTGCAAGATGAGCTGTATTTTTTTTTTAAAATCCGGACTTGATTTGTGAGCGCTGTCTCGCAAGCCGCTGGTGTATGTATTAGCGTATGTGGCCAGAGGTCCGGTGGTGCTGGAGAACTCAGAGACGCTCTGAGACACTTGTAGACACTCCCAGCTGGGTTGGGTGGATGTAACGTGTGTCAGAGCACCCAAAAGTGTCAACAGTTCCCAAGTGTCTCCGAGTGTCTCTGAGTATCTCTGAGCATATCCGAGCTTCACCAGCGCCCCCTGCACCTCTGGCCACATACAATACTGCATACACCAGCAGTGGTAGTGGAACGAATCATCTGAGTTTCCATTATTTCTTATAGGGAAACTTGCTTTGACAAGCATGCTTCTGGAACGAATTATGCTCGTAATTGTAGGTTTTACTGTATTCCCTTTATGGCTGCTATATTCCCAACATGAGCACTACTGATTGCAATTAGCCTCTGAGAGCTCCCTTTATGGGTCATTGTAAATACACTATGGGGTCCATTTTTAAAATAATGAATACACAGCTGTGTTAACAAAAAACCTGTTATTTGCCTAATGCGTGTGTTTTATATGATCCTCAGCTCCATCTAGTGGCTATAATGCAGTATTCTGTATTTCAGGAAAATACCACATTATGGCCACAAGATGGAACTGAGACATTGCTTGAGACATTCACACAGCATTTTTTTTTATAATAGACCCCAATTTTTCCACTTTAACCTCTTGGCACCAACAGTATGCAAATATGCGTCCTCTCGGTGGGTGGGCCTTAACGCAGAGCGTCCGCGTATTTGCGTACAAGAATGTTAATACAACTGTGCCGAGAGCTTGCACCCTGCACTTTCCCGGAACATTTACTGGCGACTAACGCAAAGCTCCCGAGAGCTTTGCAATCACGTGACTGCTGTGACAGCCAATCATGGCAGTCAACCCGCCCCCCCCCGCTTCCCGGCATCTGAAATCCTGTAATGGGTCAGGAGGTTCCAGCGCCAAGGGGTTAAAATCTTATGATCATTAAACGTGGTTCATCTGTGAAGTACTAATTAATTAAATTGACCACAATATAAGGACTGTAAAATATAAATGTGCTAATATATACTGTTAATCAGTGCCAGTTTTAATATCAGTAACAATTGGTAAAAGCTAGTCCTTTGCTAATCATTAGGGATGAGCTTCGTGTTCGAGTCGAACCCATGTTCGACTCGAACATCGGCTGTTCGATCGTTCGCCGAATTGCGAACGATATGGGCCGTTCGCGCCAAATTCGTGTGGCGCGTCACGGCCCATAATTCACTGCGGCATTGCAGTGCATTGCTTGCTGATGATTGGCCAAGCATGCACTATGACCCGCATGCTTGGCCAATCACAGCGCCGCCTTAACAGAGAGCCATAATTGGCCAAAGCCAAGGAGGCTTTGGCCAATTATGGCTCAGGGGATTTAGTACACGCCCCACACTATATAAGGCCGCCTGCACGGCGGCCCTGTGCAGTGTGTTCCGGTGTGCTTAGAGAGAGAGAGAGACAGTGTCATTTCATTTGAGTTAGCTAGATTAGGCAGGACAGTCAGTCAGTTAGCTGCACTTAAAGTGTATTGTGTATATATATGCATCCCAGGTGTTGCATATATATATATATATATATACACTGTATTCAGTTTAGCTAGATCCGTTCCTGTTATCTTCTAGACTATTTACATTTAGTGCAGTGCGTCCTGCTCACAGTGTTCAGCTAGATCCGTTCCTGTTATATTCCTACTGACAGGCAGGCTTGTCTTGTTACAGTATTTTGAAGAAAATTACTGGTGTTCTTTTGATCCTATTAGTACCACAGTCAGGCAGCTAGACTATTTACATTTAGTGCAGTGCGTCCTGCTCACAGTGTTCAGCTAGATCCGTTCCTGTTATCTTCTTACTGACAGGCAGGCTTGTCTTGTTACAGTATTTTAAAGAAAATTACTGGTGTTCTTTTGATCCTATTAGTACCACAGTCAGGCAGCTAGACTATTTACAGTTAGTGCAGTGCGTCCTGCCCACAGTGTTCTGCTAAACCTACAAGTAAGTGGGGTGCGTCCTGCTCACAGTGTTCAGCTAAACCTACAAGTTAGTGGGGTGCGTCCACCTCACAGTGTTCAGCTAAACCTACAAGCTAGTGGGGTGTGTCCTGCTCACAGTGTTCAGCTAGATCCGTTTCTGTTATCTTCTTACTGACAGGCAGGCTTGTCTTGTTACAGTAAATACAGCTACCTGAAGAAAATTGCTGGTGTTCTTTTGATCCTATTAGTACCACAGTCAGGCAGCTAGACTATTTACAGTTAGTGCAGTGCGTCCTGCTCACAGTGTTCTGCTAAACCTACAAGTTAGTGGGGTGCGTCCTGCTCACAGTGTTCAGCTAAACCTACAAGTTAGTGGGGTGCGTCCACCTCACAGTGTTCAGCTAAACCTACAAGCTAGTGGGGTGCGTCCTGCTCACAGTGTTCAGCTAGATCCGTTCCTGTTATCTTCTTACTGACAGACAGGCTTGTCTTGTTACAGTAAATACAGCTACCTGAAGAAAATTGCTGGTGTTCTTTTGATCCTATTAGTACCACAGTCAGGCAGCTAGACTATTTACAGTTAGTGCAGTGCGTCCTGCTCACAGTGTTCTGCTAAACCTACAAGTTAGTGGGGTGCGTCCTGCTCACAGTGTATCAGACTCCTACTTACCAGACCGGTGAGTCCGCTTGGGCAGAGAGTAGGCTCCCTTACACGTCCGACTCGCGGCCCCTGGTAAGGTAACAGGAAGCACAGGAGTGCGGAGTGGTATGAGAGCCTGTGAACTAGAGTCCAGATGCTGGTGGAATAGCAGTCTATGAACAGCAGGTGCAGGCTGGAACACAGGCGATGAGACTGAGCAGGATGGTCAGGAGACAGGCTGGGTTCGGCAACAGACGGGCAACAAGGTACAATAGGAGCAGGCAGAAGCGGAGTCAAACAGGCCAAGGTCGGGTACAGGCAGCAAGAAGGGGAATCCAAGGGCAATCCGGGTCGTCAGGAGATCAGGTAAACAGGAAGACAAGACAGGAAACAGGAACTACGGCACAGGAAGCTGATGATCAGGCAGCACTGAACAGAGTGCCTGACAAACTTAAATAGGCCGGCTTGCTCACAGGCACTCCCTCTGGTGGCCAATCCCATGACCAGCAAGGTGAGCTCTCTGACAGTGCCCCCTCCCCAAGGGCAGCCTCCGGATGCCCAGCCGGGCCAACCTGGAGGCATGAACATTTCTGAAAGTCTGCAAAAGTTCCGGGGCATGCAAATTGTTTTCTGGTTCCCAGGAATTGTCCTCCGGACCATACCCCTTCCATTTGATAAGATACTGTATTTGATTGCGCCTTTTCCTACAGTCCAGGATAGCCTCGATTTCAAACTCCTCCTCGTTATTGATCATAACAGGCTTAGGAGGACTGGTACTACGGTTGGGGAAAGGATCAGGAGCGACCGGTTTCAGTAAGGACACATGGAAAACCGGGTGTATTTTGAAGGAGTCCGGCAGACTGAGCTCGTACGCTACGTTGTTTATTTTTCTTCTCACCGAGAAGGGTCCCATGAATTTAGGCCCTAGTTTCCTAGAAGGGCAAGCCATTTTTAAGTTAGTTGTGGACAGCCATACTTGATTGCCAGGTTCCAGGATAAGCTCCCCGCGCCTCTTCTTGTCGAACGTCTTTTTATAAGAAGCCTGGGATTGGGCCATTGTTTCCTGCAGAAGTTTGTTGTTGGTAGAGAAGAATTCCAATGTCTCGGTCACTGCAGGGAGGGAACATTCAGGTATTGAGCTGGGTAGAAAGGAGGGATGAAATCCATAATTGGCAAAAAATGGCGTCTGGTTGATGGCTGAGTGCAGGGAGTTATTGTATGAAAACTCCGCAACTGGTAGCAGAGAAACCCAGTCATCCTGGGAAAAGGCAGAGAAACAACGGAGGTATTGCTCCAAGGTTTGGTTGGTTCTCTCCGTCTGGCCGTTTGTCTGAGGGTGATAGGCTGAAGAGAACGCTAACTCAATTTCGAGGGAACCACACAATGCCTTCCAGAACCTGGAGGTGAATTGGACACCCCGGTCCGAGACGATATTAGAGGGAACCCCATGTAATCTCACAATTTCTTTAATGAAGATCTTCGCCGTTTCCACGGCTGAGGGTGTGCCTTTCATAGGCAAGAAGTGAGCCATTTTTGACAATCTATCAATTATGACAAAGATGGTAGAGAAGCCTTCGGATGGGGGCAGTTCCACAATGAAATCCATCGCGATCATTTTCCAAGGTCTGTCAGGGATGGGCAAGGGTTTCAGTAAGCCCCAGGCCTTCGTCCGAATATTCTTGCTTCGGGCACATGTGTGGCAGGAACTGACGTAATTCCTACAGTCCTCGGCCAACTGTGGCCACCAAAAGGTGCGCTGCACCAGTTCGGTTGTCTTCTGAGCCCCGAAGTGCCCAGCCAACTTGTGGTCATGGCAAAGCTCTAGTACTGGTACCCTAAGGCTCTCAGGAACCATGATCTTCTCCTTATGCCAGAGTAAACCATCTCTTAGGCTGGTCTCAGTGGGTTGGGGTATAGTTGTGGAAGCTTGCCTTATTCTGGAGATTAAATCCCCCTGAAGTAATAAAAAATTTCCTGCAGGCAGGATAGTGTCCGGAGGGACGGTTTCTTTGGAGTCATGGAACATTCGTGAGAGAGCGTCTGGTTTGATGTTTTTGGAGCCGGGTCTGTAGGTAATATGAAATTGAAAGCGAGAGAAGAAGAGCGCCCATCTGGCTTGTCGCGGTTTTAGTCTCTTGGCAGATCTCAAATATTCCAAGTTCTTGTGGTCCGTGTAGATTAGAATAGGATGTACAGCACCCTCCAAAAGATAGCGCCACTCCTCCAGAGCCGTCTTGATGGCCAGAAGCTCCCGGTCTCCTACATCGTAGTTTCTTTCAGACACCGATAATTTGCGAGAAAAAAAAGCTATTGGAAACAGAAGGGCCTTGGGGCCCTGACGTTGGGAGAGTACAGCTCCTACTGCGACCTCTGAGGCGTCAACCTCCAACACGAATGGCAAGGCAGAGTTAGGGTGTTTGAGGATGGAGGCCGACGTGAATAATCCTTTTAATTTTTCAAAGGCCAATTGAGCCCTAGGGGTCCAGCAGAATCGGGTTCCTTGTCTTATTAATTCAGTAATGGGGGCGATGATCTTGGAAAAGTCTCTGATGAATTTCCTATAGAAATTGGAAAATCCAACGAAGCGTTGGACCCCCTTCTTGTCCGTAGGTGCGGGCCAGTCCAGGATGGCAGACACCTTTTGAGGGTCCATTTTAATACCTTCCACTGAAATGATGAGCCACAGGAATTGGATGCATTGGAGTTCAAATTCACATTTATCGAGTTTAGCATACAGCCCGTGTTGCCTGAGCCGGGCGAGGACATTCCGGACGTGCCTGCGATGATCAGTCAGTGATGATGAGAAAATGAGAATGTCATCGAGGTAGACGATGACGTAGAGATCCAAAAATTCCCGGAAGATGTCGTTCACAAAATGTTGGAATGTGGCTGGGGCATTGCATAGACCGAAGGGCATAACGCAATACTCGAAATGCCCAAAACGAGTGCGAAAAGCGGTTTTCCACTCGTCCCCCTCCCGGATACGGATTAAATTATAGGCTCCGCGAAGATCCAGTTTTGTGAAGACGGTTGCCGTTCCTAGCCTCTGGAATAATTCAGGCACCAGGGGTAAGGGGTAGCGATTCTTGATCGTTATCCGATTTAATTCCCGGTAGTCGATACATGGCCGAAGGGAATGATCTTTTTTTTCCACAAAGAATATGCCTGCGCCGGCCGGAGATGTGGACGGGCGGATGAACTTTTTCTTTAAATTCTCATCAAGGTATTGTTTTAGTGTATCCAATTCCTGCTCAGTCAATGGAAAGATCCTACCGAAGGGTACTTCGGTTCCAGGTAGCAGCTCTATAGGGCAATCATAGGGCCTGTGTGGCGGTAGAGTCTCAGCACCTTTCTTGCTGAATACATCAGAGAAATCTCGGTAGGGTTCTGGGATGGCTTGGTGTGAGTTGGTTTCAGGGTGTAGGCCGAGGAGTTGAGGTATCTCATGGGCCATTCTTGGCAGGCAATGTTGTTGGCAATAATCAGACAGAAACTCCACTTTCCCAGAAACCCAGTTGATATGGGGGTTATGGCCCAGCAACCACGGCATGCCCAGGATGACAGGGAACAGAGGAGAGGAAATGACATCTAAACGGAGGAATTCCTGGTGTTGAGAGTTTATAGTAGCTATTATGGGGATAGTCTCTTGAATGACAGGACCGGAACGGAGGGCGGAACCGTCTGCAAGATGAACAGCCAGGCTCTGGGTCTTGAGTCGGAGTGGGATATCATGCTGAGCTGCAAAGGCCTGGTCCATGAAGCAGCTGCATGCTCCGGAATCAACGATGACTGGAACTTGGATAGCCTTTCCGGGAAGCTGCAAAGTGACAGAGATGGTAAGGTGAGTACTAGGTTTTGGCATGATAGTAGCACATATACGAGCAGAAGAACGACACTTACGCGTCTTGTTGGGGCAGACGCTGGCGTAGTGCCCAGGTTCCCCACAGTAGAGGCATAGGTTAAGGTTACGTCTTCGTAACTTCTCTTCGGGAGTCAAGGAAGGACAGAGCAGACCAAGCTGCATAGGCTCTGATGTGTCGAAAACTGGAGAGGTTGGAGGAGCCAAAGGCCTACTAGGAGGACTGGGAACCTGTGGAAGCATCCAAGTGGGTCGATAGGCACTGGTAGACCTTTCGGTGCGTCGTTCTCTCAGACGACGGTCAATTTGGATTGAGAGGTTAATTAATTCTTCCAGGGTCTGAGGTATCCCAACCCGTGCTAACTCGTCCTTGAGTGGATCGGACAAACCCATTCTAAAGTGATGACGCAGAGCCACGTCATTCCATGCCGTATCGGAACTCCAGCGCCTAAATTCAACGGCATAGTCCTCCGCTGCCCTGTGGCCTTGCCGAAGGGAGTGCAGGGAAGCTTCAGCAGAAGCGGTTAGTTGAGGATCCTCATAAAGTTGAGACATCGCCAAGAAGAAGGCGTCCAGACTTTCCAGGGCATCCGACTTTTGTTCCAGAAGGTGATGGGCCCAGGTTTGAGGCTCACCGGACAACAGGGAAATAACAAAGCCCACTTTGGTAGCTTCTAGGGAGAAGGTCCGAGGCTGCAGAGCAAAATAGAGACTACATGCATTCCGGAATGCACGGTATTTACTACGGTCTCCAAAAAATCTCTCCGGTATAGGTACTTTGGGCTCTGGAGGGAGCATGACTACGGAGGGTGCCCCGGTTGCAGACGAAGTCCCCTGAGGATTGGTAGGTGCAGACAGGGCCTGAACACGTTCCTCTAGTCGGGTATAGCCATCCTGTAAACTTTTGACTGCTTGGGTTAATCCTGCCAAGTGTCTGCAAAGTTCGTCCATAGGGGAGGCCCCCTGCCCGGACTCGGTCATGGCTGCCTGATACTATCAGACTCCTACTTACCAGACCGGTGAGTCCGCTTGGGCAGAGAGTAGGCTCCCTTACGCGTCCGACTCGCGGCCCCTGGTAAGGTAACAGGAAGCACAGGAGTGCGGAGTGGTATGAGAGCCTGTGAACTAGAGTCCAGATGCTGGTGGAATAGCAGTCTATGAACAGCAGGTGCAGGCTGGAACACAGGCGATGAGACTGAGCAGGATGGTCAGGAGACAGGCTGGGTTCGGCAACATACGGGCAACAAGGTACAATAGGAGCAGGCAGAAGCGGAGTCAAACAGGCCAAGGTCGGGTACAGGCAGCAAGAAGGGGAATCCAAGGGCAATCCGGGTCGTCAGGAGATCAGGTAAACAGGAAGACAAGACAGGAAACAGGAACTACGGCACAGGAAGCTGATGATCAGGCAGCACTGAACAGAGTGCCTGACAAACTTAAATAGGCCGGCTTGCTCACAGGCACTCCCTCTGGTGGCCAATCCCATGACCAGCAAGGTGAGCTCTCTGACACAGTGTTCAGCTAAACCTACAAGTTAGTGGGGTGCGTCCACCTCACAGTGTTCAGCTAAACCTACAAGCTAGTGGGGTGCGTCCTGCTCACAGTGTTCAGCTAGATCCGTTCCTGTTATCTTCTTACTGACAGGCAGGCTTGTCTTGTTACAGTATTTTAAAGAAAATTGCTGGTGTTCTTTTGATCCTATTAGTACCACAGTCAGGCAGCTAGACTATTTACAGTTAGTGCAGTGCGTCCTGCTCACAGTGTTCTGCTAAACCTACAAGTTAGTGGGGTGCGCCCTGCTCACAGTGTTCAGCTAAACCTACAAGTTAGTGGGGTGCGTCCACCTCACAGTGTTCAGCTAAAGCTACCTGTAGAAGGTTGGTGGTGTTCTCATACTACAGGCAGGCAGTTGATTTTGCTAGCTGCAGTATCAGTACATATATATATATCCCAGCTTAGTGCAGCTACAGGCCATTAGTATGTCTGGAAGGCCAAGAAGGAGAGGCAGACAGTCACAAGCCAATAAGAGAGGGCAAGCAGGCTCTGTGTCTAGTGCTGGTCGTGGAGACGGTGCATCCTCATCAGCACGTGGCCATGGGACACGCTTGGCCTTTTTTTCGGCAGCTGGCCATGTTGAGCCGCAACATGCGGAAGACTTGGTCGAGTGGATGACCAAGCCGTCCTCATCCTCCTCATCCTCTCTCACCCATGCCCAGGGTACTTTGTCTGGCAAAGCAGCGGCCTCTTCCCTTGGCTCAATGTCATCAGTGACTCCTTCCCTAGCCCCACCATGTCCTCCTGAGGAGTCCCTCGAACTGTTTGACCACAGTGTTGGGTACATGCTCCAGGAGGATGCCCAGCGTTTGGAAGGCTCTGATGATGATACTGAGCTCGATGAAGGCAGTAACACGAGCACGGACAGAGGGGGTGCCCAAGAAGGACAGCAATCTGGCAGTCATGCTCCCCCTGCTGCAGCATACTGCCAGGTTTGCTCCAGTGATGAGGAGGGAGGGGATGATGAGGTCACTGACTCAACGTGGGTGCCTGATAGGAGAGAGGAGGAGGAGGAGGAGGAGGCGGCACATCACCAACGAGGCAGGATGCCCTCCAGGGGCCAGCCTAAGGGCAGCACATTGACTGCATCACACCCCAAAGCTCCACATGTGCAGGGCGCTGCAGTCTCTGCGCGTTATTCAAAAAGTTCTTTGGTGTGGGCCTTTTTTGAGACGAGTGCATCAGATCGCACCGCTGCTATTTGCAACATATGTCTCAAGCGTATCTCGCGTGGCCAAAACATCTCCCGCGTGGGTACCACATGCTTGACCAGACATATGTTGACCTGCCATGCAGTTCGTTGGCAAGCGTATCTAAAAGACCCACACCAAAGAACAAAGAGGACCTCTGCTTGCTCCTCATCAGCTGAGATTTCCAACCCCACTAGACCTTCAGTCCTCACTGAGACCTGCACTGAGAGGAATGAAGGTGTAGAATTAGGTGTGTCACAGCCACGTACTTGTGGGCAATCTGATTTTGGTACACCGACGTCAGATTGTACCAGGCAAATTTCCCTGCCCCAGCTGCTGCACCGCCGAAAGAAGTTTGCTCCCAGCCATCCACATGCCCAACGGTTGAATGCTAGCTTGGCAAAATTGCTAGCACTTCAGCTGCTGCCTTTTCAGTTGGTAGACTCTGCCCCCTTCCGTGAGTTTGTGGAATGTGCGGTTCCTCAGTGGCAGGTACCCAAACGCCACTTTTTCTCACGGAAGGCAATTCCGGCTCTCTACCAGCATGTGGAAGGCAATGTCCATGCCTCGCTGGACAGGGCGGTCAGCGGTAAGGTGCATATTACCGCTGACTCATGGTCCAGCAGGCATGGACAGGGACGTTACCTAAGTTTCACGGCGCATTGGGTGACTCTGCTGGCAGCTGGGAAGGATGCAGGACAAGGTGCAGTAGTGTTGGAGGTTGTTCCGCCACCACGCCTCCAAAATGCTAATGATTGTGACACACCTCTCTCCTCCACCCCCTCCTCTTCTTCTTCCTCCATGGCCTCTTCCTCGGAACCAGCGGTGCTCCGTAGTCGTTCAAGGGGCTACGCAAGTACGCAGGCCAAAAGATGCCATGCGGTGCTTGAGCTGGTGTGCTTGGGGGACAGGAGCCACACTGGGGCAGAGGTTCTGTCAGCTCTGCAGGGGCAGGTTCAGAGGTGGTTGACGCCACGCCAACTTAAGGCAGGAATGGTGGTTTGCGACAATGGCACCAACCTCCTCTCTGCCCTCCGACAGGGACAAATGACCCATGTGCCCTGTTTGGCTCACGTCCTTAACTTGGTGGTGCAGCGGTTCTTGGGCAGGTACCCGGGCTTACAGGATGTCCTGAGACAGGCCAGGAAAGTCTGTGTGCATTTCCGCCGGTCATATAATGCCAGTGCTCGGCTGACGGACCTCCAAAAGGAGTTTAACCTGCCCAAGAACCGCCTAATCTGTGACATGCCCACCAGGTGGAACTCAACGTTGGCCATGCTGCAGCGGCTGCACACGCAGCAGAGGGCCATCAATGAGTACCTGTGCGACTATGGCACCAGGACAGGGTCAGGGGAGCTTGTTTTTTTTTCCCCACGCCAGTGGGCCATGATCAGGGATGCATGCACTGTCCTGTCACCATTTGAGGAGGCCACGAGGATGGTGAGCAGTGACAGTGCATGCATCAGTGACACTGTCCCCCTTGTCCACCTGTTGGAGCACACGCTGCGTGGAATAATGGACAGGGCACTTGAGGCATAACAGAGGCAGGAAGAGGAGGACTTCCTTAGCTCTCAAGGCCCCCTTTATCCAGACAGTGTTCCTGCGTGCCCGCCGATCACACAGGAAGAGGACGAGGAGGAAGAGGAGGAGGAGGAGGAGGAAGATTGTGTCAGTATGGAGGTGGAGCCTGGCACTCAGCATCAGCAGCAGTCCTTAAGGGATCAGTCCCAAGAAACACATGGACTTGTACGTGGCTGGGAGGAGGTGGCTGCGGACCATGTCGTCCTTAGTGACCCAGAGGACTCCGGACCGAATGCCTCAGCAAACCTACGCTGCATGGCCTCCCTGATCCTGCAAAGCCTGCGTAAGGATCCTCGTATTCGTGGTATCAAGGAGAAGGACCAATACTGGCTGGCAACCCTCCTTGATCCACGTTACAAGGGTAAGGTTGCGGACCTTATCTTGCCATCGCAGAGGGAGCAGAGGATGAAACATCTTCGGGAGGCCTTGCAGAAAGGTCTGTGCAACGCGTTCCCAGAGACTGGGAGGTTACAAACTCCTGTTTCTGGACAACGTGTTGCTGAGGCTTCGGTCAGTCAAAGAAGGAGCGGTGGAGAAGGTGGCCGTCTGACCGATGCGTTCAGACAATTTTTTGGTCCGCAGCCCCAAGGTATGATCGGTTCCAGCAACCATCGCCAGCGTCTGTTTTACATGGTGCAGGAATACCTAGGGGCAAGATCAGACTTGGACACCTTTCCCACCGAAAATCCTCTGGGTTACTGGGTCTTGAGGATGGATCACTGGCCAGAGCTTGCACAGTATGCAATTGAGCTACTGGCCTGTCCTGCATCCAGCGTTCTTTCGGAACGCACATTCAGTGCTGCTGGAGGCGTGGTAACCGATCACAGGGTGCGTCTGTCCACTGACTCGGTCGATCGACTGACCTTCATAAAAATGAATGAGTCTTGGATCACCACCAGCTACCAAGCACCTGATGCTGATGTAACTGAATAATTTTTTTTGAAATCTCAGATCCCTTCAAAGACTGCCTATGCTGATGCTGAGTGACTATCCCTGAGTAATTATCCTCTTCCTCCTCAATCATCACGCTGATAGCTTGTAAGAACATTTTTGGTTCTGGGTGCCACCACCAGTGCCTAAGGCACAATTTTTCAGCCCCTGTTTAACAGGGGCGTGTAATTACGATTTTTGATGTAATACTTTGCAGCAGGGCTCGTTCCTGCATTCCAACTAGAGTGTCTGTGAGGGGTTGCAGTGTTGTGGCACCAGCACCAGTGCCTAAGGCCCAATTTTTCAGCCCTTGTTTAACAGGGGCGTGTAATTACAATTTTTGATGCAATACTTTGCAGCAGGGCTCGTTCCTGCATTCCAACTAGAGTGTCTGTGAGGGGTTGCAGTGTTGTGGCACCAGCACCAGTGCCTAAGGACTAATTTTTCAGCTCCTGTTCAACAGGGGCATGTAATTACAATTCTTGATCTAATATTTCACAGCAGAGCCCTGTGAGGGCTTACAGTGTTGTGACCACAGCAACACCTAAGGCCCAAATTTCTGCTGAGTATATAGGGCAGGACCCTACTTTCAAACAACTAACTTACAAACGACTCCTACTTGCAAACGGAAGGAGACAACAGGAAATGAAATCTACCCCTAGGAAGGGAAATTCTCTCCTGTAAGAGTTAATATGGGAAAAACATTTCTCCTTTCCACTGATGCTTTCCAATCCATTGGGACAAAAAGTGAGGTGAAATCTTCTGAAGAGGAGGAAAGACAGCAAAACAAATGTCACAGGGGTGATAACCCTTCCCTATGTTTTCCAAAAAGCTTAAAAAAGATTTTTTGGCTGGAGCTAAACACGTTAAAAATGTACCCGTTCAAAATTACAAAGAGATTCTACTTAACAACAAACCTACAGCCTGTATACTGCTGTTCAGAGTATATAGGGCCTGGTGGCCCCACACCTTTCCTTATTTTAATTTGGGTGCGGGGTTCCCCTTAATATCCATACAAGACCCAAAGGGCCTGGTAATGGACTGGGGGGTACCCATGCCGTTTGTCTCACTGATTTTCATCCATATTGCCAGGACCCGACATTACATTAAACCCGCAAGCAGTTTTAAATGAGATTTTTTCCTTTAAAAATGACATTTGGTGCAGGGACTGTTCTAAACACGGGAAACACGCGTCACTTTACAGGCATACTATAGACACCCCTCAGGTACGATATTTAAAGGAATATTTCACTTTTTTTTTTTTTACTTTAAGCATCATTAAAATCACTGCTCCCGAAAAAACGTCCGTTTTTAAAAGTTTTTTTTGCATTGATACATGTCCCCTGGGGTAGGACCCGGGTCCCCAAACCCTTTTTAGGACAATACCATGCAAATTAGCCTTTAAAATGAGCACTTTTGATTTCGAACGTTCGAGTCCCATAGACGTCAATGGGGTTCTAACGTTCGTGCGAACTTTCGGTCCGTTCGCAGGTTCTGGTGCGAACCGAACCGGGGGGTGTTCGGCTCATCCCTACTAATCATATACCCAGGCCCAGATTTGGGCCCTAGATACCAGTCCCCACTGAAAACTGAAAGGCAGCTGTAATAGCTGCACATACTGTACATGCACATGTTCTTTGGGCCAACATGGGATGGTCATGTAATCACCATTGATTTTCATGCCCTTGCAATCTTCTCATTGTTACATGCAAGAACTGCAATGCGGACAGAAAAGAGGACAGCTATCCAAAAAATCCTAACAAATTTACAACCCTCTGCCTACAGTTGTCGATTAGGAAATCTGACCCCTTACATACTGTATATCAGGCAAGATGAAAATAGGCTTTCGTTTTGGAAAACGCTGAATTACGTTCTTGTACTTTTTGAAATTGATTTTGTTTAGAGCAAACAGACAAGCTTGCCTTTCTGCAGGACAATGAAAAGATCAGTAGGATAAGAGCTGTTGAAATATTCCCATCTTGCACACTGTAAAAAGTTGCCTATTCAAGAGGAAGCAGCTGGATGTCTCCCAGTCCCAAATGATGAATTCACATCAAACATACCCTTTATTCTCCTCTCACTGACAGAATATCAGATGTGCTGTACTGCATTCACCATCTCCAGACTCAATTCTTTATCATATATTAACCAGGAAATATACATACATATAAATATATATATACGTTGTAAGAGGGACAGGCTCAAATGGTATGGACAGCAGTAAACTGTGTATGAGACAGGCATAGGTGTGCGCACAGGGTGTACCAGGTGTGCCTGGGCACACCCTAATCACCTTGTGTGGCGCAGGCTCCCCCTGCTGCCCCCACCCGGTACCGATTGATTACTCGCTGTGTTTATTCATAACTGAACTGTTTACTATGCTTCAGTTTGTGAATGAACAGGAAGCCGCCCAGCACAGAGCACTTCCCATTCATTCACTGTCCAGTGCAGCTGAGGCTGCAGAGAAATGGACTGGGGGATCTCTGTCCTCAGTCCCTTTCTCTGTCTCAAAAGAGAGACATCACCTCCTGATATTTCACCAAAGCCCCCAACAATTGTAAAAAAATAATACATAATCATAGTGTAAAAGAATAAATAAAACTACTGACACCGTCCACTGCCCTACTGACACCGTCCACTACTCTACTGGCACTGTCTTCTGCCCTAATGAAGTCATCCACTGCTCTACTGACACCATCCACTGCCCTACTTACACCGTCCTCTGCTCTGCTGACACCATCCACTGCTCTACTGACACCAACCTCTGCCCTACTGACACCGTCCGCTGCTCTACTGACACTAACCACTGCTCTGGATGACACCGTCCACTGCTCTACTGATACCAACCTCTGCTCTACTGACACCGTCCACTGCCCTACTGATACCAACCTCTGCTCTACTGACACCGTCCACTGCCCTACTGACGTCGTCCACTGCCCTACTGACGTCGTCCACTGCCCTACTGACGTCGTCCACTGCCCTACTGACGTCGTCCACTGCCCTACTGACGTCGTCCACTGCCCTACTGACGTCGTCCACTGCCCTACTGACACCATCCACTGCTCTACTGACACCAACCTCTGCCCTGCTGACAAAGTCCACTGTTCTACTGACACCAAACTCTGCTCTCTGACCCCATGTGTGTTTGAGCTTTGGGGTGCACACCCTAATGAAATAGGCTGCGCACACCTATGGAGACAGGGACACCCAGGAACAATTCAAGCAGGCTTGCCCTGCACTTTTGGTCAGCAAGGACACAAACAAACACAGTTTCAATGCAGGAGGGCTTTGTACAGAAGGTCCATATCATAAAACAAGGAAAACATCTGCTCGTCCGAGTCACTTACTAAAACAAACAGTCAGCTTTTTTATTGTTATGTCAGCAGTCATCCTTTTCACCCAGCAGCAGGCTCCCAAGGCAAATAGAGCAAGAGAGCCCTGAGAATCAATCATCTCCCATTTAAAAAGAACCATGGACCGCTGAGACTAATCACAAGGTCTGGCTAATAGGTAAAATGTGGACTCAGAAATGAAGGCTTTATCCAGCTAAAGCTTTACAAAGTCTCAGAGCAACAGGACCCAGACAAGGACTTATTAAGATCTGGGAATGCAAATCCTGCCAGCCAGTGCCACAAAATATATTTATTGTAATATGTGGGAATCCGAGATCACCAGACAGCTATATATATATATATATATATATATATATATATATATATATATATATATATATATATATATATATATATATATACATACATACATACATACATACATACATACATACATACATACATACATACATACATACAGAATTTTTGGATGATGTTATTGCTATAATGCTTAAATAAATATTTTCTATGGAGAAGCCTTTGAGTTGCCAGCCTGTACTTTCTATAGATCTTTTGTGAGCTTTATATATATATATATATATATATATATATATATATATATATATATATATATATATATATATATATACAAACACCTGTATATCATATACAGGATTTATATTTATATAGTGCCAACAGGATAGATACATACATACATACACTGTATACATACGCATATATATATATATATATATATATATATATATATATATATATATATATATATATATATATATATATATATATATATATATATATAGATATTTTTATATATATGTCTATATATTTATCTATCTATATATCTATATATATTTATCTATATATATTTATCTATCTATCTATCTATCTATCTATCTATCTAGATAGATAGATAGATAGATATCTATATATACAAATTTCCCTGTCTTGCATAATTGCAACAGTCCACTTTCAATTAAAAAAAATAGTGTATTGCAATATAATATAGTGTAATATCATAGAGTGATATGCATGCCACTCTCCCAGCTAGCTCATGTTCCTTCCGTTCCGGATAAGGAATGGCCTGAGCCTACTACCCCCACTATGCAAACCACCCCCACTGATGTATTTTGCCCCACCCACTGGAGCTTAAGAGCACTATGACTAAGCCCTGGCAGGTGGGGCGAAACACGTTGGGTGGCATGGTTTGCAGAGAAGTGAAGGCTGAGCCTGTATCTTACATGGGTTGGCTGGGAGAGCGGCATCCATTTCACTCTATTGCATGCAATTTCTTGGATGAATACAGGGTAATACAGGGTAATACAGGGTAATGCTGGCACCCTGTCTCCTAGGATCAAAGGGAAGAATCTTAACTTTTACTTTTCCATTTCAATTTGCAGCTGATGTAATTTTCTAAAACTGTAAAAAATCAGTGCAATATGGTAACCTGGAGGCCTTATGTACACATCTGTTGTACAGAATGCCCCCAGAACTTTCATTTCTTTGCCTGTGTGATTGGCTCACTGATTTTCTCAGATGTTTGCATTAAAATACAAGCAACATTTTAGACATCCTGTGTAACAGGAATTTTATTTTTGATGAGGTATTCTCTAAGGATTAATTACTTCTAAATTCTAATTACTTCTAAAAGGATACAGACACTACAGCTTGCTTAATTAAAACATTGAAAGTGCACTAGGTGGTTATGAGTGCAGACCCTCCCATTCATGTATCGATCTTGCAAGGCCATAGTAAAACAAACAGCTTTTTCTTCACAAAACGGTAGAACTTTGCAACAAACTTTGTTAAAGCAGTAGTAAACCTCAGTAGGTTAACAAAAAAATGTAAGGCAATGTCATAACTTCAAAAATCAAAAATACAAGTTGCGCTGATTGATGGTGAATAATCAAGAATTATACCTTATATACACAGGTTGATGAAACAAAAAAAAAATACACAGGTCCCAGAAGCAACGGCTGCCGGCCGGCTCGATCCCTAATACTGTTTTAATACAACTGAATTGTAAGTGCAATTTCGTTCTTTTAATCAAATAAAATAAGGATTTACACTATGCAAGCCTTTATTATCTTTTCATGGGGACCTTCTGAATACATGTGTGTATGAGGCTATCCATTGGTGAGAACGCTGGGAATATTGGTGCACAGTACAGAGACCAGTGTTGCCAGCTGCCCGTATATTTACGGGCAGCCCTTAAATACAATGCATTTTTCCGGTGCCCGTGAAAGCCCGTAGTAAGGGAAAAGTGCCAGTAAAAATGGCGGCGATCGGCTTGGGTCAGAACTGCGCATGCGCAATTCCGGAAATCCCCAAGAAGATCTAATCTTGGGCCGCCGCCGAGTTTCCTGCACACATAGCCTCTGCCCAGCGAGTCAGCGACAGCCAGCCCAACCGCCGCGCAGCCAATTATCTAAGCGCATTTTCGTGCCAACAACGCCGCCAGCCCTATGTAGCCGCCTCACGTGCCAGTGAAGAACCTGTACACTACTGCCTGCAGTGAAATAAGGAAAGCTGTAATCAAGGTAACTAGAGAACTTTCTGACTTTTTTGCATTGTTTGCTGGATTTTATTAGTAGCTCACCATATGGTTTTGCTTCTTGCTGGACACTGAACAACATCCACCACCCTTATAATAGTGAGATTTATTACAGAATCATGAATATATCTGTTTACAGCCTAAGCAACTGTCTATTGTTCAGCAACTTTTTCTGAACTACAACCATATATATTTAATAAAAAAAAAAAACATCATGGAGGGTCCAGGTCAACAGCAATATGATGGCACGACCATAGAAATTGGCTCAGGGCACAAAAAACCAACAGTGCAGAATGCACATAAAAGCAGTATTTTTTTAGCATGGAACCCATAATTTACCTTAGCATCCTACTGCAAAGTTTATTAAATATCAGGCAATTGTCTACTCTAAGCACTAAGCACTGTTTCAGGACACTGTAACTTTACTTTTTTTTTTTTTTACTTCATTGAAGTGAGACAAATGTACACTTAATTCGTGGTCTCTTCACAGCAGTGCGTTGCAATGCATTCCGGTGCAATCAGATGCGCTGCAGAAAAAACACAACATGTGTACTGCATGGCACATGATACCAGAATTGTATGAATGGTGCACATAGAAAACTACTGTTTTCTTCATGCCCTTGCTGTAATTAGCATGGTGTGCAGAAACCTGTCATTCACCCCACATAGTATGAAAAAGTCTTAAGGTTCCATTCACACCAGGAGTTGTGACTGAGTACATCCTCTTCTTGCACAATACTGTGCGTCGTGTTTAGGGCAGCCCATTCATTATCCCAAGAAACATGCAAAAAGGTGCCTGCTCCTTTTTAAAAATCACGTACTGCAGTACCATGCATTTTGCCAAACACGAATGCATCTGCTGTGCGTCTGTACAGTGGCAGCATGTTTTGTTAGCGTTGCAGCAAAGCACAAGACTTTCTGCGTGTTCCCACAACACACTTGTGTGAAGGAAGCCTAAAAAATTTGTAGTTCAAGTAGAGCTGGGCGATTTTCTCCAAAAAAAAAATCTGCGATTTTTTTATTTTTCTTTGATGGACACCACGCCGGTCCTGAGGAGCTGCGGGCAGGAGTTTTTAGCCGAGGCCTCGGCTTCGGCCTAGTCCGCGAGGCCGGATGGCGCGGACTAGGCCAAAGCCGCGGCTTCGCCTAAAAGCTCCTGCCCGCAGCTCCTCAGGACCGGCGCGGTGTCAGCGCTGGTCCTGGTGGAGAAAAAAAAAATTTAAAAAATCGATTTGCTGAAAATTTGAATCAATTTGACCTCTCAACTCGATTCAAGATTCAAATCGATTTTTTCCCCAGCCCTAAGTGCAAGCTCTGTAAACCATATAGGTACACAAACATTCTACCATAAGGCCCCTTTCACACTGGGGCATTGGCGCTTTACCGCTGTTTTTGTGGGGGTTTTCAGCTGCTAGCCGGGCAGTTTTTACCCCTGCTAGCGGCCGAAAAAGGATTAAAATGACCCGCAAAGCGGCGCTTTGCCGGCGGTTCGGCAGCAGTGCCCATTCAGTTCTAACCATCTCCTGTATCATGTCTACAGTCTCTGAGGGGGGAGTCTGGAGAGGAGTCAAGAGTGGGAGTGCCGCCGGGATGGGGGTCATGGGAGAAGTTAGACACGTGTGGACTATGGAGAGAAGACTATAGGGTAAAACCAGAGCCACCAAGCTGGAACCATCTGACTGAGCCCTGCATGGTGCACCTAAGAGGAGGTCAGTGACAGCATTGCCAGACCAGTCTGAGGGGGGAGAGGGGTTGCTGATGTAAGGGGGGAGTGAATACAATAATGTAACGGGCACCGATATAAAGCTCACCCTAAATTAGTGACCTCCCCTTACCTTAGTGTAGTTAGTTTATGGAAGGTGGTCTCTGGTCACCAGAGTGCCCCACACAGAGTTTCTGGCATTCCTCTTTACATCAGAGTCTGCAGGATTCCACCTTACAGTGCAAGGGGGAACTCAGTCTGCGGGCCCTAATGTAAGTGGGAACTCTGATGTAAAGAGAAAGCAGTGCACTCTGATATAAGGTGGTCTCTGGTCACCAGAGCCCCCCTCTACATTAGAGTTCCCTCTTAGATCATGATCTGCAGCGTTCCCCTTCACATAAAAGTTCCCTTTGACTGTAAGGGGGGATCCTGCAGACTCTGATGTAAGGGGGAACTCTGTGCTGGCTGGGTTATAGTAACCAGACCTTCATGTCAATGAAGAAATATGTTTTTTTACTTTTTTTAACTTCAACACATTGCTAATAGCACTAGCTATATGTTTATAGTTTAAATATTGACATTTGTTGAGATAATACACTATATTTATATTGAAGACAGAACGCATAATAATGTATTGATCTACCCATGTATGTTTCTTTATTACTAAATCAGATTGCCCGATGTCGAGCATCTGATCTTGTTTATGTTTTCATTTTCCGTTTGGAAAACTATTTTATATACAATAAAAACTTATTGAACCTAAATATTGACATTTGCATTGTTTGGCACTAAAAGCTGTAATTTTAGGTACTTTTTTTGCAGTGCCATTAAAAAATGTGGTTCTGTCAGTAAATTTCATAGTTTTTGCCAGTAAAAAAATTTGTGCTGTTTGTAAATTTTGGCATCCTGTCAGTAAATTTCACTTCGGGGGGTTGGCAACATTGGCAGAGACCCGAGGCGGGGTAATAAGCCAAGACGCATCTGATCCCCCGTAACAGGAGATCATTTACAGCTGGTAAGAGGCAGTGTGTGCAGAGGTGGAGGCACTATTCTATTACTTTTTCCACTTTTTCTGAGGTGTTGTGTGCGCGCCGCTGTGGAAGAACACATTGATGTACCATCTTCAACACATGGACTTTTTCTGGTTCTTTATCTGTCAAGGATTAATTAGTGACTTTTTCACCAATTGTATAGAAGTATTTATTAATTTTTTCCACAGGTTGCCCAGATATTAATTTGTGTATGTGTCACAAATTTAAGGTATCATTCTTGATTATTCACCATCAATCAGCGCAACTTGTATTTTTGCTTTTGTATGGTATTGTGTTTGTCTCACATGAAGTTGCAGCGGAGTTTTTTTCAATTTATTTTTCATATGAATTTCAATTATTTTATAGCGCAGTATTTTGTTTTTGTTATAAATGTCATAATGTGCTAGTATGCATCGCACAAAGCCATCCAGCACTGTCACCACTTAGAGGGCTGACATCTTCCCCTCGTCATCCTTCTGGGTTTGTGGCCTCTGGCTACATGAGTGGCTGGGGGCGCAAAGACGTTACTCCCGCGCATGCGCGCAGGATCTGCCGTTTACAGCATGGGCCCTGAAAGTCCGGTACTGTAAGCTGGACCTTCAGAGCACATGTGCCGGTGATGTCACCAGCTGCATGCACTCTGAACATCTCCTAAACTGTGCAAGTTTAGGAGATGTTCACAGTATCTACAGGTAAGCCCTATTAGGCTTACTTGTAGGTACAAGTGGTGTAACAGAGTTTACTACCACTTTGTTAAAATCCTTGTAATATACATAAATTACCCAGAGGGGATTGTTTTTTTTTTTTTCTCAATAGCAGTGGAGTCATACTTTACGTATTCTCACCCCTTTGCCCACAGCCTATCCAAAATGTTTGCCCATTTGCTAGCTATCAAATTCTCTTGCATATAATATGGCACCAATGGCAAGAGCTATGGTTTACTGCACTGGGAGTTTCATATATTTATACAGTGCTCATTATCAAAAGGGATACTGATGATGCAGTGTTTCTTATTATAACCAGGACCATTAGGCAGCAGTAAGACACTAATAAGTCATTAACCCTACTCATTCTGCTCTCTCCTTCTGGTAATTTGCTTCCTGTAAACACATGTGCATGCAATAGAACCTCTTTGATTTTTTATGCTATTTCTGCCTCTCCCAAGTTCACAGTATATTGTATGTAAAAGTATGTGTATAGCCTGACTCTGGGCTATTTTTTATTAAAAATAAAATGTAGCTCAAGCTACAATGCTTACTCCCTCTCTAGAGCTGTCCCCTGCAGTAACACCTTTTCACCACAAGATGTCTTCAGTCTTCCATGTTAAATATGGCCCAGAGTCATTCAACCCGGAAGACTGAGTACATAATGTGATGGCATGGCATCGTGGATCTGCCCTTGAGGAGGCATTACCCTGCACTCAGTGTAATGATGCTAATATCACATAGGAGCTGCTCTCTGCATAATCGTGGACCACCCACCACCATCGTAAGGTCCAAGATGACTCATGGTGTCACATAAATTCCTGAAGACTTTGGTGAAATGTAAGTATAAAAAAGCATACAACACTGCGGGGGATCCTGAAGCCTTGGAGCCAGGGACTTGGACTATACAGGTAGAGATCTGTGGGTGTCTCCTGTTCCCCCAAGATATATGCATCATACCAACCTTGAGTGATGGTAAAAAAGGGAAAACTTTGTTTTACACTGTTGTGCCATTATTTGGAACTGTTGTATTATACTTGCAAGGCTTTACTTCTATGTTGTATGAACTGTTGTACAATTCTGAGCCTCAAGTAGACTGTTCAAAAGTCATTGTGTGGCCTGATCTGAGTCTTCTGCAAAGACGGGTGTGTGGAACAAGTCAACAATAATTCTGTTCACCAGTAACATAAAAATGATGGAAGGAGGACCAACCAGAGCTGGATGGGAGCAGCAGTGGCCCGGTGATGGAGGGTCCCAATGGTGGGGTGGTCCAGTAGTAAGGATGCACCCATCTAGGCAGCTGGGCTACTATTATACAGTCCTTAGCTGTGGCATGGGGCTGGTCCTAAGAATCCGTTTTGCAATCACATAGAAGTAAAGCCTTGCAAGTATAATGGAGTGGCTCCATTCCTAGCTTTTAGGCGAAATCTATCAGGACCTGTCAGTAAGGAGCTGGGTGGAGGACTAATGCTTTGCACGGTCTCTCCTGGATTGTGTTTGAGTCAATACCAGGGCAAGGTAGTCATTGGCAGGAGGAGGAAGATTGATATGTTCCTTATGTTGTGGGGCCCCGGATGTTAGCATGACCTCAAGTCAGTAGAGTCCAAACAAACAAAGGGGCTCTGCGTGGCTCCGAAATGTTGTGGTATGTCATCGGCAAACCAAGGATTCCTCAAAAGGGTCCAAAGCTTTATTCACATGGTCACACGGTACGTGTGACCATGTGAATAAAGCTTTGGACCCTTCTGTGGAATCCTCGTGTGCCGATGACATTTCTTCACCCAAGTCAGTTGAGGGTACGAACCCACATGCTAACAAGCTTTATACATATAGTGGGTGGCATGTTTATTTGACTGCCATGTACTGTAAAATGGAATTACCTAGAAGCCATTTTTTCTTTTGGAGAGGTGCATTTGTATTCTTTTTCCAGTTAGCACTGTCTGAAGTCTCTCTACTTGTACTTTTATATTGTATAAAACAAGTAATTTAGATTTAGCTGCCCTTTAAACACCTCGCCATACATGTGCTTCTTTGGCAAGCAATCTGTGGATATTTATCTGGCTGAATGATGACGGTTGCTAACTTTTATTTATAGAGGGACTTCACAGCGCCGGCCCTATTTATCCTGTGCTGAGCTGTACCTGTAGCTCTCACCCTTTCTTGTTCCAGATGATTAATTTGTGGGACTTCAGGCAAAACTCGTCTCTTCAGTTGTCTGTACGGCTACAGATTATTCAACGGGGCTAAAACAGAACCCCGGCTGTGTCTGATTCAGTGCTGTTGCTCCCAGGGAAGGTGCTTATTTCATTTATGTTGCATATCAAAGTACAAAGAATACAAAGGAGATGAAAATGGTTTAATGTTCTTACATCTGCGCCGTACAAAGTACAGAGATTTTACAGGTCCTCGTTTTTATAGAAAGTGTACATGGCTGTCTATGTGTTGGATGCACTGCTATGGAAAGGGAATGGTCAAGCCTGAAGGCTTAGCCACATAGCGCTATTCTGGATGTCCAGTGAGATGCACAGTGTACAAAGTGCACATGAATAGCACACCAAAACAAAACAGGTATGCAACAGAACAAAGAAAGTTCTTTGTAGTTGTCTACTGTGTAATAGAAAACAATTATTTTTAAGATTTTTAGAGGGAATCTGTACTGCAAGCTCAATCTAAGTCAAGACTTTTTATTAATTTAGGATGGAACGGGAGTTGAACTTCTGGCAGGTTTATATTGCTGTCTATAACTCCATCAAGGAGATTTCCTTTTGTGTCCCGAGGACTGCAAGTCACAAACAGAAATGTAATACTAGGGATGCACGATACCATTGTTATTATGAGTACCAATACTTTTTTTTAGTACTTGCCAATACCAGTTACCGCAACTTTTTTGTGTACACTTCAGCTATCAGCAATGGTACTAAGCATAAAAAAGTTATTTGAAAATGAAGTACATTTTTATTTTGTGCTTTTTTCAATGTAAAATGTGTAAATACAGTATATGTTTAAGGTGTAAAAATACGAACGAAGCAAACAAAAAAAAGTCTTAATTATTAGTACTTTATAAAATAGAAGTGAACAAAAAAAAAAATCAGCAGGAAAAATATAATTAAATGGAAAAGGAAAATAAGGAGTTAATTATGGCTGATTAGAGTAAATTAGGGGGTAAAAAGGGGTTAAACAAAGGAACATTTAATGAAAAACAAAAAAAATATTTTTTTGCTTGACAGGTTGCATTAACCACTTCAGCCCCGGAAGATTTGGCTACTGAATGATTGAGCCATTTTTTGCGATTCGGCACTGCGTCGCTTTAACTGACAATTGCGTGGTCATGTAGCGCTGAACCCAAACAAAATTGACGTCCTTTTTTCCCCCACAAATAGAGCTTTCTTTTGGTGGTATTTGATCGCCTCTGTGGTTTTTAATTTTTGCGCTATAAACAAAAAAAAAAAAGTGTGACAATTTTGAAAAAAAAAAACACAGTATTTTGTACTTTTTGCTATAATAAATATCCCCATTTTTTTTTTTCAAAAAAAGCTAATTTTTTCTCAGTTTAGGCCGATATGTATTCTTCTACATATGTTTGGTAAAAAAAAATTGCAATAAGCGTATATTGATTGGTTTGCGCAAAAGTTATAGCGTTTACAAAATAGGGGATATTTTTATAGCATTTTTATTATTATTTTTTTTTTACTAGTAATGGCGGCAAACTGCGATTTTTATTGGGACTTCGACATTATGGCGGACACATCGGACACTTTTGACACATTTTTGGGACCATTGGCATTTATACAGCGATCAGTGCTATAAAAATGCATTGATTATTGCAAAAATGTCACTGGCAGGGAAGGGGTTAACACTAGGGCGCGATCAAGAGGTTAACTGTGTTCCCTGTGTGTGTTTCTAACTGAAGGGGGAGGGGACTGACCTAGAGGAAATGACAGATCGTGGTTTCTAGCTATTAGGAACTCACGATCTGTCACTCCTCACAGAACAGAACAGGGATTTGTGTGTTTACACACACACACGTCTCTGTTCTGCATCTCGTACTCGTGGTCGCGATGACCGCCGGCCACGAGCATCGGCATCCCCGCAGTGCAACGGGCGCCTGTTATCCCGATCCCGTGAGCCGATGTATAGCTACGACAGTTCCCTGGATTGTGTCGGCAAGCGGTTAAACCAGAGGTAGGCAACCTCTGAGGCAGGGATCTACCTGAACAACATTAAACAGATCGAAAATCACTGGGTTTTTTTTTACTAGTAAAGCCTAACTAAATAGTAATGAAAACTTACAAAAAGATAGTAATATAAATATTACTGTAAAAATATATACTTACACTACCTTAAAAAGGAACAGTGTCAGTCAGGATAGTTGATAGTGTCAGAAGGGCAAAGGTTGGTGGTAGGGCAGTGGATGATGGTAGGGGAGAGAATGGGGTCAGTAGAGCAGTGAGTAGTGTCAGTAATTTTTTTAGTATTATTTTTTACTATTTTATTGTTTATTGCTTTTTACATTTTTTTGTGTTCCTGTTGGGGGGCTTTGGTGAAATATTGGGGGTCTAACTAAATCTCTGATGTCTCACTTTTTAACAGAGATAGGAGATTGAGGACACAGCCCTCAACCTCCATCTCTGCAGTCTTAGCTACACAGAATGAATAAAGGGGAAGTGCTCTGGACTTCCTGTTCATTCACAAACTGAAGCATAGTAAACCCAGTTTACTATGCTTCAGTTATGAATGGACACAGGAGAAATTGGTACTGATCATGAAAGGAATGGGCTGGAAAATATAATATATTTACTGACCCCCTTTCTGTTCTCTCTGTCCTGAAAGCATCATCCGTTGAGAGAGGAAAGGAGGGAAACTGGCAAAGCTGTGGGATGAGTGGGGAGGGGGGAGCACACAGAAGGCCTGAGCAGCACAAGTAAGAGTAATCTGGACAGGAAGGGCAATAGGAGTGGCATGTACAGTAATTGATTTCCTGTATTTTCCTTCTGCAGCTGCTGAATGCCAGTAAGAAGGAGAGGAGGAGAAGACAGCTTTCAGCGGCTGCAGGGGGAAAATACAAGAAATCGTATATACTGCCCCAGCTGCCCCTCCTGTCCAGATGTAAAACCAAATGCGACAGGGAGACCGCACGGACCCCTGAGCATGCGTGGGGACACCATTGTCACCCCTGAATCTACCTTAGTGTTTCATGTCACACAGGGGTTCCTCTGCTCCCTGCACACTACAAGTCCCAGCATATCCAGGACTCACGCCCTCCCCGTGCTTGCTCCTGTCACTCTACCACACACTTATGTGTCCCGGACTGTAGAATGTCCCTAGCATCTTCCACATCCCGCTCCTTCCCCCATGTTCTGCTCTCACCTTCGCTCTCTTGATGAGCTGCCCCGTTGCATCATCTCCGGGCTGACTCCAGCTGAAAGGCATTACCCCGCCTGGGTCCCCGCCATGACTGACAGCGGATGGGGGTAACAAGAGAAGAGGGAAGTGATCTGCGGGGACTTACATAGAGTTAGAGGTGAGGGGAGGCGACTAGAGAGAAGGGGTGTAGGACAAGCTCACAAAGGAGCATGGATAGGGAGGACATGGGGTGGGGAGGCAGAGGGGAGAAGACAGTGCAGCACTCGCTACTGTGCAGTAGTCATGGATCATTTCTCTTCCACTCAGCGGCCCACCCCGCATGGCACCTGTGTTGAGGGGGTATGGTATATCCCGTTACATTCCTCTCATACCGCCACCCACACACAGGAACGCTCTGCTCTATTGGTGACACAGGGTCAAAGCTCAATGAGAGAGGGAGGCAGCATTTCTTTAAAGCAGAGGGGAAATCTTTATGCTGCACTACACTGCTCTGCAAATGGAGTGTGTGTGTGTGTGTGGGGGGGGGGACACTTGTTGGTCGATGGGGCACGGATTTAATGGCGATCTACCTGTCACCTGCCTGCGGTCCACAGGTAGATCGCGATCGACGGGTTGCCGACCTCTACTTTAAACTGACTTCATCTGCAGATTGAAGTTCATCCCTTTTAACTGTAGATGAATAGACAGAAAGATACAAAAAGAAACAATGTTTCTTTTTATCTTTCTGTTTCAGCAGCTGAGCAATGTTGTTGATAATCATTACCCGGTTGCTTTTTTTAAATTATTACAGCTCCAATTGCCAGGACTTTGTTTACACTTCAGCTGTCAAAAGAAGAATCCCACTGACAGATGAATGAGTCATTGGTTGTTAGACACAGCAGCCCTGCTCAGGGGTGGACTGACAACTCATGGGGCCCCCAGGCAATGGGAGATTATGAATCCCAGGCAATAGGAGAAGATTATGGGGCCCCCGGGCAATAGAAGATTATGGGGCCCCCAGGCAATAGATTATGGGGCCACACAGTATACACACACACACATACAGTATACAGATACACAATATACACACACAGTATACACACAGAGAATACACATACACACACACATTTTTACATACTGTCCCTGGTTTTATTGAGGCTGGCAACCCTGATGGGGCCTCTTAGTGGCATGGGGACTTCAGGCAGTGCCCGAGTGCCCGAACGGTCAGTCTGCCCCTGGGCTCCTTAACAATCGATAACTTCCAGCTGTTTCAGGTATCGCAGCATTTGCACGAGAACCGATATTCGTGCAAATGCTTAGTATCCGCACCTATACCGGTATTGGTGCAACCCTATTAAAAACCATAAGCTGGCCATATACCAGTAGAAAAAAAAAAAAACAGACAAGTGCCCTCTTCGGAACCTAACATATTTTTTTTTAGAACAAATGCGGTTTATCATTCATTTCAGTTCACTTTTTATTTGCCATAAAATGTAATATCTATGTTGAGGGGCCCAGAAACTTGAAGTGCCCTGGACACCCCAAGGTCTAAATCTGGCACTACCAGACCTGCTACTTGAATGGAATCTCAAACTTACATACATTCACAGTTAGAAAAAAGAAAATTTTCTATTGTGCTTTGAACTTTTTATCAGTACGGTCTAAAATGATCATTGATTTGAGAGGAATTTTGTACCTGGGGAAGAAGGTAGGGGAGCCAATGTCCTTATTAGTGCTCGATTTTTTTTTTTTTTTTGGGGGGGGGGGGGGGGGCGGAGGAAATGTTTGCTAAGAGAGGGAAGCGAGGAAGAGTATAGCTTGGAGGGGGAATTTGTACTTTCCTTACCCCTACACCTACCTGGAGTCTGTGGGTTACAGACCCCTGACTTCTGCATTCTGTGCATATTTTGTGCACATGTTCTCCTGACCCCTAAACAATCTGTGCATTTTATACTCCTCACCTCTGCATTCTGTGTTTGACCCACCCCTGACCCCAGCACTATGATTGTTACTCATTTCTGATCCCCACACTCTGTATGTTACACACCCCTGGCCCCCGCACTCTATATGTTACTCACTCCTTCTTCCCACACTCTGTGTTACACACTCCTGACCCCTGCATTGTCCCCATTATACACTCCTGACTTCTTGCACATCTGGAATCTCTACATACATGTTTGTGAAACTCTTGCTTGTGGCCAGAAATTAAAGCATATTTTATGGATTTAAGGAGGCTCTATTTTTCTTTAACCATGCCCCTTTAAGACCTTTAAGCCCATGCCATTTTTATAGCTGTATTTGCTGTGGATAGCTACACATGCTACACTGGAGAAGTTCTCAGGTGGCCCATGGCTTTTCAATCCTAGCAATGCCCCTGGCCATAAAAACCTCTTCTGTGCTCCTCTCTGATATAAAGTGTTACTGCATTCACTATATCTGGTCTCCCACAGTACACAGAACCATGAAAATGCAATTATTTTATTAAATATAAACTGCTTAATACCTTTTCTCATCAGCGGTATATAGCAGTCTTGTGACTTCTATCAGTGTCTGGTTAAAGCTTGTAGGAGGAGTTTATATTCTACTCTGACTGTCCTATGAGGCTGCAGGATCCCTGACCCTCTGTCTGGACAGTTCTGATTGGCCCTGTGCTGATCACATGCACCCTACCAAGAAAACAAAAAAGCTCTCTAGCAATTCACACCAAACTGAGCATGTGCAGAGTGACACCATAGGCTCTGTCTTATCAGAAGATAGATTGGAGACAGTGGAAGAAGGGGAGGCTCAGGGAAGACGGGATCAAACAGCCTTTTACACAATGTGGAGGATTAGCCACTTAGGTTCCACAGTGAGTATAACAAGCATGCTTTACTGCATATACAAACTGATTTTACTTTTGTGTGTTTAGTAACACTTTAATGCAACTTTTTTTTATTGGGGGTCTGACTTTATGATTTAGGGTCTTTTAACACCAGCCGCTGCATTATAACACAGCGGCTGGTGTGTGATGTGGTCCAGCAGGATCACTGCACTGTACCGCACTGTTGCTTTTTAAAAAAAATGTAACTTTATTGAAATGTCACAACAACATTTCATGAAGTTCAAGTGCTTCTCACTGTGGTGAGCTTACAAAAAATAGTGCATGCAGTGGGCTGAACCAGGCACACAGGAGCCCAAGCATTTACCCAGTGCAGTTTCACTGCATCTGGTGTGAATGGTCCCTTAGCCCAGCCTGACTGCCATCCATCTGCCCAATGAGACTGCTTTAGTGGCCGGTAAGGGTTCTCTCATTGGACAGGGAGGTATGTGCAACCCAGCCATGAAGTCAGCAATAGCAATGTGAAACTAAGCCTAGGTTCACACTGACAGCGGGATTGAAATCGTGCGAGTTCAGCTGAACTCACACGATTTCATTCCCGCATGTCAGTCCCGACGGTGATTTCAAAGACATCTGTGCGGGTTCTTGTACAGATGTCTATACAAATCACGCCGCGAAGTCACCAAAAGTAATATAGAAAGTACTTTTGGGAATCAGTGCGGCGCCGCAAATGCGCCATTGCACCGATTTGGACGGTGCCATTGCCGCCGATTTGGCATGCAATTTGAAATTTCAAATTGAATGGCAAATCGCATCAATGTAAACCTAGGCTAAAACAGAGAGGGCCACAGAAAAGGCTGTTTTTAGTAATACAGCAGGTCTCTCTACCCTCGACTGGATGGGGTTCTTTTTTTTTTTGTTTATGGATAAGACAAAAACGGATAGCTTCTACCATGCATAATGCATTCCAACTTGTAGAATCAGAACCCTGATCACATCAAAAGCACCTGAATCTGCAATTTCGGTTCCATTTTTCTGCCTGATTATTAGCAACATAACAATGTAATGCCATCTTTGTTAGCATTAATTTGGACTCTTTTACGTCGCTACTTTTCATAACTCTGTCGTTTTTATATGCGATCATTTTTTTTTCTTTTTTATGCTTGTAATCCTCACTGTAGCCAAAAAATATGTTTTACTTTATTGTTTCATTAAATATGTCAGCCCACTTTGCTTTAAATATGATGTTATCTGCAAATGAACATTACTTATTTATCAAGATTACTTTGGTAGAAAACGAGAGTTTAAGGAACACTACTCACTCTGGCATGTGGAAGTAAAATGCCTTTATTCTTTGATTTTTATTTAAAGTGATACTTTCATTTTCTTAATCTAATTTACATTTCAAGTTGCAGAACTGTATATTACCAAAACAGTTTTATATGTCCTGAGAACAGAATTGTTAAAATATGGCTCCAACACCAAGCTGTACACGATTGTTAAGAGGTAATTCCACCACCAATCCATACTGAACGGTCTACAGCAGGGGTCTCCAAACTTTCTAACCAAAGGGCCATTTTAATGTCCTTCAGACTTTAGGAGGGCCAGACTGTGGCCAAAAGGGAGTACAAATTGCCTTTGCAGCAGTGGAAGTAAACAATGCTTCTTTGGTGTCAAGGTCTCTACTGTGCCAAGCTGACGGCCAGGCATGGTCACACCCAAGTGGCTCAAGGTGGTATTGAACCCATGACTGTCTTTTATTGCTTCAGTTGCTTTGCCTTTGAGCCACTCCTCAGTTCTTTATTTACGCTGATCTCGTTAATGTCAGGTCTGCCAGGAGATTCCAACCATTACTCTGGTTTCCTGAACGGTAGTCTTGTTATCCCAGTATCAGGTGGAGGGACGGTTGAGATCCTGCAACCAGTATAAAGGGACCGCAATAGATGGTGCAAACAGCCTAACAAGGAACCACCAGCAAATAACTCACGGTTAGTAGAGGCCGAAGACAGGAACCCGGTGGGTGAAAGGACAATCCAAGACAGCGGACCAAGGCAGAAGTACACAGGGGTCAACCAGAAGGCAGTGTCGGAAACAGGCAGGGTCGGCAACGAGATCAGCGTAAATCCAAGGGGTAATCCAAGGATCAGAGTCGGGAACCAGCAAAGTCAGCAACAGAAGATCAGCGTAAATCCAAGGGGTAATCCAAGAATCAGAGTCAGGAACAAGCAAAGTCAGCAACCAGAAACAAATAGCATCCACCAAACTAGCACGAACAGGAACCTTTGGCAATGATAGAGACAATGAACTGACAAAGCCCTCAGAGTGAGGCAGTGTTTTATACCCAGCTGATTAGGTAAACTGCCTCAGCTGAACCAGGAGTGACAGATACTGATTGCAAGGTAAGATCCAGAGAAAAGCCCTCAGTACTTCAGACAGAACTAGGCTTAGCTGGAAAGCAGGTAGAATAAAGAACTGAAGAGTGGCTCAGAGGCAAAGCAACCAGAGCAATAACAGACAGTCCTGGGTTTAATACCACCTTGAGCCACTTGGGGCACGACCACGCCTGGCTGTCTGCTTGGCACGGTAGAGACCGTGACAAATGGGATAGTAGAATAGTGTGCTGTCATTGGTGTCAGTGGGAGGAATAGTGCCCATCATTGGTATTAGTTGGAGGATTAGTATCCTATCATTGGTATCAATGGGAGGAATAGTATCCCATCGTTGGTGTCAGTAGGAGGAATAGTGCCCCATCATTGGTTTCAGTGGGAGAAATAGTGCTCCATCATTGGTATCAGTGGGAGGAATAGTATCCTATTGTCTGTATCAATGGGAGGAATAATGTCCCATCATTGGTGTCAGTGGGAGGAATAGCACCCCATCGTTGGTGTCAGTTTGAGAAATACTGCCCCATCATTGGTATCAATAGGAGAAATAGTGCCCTGTTGTTGATGCCAGTAGCTGGAATCATGTTGGGGTCAGTGGATGGAATAGTGTCTTGTATCAGTGATAAGATAAGTGCCCCAAGGGCTGGATTAAGGTGGGTAAAGGGCCGCATCCGGCCGCTGGGCCGCAGTTTGGAGGCCACTGGTCTTCAGCATAAATTGATCTCTTACACAATAGCCGACCATTTTCTCTGCATAGTGAATTTTTTTTATAAAGAATAGAAAAATAAAAAAAATAGAATTATTTTTAAAGTGAAAGTAAATCGTTTAAAATGGACAGCTCCATGGGGTCTATTTATAAAAAAAATTGCTTTGTGAATGGCTCACGTTTGTAATATGTGTGTACTAGTTTCCTTGTTGTCTCTCTCCCGTCATGTAAGATTCCCTAACATTTAGTCCAAAGGAAAAAATAGCTATAAGAACAATCGACCATGAGAGTTAACATTCATCAATAGAGAAAATAATCTAAGGCCTCGTACACACGATTTGATTGTTGTACGACCGAGCGTCTGATTTTTGTCAAAAGCGCATGTGCAGGATTTTGTCTAGCATACTGACTATATGCAAATTGTTGTTTGGCACAAACGTAGTGACGTGCTATGAGAGTATGAAGAGGAAGTTAATTTCTCAAGCGCCACCCTTTGGGCCCCTTCTGCTAATTTTGTGTTAGTAGAAGTTTGGTGAGCGTTGATTCGCGATTTTCAGATCGTACAAAACAAATGCCTTTTAAAATATGTTTGGCATAACTACATCAATATCACCAGCAAAGCAGCTTCATTATTATCCCATTAAAGAAGATGAGAATGTGCGCTGCATTCGACATTTCATCAATTGCCGCGTCACAAATGTTAATTCTAGATTACAAACAGTAGTTTACAAGACCTAACTCTTCCCAGTCGTTCCTTGATTCCGAGCATGCGTGTTTGTACTTTCGACTTTTGTGTGACGATTTCTGTACTGACCATCCGAAAATCAGACGTTGAGTTCACATCCGACAAAAACTTTATATCCTGCACATCCAGCTTTTATCTGACGAAAAAGTAAATCGGCTGTCGAAAGCACTTTACTAACGATCCGAAAATCCGCAGACAGCACGTCTTACGAATTTTCCTTTCTGATTTTCGTATCGTGTGTACAAGGCCTAACACTGTAGGCTAAGAACATTCAACCAGCAGAGCTAATAACGAGGGAGACTTCTGTATGGTGTGGAGTCTATGGAGAATCTTGTGTGACCTGCTGAATAATCGGTATTGGGCCAAATGAACATCCAGCTGAAGTGTGAAGCCAAACATTTAGCAGTGGTATTATTACCATTCAATAAAACAAATTTCTATCAGCGCAAATATTAACCTTAATCACTATGTAGTGATATGAGTAGTAGGTGATATAACAAAATCCCACAGAAAATGAAAACCCCCCCCTCCCCCACCTGGTTTCTGCACACACAGAAAATGCGCAAATGAAAATAACCTTAATCACTATGTAGTGATATGTGTAGTAGGTGATGTGACAAAATCCCACCACAAACAAAAATTGAAAAATACCCCCCACCTGGCTGCTGCACACACAGAAAATGCGTTCACTTCACATATAGAATATACATAACAAAACAGTGTTGCGCCTCCTAGATAACTACCAATAAATCCTTAAAGAGAATAGATGATTAACTTGCAATAAAGCAAGATACTGAGTGCACAATCAAATATTCATGTTCCCTGACTGGCAAAAGTGAACAATACACAATAATGAAATATATGTGTTCCCTATATGGGAATAATGAACAATAGACAATAAAGATAAAGTCCACACACTAAAAAAAAAAAAAAAAAAAAAAAAAAAGAAGTGAATAAAAATAAGAGTCCAAATGTACAAAAATAATCCTCAGAGTCTTCTGCACAAAAAACGCACAACACACCACTAGTGCATAAATGTTGAAAATGCAAGTGCTCTCCTCCACCTCAATATCCTAGCCGCTCACCTCACGTTCTGACCCATATTTCACCAGAAGGTCAGAAAAAGCAGGTTCCCTCTCAGGGATATAAACTAATCAGCTGGTCATGGAGCTCCTATTCCGTTCGTGCTGCCCCTGGCTGATTAGATGGATACCAGCCAGTACAAATTCCCTCAATGGGGTCCGGTGCACATAGGAACAGAAAAGCCAAAATCTAGTGCTCTCTGTATATCAAAACAAATTTTTTCCTCATAAAAACATTAAAACGTTACTCACAAATGCAGTGCGGGCTCAGGATGCATAGAAACAATAAGATGCTCGCGGGATGACGCTGCCACTGCGACTTCTTCCCCCTATACGCGTTACATCAAATGAGCTACTACACCACCATGACTTCTTCAGTAAGGGTACCCTGAAACAGGGGTCAGAACGTGAGGTGAGTGGCTAGGATTTTGAGGTGGAGGAGAGCACTTACATTTTCAAATTTTATGCACTAGTGGTGTGTTGTGTGTTTTTGTGCAGAAGACTCTGAGGATTATTTTTGTGCATTTGGACTCTTATTTTTATTCAATTCTTTTTTTTTTTTTTAGTGTGTGGACTTTATCTTTATTGTCTATTGTTCATTATTCCCATATAGGGAACACATATATTTCATTATTGTGTATTGTTCACCTTTCCCAGTCAGGGAACACAAATATTTGATTTGTCACTCAGTATCTTGCTTTATTGCAAGTTAATCTTCTATTCTTTTTAAGGATTTATTGGTAGTTATTTAGGAAGCGCAACACTGTTTTGTTATATGTATTATTACCATTGCTAAATGTGAAAGCTTCCTTCTGGCTGTTTGGAAGCTGGCATCTGGGCTTTAAAATCTATACCAGACCCTAAAGCCTTGTACACACGCTTAGATTTTCGGATGATTTTTGTCAAAAGCGTGTGTCCATGATTTTAGAGATGCTAGTGATCATCTGAAATTTTTTGTTCCACAAAGACTAACATAGCTACGCACTACAAGTGTATAAAGAGGAAGTTTATTTTTGTGCGTGACCCTTCTGGGCCCCTTCCACTAATTCTGTTAGCAGGCTTTCTGTGATCGAGCCTTCATCGTAATACGTTCTTTCTTACAAGGACCAGTTTTTATGGCAGATAATAGAAATCTTGCTATTGTAGGGATAGGAGTAATTGCTCTGACCCGAGTTCTTTGCAAGAAAAAGAAAAAGAGAACCTCCTGGACCAAAAATTGATTGCTCAACCGTGATCAATTTTGCCACATTCCTTTGCTGAAATTTCAGGAGAATAATACTGATGATTTCAGGAATTATCTCCGGTTGACCGATCCCTGTTTTCACCGCCTGTTAGCCTTGGTGTCCCCCTATATCCGGGAGCAGGACACATGTAAGCAGATTTCCATTAATCCTGAACAGAGGCTAATACAACCTTGCATTATCTGGCTACAGTGCGGAGTCTCCAGAATCTGAAATTTACCATAGGGATCTCCCCCCAAGCTCTGGGAGCGATCATTCCAGAGACATGTCCAGCTATTATTCAAGTGCGGCAGAAGGACTATATAAAGGTAGGTTTTATCTTGATCCAACTTTCATTCCATGTGTTTGTGCTTGCAAATTTTTTTCTGTCAATTTTTTAGATTACATAATTCTGAAAATTGTAATATGTTGGGAGTGTCCTCTTTGGAATCATGCATACTGTTTGGTTTTGCTGCTCCTTTTTTTGGCTACAGGCATATTATAGCCAAATATAGCACCGGGGGGGGGGGGGGGGGTGAGGAAGCAGATCAGTTTATTTTCCACTGTTGTCTGGAAGTCCCCTTTAAAGTAGACCAAAAGGCTAAAATTTTGGTGCAGGTTTGCACAGAGTGTAGAGGGATTTGAGCCCCTGTCAGTTTTTATTGCAGTCTGCGCCCCCGTTAGGAAGATTCAACCTCTCTATTTGTCCTGTTTCCCCTTATCATTGAAAGTTAAAGCAAACCTAAAGACCCAAATTTGGGGTTGTCGCCCGAAAAATAACAGCTGGGAATTTTTGAAATAGGGTGATTTTGTGGTCCCCAAGAATTTTCTTGAAATAGCTGATATTTTCTTTCACTTCCTGTTTGTTTATGGGACAGGAAATGAAGGTAAATCTCTGCAATGGGACACAGATGAGGCCCGAAAATTAGGACAGGGGTTAGAACCCTCCCTTGCTCTATCCTAACTGAAACACCAAAGTTTGGCCTCTAGTTCTACTTTAAGTGTATCTTTATGTTGCCTAAGCATTTGTGTATCAAATATGTTTGCAATGTTATGTGCTGAAGTAGCAATTTTTCTCTTTTGTTTTCTCCACAGTTCCCATCCAACCCAGAGCAGTGACAGGAAATAGCAGGCCAATTTCTGGAATAATGGGATTTTCCAAACTGTGGGGGTGCTATCGATGGAAAGCACATCCGCATTGTCCCACCGCACAACTCTGGCTCTTATTATTTCAATTATAATGGGTTTTGTAATATGGTAAGGCTTGCTGTGGTCAATGCGAATTATGAATTCCTTTATCTGGACGTCGGCAAGAATGGGCGGCACTCAGATGGAGGAGTCATAATGCAAACTGAGTTCTATCACCATCTCCAGAATGGCTCATAAACTTGCCATTCTGCGCCAAAAATGTAGATGGTCTCAATTTTGTTTTTGTGGCAGATGACGCCTTTGCTCTAGGGGAACATCTCCTCAAGGCCTTTTCTCAGCGCAACCTCACCCCAGAGCAAAGAATTTTCAATTATCAGCTATCCCGTGCCTGAAGGGTAGTGGAGAATGCTTTTGGGATCTTGGCAAACCAGTTCAGGCTCTTTATGACCCCTATCAATATAGCATTATATAAAATCAACCATATTGTTCTGTGCTGCTGTATCCTGCATAATTATTTAAGGAAACATGCAGACAGGTATATCAGCTCCCTTCCAACTGACAGGGACCCTGCAATGCCTGGGCCTAGTGGAGAGGCCAAAGGACATCAGGCTTTTAAGGGGATGATAGCCATTGAAATTGCCCGTGCTGGCTTGCCCACAAGAAGTGCCCAAGAATTACAGAAAAAATACATGGACTATTTTGTGGGGAGAGGGGCAGTTTCATGGCAGCAATTTCTTACTGATCCAGTGTAAACTGTTATGATTTTTTTTGTTCTTTGAGGGGGGCTGTTGTTTTGTTGTAAAGTTAACAATACGGGCATACCCCACTTTTAAGTACACAATGGGGTTTATTTACTAAAGCTGGAAAGAGCAAAATCAGGCTCACTTCTGCATAGAAACCAATCAGCTTCCAGGTTTTATTACCAAAGCTTAATTGAACAAGCTGGAGTTAGAAGCTCATTGGTTTCTATGCAGAAGTGAGCCTGATTTTGCACTTTTCAGCTTTAGTAAATAAACCTCATTGTGTACTTAAAAGTGGGGTATGCCTGTACAACCTTTTTTTTATTTTCCTCATGTGTTAACCATGTCCTTTTGTTTGGCTTTTTGGATAAATTGATAATATTCTTTATCTATTGTTGTCTCTCACTCTATGTGTAAGATAAGTTCCAAAATGGGATTTTGGTTTGACACTTGCTCCAAAAGTGAAATTGGACCTTAATTTAGCCATAAGGTCACAATATCCTCTTCAGCTAAGTGCTTGGGGGTGCTGGGGGGCTGCTACACACACACACATTTGTTTTGTTCTTAAAGCATCAAGTGCATTAAGCAGCAAAACATTATGCCTTTACAACTCCTTGGCTTCTGAAATTAGCGGGAGATGCCAACATGTACTAAGAACACAATGTAAAATTAAATATGACAACTTACTAAGATTACAGATATAGAGCAAGGAAATATGTAGCCACACATTGTTGTGTCCAAACATTTTTACTCCAAGCACATTCACAGGTGCTTTAACAAACAAAGATCTTTGTTGAGAACATGTAGGTTCTTCCACATTTATCCTTGTTTTTTGGTAAGCAGGCATGTGAGAAAACATTAGCTACACTTAAAAAGGTCAGTCACTTCCAACGTTAAGTGGTTTTAGAAAGTGAAGGCAACAGGGACATCAGTATCCCAAGACTAGGTGGATGTTGCCTTTCTCAGATGGGGTAATCTGCTATCAACTCCCCAAAACACAAAAATGGAAGGCACGGACAACTAGCGCCTTAGCAATGCCATTTAATACCAGTTCAAATTTTGCCTACAGCAAATCTTCTAAGCCTAAAAATCACATAGGTCTAACATGTACTCTATACCACATCGCAGGGTACAAACTGACGTGTTTCGTGGGCACACCCCTTTCCTCAGGGCTAGGCTACTCTGAGGAAGGGGGTGTGCCTCGAAACACGAATGTTTATAACCCATGACGGGATATAGCACATCTTTAGACACTGTGTTTTTAAGGCTTAGAAGAGTTGCTGTTTGGGACTACCTACTTTTTAAGAATTTGATCATGGATTAAAGGTTAGCCACTAGGTGTTTGCACTTTCCCTTTTTGTCTTTTATGTTACCAAAAACAGCATAAAATATATAATGTTCCAACATTAAGCAGACAAAGTTGTTATTGTAACATGTCAGCACTGAGCTAGATGGGAAAACAGAACTACCCACCTTGCTAGTGTAATTAGTTTAGAAAAGTATATTGTACCCCACCAAAGCAACAGTAGTCATAACTTCACTGGGACTTTTTCCCAAATTCACATTAGTTAGGGCAGTGTTTATCAACTCCAATGCTCAAGGCGCAACAACAAGGTATGTTTTCTTGATTTCCGTTATTTAGCACATGTGACTTTATCAATTTCACTGCCTTAGGAATTCCCACAGCCGTTTCAAATGTGTGAAATCCTGAAAACATGACCTGTTGTTACTGGAGGACTGGAGTTGATAAACACTGAGTTACTGGTATAAAAACTGGTACCTAAAAATGTCTAAAAAAGGTTGAGGGGAGAAAAAGAACGCAAAAAAACACAAAATGAATAGACAAATATAAACAAAAAGAGAATACAAGTCAAGAGGAAACTAGAATTTAGCCAGCATACCCACAAAGTCTTGCATTCTGCGCTGTAATGCTGTAGCAGCCTCCTTGATTTGCTCCAGTTCATTGCAACACTGCAACATATCAGCACTCATTCTGCCAATTGTACAATGGGGAAAAACATGACCTGGGAAAAATACAAAATAATATTAAGGCAATGACGGGCAAGTGACTGAGGCCCGCCTACATACTGGTTTTTGGACAAGTTAATAGTAAACATAATGAAATACTTACCTACCCTGTGTCTTCTTGGGTGTAACCTGCTTGACCTTCTGACACCAACACTACTATAAATGTACACACTGCAAATACTCTGTCATCTTGGCATGTGTTGGTAAACAAAACTATGCTACTTGTCAACACAGACAGCTCCTTCCACCTCTTCCTTCTCCATGGTAATGGTAAGGCACTACCTACTTAGCAAATGTAGTGAATGGGTGTTTCAATTATAGCTAAAAAAAATCAACATGTCAATACAGAATAAGCAATAAATGACAAATACTTACTTGGGCAAAAAACAGGCTCACAAAGACTTTGAACTCTTTCTGGTTCGCTTTAGCCCTCACTGTGATTCATGTCAGGAGATATTTGGCCAAGTAAGACAACATCTGAGCTAGGTCCAGGTGACAGATTCCATGGTTCCAAATTGACAACTTCACTGTCAAGTTTCTCTAAAAAAGTACAATACAAGATTTAGTAATCACCCAAAAGTCTCATCTGTTTTGGTCATACATTTTCAAGAATTAGTCGACCAACCTTGAACTGGGTGTGGTGGTAATATTGCTTTGCCACCAGTTAGCTCCACCATGCTGGACTCTAGACTCCCTGTGCCCTCTTTTGGAGACATAGTGGTCCAGCAGGATCGTGTGGAACTAGTTCCTGGCAAAACATCCAAAAAAAAAGGGAAGGTGATTCCATTTGCCAGGTGATGCCATTTGCCATTTTGGACAAAGACTTGACAAGTGCCAACATTGTTGAAATCCTGCAGCTGAACCCTCCTTGTATCATACCCACTTCTAAATGTGTGTACACTTATTAGCGAATAGGCCTTGCTTGTATAAATTTTGGGACACTATATGTTATTGATCCTCTGCTTATGAGCCAGAACACACCCAATAGCCAAGGAGTTGCTGAGGTGAAGCTTTCGAAGTTTGCTTGGAGCAGTGGGACAGTGGGGACATATCATGCAGAAGCTGGAGACTGCAGTGGGCCTGTACCTGGATGTCCTGTGCTAGTGATGGGTCTAGGGCTCTGATGTACAGTACACATGTTGTGTCACTTTGTGTGACTGCATACACCGGGTTAGTGGCAGTTCCCTGCTTTGTGTAAACCAGTAGCTCTACTCTCTCCATGGCTGCACTGGCAAGGCTTTATTGATGGGCAGTGCTGAGCCAGGCAGCAACCAGCAAGTGAGATTCAACCCTTAACTTCGGCCTGAAGCCCCTGGGCTTTTTCCCACCTAGCAACAGCCTTGTCTGTGGAATAATGATTTAGGGGTTAAAGTTTGCACTTACCTGTTTGTTGGGAATATGGCCTGGCATCTGGGAACCCTTTATAGGTTTCCTCTAGTGTTTGTGGCCGAGGGATGGCAGATTCCCTTGTTCCCTTGCAGTGGCTTTGCTGGAGCTGCATTTTTTTTCTTTCCTATTTCAAGAGAATAAATACAAGAATGTAAAAATAGGAAGGAATATAGGAAAACATTAACAAATTATATTCTTCATATATGCTTTAGATTAGCTTCATCTTTTCTAAAGAAAAAGTCCTACCAAAAAACGATTAAGAGCTTAGATACAATTCTCTCTAGCTACTTTTACAAGGAACATATACATACACATAATTTACACATATACATATTGTTTAGACACAACTATTGCTTAATTATGTGAAGGATATGATGGATGTGATCTAGCTGGTCTGGTTCCCGATGCTGGAGATCGGACCACCTTTTTCTGATTTGGTCCTTCGATCGCTCCACACCATATTTTTCATTTAGAAATGCGATCACCTTCTCCAGTATTATGTCCTTTCAGGTGTTTGGCCTTTCATGAACGTTCCGCCAAGTAGCGTGTCTGTGTGACGCATGCAGGATAATATTCTAGCCATTCACGCCCCTGCGTCATCACTCACCTGGGGGCGGAGTTTGACGCATGCACAGTGTACAAAGCATGCAAGCATCGTAACATGAGATGCCGTCAGAAAACTCTGTAAATGGAGGACGATCAAGCAGCAATGCATGAAACCGGTCATAAAACAGAGGTACTACTTTATTTGGTGACGTAGATGTTTAGTGGACTAACCTGCTTAGCCTGGAGTCTACATAGAGATTTAGGGGACTATACTGCTTACATTGTGGCCTACATAGAGGTTTAGTGGACTGACCTGCTTAGACTGGGGCCTACCTAGAGGTTTAGGGGACTATACTGCTTACATTATGGCCTGCATAGAGGTTTAGTGGACTAACCTGCTTATACTGTGGCCTACATAGAGGTTTAGTGGAATAACCTGCTTATATTGTGGCCTACATAGAGGTTTAGTGGACTAACCTGCTTAGCCTGGGTCCTACATAGAGATTTAGGGGACTATACTGCTTACATTGTGGCCTGCATAGAGGTTTAGTGGACTAACCTGCTTATACTGTGGCCTACATAGAGGTTTAGTGGACTAACCTGCTTATATTGTGGCCTACATATTGTGGCCTACATAGAGGTTTAGTGGACTTACCTGCTTATATTGAGGCCTACATAGAGTTTTAGTGGAATAACCTGCTTAGCCTGGGGCTTACATGGAGGTTTAGGGGACTATACTGCTTACATTGTGGCCTACATAGTGGTTTATGGGACTATACTGTATACTATATATTGGGGACAGCTTATGTGGAAGCCAGATGAACTAAAACAGGAGATTATAACAGGGGTCATAGTACCTGTGTAGTGTGAGTACATGAGTGTTGTCTGAGTAGTGTGTGTGGATCGTTAGTACTTGTGTATTGTGTATTGTATACTTGAGTATTGCGAGTGTACATAGGTCTGCGACTGTTCTGCGATTGCACGTAGGTCTGTGAGTACCTGTGTATTGTCTTGTTGTGTACCTGTGTATTGTCTTGTTGTGTACCTGTGTATTGTCTTGAGTATTAGTGCCAGGAAGCTAGCTGTTAGGTAATTTGGACAGGGTAAAATCCCCAAATCCTCACTAAATTTAATAGGTACGATGCCCGGCGGGTGTGGAGAGGCGACTCTTTGTACATCTTGCCGCATGTATGCGTTCCTTGATCATCAGATCGAGGGCGAATACTGCTGTGCAAAATGTAAGCACATTGTTTCCCTGGAAGCCCAGGTTCTGAATCTGGGGAAGCAACTGTCAGCACTGAGAAGTCCCTCCATACTAAATGAGAGCCAGGAACGTACACGGCAGGTGCCGGCAGGGGCCAGCACAGAGGCGGGTGGAGACAAAGAGGTGCTGGCACTAGCAAAGAGTAGATGGGTGACAGTCAGGAGGGGTAGAGGGGGAAAAGCCAGGGAGGCCGATCCAGGACTGGAGCATCCCAATAAGTACGCTACTTTGAGTGTCATTGGTGAAACCAGTCAGGGACCAGCACTGCTGGAGATGAGGGACTCTCCTAGCTGCCAGGGGAAGAACTCCTCCAGTGAGAGTGGGGGGGCAGCAAAGGGAAAGGAAAGACAGATTCTGGTGGTAGGGGACTCAATTCTTAGAAGGACAGAGAGGGCAATCTGTAACCAAGACCTGAAACGCTGAACAGTATGTTGTCTACCGGGCGCTCGGGTTCGGCACATCACGGATCTTGTGGACAGATTACTGGGAGGGGCTGGGGAAGACCCGGCTGTCATGGTGCACGTTGGCACCAATGACAAAGTCAGAGGCAGATGGAGTGTCCTAAAGAACGATTTTAGGGACTTAGGAGCTAAATTGAGGAAAAGGACCTCCAAGGTAGTATTCTCAGGAATACTACCGGTACATCGAGCCACACCAGAAAGGAAGAGGGAGATTAGGGAAGTAAACAAGTGGCTGAAGAGCTGGTGTAGTAAGGAGGGGTTTGGGTTCCTGGAGGACTGGGCCGACTTCTCAGTTGGTAACCGGTACTATAGAAGGGACGGACTGCACCTAAATGAGGAGGGTGCAGATCTGCTGGGAAGGAAGATGGCCAAAAAGTTAGAGGGGTTTTTAAACTAGGCGATGGGGGGGAGGGTCCAGAGGCAGAGATAGCCAGCGCGGAAGATATTCCAGAGGCTAGTATTGGGGGCATTAGTGGTAGGTTAACCAAAGCACAAAAACACAAGGTGAGTATAGTAGCAAGTCCTAGTTGCAATCTCGAAACACCCAATACGAGGACAATATGCGACCGGTCTAAACTATGTGGCATGTTCACCAATGCCAGGAGCATGGCGGACAAGATGGGTGAACTAGAGATACTGTTGTACGAGGAGGATTTGGATTTTGTGGGAATTTCAGAGACCTGGTTCAACAGCTCTCATGATTGGCTGGCAAACATTCAAGGGTATACCCTATACCGCAAGGATAGAGAGGGTAAAAAAGGGGGAGGGGTATGCCTATATATCAAGAATAATGTACAAGTGAATGTGAGAGATGACATCACTGAGGGAGCTAGAGAGGAGGTGGAATCCTTATGGGTAGAGCTCCAAAGGGATAAAGCTAAGGGGAAAATAATACTGGGAGTATGCTATAGGCCCCCAAACCTGAGGGAGGAAGTGGAGACGGATCTCCTATCACAAATTGGATTAGCAGCAAGAATGGGAAGTGTTATCATAATGGGGGATTTTAATTATCCAGACATAGACTGGGCGGAGGGAACCGCACATTCATTTAAGGCTCGCCAGTTCCTTAATGTCTTGCAGGACAATTTTATGGGTCAGATGGTAGACGCACCAACTAGAAATAAAACATTACTGGATCTACTGATTACCAACAATACAGACCTGATCACGGATGTGGAAATGCGGGGCAATTTAGGTAACAGTGATCACAGGTCAATTAGTTTCAGTATAAATCACACAAATAGGAAACATAAAGGGAATACAAAGACACTGAATTTCAAAAGAGCCAACTTCCCTAAACTACAAACCTTGCTAAAAGGCATAAACTGGGATAAAATATTAGAAACAAAGAATACGGAGGAGAGATGGGTTTGCTTTAAGAGCATATTAAATAAGGGCATTAGCCAATGTATCCCATTGGGTAATAAATTTAAAAGAGCGAACAAAAGTCCTGGATGGCTTAACTCCAATGTAAAAATGCATATAAAAGCAAAGGAGAAGGCCTTCAAAAAATACAAGGTTGAGGGATCATCCTCAGCATTCAGACTTTATAAAGAATGCAATAAGAAATGTAAGCGTGCAATTAGGACAGCTAAGATAGAACATGAAAGACACATAGCGGAGGAGAGCAAAAAAAATCCCAAGAAATTCTTTAAGTATGTAAACAGTAAAAAAGGGAGGACAGACCATATTGGCCCCATAAAGAATGAGGAAGGACATCTGGTTACAAAGGATGGGGAGATGGCGAAGGTATTGAATTTATTCTTCTCCTCAGTCTTCACGAGTGAATCGGGGGGCTTCAGTAACCAAAACTGCAGTGTTTATCCTCATGACACAACACAGGAAGCACCTACATGGTTAACAGAGGACGGAATTAAAATTAGACTTGAGAAACTTAACATTAATAAATCACCGGGACCAGATGGCTTGCATCCGAGAGTACTTAGGGAACTCAGTCAAGTGATTGCCAGACCGTTGTTCCTAATTTTTACAGATAGTCTACTGACTGGAATGGTACCAGCTGATTGGAGAAAAGCCAATGTAGCACCTATATTTAAAAAGGGCCCAAAATACATCCCTGGGAATTACAGACCAGTTAGCCTAACATCGATAGTATGTAAACTCTTGGAGGGGATGATAAGGGACTATATACAGGATTTTAGTAATACGTACGATATCATTAGCAGTAATCAGCATGGATTCATGAAGAATCGTTCTTGCCAAACCAATCTATTAACCTTCTATGAGGAGGTGAGTTGCCATCTAGATAAAGGAAGGCCTGTAGACGTGGTGTATCTGGATTTTGCAAAAGCATTTGACACAGTTCCCCATAAACGTTTACTGTACAAAATAAGGTCTGTTGGCATGGACCATAGGGTGAGTACATGGATTGAAAACTGGCTACAAGGGCGAGTTCAGAGGGTGGTGATAAATGGGGAGTACTCAGAATGGTCAGGGGTGGGTAGTGGGGTGCCCCAGGGTTCTGTGCTGGGACCAATCCTATTTAATTTGTTCATAAACGATCTGGAGGATGGGATAAACAGTTCAATCTCTGTATTTGCAGACGATACTAAGCTAAGCAGGGCAATAACTTCTCCGCAGGACGTGGAAACCTTGCAAAAAGACCTGAACAAATTAATGGGGTGGGCGACTACATGGCAAATGAGGTTCAATGTAGAAAAATGTAAAATAATGCATTTGGGTGGCAAAAATATGAATGCATTCTATACGCTGGGGGGAGAACCTCTGGGGGAATCTAGGATGGAAAAGGACCTGGGGGTCCTAGTGGATGATAGGCTCAGCAATGGCAGGCAATGCCAAGCTGCTGCTAACAAAGCAAACAGAATATTGGCATGCATTAAAAGGGGGATCAACTCCAGAGATAAAACGATAATTCTCCCGCTCTACAAGACTCTGGTCCGGCCGCACCTAGAGTATGCGGTCCAGTTCTGGGCACCAGTCCTCAGGAAGGATGTACTGGAAATGGAGCGAGTTCAAAGAAGGGCAACAAAGCTAATAAAGGGTCTGGAGGATCTTAGTTATGAGGAAAGGTTGCGAGCACTGAACTTATTCTCTCTGGAGAGGAGACGCTTGAGAGGGGATATGATTTCAATTTACAAATACCGGACTGGTGACCCCTCAATAGGGATAAAACTTTTTCGCAGAAGAGAGTTTACCAAGACTCGTGGCCACTCATTAAAATTAGAAGAAAAGAGGTTTAATCTTAAACTACGTAGAGGGTTCTTTACTGTAAGAGCGGCAAGGATGTGGAATTCCCTTCCACAGGCGGTGGTCTCAGCGGGGAGCATTGATAGCTTCAAGAAACTATTAGATAAGCACCTGAATGACCACAACATACAGGGATATACAATGCAATACTGACACATAATCACACACATAGGTTGGACTTGATGGACTTGTGTCTTTTTTCAACCTCACCTACTATGTAACTATGTAACTATGTAACTTGCATTATGCTTTGTCTTGTGTTGTGTCTTGCAGGCTTCATGACTGACAAGTTCACCTCCCCGGATTTTCTGCCACATTTCATTGACCAATACAGGCAGTTGCCATGCTTGTGGAGAATAAAAAGTAAAGCTTACACCAATAAGCAAAGAAGACAGGATGCATTGGATAAACTTGTGAAGTTATGTAAGCCTTTTTGCCACAATGTGGACACAAGGTATGTGCGTGGTAAAATTGCTAGTCTACGTAGTACCTTCAAGAGGGAGCTGAATAAAATTATGGATTCTGTGAAGTCAGGAGCAGCAGCAGATGATATGTACGTAGCAAGGCTCTGGTACTTTGACAGCCTGCGCTTTCTGACAGAGCAGTGTGACCCCAGACCATCTCTGTCAACCCTGCCTTCTACCTCTGCTGAGGGCCCATGTCCTGAATCCCAAGAGGAAGATGTGGAGGAGCCAACCTTGACACAGGTATAGCATTGAAAAACATATTGTCTTCCAAAAATACGATGATAATTAAACATTATTGAGCCAATATTTCAAACTTCACAAAGCAGTTTCCATCTCCAAACACAGTAGTAAAATAACTCATTTTAAGGGCAAATAAAAATGCTGTGGCCAGAATGATAGTCTTTTCTATTATACACATTCAATTTGCAACACCTAGGAAAAAAATCTTGTTTTATTGAAAACCAAATAACGAAAAAATAATGTCACATTTTCATACATAGGAAAGTGTCAATGTGGAGGAGAAATCTGGAAGCACTGTGTCGGCGATCCCCACACTACCTCCTGTGGCCAAAAGAAGCAGGAAAAGCAAGAACCTGGAGGATGCTGCTACTTCCTTTTTAACACATGCCTCTACAGCCCTCCAACGTAATCCTGATGAGGGTGATTCTTTTGGATCCCTGACCGCAAACAAATTGCGACAGATGGCGGAGGACCAACGGCACATGTGTGAGACCATCATACTCCAGGTGCCCAACAAGGGGATCAAAGGGCAAATGACCGAGAACACCCACTTGTCAGACTACCAGCCTCCACCTCCACAGCCACCACAGCCACCGCAGCCACCACAGCAGCATGCCACTCAGTGGCAATATCAGCCACGTGATCCCCACCCACCATGGTCTCAAGACTATCATTATTCACAATTATCATTTCTATTAATCTAGGATTTGTTCTTTTTTACGTTTTCTATTAGGTATATTATTGACAATTTTTAACATGGAATGCAGTTTTTGTTACTGTAAAATATGATTTAATTTCTGACAGAGGATCTGGAAGTTTCTTTGTTATTTAAATTTTTAGTCCAAACAACAAAATAGTTTTATTATTTTCTATGAATAAATCATGGATAATAGTGTGGGGGCAACTTCAAAGAACAATCATAAAACATGCATAATAGTGAATTCATTTACATTACAATAGTACACATGCCTTTTTAAGTATGTTTTGGTAAAAATATCAACATCACCAGCAGCAGCAGCAGCAGCTTCATTCTTATCACATCCAATAAAAGAGTATAATGTGCTGGATTTCGTAATTTAATTTCCCACGAGACGAATGTTCTTTTTTGATTCGGATTGCTGGTTTACATTCTTCTTTGTCGTTCTTTGGTTCCGATCATGCATGTTTGTATCTTTGACTTTGGTGTGACGATTTCTGTACTGACTAACCGTAAAGCAGACGTTCTGTTGACGTCCGACAAAAATTTTATAGTCTGCACATCCAGCTTTCATCTGACGAAAAAGTGGAATCGGCTGTCGAAAGCACCATGCTAACAGTAAGATTTGCGGACGATCGTTTGTTTTAACACAATTGACGTCCGAAAATCAAACCATGTGTACGGGCCTTAAGACCGACCCCATACACACTATTCGATTTTCTACAGATTTTTGTTTTCAGATTTACTAAAACCATATAATACAAGGTCAAACCTTAAGAGTTTCAATTTGTATGCAATCATGCAGGCCCTTGCACTACATGACAGAAGTTCCGATTTTTGTGGCATGCTAGTCTCATGTCGAAAGTGAAGAGGTTACTAACAATACGAGAAGTTTTGCTTGACAGAATACAACGTCAGAAGTGACGTAACATGTTGAAAAGTTTTGTATGTATTCTTTCGTTTCTGAGCATGCGTAAAGTTGCTCTTACAATTTTTTTTCGTACAAAATCTTTACTAATGAAATGAAAATCAGACATTGAGTTGACATCCAACAAAAATTTTATAGTCTGCACATCCAGCTTTTGTCTGATGAAAAAGTGAAATCGGCTGTCGAAAGCACCGTACTAACAGTAAGATTTGCAGACGATCGGTCGTCGTAACACAAATGACGTCCGAAAATCAAAGAGTGTGTATGGGCCTTAAGAGTGCTGGGTTATCTTAGCTTGGGGTCCCTCTTTAAATTCATAGCATGCCTAAGAGGCCTGGCATGAATTGGGGGGAATAGAGATGGGAAGGCGCTGGAAAAAATAAAAGGAAATAATTGGGACAAAAACTGTTTTATTTTTCATTTTATTCGTTTTTTTTTCCCCTGGAATTTTTTTAAAAAAGCTTAGAAGTTTAGAATATGTTTTCTTAGTCGCCATTCACATATTTGCAAATTAGATGCATTTTGAACCACAACCGATTTGCATGACATGTGAACAGAACCGGCTTTCTATGGAGCTGATTCACATATCTGCGATGCAATGGCAGTGCAAATTCACTCCGAATTTAAAAAGAGTCCTGTGCATGTTCTGAACACTGCAAGAGGGTTCTTTACTGTAAGAGCGGCAAGGATGTGGAATTCCCTTCCACAGGCGGTGGTCTCAGCGGGGAGCATTGATAGCTTCAAGAAACTATTAGATAATCACCTGAATGACCGCAACATAAAGGGATATATAATGTAATACTGACACATAATCACACACATAGGTTGGACTTGATGGACTTGTGTCTTTTTTCAACCTCACCTACTATGTAACTATGTAACTATATATGTGAATTCCAGGCTCATTGCCTCCTTTAGGAACACATCTGAATCGCACATGTCATCAGTTTTGAACACGAATTGAGAAAAAAACAGCGTGGGGTTCCTCCCCCTAATCCATACCAAGACCTTCAGATCTGGTGTGGATTTTAAGGGGAACCCCATGCCAAAATAAAATAAAATGGTGTAGGGTCCCCCCCAAATCCATACCAGACCCTTAGGAAATGTTCCTGGTTTCACCTCCCTCTGCAATTCTTGGCCACAGAGATTGCATCTTCACAAAGTCATGTAGCAAGAGGCTGTAGTTCAACAAAAAAAAAGTTTTTATTTGATGGATGAACTGATGAAAAATTGACTTTACTTAACTTTACTTTTGCTGTTTTTTTTTTTTTTTTTATCATCAACAGACAGAACTCTCAAGGTCTGGTTATTATGTCCACAAAGGAAAAGTACACTAGACTGGATACCTACCAATTATTCTGTGTACAGATGGGCTTAGCGTCCGGCTCAGCAAGAGTAATCCTGACTTGGCAAACAATATTCAACACAGGCTGCACAGTCCTGGGGTGTATTAGATGTCACAAATCAACAGTGGGTCTATATACAATAAATAATGGAAAACTACCTATGCTGTAATATAATTCTCTAAAGGTATTATAGTATGGAGTCTTCATTTTCAAACTTTCTTAGAAAATTTTACTCTTAGCAAACATGCGTTTTTTTAATTGTTTTATTTCATACTATGGTAATTTAAAAAAAAAGAAAAAAAAAAACAACCGTATAAAATGTCAAAATATTTGTACGTGGCAAATGTACTGTGATCAGTAGTTACATAATTATCATGGAAGCAATGCTCTGGATCCTGCAGACTCTTCACCAGCTCAGGTCCATACCTCGGTACAGACCTTTAGTTACAGAGCTAGAGAAAGTCTTAATGGACTTCAAGTGTACACTGATGCCGCGTACACACGGTCGGACTTTCTATCCTACTTGGTCCGGCACACTTTCCGACGGACTTTGTCCGCCAGGTGCGCCGGACTTTAAAACGGACGGACTTGCCCACACACGACCGGACTTTCCGGCGGGCTAAGTCCGCCCGTCTTTCCGACGGACTTTCGCCGGAGTTCCGGCGGACTTTCAGAATGAACGGACTTGCCCACACACGGACAAGTCCGTTCATTTTGAACGTGACTCAGGTGCGACGGGACTAGAAAAGGATGTCAATCTTGCCGCTTTTATCGGCGAGATTGACACCTTGCGAGCCCCGTCGCGGGGCATACCAGGCCCTTAGGTCTGGTATGGATTATAAAGGGAACCCCCTACGCCGAAAAAACGGCATGGGGTCCCCCCTAAAATCCATACCAGACCCCGATCCGAGCACGCAGCCTGGCCGGTCAGGAAAGGGGGTGGGGACGAACGAGCGCCCCCCCCCTCCTGAACTGTACCAGGCCGCATGCCCTCAACATGGGGGGGTGGGTGCTTTGGGGGAGGGGGGCGCCCTGTGGGCCCCCCCCCACCCCAAAGCACCTTGTCCCCATGTTGATGAGGACAAGGGCCTCTTCCCGACAACCCTGGCCGTTGGTTGTCGGGGTCTGCGGGCGGGGGCTTATCGGAATCTGGGAGCCCCCTTTAATAAGGGGGCCCCCAGATCCCGGCCCCCCACCCTATGTGAATGAGTATGGGGTACATGGTACCCCTACCCATTCACCTAGGGAAAAAGTGTAAGTAATAAAACACACTACACAGGTTTTTAAAATAGTTTATTAAACAGCTCCGGGGGGGGGGATCTTCCTCCGGCTTCGGGGGTCCCTCCGCTTCATCTTCTCCCGGCGTCCGGTTGGTTCTTCTCCCGGTGTTCCAGTTCTTCGGCCGGCTCCTCTGCTGTCTTCAGGTAGCTCTCTTGCCAGCAGAGGTCCGGACTTCTGGGCTTCTGGGCTTCTGGGCTTCTTCTCTTCTCTTCTCCAGATGTTGACACGACGCTCTCTCCGGCTGGACTGCTCTCCGAGGGCTGCGTTGTGACTTATATAGGCGGAGACCCCGCCCCCTTTTGATGTCACAGTCCCTGGGCATGCTGGGACTGTGACGTTTTAGGGGGCGTGGTCACTGGGTGATGTTGACCACGCCCCCTAAAACGTCACAGTCCCAGCATGCCCAGGGACTGTGACATCAAAAGGGGGCGGGGTCTCCGCCTATATAAGTCACAACGCAGCCCTCGGAGAGCAGTCCAGCCGGAGAGAGCGTCGTGTCAACATCTGGAGAAGAGAAGAGAAGAGAAGAAGCCCAGAAGCCCAGAAGTCCGGACCTCTGCTGGCAAGAGAGCTACCTGAAGACAGCAGAGGAGGCGGCCGAAGAACTGGAACACCTGGAGAAGAACCAACCGGACGCCGGGAGAAGATGAAGCGGAGGGACCCCCGAAGCCGGAGGAAGATCCCCCCCCCGGAGCTGTTTAATAAACTATTTTAAAAACCTGTGTAGTGTGTTTTATTACTTACACTTTTTCCCTAGGTGAATGGGTAGGGGTACCATGTACCCCATACTCATTCACATAGGGTGGGGGGCCGGGATCTGGGGGCCCCCTTATTAAAGGGGCTCCCAGATTCCGATAAGCCCCCGCCCGCAGACCCCGACAACCAACGGCCAGGGTTGTCGGGAAGAGGCCCTTGTCCTCATCAACATGGGGACAAGGTGCTTTGGGGTGGGGGGCCCCACAGGGCGCCCCCCTCCCCCAAAGCACCCACCCCCCATGTTGAGAGCATGCGGCCTTGTACGGTTCAGGAGGGGGGGCGCTCGCTCGTCCCCACCCCCTTTCCTGACCGGCCAGGCTGCGTGCTCGGATCGGGGTCTGGTATGGATTTTAGGGGGGACCCCACGCCGTTTTTTCGGCGTAGGGGGTTCCCTTTATAATCCATACCAGACCTAAGGGCCTGGTATGCCCCGCGCTCGCCGCAATAGGAAAATGTGTTTTTCCTATTGCAGCGAGCGCGAGATGCAATACCCTGCCCTCGTGTCGTATCTGGTCCGTCGGACCAGCATACACACGAGCGGGCTTTCCGTCGGACCAGCACACACACGAGCGGACTTTCCGCCCGAAACTGAGTCCGGCGGAAAGATTTAGAACTTTCTTCAAATCTAGGTCCGGCGGGCTTTTGGGAAAAAGTCCGCCGGAAAAGTCCGCCGGCGCCTACACACGGGCGGATTGTCCGGCACACTCTGGTCCGCCGGACCAAGTATGCCGGAAAGTCCGACCGTGTGTACGCGGCATTATGCTTCATTGAAAACTGAAAATGGGACTTGTAGTTTTCTCATTCACAACTCTGTGAATGGATAATGCCGTGCCAAATTCAAATTTGACAAGAGCTGGAGGGGAGAAGCTACCCCAGGTTTTGTAACTGGGGAGCAGTTTGGGGGCAGACTCCAATCATGTTTTATGTTAAATTTAATAAAGGGTGCTAAATGGTCACATAAATAGAGAGTTACACTGACCCACATCCCGGGGTATACATGAAAACAAGAAAATTCCTCTGGATGGGACTTTGGAGGGACAGTGAACAACTAAACGATCACAGAGAAGTAGAAAAATATATAATTTTAATAGCTCTAGGTTAAAAGAGATACAGTACATAAAAAAATGTTTTGGATGCAGGTACAGGTGTATGCAATCAAATGACAACAGTTGACAACCACCATTGGTCTGTTGAAAATATGATATAAGCAACAGAGATACCCAACACGTTTCAAGTTTGCGGTATTGGTTCTCTTCTTCAGGGGTAGGAGGTTTACAACAGGACGTTAATACGTCTAAAATTAGCAAAAAAGAATGCGTAAGGGTATATATGTCAGGGCTGAGCTCAGCCCTTCCTTTTCTGAGCTGGCTGCTCAGCTGTCGGCTAATTGCCAGCTCCCACCTCTCTCCACATTTCCCCAGCTGTTGTTGATTCTGCTTGTCAGTCCTGCCTACTTAAAGTCGTCCAGCTCACTTGATCTCTGCCTTCGCCTTTGTCAACATCACAGAGACTTTCTCCTGCATTCCTGTAGAAGACTTGCTCGGCTGAGGTTCCTTCTGGCTCCTGATCCTGCTTGCTGTACTTCTACATTTATCTCTGGCTCTCTGACATTTGCTTGGCTGACTACCTGATCCGGTTACTGAACTCTGGCTTGTTTTGACTATGCTTACTCTGTTTACCTTATTATTATTATTATTAATAAACAAGTGTGATTTAACTATACTTCTGTCTCGGTCTGATCCATGGTTCCTGATAGTAGGCGAAAGCCATGAATTCAGAAGATACAATCAATCCACTTGTTGGTAATATTTTTTCCAGATTGGATGAGAAAGATCACCGCATGGATCAGTTTGCCATAGCGTTACAAACGCTCCTGAGTCACACAGCTCACCTGGAAACTCCCACTGTGGCTGCTCCGGTACAACCTGAGTTGCAGGCCGTCCCTGCTGCTGTGCCAGTCTCTGTGCAGGCACCCATCTCGAAAATTACCTCTATAAGAGGTATGTTTGGTTCCGCTCCGCTTCCCCAGCAATTTGGGAGCGATCCAGTTCAATGCAGAGGGTTTCTCAACCAGGTTGAGATTTACTTTGAGATGCTGCCCCAGGCATTTCCCACGGACAGAAGCAAACTAGGTTTCGTGATACATTTGCTTTCTGAGACAGCCTTGGCCTGGGCAAACCCTCTATGGGAGACGCAAAAACCTGTTGTCTTGAGTTACCCTGACTTTGTGGCCTCCTTTAAAAGGGTATTTGACCTTCCCGCATGCTCCGCTTCTGCTGCCAAGTGCCTCATGTCCATCAAAAGAGTACGAGAACTGTTGCTGACTACGCCATTGAGTTCCGTACTCTGGCAGCAGAGGTTGCTTGGAACAATGAGGCCCTCGTGGCTGCTTCTCATGGTCTCTCGGATTCCATCAAGGATGAGATAGCAGCCCGAGATATACCCACTGAGCTGGAGAGGTTGATCACGTTTGCCATCCTCATTGACTCCAGACTCAGAGAAAGACTCTCTTTTAAGGAGCACTTGCGGAAGCCTCCTGTATGTTTGCCTCCGAGCTTTGCAGTCCCACCCGTGCCTCCCTCACCTCCCATGCCTCCTGGTACCGAGTCGGTCAGTGAATATGCACCCATGCAATTGGGCTTCACGCGTCTCTCTGCGGATGAGAGAGCCTTTAGGAGGAGTGTCAGTGAACTCACACAGCAAGTGCTCATCCTCATGCAGCAGCTGCTAACCTCCGTTCCACTAACATCAATGACACAGCAAGTGCTCATCCTCATGCAGCAGCTGCTAATCTCCGTTCCGCTAACGCCAATGCGCATGCACGGAATCTTAGAGTGAGACGAATGGGGTTCAGAATGGGCATGCGCAATGAGGCATCCATGCGAACGGGTGCGCACTAGTGTACATGCGCATGCTTCCACGAATTCTGGCGCACGGGACCCTATATAAACAGAGAATCTGCCCAGTATCAGTGCTGGATCGTCTTCAGCTTGTTCCTGTGTTCCTGTGTTCTTGTACTTCTGTCTAATTGACTCTGCTCCTGAAAACTCGGCTTCCCTCTGACCATTCTCTTGGATTCTCTTTACCTGCCTGCCTGTCTCTGTGTACCGAACTGACTCTGGCTTGGACTTTGACCACGGCTCTGTCTCCTGATTGTGTACCTCGCTGCCAGCCTGTTGCCGACTCCTGACTCCTCTGTTAATCCTGATCTGGTCCCAGCTGAACAACCTGGTGTTCAGTCCTTACAGGAATTCCTGTGTCTTCAAGTTCCAGCCTTTGACCTGCAGGCACCTGCACCCTTTTGTTGTCCCTGGGGTGCTAGGACCGGAACTGTGCAAGAGACCATCCTCATCCTCTCGGGTTCCACTGTAAGGTGCGTGACAGAGATGGTGCTTTTATTGTGGCCAGGCAGGTCACTTTTTGAAGTCTTGTCCTACCCGTCCAGGGAATGCCCGAACCTTGAGGTCCTGTCATGGACAGACCTTAGGCGGCGTTGTTTCGTCCCCAGTTATCCAGAAGGATAAGCCCCTGCTTTCGGTCACCCTTTCTTGGACTGAGTCGCCCATCGAGATACAGGCTCTAATTGACTCTGGGGCTGCAGGTCTGTTCATTGATGCTGTCTTTGTATCGCAGCACTCGATTCCGCTGCAGTTGCATGACACTCCACTTGCCATTGAGGCTCTTGACGGGAAACCTCTACAGCCTGCCCATGTGACTCATGAGACGGTTCCGTTGTCCATGGCCGTAGGGGCTCTTCACCATGAGATAATCCAATTCCAAGTTATTTCCTCACCTAGGTTTCCGCTGGTTATTGGTTATCCTTGGTTACAGAGGCACAACCCCTCTTTTGATTGGCTCCATGCAGAGGTTCTCTCCTGGTCACCACAATGCAGTGAGAGATGCTTCCAGAAGGTAGCCAAGGTCATGTGCACCTCATCACTCTCCTCCCTGCCGGAGGAGTACCGCGATTTTAGTGATGTCTTTGACAAAGGTCAAGCCGGTAGTTTGCCTCCACACTGGCCTTGTGATTGCGCAATTGACCTTCAACCTGGTGCCATACCCCCTCGTGGTCGGGTTTAACCCTTGTAAGTCTTGGAGGATAAGGCCATTGAGGAGTATGTTGCTGACGCATTTTCCTGAGGTTTCATCCACAAATCCTCATCTCCTGCTGGTGCTGGGTTCTTCTTTGTGAAGAAGAGGAGCGGTGAACTGAGACCTTGTATTGATTATAGGGGTCTCAATCGTTTCATGATTAAGAATGCCTACCCGATTCTGTTGATTACAGAGTTATTTGACCACCTCAAGGGAGCAACGGTTTTCACAAAGCTTGATTTGAGAGGGACCATACAATCTTGTGCGGATTAAGGCGGGCGATGAGTGGAGAACTGCGTTTAATACCAGAACAGGTCATTATGAGTACCTCGTAATGCCTTTTGGCCTTTGTAACACCCCGGCAGTTTTCCAGGAATTTTTTAACGATGTCCTCCGAGATTTGTTGCAGTTATGTGTGGTGGTTTATCTTGATGATATCCTCATATTTTCCAAGTCCCTGGAGAGCCACCACACAGATGTCTGTCATGTGCTTCAGAAACTAAGAGAAAACAATCTGTATTGTAAACTGGAGATGTCATTTCCACTGCTGGTTTTTCGATGGACCCAGAGAAACTTTCGGCAGTGGGTTTACATCCTCTGCAGCATTCCTGGGCTTTGCCAACTATCAGAAGTTTATTCGCAACTTCACGTCTCTGATCAAGCCCCTGACTGACATAACCAGAAAAAGGATGGTAACCCACAGAGTTGGTCTCCGGAGTCCATTAAGGCCTTTGAAAGTCTCAAGGCTGCCTTTGTTTCTGCTCCTTTGTTGGCACATTCTGATCCTACGTTGCCTTTTATCCTAGAAGTTGATGCTTCTGAGACTGGAGTTGGCGCCCTTCTGTCTCAACGTCCTAACTCTGAGAGTGCTATGCATCCGTGTGGCTACTTTTCCAAGAAATTGTCACCTGCAGAGTGCAATTACGAGATTGGTGACAGAGAGCTGTTGGCGATCATTTTAGCCCTGAAAGAATGGAGACATCTCCTTGAAGGTACCACTGTGCCGGTTCTCATTCTTACTGACCATAAGAATCTCATATTCTTGTCTGAGGCTAAGCGCCTCTCTCCCAGAAGGGCGAGATGGGCTCTTTTCTTGTCGAGTTTTAATTACATTGCCTCATTCTTACCCGGTACTAAGAATGTAAGGGCTGAGGCCTTGTCACGACAATCTTCTTCCACTTCCAAGTTAGAGTCGGTTCCGGTTCCTGTGATTCCTCCTGATCGTATTCTGGCTACAGTTCACACCAGTCTTACTTCTATTTTGGGTGACAAAATTCTTGCTGCTCAGGTCGATGCTTCTCCTGAAAAACCTTGAGAGCGCTGCTTTGTCCCAGAGAGTCTCCGTACTGCCATGCTCCAGACTTACCATTCTCCCAAGGCAGCTGGTCACCCTGAGAAGAATCAACTCATTTGGGCCATTTGCCAACAATTCTGGTGGCCTAATCTACGGGCTGATGTAACTGCCTTCATAGCTGCCTGTTCTGTGTGTGCTCAGAGTAAGACTCCACGACACCTTCCAGTGGGCCTCCTACAACCCATACCCAATGGAGAGAGGCCCTGGACCCACCTGTCTATGGATTTCATTGTGGAGTTACCCAACTCCCAAGGCAACGCTGCTATCCTTATGGTGGTTGACCGGTTCTCAAAGATGTGTCATTGTATTCCACTTAAGAAGTGCCCACTTCTAAGGAACTGGCTTCCATTTTTGCTCGGGAGATCTTTCATTTACATGGGCTACCCGAGGTGATTGTCTCGGACAGGGGTAGTCAGTTTGTCTCCCGGTTCTGGCGATCACTAAGGGGAGAGAGGAAATGGAGAGAGACAGCTAACTCTATGTGATTCAATCTGTGCGATTAAATCAAATAGTGGTATAGTTAGAAAAAGATCCCCCTGACCATTTATGTCAAGCAGGGCCGCCATCAGGGGGGTACAGGCAGTACTCCTGTAAGAGGCCCAAGGGGCCCGCCTGGCCTTCCCCCCTCCGGCGCCCGCTACAGAGAGGGAGAGGGGAGCATACACATTCTGTTGCTGATATAACATCCAGGGAATGGGATGGGCGAGCAAGCCAGCTGGATGTCCACTGTGCAGCATGAACGAGAGACTTCACCTGTCAGATAAGAGCTGTGATGTCGGATATGGGCGGGACTACTACCCATACCCGCCCCCTTTGTCAAGCAACTAGTGTATAGGGGAAAAGGCATTCCTACATTGCTGGCTGGGGAAAAGGTACCAAGGCAGGTTTTTTCAGCTTTCAGTTTCTGCAGTAGTTGAAAGTGGGGGAGTAGAGCAGCTCTCCCATGGCTCCTCAACAGCCTCCCTGCTCTGCACCACGATCCTTATCTCCTATCTGGTCGGGGAGTTCGGAAGCTGAAAAGGAGTTTACAGAAAAGTTCTTTTACAAAGGTAATCATGTGGAGGATGGTGGCGCTTTGGGGGATGGGAAGATGAGGGGAGAGGAGAGGTGTGTGTATTGCAGAGGTTATTAGCAGTGGAGTAGAGGTGCAATATTGGTATGTACATGGATGAATGGACTCTGTACCTAGTGTTCTCTTGAACCCTGTACATAACATACACCAGAACCCACCTTCCTGTACATAACATACGCCAGAACCCTCCATCCTGTACATAATGCATGCCAGAACCCACCTTCCTGTACATAACACACACGAGAACCCTCCATCCTGTACATAACGCACGCCAGAACCCTCCATCCTGTACATAACGCACGCCAGAACCCACCTTCCTGTACATAACGCACGCCAGAATCCTGCACTCTGTACCTAGCACTCGCCTGAACCCTACACTCTGTACCTCACACTTTCCTGAACCCTGCACTCTGTACGTAAGTGTCAGCAGGGTACAGACTGGTCTGCATATAATGTACAGTACGGTGTCAGCATGCCGCGTGATCTCTCCAAGACGGGTCCTCCCCTGAGATCTCCTCGGTTGTCCAGCTTCGTCACACAGGACCGACAGCTCAGGACCATTCCTTGTCCGCGGTGGTAGGCCCCAGACAAGCCTCTGGACCCACCCCTGTGCCGCAGCATCATGGGCCTCCCGATCGGAGGACCACGAGGTAGCTCCTTAACGCATACCTGTCGGCCAGGAGGGCCAGCAGGTGGCTGTAAAACCGACCCTAGAACATGGCGTCTGTCCCATAAATACCCTCTTCCCAGAATGCAACTCGGAGGACCACCTCCACCGAGCTTGTCTCGGAGACAGAGGAGCATCCATACACTTCGACACGTTGCCTTTCGAACACTGACTAGTGGTAACAGCGACACTCACTGGTCAGCACGGAAACACACACAACGTCAGCCAAGCTGGAACAGAGGCAAACTTTTACCTTCCTAACGCACAATTTACTAAATTTACCTGACCTGCGGTAGATTGTAAATCTACCAGCGCTACACTTCTAAACAACCTCAGCCTTTTTAGCACACCAGGTTGAATGTACAAACATACGATATCACATGAATGTACTGAAAGTAACACTTAGTACCCAATATTAGCCACCTTGTGATAACAATACAGCATGACAGTTCCTCTTTATGGAGATATCTGAGGTCCCGGATGGTTTCTGGACTTTACTGATCGTTAATGTAAGCCTGGGAACCACCTGGAAGATGAGGGGTGGCACCTCTCACTCCACTTCTAAAAGTGATCCCACAGCAAATCTGGCACTGGAATCACTTTTATCGGAAAGCCAGCTGCCTGGTGGAAAAAGAAATACTGGGGTTAAGGCATCTAGCTGCAGTCATAACCCCGGTATTTAATGTCAAAATCATGATGTCGATTCACAATTAGGTGGTCAGCAAGTGGTTAGTGCTATATCAAAGAAAACAGGCACCAACCCAGGTAGTAAATGCAAATGTAATATATTGTCACCCAATATGGTTGGTGACTAGGCAAACAAAAAATGGATTAGCAATGGTAATAACACAATTTAGTGTAGGCATAAGATGACATTTGGCATCCAGATCGTTATAAAAGAGTAGCAAGGCCAACTCAAGTGCAGCAGTGAGCAGTAGTAACGTTTATTCTACCGAGTGCTGGACCTATACTGCCAGCGCATTTATGGTAGAAATGTTAGTCCTAGACCGATTGGGTATGAACTGCCCATAAGAAAAGCAGGATGTTAGCAGAAGGGGTAGGGGAATAATTATCACGAGAGTGGCAGCTCTTTGAGATGTTCTTCTGCCGGCTATCTTTGGGGCCCTTTAAGAGCATTGGTTCACTTATTGACAGGCCCAGTTATCCTGCATGCAGTATAGGTGCAGTGTAGTCTTGGCACAGGTGCAAGGTAGATGTGGTTCAGCTGCAGTAAAGGTTTGGTATGATCATGTATTGGGTAGGTATGCAGCCTAGGTTTGGAATAATTGCAGTATAGACTGCAGTATGGGTACGGGATTGATTAGGTACACTTGGTGTCCTACTCTCAGTGGCCCAGTCTATGCTATCAGTATCAGAAACATAGGAATAGCCCTCTCACCAGTCCCAGGAGGCTGCGATGACCTCTCACTGTAGAAGGGGGACCCCCTTGGTCTCTCCCCCAAAAACAGCAGTGAGATCAGCAGTGGGAAGCAGAGGTTGAATGCATACTCCAGTCTCCCTTGCAGCAGCAGTGCAGATGTTGTCATGTGGGTGGAGCTGAGGTGCCCCAGATGTACTCACTCCCAGTCTCAGGCTGAGATCTCTGCAGGTATGGTCTCCCGCTGGCAGGAGAATATCCAGACAGCGGTGCTATCTCTCTCTCTCTCTCTCTCTCTCTCTCTCTCTCACCCCCTTGGTGACAAGAGGAAGAGCTTTCTCAGGATGTTTAATAAAAATCATCTCTCCCCTACTCCTATTGCACAGTGTCTATTGGGATCTATAGTGCTGACCCATTATATGGCTGGCCATCTCAAACTACAACTCCCAGGAATCTCAGCGCTCTGCATAGAGGTTTATGGGCTTACTTAGCTTTAGCTTTCCCTCGGGGTCGGGGACACACTGGACGCCTTTGCTGCTCTTGCTGGGTGTCCAGTGTGTGTCCTGTCCCTTTAAGGGGGCTAGGGCGGCCTCCAGGCTCACCTGTCTCACACCTATCCATTCAATGCATGTGCTTCCACTGTGGAGACACTTATAAATTTAGTGTTAGGACTGCAAGTAATACAGGGTGCCTTGACGAGGCCTTGCAGCTTTCACATGCGTTTGCAAATGTGTGCTAACTAAACCCCTGCTTTTAACATACGGTTAGACAGGTAAATTTGGTTGGTCAGCAGACTGGTTGGTGAGTTGAGCTATAGAATTGTCCTTTTCTTGTATGTATATGCCCTCCATGTGCTCCTTACTGTGAAGGCCAGTTATGGGTGTGGGAGGTGACCAGTGTCTTGTTAACGTTTGTATATTTGGGTCGGGGACACACTGGACGCCTTTGCTGCTCTTGCTGGGTGTCCAGTGTGTGTCCTGTCCCTTTAAGGGGGCTAGGGCGGCCTCCAGGCTCACCTGTCTCACACCTATCCATTCAATGCATGTGCTTCCACCGTGGAGACACTTATAAATTTAGTGTTAGGACTGCAAGTAATACAGGGTGCCTTGACGAGGCCTTGCAGCTTTCACATGCGTTTGCAAATGTGTGCTAACTAAACCCCTGCTTTTAACATACGGTTAGACAGGTAAATTTGGTTGGTCAGCAGACTGGTTGGTGAGTTGAGCTATGGAATTGTCCTTTTCTTGTATGTATATGCCCTCCATGTGCTCCTTACTGTGAAGGCCAGTTATGGGTGTGGGCGGTGACCAGTGTCTTGTTAGCTTTCCCTCTGCTGGCTGGAGGAGAATGGTGCAACATAACATTAGTATCTCAGTAGAGGGAGAGAAGAATAAAAGGCAATGTCTCCTTCTCCATATTGCTGTAGCCCAGCATTTGGCTACATGCCTGAAAGCATTAATAATCAGATTGCACAAGTCCTTTGGTTAGCAAAAATATCCCTGCTGTAGCAGGAGGGTTAAAAATGCTGAATACCCTTCAATAAAAAAAGTATATTGGAGCCAAACAGAGTAGAAGGTTTGTTAACAGAGCTATTTTATTATTCAATTTCATGTTTCCTTTGATGAATCATCTTAATAGCTGGAATGCATAATTAACTTTTCATTGCATAAGAGGGAATGACATGGCAGTGCATCTCCTCGAGTAATGAATAGACTGCAAACTTGCTGCGTTCCAGGGAAGGTGATTATAAAGAAACAATATAATTTAAAGAAGAGCATTCCTTTAGGCTGCATTCACACACACAATGGACAGCTGCGACAGAGGTAAACCGCAGCTGTTCAATCCGACTGCGATAGGGGGCGGTGTGGCGCGCGATTTAGCGCATCACACAGCTCCTTTTCTTTTCTTCACTGAACTTTATTTGAAGTGTACAAAAGTACACTTCATTCTTGCCACTGTACAGCAGCGTGATGCACTGTGCTGCTGTAAAGTGACCTGCGATCCTGTATGGTGCACTGCCATAAAATGCAGCATGTCTGGCTGCATTGCAGTGCGAATGGGACACTCAGAAAACAATTGTTTTCTGTGCGCTTGTGGTGACCGGCATTTTACAATGCAGTAAATTGCCCATCACCGCACGTAGTGTGACTATGGCCTTAGAAGTCGAACAAGTATAATATTTAAAGCTGAACTCCAGGCAGCTATAAGAGACACACGTTAATGCAGCTCTGTATTTATTAACCACTTGCCCTCCGGAAGATTTACCCCCCTTCATGACCAGGTTTACACTATAAACAAAAAAGACCGCCAATTTTGAAAAAAATAAATATTTTTCACTTTCTGCTACTGTGTAAAAATTGAAAAAAAATCGAATTTCTTCATAAATTTAGGCCAATATGTATTCTGCTATATATTTTAAGTAAAGAAATTCCCAGTAAGTGTATATTGATTGGTTTGTGCAAAAGTTATAGCATCTACAAACTGGAATTTTTTTTAAACCATTTTTTTTTTTCTAGTAACGGTAGCGATCAGCGAGTTATCCCTGGACTGCTATATTGCGGCGGACAGTCAGACACTGACTGACACTTTTTGATCAGTGCTAACAAAATATGCACTGTCACTGTACTAATGACACTGGCTGGGAAGGGGTTAACATCAGGGTCGATCAAAGGGTTAACTGTGTGCCTAGCTAGTGATTTTGTGTACTATGGGAGGTGCTTTTACTAGGGGAAGGCATGGCTCCATATCCCTGATTTGCAGGAACACAGGATCCATGCCCTACTTACTGACAGAATAGCGATCAGCCTTGTTTACATAGATCGCCGTTCTCCCTCTGTACAGAAGGATCAATGGGTGCCAGTGGACATCGAGTCCACAGTACCCGCCTTGTATAATCACAGTGGGAGTGGGCCGCCGGTGGCGCGCATTCGTGCCCCAGACCCGGAAGTGTCGGATTACGTACCAGGTACACATCTGGCGCAGCAGTGCCACTTTTTCCTCATATATGTAAGTTATACGGTCGTCAAGTGGTTATCATGAAACATATTTTTTACATGCAAGCAGTGTAGGTACTTGGTATGAGTTTCTTGCAGTCTCTGTACAGCATAGAAAAAGAAGTAACACAAAGAGCCAATTACTTGTGAGCATTGCTAGGAACAGCCTGACAGAAGAGTGACAGAAAGATGAGCTCACCATTCTGCTGCTTGTTCTTTCAGGCTGGGTTCACACATGTGCGAATTGGATGTGGGTTTCTCTGCATCCAATTCCCATGACAGGCGAGTGTGACCGTTTCTCAATGGAGCCGGTTCACACATGTCCAGGGCGGTCGCGATCCGGATTGAAAAATGGTCCGATGCGTGTTTGGGTCTGGTTCAGGTGCGAATTCAGGCAAAAATTCAGACATGAATCGCACCTGAACCATTGAAGAGACACGACCGGACCCCAGGCACGAACCCGGGACCCGACATGTGTGAACCCAGCCTCGCTGGCCAATCACAGGCTAGAGACATATAACCTACAATGGCAGCAGCACACTTCCAGTTGTCCGAAGTGTAATGTGTGTAAATCTGACAAATTAACTGTTAGCAGCCAGGTGAAAGTGATCAGGTGGCTGTGCGCCATGTTTCCTGGGCTCCATAGAGGTGAGCGGGTATGGATGTAAGGGCATGGGCCATCATCACTAATGGAAATACGCAAGAAAAATGCCCCAATATAATGGGATTATAGCGGACCAAAAAAAAAAAGGTAAATTCTGCAGTATAGTAATGTGTAAACAGAAATATATATAGATATATAAAATATAACTAATTTATGATAACATTTTAAAAAAACTGACATGCAACAAGAAAAGACTGATGTGCAATTAAAAAGAACCATAGGTATAGGCATATTACAGCTGGATAAAAACTGCTGCAAATTTTGAAATACCAACGCATTTCGAAAAAAAGATTTCTTCTTCAAGGGGTTGATAGAAAGAAGCAGGATATTTATCAAAAATATATAATAATATACATCCTCAAAAATAGTATAAATATATGTTGTAAACATGTCTTTGTAATTTTATATTGCACTATATATATATATATATATATATACACAGTACACTTACATGTCCTAAGATGGTACAGAGCGTAAGTACACCAGTCAACATAGATTTAAAAGCCAAATGCGTCATCCATTACCCCACCAAGAGAACTCGTATGCTGCCAAAGAGATTCAGATGGAGAGAGGCCAAATACAAGAACCGATATAGAATGAGCCTGTATAGCAAGGAAATAAACTAAAAAAGAAAATAGTATAAAACAAAAGGAAAAACAGACAAAGATAATGACTTATGTCTCAATTACAGAGACACTGCTCAAATACAGAGCAAAATGTAATACCCCCCCCCCCCCAAAAAAAAAAACAAGTTTCCTGGGCTCTGCACTTCCAACCTGCAGACCCGATGCTTCAATGCTTTATTGTGTGTTAGGGCCAGGGGCGTAACTACCACCATAGCGACTCATGCGGGCGCTATGGGGCCCGCAGCCAAGTGGGGCCCAGTGAGGATGAGAGCACCGCCGGCACAGTCTCCCAGCCAGGGGAAGAGAGAGGAGAGGAAGAGGCAAGCTGTGACCTGTGCCCAATGCAGCGTGACCTGTACCCAATACAGCGTTGCCTGTGCCCAATACAGCCTGGTCTGCCTGTGCCCCATACAGCCTCAGCTGTGCAGAGGAAGAGGCAAGCCACCCGGATCAGCAGAGAGCTGAATTGCCCGATGTAATAGCTTTCATTAGAACTTCCAGTGTTCCCGGGGCTCACGTCACGTAGCTCCACCTCTTGGCTCGGTGCCTTTGATAGACAGAACGCCAATCCAATGCGGGACGTGTGACTCATCAAAGGCGTCAGGCCAAGAGGTGGGGCTATGCGCTGCATTGGGCACAGGTCATGCTGTATGGGGCACAGGTCATGCTGTATGGGGCACAGGTCACGCTGCATTGGGCACAGGTCATGCTGCATTGGGCACAGGTCACGCTGTATGGGGCACAGGTCACGCTGTATGGGGCACAGGTCACACTGCATTGGGCACAGGTCACGCTGTATGGGGCATAGGTCACGCTGCATTGGGCACAGGTTACGATGCATTGGGCACAGGTCATGCTGCATTGGGCACAGGTCACGCTGTATGGGGCACAGGTCACGCTGTATGGGGCACAGGTCATGCTGCATTGGGCACAGGTCACGCTGCATTGGGCACAGGTCACGCTGTATGGGGCACAGGTCACACTGTATGGGGCACAGGTCACGCTGCATTGGGCACAAGTCACGCTGCATTGGGCACAGGTCATGCTGCATTGGGCACAGGTCATGCTGCATGGGGCACAGGTCACGCTGCATTGGGCACAGGTCACGCTGCATTGTGCACAGGTCACACTATATGTAGCACAGGTCACGCTGCATTGACACTAGGGTAGCTGTGGGGGGGCTGTTTGCAGGGGGGCCCCGTACAACATTTTGCTATGGGGCCCTGCTATTTCTAGTTACGCCCCTGGTTAGGGCGGCTTAGTCATTTGCGCTTGCAGTGCACTTTGATGCATTAAAAAACGGACCTGATCAGTGGTGGCCCGTCCATAGAGGGTGCACGGGCGCCGCCTCCCCTATCCATGCGTCTACATATCTAATCTACATCTAATCTTTTGAAGCACCTGATTACAGTCAGAGGCTCTAATAGGCTTCAAAAGAGAGTTTCGGCATTGCGCTCCGAGCCCACCCACTTGTGTGACTATAAGCAAATACATTTTTCCCTATATTCACACTAAAGTTCCTCCCCGCCAGTCAGGAAGGCAGGTCTGTGAGACCTGTTGCCCGATTGGCCAAAGCGTCAGGCAATCCTGTTGGATGCCTAGCACTTTGGCAGAAGAGGAGACACACGAAAAAAGCTGGAGGAACCACCATGGCCGCTGCCTGCACTCCAGGAGAGGACACCACAGCCCCACCACACGGGCGGGTAAGTGCCAAACCGCCCACGGGGGGTGGTTCTGTTTCATTTCTGTTGCGCTGCCGGGTCGGGGGTTGGTGTTTGTTTGCCGCCTCTCCAAGAGAAGAACCCACCAGCCGCCACTGGACCTAGCCCTTTTTACACGCATGGCATGTGTGTTGTGGTCCACCTCAATGCAGGTGTGTTGTCCGCTCCTCTACCCTTTGTGTTACTGCTGTATATTGTGTGTTGTAGCTGTAAAAGGGGCCCCCTAATCTCCTTGTGTTAATGTTTTTGGTACCGATCTGCATTCTTCTGCTTTTTTTTTTTTGCCTTCCTTGCCTGTTCCTGACAAATGATTATCTTTCCATTGCCAGTTTCTTACATGATGTGCCCCTGACCCTTTTGTGTTGTTATGGTGCCTGGTTCCCATTTAGCTTCCTCTAGCATCTTTGAGTTCACAGGCCGGACATGCTCCCCCTCTGCGCCATCTAGACACTCTCTCCACCCGATCGACACCAGCCTATCACCTTTTAATGAATGGCTTGTTCACAGCAGCTCATGTTAAAGGTCGCTCAAGGTCATCATTTGCTGCCATCTGCAAGTAAACGTTGCAATGTTGTCAAGACGTATTCTACGGCAAGCGAAGACTAGTCAATGTGTATCCTTCTAGAGAGATCATCGCGGGCCTTTCAAGTGTTATTCCAATTATCTGGGATTGTTCAGTCTTGAGGTGCAGCGCTGTGTTTACTGGTGCTCTAGCTGCGAGCGTTCGCTGAGCTGGAATTAGATTTTATGCTCAATTTTGCAGCTTTAACTCATATTTTATTGAAAGAGCCACAGCACAAATTTTGTTTGAAAGGGAATTGGTTTAGGAATTATTTTTACCAAGAGGATTTTTGAGAGACTGTCTGAGTTTAACAGGTATACACAGAACAGTAAAAAGAAAATAAAATGTGCTGCGTATAGCAATACAAGGAAACACGGGCAGAAGTAATAGAGAAAGTCATTCTGAGAGTTGTAGCGGATCTCTGCGGACGTAGCAGCCGGTGATGCCGTGCTCTTGTAACAGATGCGTGGTGCTGGGACCCTTTTATGTGGCCCTGGGGCAAAGATCATTAAAAATAGGCCACCAATGTAAACATACATGTCACCCTTTTCTGACAAGTTGTCAAAAACTCTTGAGAGGGTCTCAAATTGTACTTTTCTCCTATAATTATGGATGTAACAATACCATTTTTTTAACCACTTCCCATCCAGGCCAATTCTGACATTTCTCTTCTACTTGTAAAAATCATCGTTTTTTTTGCTAGAAAATTACATAGAACCCCCAAACATTATATATGTTTTTTTTTAGCAAAGACCCTAGAGAATACAATGGCGGTCGTTGCAACTTTTTATCTTGCACAGTATTTGCGCAGCAATTTTTCGAACACTTTTTTTTTGGAAAAAAAAATAGTTTCATGCTTTAAAAAAAAAAAAAAAAAACATTAGAGTTAGCCCAATTTTTTTTCAGAATGTGAAAGATGAAGTTACGCCAAGTAAATAGATACCTAGTATGTCACGCTTCAAAATTGCACACGCTCGTGGAATGGCGCCAAACTTCGGTACTTAAAAATCCCCATAGGCGACGTTTTAAAATTTTTTACTGGTTACATGTTTTGAGTTACAGAGGAGGTCTAGGGCTAGAATTATTGCTCTCACTCTAACGTTTGCGGCGATACCTCACATGTTTGCTTTGAACACCGTTTTCATATGTAGGCGGGACTTACGTATGCGTTCACTTCTGCGTGTGAGCACACGGGGACAGGGGTGCTTTACATTTTTTTTTTTGATTGTTAATTTTAATTTTCTTTTTTTAGTTTGACACTTTAAAAAAAATAAAGATTTTGATCACTTTTATTCCTTTTACAAGGAATGTAAACTTGTAATAAACCCTTGTAATAGGAATATGGCATGATTGGTCCTCTTTACGGTGAGATATGGGGTCAATAAGATCCCACATCTCACCTCTAGGCTGGGAAGCCTGAAATAAAAATAAATAAATAAATAAACGATCTCGGCTTACCAGCCGAGGCGGCGCCATTTGTTTGAATGCAGAGGACGGGCGTGACATCATAACATCGCGCCCGGCCTCCGAACGATCATAGAGACTCCAGCAACCATCTGGTCCACCAGAAATCTCTATGGTAAACATCCGGGGGCTGGGGAATTCATTCTCTGACTCACCGATGGAATTGGTGAGTCGGTAGAAGCACCGGAGGGTGGCGGAAGGGGGGGGACGTCCCCTCTCGCCACCCGTAAGAGCGATCAAGTGGTGGAACAGCAGCTATGATTGCACTTATGGTGTAGGGAATCGTTGGCTGAAAAAGACGATATCTGAATGATGCCATCATTCAGATATCCCCACTCAAAGTCAAGGACGTCATATGACGAACCTTGGGTGGGAAGAGGTAGTAAGTACGAGTACCGATACTTTTTTTTTAGTACTCGCCGATACCAATTACCGTTAACCGCTGGCAACTGTTTTGTTTGCTGTCAGCAATGATACAAAGCATTAAAACATTATTTACTACAAATGAAATAAATGTATTATTTTAAAATGTTTTCAATGTGAAACGTGTAAATATATGTTAAAGGTGTAAAAATATTACCGGTTTGGAGTGTGGGGGAATTTTTTGGCCATGTCCGGCAGCCTCTGAATGTGTATTCTAATTTTGCTATTGTCTATATGTATTGTTACACATTTTTTTCTAATTATTTGTTTCTTTATCTAGAATTCATGAAAGTAATACAGGTATAACCATCTTTCCTTGAGGAAGCCAATGTTGGCGAAACATGTAGGAACATTATACCTGTGAACAAGACCTGCCGTTATACCTTTGGCTAGTTCTTGTACTATTGCTGCATATGCTGGTTCTGTATATTCCTTTATTGTTTGTTTACACCCTTGCTGTGTATACTCTTTTTGTATACCTCTCTTTTAATCCGTTTGTTAATAAAATATTATATTTTTAAAAAAATAAATGTGTTACTTTATAGTACTCCAAATCCTGGCACCGCTATAATCCCCTTATCCTTTCCTTACTATTGCTACAAAACTAACTGGGATGAGGTGCCATATTATATTGAGGACTCTCTAGCCAAACCTCTCTTCAAGTAAATACAATATACTTCCCTATCTAGTTACTAATGCTAACAGCATGAGGATTAAAAATACTCAATGTTGATTGGGAGAGTGAAGTTCCACTTTAAAGTTCTATCGTTGAAGCTAGTTCTCATGGGTCATATGGTAACTGTAGAGGAGAGTGAATGTTCAATTTTCCACTGGGCCAAGTTAATTCTTCAACAGCATCTCGAACAAGACAGAGCAATATAGTTTTAATGTGATTAGCTGCTAGACTCCTGCATACCTGGAAGAACTGGTTATGGTGATGAGGAAGAAAGGGTGTTCTGTAGTGCAAACCAGAAGAGCAGGCTAGGGGGACAACATTACTCAGCTACTGATACAGTACTGTGAGTGAGCATTATCACCCCAGGACAGCAAGTATGTTACTGGGATCCAGGTGAAAATAAAGGAAAAAAGCCCGAAAAGAGAAAACGAATGTGTCCATTACATATGAGGACTGGCAACATACAATATACATTTTTTTGCTCCTGGGTTTAGATACACATTAACTTTAACCGCTTGCCAACCGCCGCATGCTGATATACGTCGGCACAATGGCAGCGGTGGGCAAATGGGCGTACCTGTACCTCCCCTTTAAGACACAGGGATAGCAGGCGCGCACGCGCCGCGGACAGAGTGACCATGCCCACGGGAACGGCGGACTCAATGTCCGCCGGTCTCCCGGCGATCGTGTCACGGAGCCTCAGAACGGGGAAGTGCCTATGTAAACAAAGCATTTCCCCGTTCTGGCTAGTGTCATGACAGAGATCACCACTCCCTGTCATCGGGAGTGGTGATTGCTGCCATGTGACTTGAAGCACACCCCCCCAACAGTTAGAATCACTCCCTAGGACACACTTAACCCCTTCATTGCCCCCTAGTGGTTAACCCCTTCACTGCCAATGTCATTTACACAGTAAGCAGTGCATGTTTATAGCACTAATTGCTGTATAAATGACAGTGGTCCCAAAATAGTGTCAAAAGTGTCCGATGTGTCCGCCATAATGTCGCAGTCCAGGTAAATCGCAGATCGCCGCCATTACTAATAAAAAAAAAGAATTAAAATGCCATAAAACTATCCCCTATTTTGTAGACGCTATAACTTTTGCGCAAACCAATCAATATACGCTTATCGCGATTTTTTTTTTTTTTACCAAAAAATATGTAGAAGAATAGATATCGGCCTAAACTGAGGAAAAAAATAGGTTTTTTTATATATTTTTGGGGGATATTTATTATAGCAAAAAGTAAAAAATAATGCGTTTTTTTCAAAATTGACGCTCTTTTTTTGTTTATAGCGCAAAACATAAAAACCAACAGAGGTGATCAAATACCACCAAAAGAAAGCTCTATTTGTGGGAAAAAAAGGACATCAATTTTGTTTGGGTGCATCGTCGCACGACCGCACAATTGTCAGTTAAAGCAACGCAGTGCCGAATCGCAAAAAGTGCTCTGGTCAGGAACGGGGTAAAATCTTCCGGGGCTGAAGCGGTTAAACAGTTTAACTGTTATATTTAGTCTAAACGTAGAGCGTATATTGTGCCTGTATGTGTCAATAACATGCTAATAACATATGAAGGCATCTTTCACATGGGCACTGTCAGGTGGCAAAACCAAGTGGCTGAGGAGCCTTGTTAAGGCCTCTTTCAGACGAACGATCCGTTCAGGTCCGCCTGTCAGTTTTTTAGGCGGACCTGAACGGACCCTCCATAGATCTCTATGGAGCGTCGGATGTCAGCGGTGACATGTCCGCTGACATCCGACCCGCTCCGATCTGAAAAAGTGTAGCGGAGGAAAAACCTACTTTTGCATCCGTTTTCGGATCGGGTGACGACGGACTCTACGGTCCATCGTCATCCGATCCCCCATAGGGGAGAGCGGCACTCTGACAGGTCCGTCGCTGCACAGTGTGCAGAGACAGACCTCTCATCTTCCTGCCGCCAATCCCCGCTGAGCAAGCGGATGTTCACGGGGTGGATCATCATGGATCCGTCCCGTGTGAAAGAGCCCTAACTCACCTCTATCAAAACCAGGCAAGAGCCACTAGACAGCGTTATACTACACAAACTGCCATGCCAAAAAAAGGCAATGTCACGTTCAGTAGACAATACCAACTGTCACCACGCCCTACAGAGAGAGAATAGAGCCACGCTGCAACTGCATCGAATGGACACGGTAGAGGAGCAGCGGAGAGGGACTTTAGTATGACATCCCTCTTCAAACAGGCTTGTGGGTGGTGGCACATCCCCTCCTGATCGCCTGCTAACCGCTGGTTAACCGCTGCTGACAATGCCATTTACTGAGGATTGTCAGCAGCTAGGATTTATGTGAAAGTGGGCTTAGTGTATCTAATATTAAAGTTATTTTTTTGATAAACATTTGTGTAAATGTGTTGAGGCATACAATGACAAATTCAGAATACTTCCCTTAAAGTGATTGTAAAGTCTCGTTTTAAAAAAAAAAACAAAAAACACACACCTTTAATACTTACCTCCTCTGTGCAGTTGGTTTTGCACAGAGCAGCCCGGATCCTCCTCTTCTCAGGTCCCTCTTTGCTGCTCCTGGTTCCTCCCTCCTGTCGAGTGCCCCCACAGCAAGCAGCTTGCCATGCGGGCACCCGAGCTGAGTCACAGCTCCGTGTGTCCATTCAGACACAGAGCCCTGATCTGGCCCTGCCCCCTCTCTCCCCTGATTGGCTAACTAACTTTGACAGCTGCAGGAGACAATGGCGTTGCTGTTGTGTCACAGCTAATCAGGAGGAGAGTCCCGGACAGATAAGACACTCGTGGACATCACTGGAGAGAGATGGGGCTTAGGTAAGTAATTAGGGGCTGCTGGGGAGGCTGCTACACACAGAAGGTTTCTTTTTCTTAATACATATAATGCATTACGTTAAAAAAACCTTCTGCCTTTACAGCTCCTTTAATTCCAGAGGTCCAGGGCTTTGGGAAAATATGTTGTGACGGAACTGTCCAGCACCCAGCTTGGGTGCTTTCGCCAAACAGAGCCTCCTGCTCTTCAAACCCTTCCAGCAGACCGAGAGGTAAAACCAAAGAAATTACTGTTTATTGAGCAGAAATACAAGTTTCTATACACTTTAAAAGTAGGTCAGTCACCACACCACAACAATAAAACCAAATATTAGCCGAAAACATCACATAACGGTTAGATAACGAGGTAGAGTTTCCATAAGGCTAATCCCATCATGTAGGAACCTCTAATGCCACATACACACGAGCGGAATGTCCGACAGAAAAAGTCCAACGGGAGCTTTTTAATCGTCTATTCCGATTGTGTGTATGCCCCGTCAGACTCGTCTGTATGCTGTTCTGACGTACCAAAAACGGCGCATGCTCTGAAGCAAGTACGAGACGGAAGCTATTGGCTACTGGCTATTAAACTTCCTTTTTCTAGTCCCGTCGTACATGTTGTACGTCACCGCGTTCTTGGCGGTCGGACTTTGGTGTTATATTAATCTTGTATAGGTTAATGATATAATGATGGCCCTCCTGCAGACTGGGTTGGAGAGGCTTCTTCACTTAGGACAGAAATATTTATTAACAATATCCCTCAAGAAATCTATGAAGATAAATGAATTCCACTTTTTCAGACTGCTGGAACATTGTATATGTTTTGTCTCAAAGACTACTGTAGACTGTTGCCAAGTTACCACAACACCATTATCCCGTAGTTTTTAAGATCAAAGATACAACTATGTTGGCGTCCCTTGTCAATTTTACATAGTTTTTTTTTTAATGTAACTGCCTACTCCCAAACTGTCATTTGAAGTAAAACACATAGCCAAGTATTATTCTGCACAATTTTTTTATTGTGCATTAAAAATATACCAAATCAAATCATTATTCAACCAAAAAAAATAATGTCAAAGCAATAACTCCAAGGCCAATAATAAATAACATGTTATCTCCTCCGATTCCGCAACATGTCTGGTTGACGAACGGCCATTCAGAAACGAACTGAAAAGCACGAAATGAAAAGCGTGAACTGAAAAGCGCAAAATGAAAAATGCGAAAAGAAAAGCGCGAATCCACACTCACCAAACTTGTACTAACACGAAATTAGCAGAAGGAGCCCAAAGAGTGGTGCTAAAGAGCTGAAAACTACGTAATATGTCTAGTACATCACTACGTTCATAATTATTGGCCAACATTTGTGTGACCGTGTGTATGCAAGACAAGTTTGAGCCAACACCCTTCGGACAAAATTCCACGGTTTTGTTGGGCAACAATCCGATCGTGTGTACGAGGCATAAGATGCCTACTATTATGTTGATAACCAGATGCCACTCCACTGTGAACCTCCCTCATAATAGTTTAACTTTTGTACTACAACTATCTGGACGTTCTTGTATTGAGGACTAATGCTGGCCATACACAGCTTGAATTTCGGCCAATTCCTGCAGAATTCCTGGTGTGACCATGTGTATGTAAGACAGCTTGAGCGGAATTCTGTCGGAATTCCATTGGAGAAACCTTCAGATTTTATTCCGACAGATAAACCGCTCGTGTGTACAGGGCCTTAGAGTTGGCCAAATTAGCCAACAGACAGAAACAATAGATGACTCAATTAACTCAATTAACAATGGGAATTCACACCTAGACAATGTTTTGATTAATCAGGGATCCCAGACTGGCAACAGTCTACAGTAGTCTATGAGACAAAACATATACAATGTTCCACCAGACTGAAAAAGTGGAATTAATTGTTAATAAATATTTTTGCCCCGAGTGAAGGAGCCTCTCCAACCCAGTCTGCAGGAAGGCCATCATATTTTCATTACACCATTAACCTGTACAAGATTAATATAACACCTTTCCATCTACTCCAGAAGGGATGCTTTATTTTGCTTATTCAGAGAATTAATCCAAGCCTTGCTCTCAGCGTCCATCACGTGGTTGTCCATTAATAAAATAATGATCTACTCTCTCCATGGCCCATAATCAGTGGGTAGGAGGCTTGCCCCTAGTCCTTTCCAAAAGCCCCTGTCCTGTTGGGTCTGTCACATAAGTGATCTGGGGGGACCTTTTGGGCAAATTCATACTATCATTGAACTTACCTTAATTATCGGCGTATAACACGCACTTTTTTCCCCTTAAAATCAGGGGGAAAACGTATCGGCAGCGATCGCCGCCGACATTCACATAGCGAGTAGTTTTAAATATGGCGCCGCGGAGTTCGGAGGGACTCGGCGGAGCTGAACGAGCGCCGCCGAAATCACAGAGCCGAGATACACATAGTCGAGTGTATTCGGCTCTTTCCGGCGCCGCTCACAGTCACGCCCAGTCCCGGCATTGGACCTGTGTTATGTCTATCATAGGGTGGACTGGGCGGGACTGTGAGCGGCGCCGGAAAGAGCCGAATACACTCGACTATGTGTATCTTGGCGGCGTTCGTTCAGTTCCGCCGGTGCCGAGTCCCTCCGAACTCCGCGGCGCCATATTTAAAACACAAACTACTGTCGGTGGCGATCTGTACTGTGTATGTCGGCGACAATCAAGCATGGACACTGGGGGCAAGGCTGCACTGACCACTGGAGCAAAGCTGCACTGACAGGACTGCACTAGGGCAAAGCTGCACTGACAAGACTGCACTGGGGCAAAGCTGCACTGACAAGGCTGCACTGGGGCAAAGCTGCACTGACAAAGCTGCACTGACACTGAAAAGGCTGCAATGACACTAACAAGGCTGCAGATGAACACTGATGAGGCTGCATTGATGGGCATTTAAATGTAAGTTTTTTTTCCTTAAACTTCCCTCCTAAAAGTTTTTTTCCTTAAAATTCTCTCCTAAACTTGGGGTTCGTGTTATACGCCGGCGCGTGTTATACGCCAATAAATAAGGTAAATTGTATCTAAATCTAAAAACAAAAATGTAATAGAGTACATTGCAGTTTACCAGTCCTTAGATGTAATTGCGGCAATTTTCTTTTTTGTTTTTAGCTTTTTTTTTCTCTTTATTTTCACCTGGCGTCTCTGCCAGTAACACATTGTTGTTCTATGGTGACATTCACCCTTCTGTATAGTAAGTAAGCTAATCAACAGCTGGAAACTAACAGCTAACAGTGATCTAATTAACAGCAAGCTAATTAACAACTAGTCACCCGAACAAATCTTGATTAATCAGGGAGTCCATCCCTCAGACAGTCCAGTACCAGAATTCAAGAAGACCCAGGGCTGTCCAAATCTCATTAACCAGCTACCTTTTCACATCCATCTTCTCACTGAGTTTCAATTTGGCAGAGATCATCATGGCTTCCTTGACTGTTAAATGTGGTAATAACATGTTATCTTGCATTATATAAGAGGGCATCTTCCTGAATGCTCATAGCTCCCTCAGATGCCAGGGTTCATAGTCAGTAGGCATGAGGCTACCCTGCAGTCCCCTACAAAAGCCCCTGTCCCAGTTGGGTCTGTCACAGGACTTAATAAGATAGCTTTATTGTTAGGAAAATGAAATTGACCTTTATTTTTTCACATAACATACCACAATGCATAAAAAATATTGATTCAGTGATCTGAGTTGCAAAATGAGGAGGTAGTACCCAGCAGCAAAATAATTAAATGAGTAATGATGGAAGAGGGGGGGTGAACCTCCACATATTGGCCATTAGACTCTGGGACAGACTAGGAGCCGTACGTAGAGTCAGTACTATAAATTTGAAAAGGTGGCTAGGAGAAGCAAGCTGGGTGCAATTAAAAGACTTGCTGGTGAAGGCTTCAGCGTGCCTACTATATTATAATTAAAGGACACTTCAGCTGAATAATATATAAAAATGGCAGGTACTGGGTTATTCAAGAGGCGTTTTTGCAAATGTGCTGACAAAGAGAAAATGCTTTAAAAGAAAGAACTAAACACAAGAAAAATGAACTTGTAATGAGGTTTTATTAGCTAGAAATCATAAAAAGGTTCCTATTTCAAGTCCGGAGGTAAAGCCATGTTGAGCCATTGCTGTGGTGCACCTCTGTAGAGGAGAAATAAGACTGTTGTTATAAAACAAAACAGTGTGAAGTTCAGTAAATTTTAATTAAAAATTTAAATAAAGGCAAGAAATGAAATAAAGTCACGACACATTATGAGGTGTGCAATTAAGATCACACTTTCATTCATCAAGAGGCTTTTAAGCTTTTAAAGTAAAGATTCCTAAGAACATACACAGTTAAGCCCCGTACACATGATTGGACTTTCCGACTGGAAATGTTGGATGTCAGGCTTTTGGAGGAAAATCCGATCGTGTGTATGCTCCATCGGACAATTATTGTCGGACTTTCCGCCAACAAATGTTGGCTAGCGTGTTTTCAAATTTTCTGCCAACAAATGTGTGTTGTCGGATTTTCTGATCGTGCGTACACAAGTCCGTAGCACAAAAGTCCAAAGTACAAACACGCATGCTCGGGAGCAGAAGCGGTCGGTCTTGTAAACTAGCGTTTGTAATGGAGAATTAACATTCGTGATGTGGCAAATTATGAAATCTCGAAATGCAGCGCACAATTCTCTTCTTCTTTAATGGGATAATAATGAAACTGCTTTGCTGGTGATACTGATGGAGTTATTGCAAACAAATTTTCAAAGGCTTTTTTTTCTAGTGATATCAAGAATAATATTATTATGTTTTTTTTTTTTTTTTTTAACTTATGCAAGTTACCACAACACCATTATCCCATAGTTTTTAAGATCAAAGTTACAACTATGTTGGTGTCCCTTGTCAATTTTTTTTTTTTTAAATGTAACTGCCTACTCCCAAACTGTCATTTGAAGTAAATCACATGCATTACAAATATACCAAATCAAATCATTATTCAACCAAAAAAATTATGTAAAAGCAATAACTCCAAGGCCAATAATAAATAACACGTTATCTCCTCCGATTCCGCAACATGTCTGGTTGATGAACGGCCGTTCAGAAACGAACTGAAAAGCACGAAATGAAAAGCGTGAACTGAAAAGCGCTAAATGAAAAACGCGAAAAGAAAAGTGCGAATCAACACTCACCAAACTTCTACTAACACAAAATTAGCAGAAGGAGCCCAAAGAGTGGCGCTATAGAGCTGACAACCACATAATACGTCTAGTATGTCACTACGTTTGTAATTGTTGGCCAACATTTGTGTGACCGTGTGTATGCAAGACAAGTTTGAGCCAACACCCTTCGGACAAAATTCCACGGTTTTGTTGGGAAACAATCCGATCGTGTGTACGAGGCATAAGATGCCTACTATTATGTTGATAACCAGATGCCACTCCACTGTGAACCTCTCTCATAATAGTTTAACTTTTGTACTACAACTATCTGAACGTTCTTGTATTGAGGACTAATGCTGGCCATACACAGCTTGAATTTCGGCCAATTCCTGCAGAATCAGCCCAAAATTTGAATTGTGGAGAGTACTGTTGGCACCACCCAGCTTAACAAACTTTGATCTTAATATCAATGGAGCTGGTGAAAAAATGTCAGCCAATCAGATGCAGTCACTGTTCAGGTATAATTACAACTGTGAATGCAACGACTGTCAGAATACAATAGAGAGTCTTCCATCTACACTGTTTATTATGGATGGGGGAAACCATGGGTAGCCACCTTGTCCTAAACAGGGACAACTATGTCAAATTTGTTTTTGGCTGGGCTGTATTCAGCTCAGACTGATTGAATAGTTTTTCACCTGGTTTTTCCCTAAGCTAAAATATGACATTAAAAGCTTATTTAAAAAAAAAAAATAACAAACATGTCATACTTACCTGCACCGTGCAGTGGTTTTGCACACAGCAGCCCTGATCCTCCTCTTTTCAGGCCCTCCACTGGTGCTCCTGGCTCCTCCTCTTTAGCCAGTGCCCCCAATAGCAAGCCGCTTGTTCTGGGGGCACTAGTGCATGCTCGCTTCTGAACCCTGGTCTATGCTTTCATAAGACATGCCCCCCTGCTCTCTCCTCATTGGCTTATTTGGTGTAACTGACAGCAGCAGGAGCCAATGGCTCCCCTGCTGTCTCAGCCAATAAGGAATGAGAGACCCGGGAGAAGCTCAGCTCTTGTGCACATCGCTGGATCGAGAGGGAGCTCAGGTAAGTATTAGAGGGGGCTGGGGGGCTGCTGCACATAGAAGGTTTTTTTGCCTGCATGCATAGAATGCATGCAGGTAAAAAACCTTGAGGCTTTAAAACCACTAAGTTGGCTTGTGATTTCTCACTGTCACCAGTAAATGTCACTGGTATCACTGGTCATAGTATGAGACTTCACCAAAAAAACAAAGTTATGAATTTATATTTTCTTCAGTCAATCCAGTAGGAGGTTTAGGCCACTGGTGCATGCTAGGGGAGGGTATAAAAATTGGGGGCAAGCCATGTGCTTGCTCTCATCTCATGGACTGAGGCCCAGGGAAGTGCTGCCAGATGGTGCTCTGCTATTAGGCCCAATAGCTTGTTTTGGGGCCTACCACGTGCTGAAGTGGTCCCGAAGCTCTCCTTCCTGACCCGGAGGAAGCTGTGCCAAGGAAGTGACCCAGGGAATGCCCCCCTGCTGGAGAGAGCCAAGAAGAAGGCTGGTCTCTCAAAATGACCTGGAGACTCACTTGAAGAACACATTGAAATTTGTCAATATGCTTACAGTGTTGTCAGCTTAGAGGTCCTGACACTGTGAAGCTGATCCAGATCTGGAGAGTCCATAAGCTATCGGCTACAGTATCTGGGACCCCTAACCCTCATTTCCGTCACCGTTATGCAAGAATGCTTACAGTGTTGTCAGCCTAGAGGTTCTGACACTGTGAAGCTGATCCGGATCTGGAGAGTCCCTGCTCTGCTATGGTATCTGAGACCCCTAACCCTCATCTCCTTAACCATTTTGCAATAAATCTTCAAAAAGACAAAAGTGACTGGTGCCCAAGATCCTTTCTTGTACCCCCATTTTAGCCATGGATTTTAGCTCGCCCCTGTCTCTGAAGGTGCTATCCTGCCTTTGGGGTGTCAGAGGAGTGCTACACATTGATTCAAAATCTTAACATGTATGGCTAGCCTTAGTGGGGCTTTTAGATAACAAAGGTGCCTCTTTCAGGCATTGTTTGCAGTGTTAAACTGAATGACAGGTACACTTTAAATCTTTTCTATTCCTGCAGTAAGTTTACCTGCTACACTATCTCACAAAAGTGAGTACACCCCTCACATTTTTGTAAATATTTAATTCTATCTTTTCATGTGACAACACTGAAGAAATGACACTTTTGCTACAATGTAAAGTAGTGAGTGTACAGCTTGTATAACTGTGTAAATTTGCTGTCCCCTCAAAATAACTCCACACACAGCCATTAGTGTCTAAACCACTGGTAATAAAAGTGAGTACACCCCTAAGTGAAAATGTCCAAACTGGGCTCAATTAGTGTCCTGTGACTCGTTAGTGTTACAAGGTCTCAGGTGTGAATGGGGAGCAGGTGTGTTAAATATGGTGTTATCGCTCTCAGTCTCTCATACTGGTCACTTGAAGTTCAACATGGCACCTCATGGCAAAGAACTCTCTGAGGATCTGAAAAAAAGAATTGCTGCTCTACATAAAGATGGCCTAGGCTATAAGAAGATTGCCAAGACCCTGAAACTGAGCTGCAGCATGGTGGCCAAGATCATACAGCGGTTTACCAGGACAGGTTCCACTCAGAACGGGCCTTGCCATGGATGACCAAAGAAGATGAGTGCACATGCTCAGCGTCATATCCAGAGGTGGTCTTTGGGAAATAGACGTATGAGTACTGCCAGCATTGCTGCAGAGGTTGAAGGGGTAGGGGCTCAGCTTGTCAGTGCTCAGACCATACACTGCACACTGCATCAAATTGGTCTGCATAGCTGCCATCCTAGAAGGAAACATCTTAAGCATGTGCGGTGGCAACCAGGTGAGGCGTACAAAGACAAGTGTGTCTTGCCCACAGTCAAGCATGGTGGTGGGAGTGTCATGGTCTGGGGCTGCATGAGTGCTGCCGGCACTGGAGAGCTACAGTTCATTGAGGGAACCATGAATGCCAACATGTACTGTGACATACTGAAGCAGAGCATGATCCCCTCTCTTCGGAGACTGGGCCACTGGGCAGTATTCCAACATGATAATGACCCCAAACACACCTCCAAGATGACCACTGCCTTGCTAAAGAAGCTGAGGGTAAAGGTGATGGACTGGCCAAGGATGTCTCCAGACCTAAATCCTATTGAGCATCTGTGGGGCATCCTCAAACAGCAGTTGGAGGAGCGCAAGGTCTCTAACATCCACGAGCTCCGTGATGTCATCATGGAGGAGTGGAAGAGGACTCCAGTGGCAACCTGTGAAGCTATGTTGAACTCCATGCCCAAGAGGGCCCAATTTGGACATTTTCACTAAGGGCTGTACTCACTTTTGTTGCCAGCGGTTTAGACATAAATGGCTGTGTGTTGAGTTATTTTGAGAAGACAGCAAATTTACAGACGCTGTACACTCACTACTTTACATTGTAGCAAAGTGTCATTTCTTCAGTGTTGTCACATGAAAAGATATATTAAAATATTTACAAAAATGTGAGGGGTGTACTCACTTTTGTGAGATACTGTACACCCATCCACTCCCTTCTACAAACTGGCACAAAACTATTTCATAATGCTTACAATGACCAAGGAAATTTAGTTTGATGCCCAACTCCAGCCAAAACTTTTTTTTTTTAATCAAGGATTGCGTAGGGAAGAGTTACTGTGATACCAGGACAAGAAATCAATGTCTCTCGCGCAAAAAGACATAAGAAAACAATATCTCGCAGAGATCTTTTCCCTTCTCCACTGAAAAATGTTTCTGTTGCTTTCTGTTTCCCAATCATGTGGTGCCTTTCCCTACCAAGCCTCACTTTTAGTCCATCATTATGCCTGAGAGCCTCAGTCACCAATAGTAAAGAAATTAAATTGGAGGGGCCAAGACGGACTTTAAGGATAGCCACTATTTGCATATTAAAATCAGGGCTTTTTTTCAACTGGAATGTAGCGAAGCGGAGTTCCACCACCTCCAGCACTAGCTCTGTTCTATCCACTCTTTACTGTCACTTCTAAACATAGAAGCTTCTGTATTTAGGAGTGACCGCACAACTCTCTGGATGGCCTCCTTGGCTGTAGCTGGTGTACTGTACAGGGAGGGGCAACAATGGCTTCGCTAGCACCAGGCGTCCAGGTGTTGCACTACTAAAATTGTCGGCAGCCACAGCATATCTCCCCGCTGCCTGTCAATAAGCTCCTCCTTGGCTCTGACGTGTCTTATGATAAGACCATGAGGAGGAGCCTTGGAGGAGGCACATCTCCCGCATCACATCGAGCCACGCTGTATCTTGTGTTGGGAGGTCTGTGTTGGGAGGAGTGATTTGGAGTGAGGAGAAATAAAAGGATTTATGGTGGCATTTGCATAGCTAGGGAGATTGGGGGGGGGGGGGACACTTCTGAACTCTGCACTCTGTACATGGCCCACTTCTGAATTCCGCACTCTGTAAGTAGCACATTCCCAAACCCTGCACTCTGTATGTAGCACACTCCTGAACTCTGCACTTTCTACATAGCACATTCCGGAACACTTGGTTTATTCAGAAATTCATGATCCTATAGAAAGCATTATGATGATTTTTTAAACTCTTTTTGTCTTTGAGCACTGTCTTTGTGTAGCACCCTCCCCAACCTCCAAGGGCCTAGTGATGACCCCCAGAGGCAGGCAGGACCGACATTCCTCCTCAGGGTGCATGTTCCTAGGGATGGTGGCGGGTGTTGTGCCAGGTGAAAAGATTAGTGTCAGTAATTTTAAAAATTAACAAAAGAGATTTTGTTTCTCTTAACAGAAATGGTCGAAAAGAGGGGTAGGGCACAGGACACCCTTAGGCAAATATAATAGCAAATTGGCAGACTACTTAGACAAAAATAGAACTAGGCAGACAGCTATACAGAAAAATGTCTTTAAGCTGAATTCAGCAATCTGTATTTCGTGGCAAATTCTGTCTCCTATAGCAACAAGCTCCGCTCACAGCTACCCACTAGATTCCTCAAGCTTAACTCACAGCTACCTGCTGGATTCCTTGGATGAGTTCTCTCCTGAAGCTTTTCCAGCCACTTCACAGTCCCCGGCTGATGAAGATGAAGAGTCTCCTCTAGTACCCCTTTAGGACTCCATCCCTTTACACATGCCTCTGGCAACAAGAGTAGTTGACCCTCTGGCAACTTCCTCTCCCATGCCTCCCGACAATGACCAGGCTCTGTCTGACAAAGCCCCTGACACACGTGGCAGGGCACCAGGTTTCAGACCTACACCTCCACTGCTGTTCCACACACACACCCACCCAGGCTGCAGCCTGGGTGGAAATAACACCCATGGGGATAAGGCTGGCGAGACTACCTCTAGTAGAGGCTCCCCATAGTGCCTACAGGTGATCTAGGGCCAAACATTAGTAGCCTTTGAACACAACAGCCCAATTGCTTCAAAGCCTCCCACCGTATAGAGCGCCAAGCTACCCTTTGGTACATACAGCACTCCGATGTTGGAAAGGACCTCTTTCAGCCCACCTGGGCCAGGACCGATGCCGGTGCAAGGACTTTTCAATTAGACATGGAGACTCCAAGATACGGCATGCTTCTCCCTCCATAGCAGTATTGCAGCACGTGGACCCGTGATGGCGGCACACACAACTGCGTCTCCGTCTCCTCCTCTCCTCTACTGCCAAGGGATTGGTCTTCTTCAGGAACTTCAGCACCCGCCTCTTTTTTCCAGCAGTGCGCTAAAAGTTTTCTGGAGTCTGCCTTAACCCCTTCAGCACTAGTGAAAACTGACAAAAGACCAGCCTGACACTCTCCCAAGAGCAAAGAGACAATTTGGTTCTTCCCCACATGGTTCAAAAGGACAATAGCACTGTCTCTGAGGCATAAAGATATTATTTGCCACTTTCCTATGGAGCCAAACAAAATTTCTGTGTAGTTGCAGTCCGTTGGTAGGGGTGACCACAGCAAAAATAATGCAGAGCCCCACGTTGGGAACCAAAATTTAGCGCCCTCCCCAACCTCCAAGGGTCTAGTGATGACCCCCAGAGGCAGAAAGGGCCAACAGTCCTCCTCAGGGTGCAGGTTCCTAGGCATGGTGGGTGTTGTGCAAGGTGAAAAGATGGACGCCAGTCACTTTACATTACATGCTGTTGTCCTTTCAACAAAGTAAACACTACAGATATGTGTGTCTAGGTCAAATTTCAATTGGGTTTACATCCACTTTAAGGGAGGAGTGAAAACATCATGGCCCTGAGAACAGATCTGAACCAAAGGCTGTATTTCACTAAATTAAAACTTACCCTCATCAACCAATAAATAGTGAACATAAACAACAAGTGACCCATTCCCAAAAAGCCTAAGTAACAGGGGCCTAACAAGGCTAGCTCAGGAGCAGGATAAACAGGCATAAAGATCTGGCAGCAAGCATGGCAATCAAAGCACTCTGTATGTAGCGCACTCCTGAACCCTGCACTCTATACTTAGTGCATTCCTGAATCCTGCACTCTGCACAAAGTGCATTCCTGAACTCTACACTCTGTAAGTAGTGCATGCCTGTACTCTACATTTTGTAAGTAGCACACTCCTGGTATTTAATGCCCCTTTAATACACTCCGACTCATAGTGCACTTTGGCCACACCCACCCTTTGCTGCAGCACACTATTCTGCCCCCCTTAGGGTGTAAAGGGGGGTGTGTGTTTGAGTTCCTGCACCAATTCTCTGAGAAAAAAGGCAATGCAAGAAAAAAAGGGGAATCAAGACTAGGTACAGGAACCAGGAGCAGGAGTAAGTAGCAGGGTACAGGATGCAAGTCTAGCTCAGGAGCAGGATGAACAGGAATAAAGATCTGGCAGCAAGCATGGCAATCAAAACACTGACACAAGGTGTGTTAGTAGAGACAGGCTTAAGTACCCTCCCAGCAGCTGGGGCCAGGTGGAGCTGAATGCAAGAACCTGCTGGCTGCTGGGAGACACCTGCTGGTGGACACTAGAACTGCAGTTTCCAGCCAGGGAAGAACAGTGCCACCAACAGCTGAACCAGGTCCTGACAACCTGCACTCTGTATGTAGTGCACTCATGAACACTGCACTCTGTATGAATTGCACTACTAAACTCTGCACTCTGTATATAGTGCACTCCTGAACCCTGCACTCTGTATATAGTGCACTATTGAACCCTGCACTTCATGTGTAGCACACTCCTGAACCTTGCACTCTGTATGTAGTGTACTCCTAAACCCTGCAATCTGTACAAAGCGCATTCCTAAACTCTGTAAGAAGCGCATGCCTGTACTTTGCATTTTGTATGTAGCACACTCCTGGTATTTAATGCCCCTTTAAAAACCTCCCACTCTTAGTGCACTTTGGCCACACCTACCCTTTGCTGCAGCACACTATCCCGCCACCCTGTAAAGGTGTGTGTTTAAGTTCCTGCATCCATTATCTGAAAAAAAAAGTTTAAATCAGTGCTGATATATTAGCAAGAACACATTGGTAAAAGGCTAGATGGACAGCCTTAAGAGAGTACAAACATGAGCATTAAAATGATATCATAATTTTATGTCTGTATAGTAACCAAAATTTCTCTTTCATTGATCCAGGAGAAGGGGGTTCATAGATATGACCCATCTAAAACAACCTTATATAATTCTGTATAGCAATCCAAGCCATGCTCTGAAAGAGAAGTGATGTCTAGTGTTTGCATTGACAATAGCAACATGGAGGCATAAGTTGCACAGCCAGCAGTAGACAGTACTAGCGATCTGTGTTTGTATAGCTTTTCGTGTCTGCAGGGGTCAGCGTCATAATTTTGGGTTTGAAGGGCACTGGGGATGAGCCATCTGTTCATGCCGCCCACCGCTCTACCACACTGCATGGCATATGCCAGGCGTCTGGCAGGGAGCCCAGGTACTGGGAGCAGCGGAAAAGATAGTGGGCACTGTTTAACTCATTTGAAGCTGGAACAAACTAAATATTTTATTAGCTCAATGCTTGAGTTATAAATAATTATCTATCTATCTATCTATCTATCTATCTATCTATCTATCTATCTATCTATCTATCTATCTATCTATCTATCTATCTATCTATCTATCTATCTATCTATCTATCTATCTATCTATCAGACTTGCACATGGGATAAGTGGGCAACCTGAATACCATTTACTGACTTAAAGCGGGGGTCCACCTATCTATCCTTTTTTTTTTTTTTTTAGTTCATTCACAAACTTTTCTTCTCAGCATTACATACTCACATATTGTGTGTAATATGTCCGCCTGTGTCAGATTTCGTCGGAAAGAATAACTTATATTATTCACTGCAGGCGGTTTCCATCTTCATTGTGGGCATTTGAAGCCCACAAGCATTTATTTCCTGGATGTGGTGAATGCTGTGCTCCCAGCATTCACCGCTCGTTCCCGCACATGCTCAGTGGCATCCTGGGAAGCCTGAGACTAGCTCCCAGGAGTCTGGGAGAGGCTAGAAACACGCCTACTCCCACGGGAGGAGAACCAGGAAGTGCAAAGAAGAATAGAAAAATAAAAGGCAATTACAGCGATTTAAATTTTTTTAAACGGCATGTCAGCATCTAGGCAAGTAAGAGAATACATACAGATATTGTTCAAAATTTGGGTGGAACTCCGCTTTAACTCTCCACTGATGTGGTTTGGTTGCTTCCAAATCCAACCCTAAACCTTGCTATATGATAGAACATTTATGATACAGAAGAGTCTACATGAGTAGATACAATTTGAGTGTTCAGATAAGGCTTCTACTACATAGTTTTGGTAATTCTAAAGGAGATTGAATAAATATTTTACATCAGACTGCTAGGTGTACAGCCAGGATGGATACATAATTTTCAGCAACTTCAGCTACTTTCAACCAATGGGTCAAAGCAATATAATGCCAATAATTTAGTTCAGTCCTTGGTGTTGAACAAAACTCTTGGTGATAGGAGATATTTTATTAGTTTCGTGGGCGGGACTATGACATCATCACGCCGGGTGGGACTTACTGTGGGACTGTAAATGATTTTAAGACTGGCACAGGAGTTCTATATAATATATAGAGAAGCCGATGTTCTCATTATCTGACAGGAATGTGATTCCTATGTTTTTATAATAAAGATTGGGCAGTCTACACTATGAGCCTCCTTTTTATGTTTTTTTATGATTATTAACCCTGGTTGGTGAGGAGTTGGAGAAGTGGGGAATGTAAGTCGCTGAGGAAGTTGCCTGAAGCTTTAATAAATCTTACACGGTATCTGACCTCTTTTGCTCTAGGAGGTTCACCTGAAAAGGTGAGGGCACATCTGGAAAACACGGTGGTGGAGGAAACACACTGGGGGAGTGGAAGGGCTGTATTTGAAGTGGAACTTGCAAAGATCTGCACATTTTTGGTGTGGGACCATAGGTGTGCACAACCTATCTATTGCATTATGATGTGCACCTCAAAGCTCAAACACACATGAGTGTGTGTATGAATATGTATAAATAAATAAATATAAATATACACACTATATTGTCAAATGTATTGGGACACCTGCCTTTACATGCACGTGAACTTTAATGGCATCCCAGTCTTATTACGCAGGGTTCAATATTCAGTTGGCCCACCCTTTGCAGCTATAACAGCTTTAGCTCTCTTGGGAAGGCTGTATACAAGGTGTAGGAGTGCGTCTATGGGTATGTCTGACCATACTTCCAGAAGAACTGAAACTGTTGTAGCTGCAAAGGATGGACCAACTCATAATTGAACCCTACAGACTAATGCCCCGTACACACGGTCGGACATTGATCGGACATTCCGACAACAAAATCCTAGGATTTTTTCCGACGGATGTTGGCTCAAACTTGTCTTGCATACACACGGTCAAACAAAGTTGTCGGAAAATCCGATCATTCTGAACGCGCTGACGTAAAACACGTACGTCGGGACTATAAACGGGGCAGTGGCCAATAGCTTTCATCTCTTTATTTATTCTGAGCATGCGTGGCACTTTGTCTGTCGGATTTGTGTACACACAATCGGAATTTACGACAACGGATTTTGTTGTCAATTTCCGACAACGGATTTTGTTGTCGGAAAATTTTATATCCTGCTCTCAAACTTTGTGTTTCGGAAAATCCGATGGAAAATGTGTGATGGAGCCTACACACGGTCGGAATTTCCGACAACAAGGTCCTATCACACATTTTCCGTTGGAAAATCCTACCGTGTGTACGGGGCATAACTCTGGAATGACATTAAATTTCATGAATTGTAAAGACAGGAGTCCCAATACTTTTGACAATATAGTATGTATATATGTATATATATATATTATATATATATATATACAGTGGGGATGGAAAGTATCTGCAAAAATATCAACAATTCTGTGTTCTTCTGTCGATATGGGGTGCTGTGTGTACATTAATGAGGAAAAAAATGAACTTAAATGATTTTAGCAAATGGTTGCAATATAACAAAGAGTGAGTGAAAAATTTAAGGGGGTCTGAATACTTTCCATCCCCACTGTATATATATATATATATATATATATATATATATATACAGTATCTCACAAAAGTGAGTACACACCTCACATTTTTGTGAATATTTTATTATATCTTTTCATGTGACAACACTGAAGAAATGACACAATGTAAAGTAGTGGGTGTACAGCTTGTATAACAGTGTAAATTTGCTGTCCCCTCAAAATAACTCAACACACAGCCATTAATGTCTAAATCGCTGGCAACAAAAGTGAGTACACTCCTAAGTGAAAATGTCCAAATTGGGCCCAAAGTATTGTGTGGCCACCATTTTTTTTCAGCACTGCCTTAAAGCGGGGTTCCACCCAAATTTTGAACAATATCTGTATGTATTCTCTTCCTTGCCTAGATGCTGACATCCCGTTTAAAAAAATTTAAATCGCCGTAATTACCTTTTATTTTTCTATTCTTCTTTGCACTTCCTGGTTCTCCTCCCGTGGGAGTAGGCGTGTTTCTAGCCTCTCCCAGACTCCTGGGAGCTAGTCTCAGGCTTCCCAGGATGCCACTGAGCATGTGCGGGAAGGAGCGGTGAATGCTGGGAGCACAGCATTCACCACATCCAGGAAATAAATGCTTGTGGGCTTCAAATGCCCACAATGAAGATGGAAACCGCCTGCAGTGAATAATATAAGTTATTCTTTCCGACGAAATCTGACACAGGCGGACATATTACACACAATATGTGAGTATGTAATGCTGAGAAGAAAAGTTTGTGAATGAACTCAAAAAAAAAAAAAAAACGATAGATAGGTGGACCCCCGCTTTAACTCTCTTGGGCATGGAGTTCACCAGAGCTTCACAGGTTAGCACTGGAGTCCTCTTCCACTCCTCCATGATGACATCACGGAGCTGGTGGATGTTAGAGACTTTGCGCTCCTCCACCTTCCATTTTGAGGATGCTCAATAGGGTTTAGGTCTGGAGACATGCTTGGTCAGTCCATCACTCTTACCCTCAGCTTCTTTAGCATGGCAGAGGTCATCTTGGAGGAGTGTTTGGGGTCGTTATGTTGGAATACTGCCCTGTGGCCCTATCTCCGAAGGGAGGGGATCATGCTCTGCTTCAGTACATGTTGGCATTCATGGTTCCCTCATTGAACTGTTGCTCCCCAGTGTTGGTAGCACTCATGCAGCCCCAGACCATGACACTCCCACCACCATGCTTGACTGTAGGCAAGATGCACTTGTCTTTGTACTCCTCACCTGGTTGCCACCGCACATGCTTGACACCATCTGAACCAAATAAGTTTATCTTGGTCTCATCAGACCACAGGTCATGGTTCCAGTATTCCATGTCCTTAGTCTGCTTGTCTTCAGCAAACTGTTTGCGGGCCCTTCATTTTTAGAAGAGGCTTCCTTTTGGGATGACAGCTTTGCAGATCATTTTGATGCAGTGTGCGGCGTATGGTCTGAGCACTGACAGGCTGACCATACCCACCTCTTCAACCTCTGCAGCAATGCTGGCAGCACTCATACATCTATTTTCCAAAGACAACCTCTGGATATGACGCTGAGCACGTGCATTCAACTTCTTTGGTCGACCATGGCGAGGCCTGTTCTGGGTGGAACCTGTCCTGTTAAACTGCTGTATGGTCTTGGCCACTGTGCTGCAGCTCAGTTTCAGGGTCTTGGCAATTTCTTATAGCCTAGGCCATCTTTATGTAGAGCAACAATTCTTTTTTTCAGATCCTCAGAGAATTCTTTGCAATGAGGCGCCATGTTGAACTTCCAGTGACCAGTATGAGAGGGTGAGAGCGATAACACCCTATTTACACACCTGCTCCCTATTCACAACTGAGACCTTGTAACACTAACGAGTCACATGACACCGGGGAGGGAAAATGGCTAATTGGGCCCAATTTGGACATTTTCACTTAGGGGTGTACTCACTTTTGTTGCCAGCGGTTTAGACATTAATGGTTGTGTGTTGAGTTATCTTGAGGGGACAGCAAATTTACACTGTTACACAAACTGTACACTCACTACTTTACATTGTAGCAAAGTGTCATTTCTTCAGTGTTGTCACATGAAAAGATGTAATAAAATATTTACAAAAATGTGAGGGGTGTACTCACTTTTGTGAGATACTGTATATATATATCATGATGTCAGTAGAGCAGTGGATGGTGCCAATAGAGCAGTGGATATGTCAATAGGGCAGAGCTTGGTGCTTGTAGGACAGTGGATGTTGTCAGTCAGTTGAGCAGAAGATGGTGTCAGTAGGGCAGAGGACAGCATCAGTAGGGAGGTGGATGATGTCAGTGATTTTTTATTGTTACTCTTTTACTTTTTTAAATTATTATTTGCAATATTATTTTTTATTATTTGTACAGTTTTTTTTATAGGAGCCCTCTTGAGGGGCTTTGGGGAAATATCAGGAGTCTAAACAGACCCCTGATGTCTCACTTCTGAGAAAGGGACTCTAGTCCATCCTAAAACATCCCATCCATGTGTCCACAGTAGCAGCTGGTGGGAAGGGAGAGGAGGGAAGCTGACAGTGCTGCGGCACACAGAGGGATGTTTCAAGGAGGCATGGGCAGGGGAGCAGGAGACATGCAGCAGGGGGAATCTGCACCTCTTGGTGTGATTAAGGTGTGCCCAAGCATACCCGGCACACCCCATGTGCACACCTTTATTACGACAAATAAATGTTTTTTATGGGATTTTATTCAAGTCATGTATGGATATCACAAATTATTTATTCATTTATGTATATGTAATTTGATCAATATCCCACATTTGTGAAGTAATTTGCATATATTTATTACCATTCATTCATAGGGATGAGAGTATTTTATTATTTATGCATATGACATTTCATTTATATATTCAATCACATATGGAAACATTTTTTTGTTTTTATGTAAATAGCTTGATATTCAGATTTTTTTTTTTTAAGTGCTGCATAGTGATTAGAGAGTTTTGATTTTGTGTTGGTGATTAACCACTTCAGCTACGGAAGTTTCACCCCCCTTCCTGACCAGGCTATTTTTTGCAATACTGCACTGTGTTGGTTTAACTGACAATTGTGCAGTCGTGCAACACTGTACCCAAATAAAATTCAAGGCCTTATTTACCACAAATAGAGCTTTCCTTTGGTGGTATTTGATCACCTTTGCGGTTTTTATTTTTTGCGCTATAAACAAAAAAAGACCAACAAACAATATTTTTTACTTTAGAACATATCCAATAAAAAAATCATTAATTCAGGCCAATATGTATTCTGCTACATATTTTTGGTAACAAAAATTCCCAATAAGCATATTGTCAGGGCTGGGCTCAGCCCTTCCTTCTCAGAGCTATTCGCTCAGCTGTCAGCTATTTGCCAGCTCCTATCTCTCCACAGTTACTCACCTGTTGATGATATCCTGCTCGCCAGTCCTGCCTACTTAAGCCGTTCAGCCCAGTGGATCTCTGCCTTCGCTTTGGTCAACATCATAGATACATTCTCCTGCGTTCCTGTTTAAGACTTGCTTTGCTGACAAGCCTTCTGGCTCCAGATCCCACTTGCTGTTCCACTACATTGATCCCTGACTTCTGGCTTGGCTGACTATCCGTTCCGGTTTGGCTGTTTTGACTACGTTTGTTCTTTTTACTTTTATTATTAAACAAGTGTGTACTTCTGTCTTGGTCTGATTTCATGGTTTCTGACACATATATTGATTGGTTTGCGCAAAAGTTATAGCGTCTACAAACTATGGAATAGATTTATGGACCTTTTATTTACTAGTAATGGCGGCGATCAGCGATTTTTAGCGGGACTTCGACATTGCGGCAGACAAATCAGACACCTAACTGACACTTTTGACACTTTTTGGGGACCAATGACACTAACACAGTGATCAGTGCTAAAAAAAATGCATTGTGCTGACCTAATGACACTGGCAGGGAAGGGGTTGACATCAGGGGCGCTTAAAGGGTTAAATGTGTTCCCTGGGAGTGCTGTCACTGTGTGGGGCATGGTTTAATTGTAGGAAGACAGAGGTCTATCTTCCTGTTTAGCAGAAACACAAGATCTCTGTCTTCCTTATTAGAAGAATGGCGATCTGCCTTGTTTAAATAGGCAGACCACCGTTCTGCCTCTCTTGGAATGATCGCCGGGAACAAGCAGGAGGGGAGCTCTGGCGGCACGCATGCCCCAGAGCCGAAGAAAAAAATCACATACAGGTATGTGATTTTGTGCTTAAAGGTTGCCCTGCAGCAGTATATGTAGGTGGGGCGGTCCTTAAGCGTTTAAACAAGGGTGTTGTCAGCTTTTCCGTACACTGTGGTTGGTGATTCTTGTATTGTGGGGATATTTTGTATTTTATTTGTTCGATTGTTTTTGTGATAGCTGGTGGACTGTTAAAATTGGCTGAAAATTGGCGTATATGGGGCTAACATATATCCACCCCATCTCATTTGTAGTTCAGAGGAGCCCAATCTTAATTCATTGAGTGGTGGAAGCCCCATCCCTAAAAAGTCTGGTAAGCCGTTATCCTGCTAACACCTTCTTATAGCTGTTGGCTGTAGTACACGAATGCCTATAATAGCAGCTAGAGGCTGGTCTGCGGGAAGCTTGAGATTTGAGATGTCACAGCGGGAAGCAGTCAGTGGAATGACATATTAGGGAGTGCCAGTGACTGCTTATCTGCTGACACTTTGTATGTCTCTGAGATATTGACTGTGTAGGACGGAGTCCGCCAGCAGTCAGATCCCATTTAATTCCAGTTGCCTGCATTAGGCCGACCAAACAGTCTGGCATTATTCATTAAATCAGCAGAATCTGCACTCCTCCAGTATAAACACATGATTTATGCTTTACAAGAGAGGCAATTAGAGGAGCCTAGATATTAACTCCTGAACTTACACACGGGGCCTGCAAAAATTAAAGCAGCCACTTTGTAATAAGACATGGAAAACACGCCGGAGCGATTGCTTATTTATACTCAGGAGTTTAAAGCCGCCTTTAATATTGTAGTAATCACAAAGCTGTGAAGGAGGAGGGGAGGGAAGATAGATGATGCCTTTTGTTAACCCAGGGATTAATGCAAACCTGTGCTTTTCTCATTCTGGCCATAGCAACAAGTTTGTAGGTAGAAAATTTCAGACAACTCCAATCCATATAAAATGATTTATTGGCACAAGTAGGAAATACAAAAAGCAGACGCGTTTCGGCTAAACAGCCTTGATCACTGTACATAGCAACAGGTTTGCTTAAATCCCCCCCACCTATTTTTCCATTGCTTTCCCACTGTCAGGGCTGGGCTCAGCCCTTCCTTCTCTGAGCTGGCCGCTCAGCTGTCGGCTAATTGCCAGCTGCTATCTCTCCACAGGTACTCAGCTGTTGATGATATTCTGCTCGTCAGTCTTGCCTACTTAAGCTGTCCAGCCCAGAGGATCTCTGCCTTTGCCTTAGCCAACATTACAGAGACGCTCTCCTGCTTTCCTATTAAAGACTTTCTTGGCTGACATCCGGCTCACTTCTGCATAGAAACCAATGAGCTTCTAACCTCGGCTTGTTCAATTAAGCTTTGGTAATAAAACCTGGAAGGTCATTGGTTTCTATGCAGAAGTGAGCCTGATTTTGCACTTTCCAGCTTTAGTAAATAAACCCCATTGTGTACTTAAAAGTGGGCTATGCCTGTAAAGAGGAAGTTTATTCATATAAATGCACATGGGACATGGTACATATGGGCATACTGATGAGGATATAATAGACATGAAAATTATTGCACATGATACATAAAATAAAAAAACAGAGTATGATGTAAACGCATGATTGAATGAAAAAATTGAATTTAAAAGCTTGACGCGTTTCGTGGATGAAGTTCCACTTCTTCAGAAGCAAGTGCAGAGTGGGTATCTATAACAAATATTCCAAATTACTCAAATTAAAATTAAAATTAAATTAAATAGGGATGTAAGGTGAGGAGAAAACCAAACACCCCAGAGTTACTTACATATCATCTGTAAAGTTGGTCATAAAATGTTAAAACCTGATGGTTGAGGAAAGCTGGGAAATATCCCTGCAGCTCGTCATATCTGCTATGTACCATGTCCCATGTGCATTTATATGAATAAACTTCCGCTTTATTGTGCAATTTATCTATTTATATCTATTTTGTCCAAAACACATCTCACTCAAATTTCCAAATTCCCCCCTTCTCTAATGCCGCGTACACATGACCGGTTTTTCCATCAGAGTAAACTCTGACGATTTTTCTGATGGAGTTCCGCTGAAACGGACTTGCCTACACACGATCACACCAAAGTCCGATCGTTTAGAACACAATGACGTACGACGGGACTTGAAATAGGAAGTTCAAGTTCAGGAGAGGTGCGAGGGCCACATGAAGAGGCCCGGTGGGCAGATTCGGCCTGCAGGCTTTGTGTGTGACACATAGGGGTTGATTTACTAAAAACAAATAGACTGTGCACTTTGCAAAGTGCAGTTGCATTCTGCAAATGCAGTTGCGCCAGATCTTAGTAAATGAGGTGCAGCTTCACTTTGCAAAGAATACCCAATCATGATCAACGAAAATGAAAAAAAAAATGCATTTTTGCTTGCACGTGATTGGATGATGGAAGTCAGCAGAGCTTCTGCTCATTTATTAAGCTCTGGAGCAACTGCAACTTTTAGAGATCAACTGCACTTTGCAAAGTGCACAGTCTATTTGCCTTTAGTAAATCAACCCCATGGGCTCTAGAAGCTTGAAATCACTGTAGTAGTCACCGCTACTCTAATGATCTCCACTAGCTTCCGTGTTCCATGCCGATGGGCTGCCCTGCTGCATTGTGCTGCTTGGCACTGGCGCCATTCAGAGAAAACTATGAATGCAAAGTATTCTCTGATTTGACCAGGTGGAAAGCTTGACGTTCCCACCCTGCCTCTCCACCTCATCCAATCAGAGAATGCTTTGCATTCATTGAGAAAATGCAAAGCAATCTATGAATAGCGCCCGTGCCAGCCTCCTGTGTTCACAATGCAGCAGGACAGCCGCTTGGCATGGGACCTAAAGGCTACTGGAGATCACTGGAGTAGCAGTGTCTACTACAGTGTATTCTTGGCTGTGTTCGCAAATATCTGGCACAGATCAGCCCCTGCTGCAGCCTCTCACCTTGTCACCTGCTACAAAGTTGCAATGTTGCAGGCTAAATACTAGGGGTGAGGGAACCAAGCTAGTGCCACCGACTGATAACAGCATCTAAGCCTTGCCAAACTTTCCTTTTCCAGGTCCTCCATTTTCTCCAGGCAGCGCAGCTCAGAGCCTAAGGGAAGAAGGAAGCACGCCTGAAGAGCTGAGTGTGAGCTGTCCACCTGCACCAGCACATGCCCGAGGTGAGGCAGCCTGTGTCCACCTAACTCATCTAACAGCACCACTTGTATAATTGCAGTCAAGGTGTTAAATGAATTATTTCATGATAGATATGCAGGAGATATTGCTAACCTGCATTTTCTCACAGCTCTCTCTCTCACTCTCATGAGAGTTTGCCAGGAAGTGGGGGGGGGTGAGTCATGAGAGGGCCAATGAGTTCTGCAGAGCTGAAGGTGTGCCTCTGTGTGTCTGTGTAAATCCAGGAAGTGAACAGGCAGCAGCTTCAGCTGCCCACAGTTAAAATGGATGCAGCCAGACTCAGTGAAAAATGGAACTCAGTAAAATGGATGCAGCCAGACTCCTCCGGGTTAATGAATATAAATATTGGAACAACAGAGCCATGGTGCTGGCATTTTCAGAAAGAAAAGTCAGTAGTGGAAACCTCTGTAAACATAAAAACAGATTAGAAATTACTAATCATACAATTGCAGTTTGATCCTTCTATTAAGCTTTTGCATCAGGTTTCTCAAACCTTTGCATGCCTGCGCTTTATGTCATAATGACTAAGCCCCTCCCCTTCATGACATTGTCAAAAAAGGGCGGGCATGGGTGACCTTAAAATGATGCCCCCCCAAAAAAAAAAGTTCTGCGGACACCCATGAAGCTGCTGTATATTTTTAAATACCAGGAATGTATTCATGCAGGTTTTACTGGCAGGTCCACTTAACAGCTTGCTGACCGCTTCACGCAGATATACTGCGGCAGAAGGGCACGTACAGGCAGATTAACGTACCTATACATTGCCCTTTAAGATGCGGCTTGCGCGCCCGCCGCAAGCTCCGTGAGTGTGATCGCGGGTCCCGCGGACTCGATGTCCGCGGGGTTACCCGCGATCGCCTCACGGTGAGGAAGAACGGTGAGATGCTAATGTAAACAAGCATTTCCCCGTTCTGCCTAATGACACTGTCACTGATCACCGCTCCCTGTGATCGGGAGCGGTGATCAGTGATGTGTCACACACAGCCCCCCCCCCCCCCACAGTTAGAATCACTCCCTAGGACACACTTAACCCCTACAGCGCCCCCTAGTGGTTAACCCCTTCACTGCCAGTCACATTTACACAGTAATCAATGCATTTTTAATTGCACTGATCGCTGTATAAATGTGAATGGTCCCAAAATTTTGATTAAAGCCGTGAAAACACCTGTATTTAAATCCTAAAAGGTCCTCTTTTGGAAAGGGATGAGTTAAAGCGGTCATCGTTTCAGACAGCGCCCTGGCTATTGATGATAATGTGATACTAATTACCGGTCAGACGAGGTCAACCTCAGCACAATCAGACTTTAAAGTGACTGATTAGGGCTCATTCTGCCAACGCCAGGATTTTGTGTCTGTAGGGAGTGGAAAGCCTTGAACCAGCAGATCCCTGATTTACTTAATCATCTCATCGTTGAAGGATGGTCAATTAGGTAAGCAAGATTCGGCTTTATCACTGCCTAAACCAAGGGCACTTTCTGGGGTGCTATTGAGGGAGGGGGGGGGGGATAACCACTAATAATCTGTCCTTTATTCACACAAAACAAAGCATACCTGATACCTGGTTATAGAAAGCACAATAACCCTTAGCAGCATAGCAAGATAATGTTGTCTCTACATTTAATAGTGTGCCCGTATGCAGACCTTTTCTTTTCTAAAAGTTGGTTTAGCCGGAATGTAAAGAGGAACTATACTTTGCTTAATCCCAACCCCCCCCCAAAAAAAATAAAAACCCCCAACACTTTTCTTTGTCCTAAAACAACAACAAAAACATAGTTATTAGACCATAGCATCCAGCGTTGGCTCGCTTGAAGCATAAACTCTCCCTTAACCCCTCTTCATCGCCATCTTTAATTGACAATCAGCACAAGTCCAGACACACTGTGAGTCTCTAATATAGCAACACAAAGTGGCACCCCCATAGAAGATTGCAACTTCTCTTCATATGTCACAGGTAAAAAATTAAAAATGAGATCCCAACAATTACGCGTTTCAGCCCTTTGTGGGCCTTAGTCATAGCTACACTTTGAGGTTGATTTACTAAAACTGGACAGTGCGAAATCTGGTGCAGCTGTGCATGATAGCCAATCAGCTTCTACCTTCAGCTTGTTCAGTTAAGCTTTGACAAAAAAAAACTTGGATGCTGATTGGTTTTTCTGCAGAGCTGCACCAGATTTTTCACTCTTCAATTTTAGTAAAACAACCCCCTTGAGTCTCTGCAAGCTCTACGGGATCTGTGTCAGGAACCATGAATCAGACGGAGACAGAAAATGCAGTAAAAATCACACCATTTAATATAGTGGTAAAAATGGTACAAATAGAAAATGTAGTCAAAACATAGCCAGGGTACGGTAACCAAATCGGGTAGTCAGAACAAGCCAGAAAATCAGGGAGCCAGAGATCAAGGTAGTCAGAGCAGCAGACAGGATCAGGAACCAGAAGGGACGTCAGCCAGGCAAGTCTTCAACAGAAACACAGCAGAGAGTCTCTAGATATGTTGACCAAGGCGACGGCACAGGACATCTAATCCATACAGCTTAAGTAGACAGCAGGGCTTGTTAACGAGCAGTATATGATCACCAGGTGAGTCACTGTGGAATGATGAGTGCTGGCTATTAACTGACAGCTGAGCAATCTGAGTTCTGAGAAGGGAGGGCTAAGCCCAGCCTTGACAATCTGATAGACATATCGTGGCATGTATGGCACACAAAACACAGAAACAGAATATTCACAAATAAGTAAAATCTTCCCCACTCTATCCAAACCACAATATATTTAGATTTTTTTTCTGTAGCTAAAGTGGTTCTAAAGCCTCAAGGTTTTTTAACCTTAAAGTGATTGTAAAGTATTGTTTTTTTCCTATAAAAATAACAAACATGTTATACTTACCTGCTCTGTGCAGTGGATTTGCACAGAGCAGCCCGGATCCTCCTCTTCTCGGGTCCCTCTTCTGTGATCCTGGCCCTTCCCTCCTGTTGAGTGCCCCCACAGCAAGCAGCTTGCTAAGGGGGCACCGGAGCTGAGTTGCAGCTCCCTGTGTCCATTCAGACATGGAGCCCCGACCTGGCCCCACCCCCTCTCTCCCCTGATTGGCTAGCTGACTTTGATTGACAGCAGCAGCAGGAGCCCATGGCGCAGCTGCTGTGTCTCAGCCAATCAGGAGGGAGAATCTAGGATGGCTGAGACATTCATGGACATCACTGGACAGAGAGGAACCTCAGGTAAGTGTTAGGGGGGCTGAGGGGGCTTCTGCCTTTAAAATCCCTTCAATGCATTGTATGCATTAATGTAAAAAACCTTCTGTGTCACAGATGCGCCCCCTCACCCCCCTTTTGCTTCCCTGAACTGCATCATGATCCAGTTTTGTGCATAAGAGCTGAAGCTCTCCTGGCTTTATCCCTCCTTCCTGGGCAGATGGATAGCAGCAGGAGCCATTGGCTCCCAGTCCTGCCAATCAACACCAGTGACAAGGGAGCAGGGCCAAGTCCCACTGTCTGTGTCAATGGGCGCAGCAGCGGTGCTTGGGAGAGAGCCCACGTGAGTGCTCCCATGGGAATCGGTTTCCTATTGGGGGCACCAGCAAGAGAGGAAGAGCCAAGGAGCGCTGGCGGGGAGACCTGAGAAGAGGAGGTAACTATAGACATGTTTGTTATTAAAAAAATCCTTTACAAACACGTTAAGTCTTCACATCAGTGGTGGCCCGTGCATTGTGGGCGCATGGGCGCTGCCCCCCTATCCCTGCCGCTTCCCCATTCCTGCTGCCGCCTCCCTATCCATGCGCCCGGCCCCATTCAGGATGCCAGACACGTGGACTCCTATGGTGGGGTTGGGCAGGGGTGTTTTTTTTTTTAAGCACCTGATTAGAGCCAGAGGCTCTAATAGGCTTCAAAAAAAGGTGGGCTCGGGACGCAGAGATTGCGCCCTGATCCCACCCTGTTGTGTGACCATAGCAAATTAATTTCTCCCCGCCAATCAGAAGGCAGGTCAGTGAGACCTGTTTCCTGATTGGCCAAAGCGCCAGGCAATCCTATTGGCCCAGCGCTTTGGCGGAAGAGGAGGCACACAGGGGAGGAAGCATGAGGATCGGACTCCTCCACCTGCTGCCCACACTGAGACACATGGGGAGAGGACCCAACAGCCCGGTAAAAGCTGGACCTCCTGCGGGGGGGGGGGGGTTGGGTGCTGTCAGTGCTGTGAGACCCGCGGGGGTACTGTCAGTGTGCCATTGAGACCCACGGGGAGGTACTGTCAGTGTGCCAGTGAGACCTGCACGTGTGGGGGGGGGTCAGTTCTATCTACCATATATTTGATGATGATCTATATACCCTATCTGTGATGCTGCTCTATATACACTGATCTGTAATTCTGATCTGTATACCATATCTGTAATGCTGAATTATATACCCTGATCTGTGAGGCTGAGCTATATACTCTGTCCTGTGATGCTGAGCTGTATACTCCTGACACTATGGGTGGAAGCAACTTGGCCTTAAAGTAGTATTAAACCCAAAAGCAAACATTTATTATGTTGCAGCTTATCGATTCATAGATGTGATAGCTGGATTAGTTTTCTTTTTTAGACTTACTTAATCTGGCGATTCAGCCAGTCAGTCGGTTGTTTTTTAAAAGAGCAAGTTCTCCAGTAAACTGTATCAGTTTACATGGATAAGACCAACCATTTAACACCGAGGGGGATTCTTAGAATGATCGGATTTTATTTATTCATGTAAAATCTTCATTTCAAAAGGAACAAAACTGTTTACTGTAACTTTTATTAAAAAAGTATATTGCAACTTACCAATCAGTAGATATGGTGGCTGCATTCGTTTTTGCTTTTTTGGCTTTTTCCCCCTCTGTTTTCCCCCTCTGTTTTCTCTGTTAACACACCTCCTACATTCGAGTGCCCCCACTCTGGATGAAGGAGAACAGGGGGCATAGCAGACAGCAGCATTGTCAGCATTAGCTGTACCAACAAATTTAGAAACACTAACACATTAAAGCCAAACTCCAGCTCACACTGTAAAATCAGTTACAGTAAACACACAAAAAAAAGAGAAATCTGCGCTTGTGACAAAATAAAATAAAGAAAGCAGCTAAACACTATACCCTTGATACTAGGCACATAAACATCTAATAAAAAAAACATTTAAAAGCAAATTAATTCAGTGGTGTTTCAATAATATACATAAATGAAAAATATGTGAAAGTAGAGTCCATGACAAAGTCCAATAATTACACACTATAAAATGTGTTAACAATACACCTCACAACCAAAAAGTGATGAAGAGAAAGCTGAATAAATGCCAAATATATCTTGTGCTGGAAAGGAAGGAAATCCAGGGATAGTCTATGTGACCCTGTGGGAATTACAACATCAGAGGCTTACCAGAATGCCGGTGACTTCCTCATTCAGGATGTTAAAAGATCGCTTGATCAACCAATAAGGATGTACCTCGTCACTTGCTACCCTTGATTACGTCAGTTCTGACAAAACACGTAGGACAAAGCCACATACACACGCTACTGCGCATGCTCGATTGCCTGTCAGCCATCTTTGTTATTGGAGGAGGACGTGCATGAGTGTTTGGCGTTTGTTCATGCTGTTACCATTGATACTTAGGTAATTGCAATAGGTTTTAACCACTTCAGCTCTGGAAGGTTTACCCCCTTTCCTAACCAGGCCATTTTTTGCGATACGGCACTGCATTGCTTTAACTGACAATTGCGCGGTTGTGCGACACTGTACCCAAATAACATTCATGTCCTTTTTTTCCCACAAATAGAGATTTCCTTTGGTGGTATCTGCTGTCTGTTATGCCCCCTGTTCTCCTTCATCCAGAGTGGGGGCACTCTAATGCAGGAGGCATGTTATTGGCCAGTTCACCAGTTGAAACTGGTGGTATTTGATTACTTCTACAGTTTTAATTTTTTGCACTAGAAACAAAAAAACGACCAACAATTTAAAAAAAAACAAAAAACTATATTTTTTTACTTTCTACTCTAAAACACATCCAATTAAAAAAATGTAAAAAAATCTAATTTCTTCATCAATTTAGGCCAATATGTATTCTGCTACATATTTTTGGTAAAAAATTCCTAATAAGCGTATATTGATCGGTTTGCGCAAAAGTTATGCCGCGTACACACGGTCGGACTTTTCGTCTACAAAAGTCCGACAGCCTGTCCGACAGACTTCCGACGTACCTTCGGCGGACTTGCGGCAGACTTTGTTACGAACGGACTTGCCTACACACGACCACACAAAAGTCCGACGGATTCGTACGTGATGACGTACACCGGACTAAAATAAGGAAGTTCATAGCCAGTAGCCAATAGCTGCCCTAGCATGGGTTTTTGTCCGTCGGACTAGCACACAGACGAGCGGATTTCGGGGTCCGTCGTACTTACGACGTAAAGATTTGAAGCATGTTTCAAATCTAAAGTCCGTCGGATTTGAGGCTAAAAAAGTCCGTTGAAAGTCCGGAGAAGCCCACACACGATCGGATTACCAGCCACCTTTAGTCCGTCAGCGTCCGTTGGACTTTTGTAGACGAAAAGTCCGACCGTGTGTACGCGGCATTACAGTGTTTACAAAATATGGGATATTTTTTATTTTTTTTACTAGTAATGGTGGCGATCAGTGACTTATAGCGGGACTGCAATTTTGCGGCGGACAAATCAAACACCTAACTGACACTTTTGACACTTTTTTTTGGGGACCAGTGACACTAATACGGCGATCAGTGCTAAAAATATGCACTGTCACTGTACTAATGACACTGACAGGGAGGGGGTTAACATCAGGGGCGATCAAGGGGTTAAATGTTTGCCTAGGGAGTGCTTACTAACGGTGGGGGGAGTGCATTTATTGCTTGAAGACATGGATCGGTGTTCCTGCTTCACAGAAACACAGGATCCATGTCTTCAGTACTCATGAAATTACAGTCTGCCTTGTTGACCGTAGTACGATCGGCGTGTCCCAGCATACATCGAGTCCGCAGGACCCACTGATCAGCTCCTGCTATGTAAAATCACAGCGGGAGCAAGCCGCTGGCGGCGCGCGCTCACTTCCAAAACCCGGAAGTGCAAAATCATGTATATATAAGTGATTCTGCACAGAGCAGCCGCCCTGTAGTAATAAATCTGCTATGGGGAGGTCATAAAGCAGTTAATAAAGCGGGATAATTTTACAATACTTTAGGGAGCCTTTAGCTTGCATATGCTGTGACCTATTAAGCAGTGGCGTTGCTAGGGGGTGGCTTTTGGGGCTATAGCCCCGAATCTGGGGCCCATAGCCCCGAGTCTCTGCAGGGGTTTCCAAGGGGAAGGGGGCTCTCTGGGGACCCTGATGTAAGTGGGGGGCTCTCTGGGGATATATATATATATACACACACACATATGCCCGCCCAATCGTATGACTTTCTTCACTACGCTGCTATGGGCTCTAGCCCCAGATCTTTTGTAGACCTAGCAATGCCCCTGCTATTAACTGTGAGTGAGGATTGGTTGGATCGAATACCAAGAAGTCCCCGGGTGGTCACCGATGTACATCCTTATTGGTTGACTGAATAAGGAGGCCACCGGCGTTCTGGTAAGCCTCTGTTGTAATTCCCACGGGGGTCACATCGGCTATTCCTGGACTTCCTTCCTTTCCAGCACAAGATATATGTTTAGAAATTCTTCGTGGCTTTCTCTTCATCACTTTTTGGTTGTGAGGTGTATTTGTTAACACATTTTATAGTGTGTAATTATTGGACTTTCTCATAGACTCTACTTTCACATATTTTTCATTTATTTATTATATCGAAACACCACTGAATTAATTTGTTTATAAATTTTATATGCGCTGCACTTTTTTATTAGATGTTTATGTGCCTAGTATCTAGGGTATAGTGTTCAGCTGCTTTCTTTATTTTATTTTGTCACGAACACAGATTTCTTTTTTCTTTTTTTTTTTGTGTGTTTACTGTAACTGATTATACAGTGTGAGCTGGAGTTTGGCTTCAATGTGTTAGTGCTTCTAAATAATTGCTTCTGTCTGTTATGCCCCCTGTTCTCCTTCATCCAGAGTGGGGGCACTCTAATGCAGTATTAGGGTGCCAGTCCACCAGGTGAAAACAGAGGGGAAAAAAGCCAAAAAATAAAACGAATGCAGCCACCACATCTAATGATTGGTAAGCTGTAATATATTACATTTTAGGTTTTGGGTTTAAAACCATTTTAATGAATCATAAATTTAGTGGGCTACAGGAGGGGGGCACTCCAAGTTCTGTTCGTGAACCTCAAAAAGTTGCTGATGGCAAATGCAGACACTATTGAAATGGTGAAAAAAAAACAACATATGGTGTTCCAACATCATAGTCCACTTATGCTGAAATTCTCTTTCTTATGTGAAGACACAAAAACTTGCACATTTTAGACATGTCCGTGTGAAAAAAATTCCCAGTGATTTATGAATTTCCAGGAATCGCATGGCCTAGTTTGTCTAGCGGCCATTTTAGGATACACATGTCTGCCTAATTGCAGAATGAACTGTGAGGGAGCACCACAAGGCAAGGCCCAGAGAAAGCGCAGAAAGATAATTATATTTGTCTAGGACTGGAGACCTACAGGCCTCATTTATCATCCACACCTCTCAGGTGCAGTCTTGCATTTCCCAATACCGCAGAGAGAAAGCAGCCATATGTACGCCTAAAAGCCAAGACAAACAGAGGATTTGGTGTGCTCTTGTGATTTAGTTTTTTCATAGACATCACTGGAGAAATAAGAGAACTTTACATCCTATGGATCAATTTTCCATGCTGAGATCTCAGTACTGTCAGGCCATGTTCATACAGCCTTCAGCTTGTTAATGCTAGTTGAAGAACAAGATCTTCCAAAGCATTAGGCCAGCTTCGAGCTCCAGTTTAGCACACACAAAAAATACATTTAATGCCCCGTACACACGATGGGACTTTCCGACAACAAAACTGTGGATTTTTATTCGAAGGGTGTTGGCTCCAACTTGTCTTGCATACACACGGTCACACAAATGTTGGCCAACAATTACGAACATAGTGACGTACAAGATGTACGTGATATCTCCATTACGAACGCTAGTTATATCTCCGGCTCGTACTTGATTCCAAGCATGCGTGGACTTTTGTCCAACGGACTTGTGTACACGCGATCGGAATGTCTGACAACAAACATTTGTTGGTGGAAAATTTGAGAACCTGCTAGCCAACATTTGTTGGCGGAAAGTCCGATGGAGCATACACACGGTCGGACTTTCCGCCAACAAGCTCACATCCAACATTTCCCGTTGGAAAATCCGATCGTGTGTATGGGGCATAAGCTTTAAGCCTCATACATACGATTGGACTTTATACAAACTTTCCCGTGGATTTCTGTACAAAGGGCTTTGGCCGTGAACTTGTTAAGCATACACACGGCAGGACTTTTTAGGCAACAAACACGAACGTAGTGACGTTTCAACGTACTGACGACACATCAAAAGAGGACTTTCAATTCTCCGGCACCACCCTTTGGTCAACTTCTGTATTGTTGTCTGATCTTTTGCATTGGTTCTGAGCATGCGTGTTTGTACTTTGTACTGAAGTTTGATGGTTTTGTGTACACACGATCAGACTTGCCGTCGTCGGACTTTTGTTGCCGCCAAGTTTTTGAAAACCGAAAAAGTTTGTCCAATGGAGCGTACACATGGTCAGATGTTGCCCTAAAGTGGAGTTCCACCCACTTTTACAACTCTTCAGCATCCCTCACTAAACTGTGCACTGTAAACAAATTGGATATTTTAAAAAAAATTTTCTCAGCACCTACTGTATATCTGCTGTATTCATTTTTCACTTCCTCCTCCCTGGCCGCGGCCCATCGCATCATTTCCTGTTTGCAATGCATTCTGGGAAGGGGCGGCAACTTCCTCTGAAACTGCCATTGCTATGGAAACCTGATCTGAAACCTATTACACTGCTTGTGCTGCACTGAGCATGCGCGAGATCTGCAAGGATGAGATCCATGAAGAAATACAGTCTGGCTTCAGATGCCCACACTTAAGATGGCCACGGCCTGCTGTAAGTTTATAAAATAACAAACTACTGCTATAAACTAACAAAACAGACCTTAGTTTACAGACTAACTTTACTAGAATACATTAAGCTTGTGTATTATAGGGGTATTTTTATTTAAAAAGTATAATTTCGGCTGGAACACCACTTTAAAACAGCTAATTTGCATGTTTGTTGTCAAAAAGTCAGATCGTGTGTATGGGCCTTTAGTCCAAATTCCAAGTGGCAAGTGCTTGTGGGTCCTCCTATGAATTATAGTGTCATGGTACTTAGTCTAAAAGCTCCAGACTATATCACTGTGACACCAATGTTCTTATAAAAACACAAACCAGTTTATTGTAAGAAAAAAACCTGAACAATCTCCATGTCATATGTCATACAACATCGCTCCCAACTGTCCCTGATTTCGAGGGACTGTCCCTGATTTGGAATAAAGTCCCTCTGTCCCTCTTTCCTCTTCTCATTTATACCTCATTTTGGTCTGATCTATATGGTTGTATATAAAATGCACTAACCTTTCATTCAATTTCTAAATTGGTGCTGTAGCACTCTCTAGCTATAGTGCTAGATCTAAATAGGGATAATAATAGAATCATGCTACAGTATTGACTTAATAATGCATAATCAATCAATAGTGTTATCCATGGACCGTAAACAAATATAACATAAACAAATAACCACAAATTTTATATTCTCAAAATTATGAAAAGTAAGATTTGGTAAATGCAAAAATATGTAGTAAAATGTCCAAACATGTAATCAAACACCCGTGGAAAAATGAGTGAAGAAAACTGCCAAATTGAAAGAGTCCATCAATATGAGAGACATATGAAATCTGTCATGACGTGGAAAATGTTGCGTGCAGTCCACCACCAGTGATAAAATTAGCCGCTTACCAAAGCCCCATGACCCCCCCACTACAGAGGATCAGGGGAAGCTTGTGTAAAGTTAGCCCTCCGGAGCGGAATATATGGACTCAGATACAGGAATCGTAGGTGGTCATAGACATCCAAGGACACCAAATGGAATTATAGAGACTCAGATCCCATCGTATCTCCCCAGCTCATAGTTGGTAATTATGGCATGAAAGATAAGAGAAGCTCCAATAGTGTAAAACCTTCGATTTATTAAAGATAAAAACAAGCATGTATTGCACTTACATGTAAACAGAAAAAATGGCGCATAGGAGCCTCTGGACGACATAATCTATTACGAAATGCGTAGGGCGGAGCGACGTGTCTGCGTCACCTCGCATTATCGTAGATGTCCCAGCAGGACGGTTTGTCTGAGTGTTCACCGGTCGGAGCACCAGACATTATAGCCGCCATTTTTTCTGTTTTCATGTGAGTGCAATACATGCTTGTTTTTATCTTTAATAAATCAAAGGTTTTACACTATTGGAGCTTCTCTTATCTTTCATGCGATATTTACCAACTATGAGCTGGGGAGATACGATGGGTTCTGAGTCTCTATAATTCCATTTGGTGTCCTTGGATGTCTATGACCACCTACAATTCCTGTATCTGAGTCCATATATTCCGCTCCGGAGGGCTAACTTTACACAAGCTTCCCCTGATCCTCTGTAGTGGGGGGTCATGGGGCTCTGGTAAGCGGCTAATTTTATCACTGGTGGTGGACTGCACGCAACATTTTCCACGTCATGACAGATTTCATATGTCTCTCATATTGATGGACTTTTTTAATGTGGCAGTTTTCTTCACTTATTTTTCCACGGGTGTTTGGACATTTTACTACATATTTTTGCATTTACCAAATCTTACTTTTCATAATTTTGAGAATATACCATTTGTGGTTATTTGTTTATGTTATATTTGTTTACAGTTCATGGATAACACTATTGGTGGATTATGCATTATTGAGTCAATGCTGTAGCGCGATTCTATTATTATCCATATTTTTTACACTGTTTTTGTTGTGCAGGAGAATCGTTGCTTTTTTCACATTATTTGCCAATTGTTTTAATTTTATTTATTTGTGTTATTACACATTATTTTGGTACACTTTAGCGCAGTTTTTTTTTTCTTTTTTCCTATATCTAAATAGGTTTGTTAGTGTAGATAAATTAGTCTGGCTGAGAGCCGGGCCTGGGCTGAATCTGTGTCAGGGTTGAGTGACTCAGGGAGGCTGATTGACTCAGCAAGCAGCATCTCTGGTGCCTTCCGCTGTTTCTGGAACCTTGGAGAAGCTTCAAGATGTAGTAGGCGGAGGATAGGAGGAGCTGCTTGGCATATTTATGAGGGCATCAGCCAATCCCCAGCAAATGGGCTTTCAGGGGACAGGCACCTCATAAATAGGCGTGAGTCATGCCAGCAGGGGCAGTCATGTGGAAGATGGAGATGGACTGCTGAGGAGGCTGTCAGTGGCCCTTGAGGGTGCCTCTAGTCTGTGGGGGGTGACCTCGGGTCTAGGGCTCAGGTGCTGGAAGGATCCCCCACAACACACCTCCTTCCTGGAGGCACAGGATCAAGGAGAGGACAGCAGGAGCAGGTCAGCATGTCTGGCAGATCTCCTAAGAAGTGGGCTGGTGAGTGTTCAGTCTGGGAGGACTGTGGAGAAAGTTAGCCAGGAGGGCTAGAGTAAGGGGCAGCTGCGGTCAGGCAGGTTGGCAGTGCCTGAAAAGGTGGTGCTGGGATCAGTAGCTGAAGGGATGTAAGTTGGACCCTGACTTTTGCTACTCACCTAAAGGTGCCTTGGGTTCCTGCCTATAACAAGCTTTTGCTCAAAAAATCTGACTGCTGTGTCAGATCATTTTTATCAGTGTGCCAGCGAAGTTCTGCAAGCACGTGTGCTGGAGGAAGCAAAGGAGTGTATATAGACAGAATATAGGAAAAGTTGTCTCTGGAATTGTTTTGAAGTCAAGTGGGCATCCCATAATTCCAGATCTATATCCAAGTTCCTGGCTGTGTCTGGCTGTGCAGGGTGGGGTATCCCTTTCTACTTGCGGCTCTTTAGGGGGTGAGCTACACTGACTTTGTGAGTTTCAAAAGCTAATATAAGGGAATAGCAGTGGTAAAAAAAAACAATAATCTTTTTTTTGTATAATTCTCCTTTAAGGGGGCATGGCAGGGGGTGTGTCCTATGCCTACATACTTTTGCTAATAGGTGTCCTTCGTTCCCATCTCAGAAAGTTGGGAGGTATGATCTAAGAAAGTCACTACAGCCTCATTAGGTCAATAATATACCAAGAATATCTAATAAAAACAGTATAGGTATAACATCCAGTAGGAACTGCTTACTCAGCCCAGAAAATGATGACAATAGCGGGCCGGTGGTGTCGTGGAAAACAGTAGCTGAACATCCAATGAAGCTCTGGAGATGATGCAGGTTATTGGGAGAGTAACCGAAGCGCCCACGCCAAAAGCCGTTGTGTAACCGAAACCCGTTCTGGCGTTTGGCTTGTCACTGGAAGTGATGTGCCGAATGTGATGTCATCAACCCCAGGTGGAACACCGCTGCCTGGAAACAATGCAGGGATAGAATGCAAGATGAACTGCAACCAGATGTACACTAAAGCCCTGTACACACAATCAGAAAATGGTATGACAAATACCGCTTTTGAAGTGATCCTACGATAATCTGATCGTTAGTACACAGCTTTCGAGAGCCGATCGCACCAGTTATTATATGACAGTACAAACATGAAAATGTATCTTGTATGGTACCAGATCATACGATTTTCATTCAATCAGTACAGTTTTTTCCGAAAATACAATACAATACAAAATACGATAGATTAATCCTGCCACTTTTCAAAGCTCTGGCTCGGCCACATCTGGAGTATGCCGTCCAGTTCTGGTCACCAATCCTCAGGAGGGAGGTGCGGGAACTGGAGAGAGTCCAGAGAAGGGCAACAAAATGAATAAGGGGACTGGAGGACCTCAATTACGAGGAACGACTACAAACATTAAACTTATTCTCTCTAGAGAAGAGACGCTTGAGAGGTGATATGATAGCGATATACAAATATCTCAATAGTGATTCTGCCATAGGGAATAAACTATTCAGTCTCAGAGAGTGTAAGAAGACACGGGGCCACTCAATGAATTTGGAGGAGAAGCGGCTTAGGCTTAAACTGCTTAGGTGATTTTTCACTGTCTGGGTGGTAAGGATGTGGAATTTACTTGCACAATTGGTGGTGTCGGCAGAAAGTATTGATAGTTTTAAAAAACGATTGGGCGGCTTTCTTAGCAAACACAGTATACAGGAATACGGGAAGTTATTATGAACACGCACACCTACACAGGTTGAACTGGATGGACTGATGTCTTTATTCAACCTTACAAACTATGTAACTATGTAACATAATTTCCAAAATTGTATTCTTCGTACGAGAATTTTTGTAACTTTAGAAACCTCTTCATTTTCAATATGGAATTAGCATGCAAACGAAAAAAAAGAAACCGGATGATCATTCATCGTGTGTACCAAGCATTAAGCTTTCACCATGACAATGCGTTTCCAGCATGGCCCATTTTAAAGTGAGTTTCATTTTACTTCTTGTCCTGTAGACACAACAGGAAGGGAGAGGAAATTTCGGCAAAATCAGTTGACAGTTGTCCCCATTGGAATATATCCCCTCAATTCTGTTCTGGTAACTACCTAAAATTTTGGACTTCTGCTCCCTTACAGTCCCAGTGATAGAGGTCACCAGACAACAAATAGGGAGATTAGATCCCCTCAGCGAGGACACAGACAGCAATAAATACCTTGCAATAGAGGAAAACAAAATCAAGGTCTAGATTGTTAGTACTAATACATATTGTATATATATAAAACTATAAAGTAACCAATTCATGATACTTTATTTCACACCATATTTAGGAACAATCCACAAATATACAATGGGGTATGAAAAAAAATCACCCCCCTTAAAAATAATCACATTTTGTTGCTTTGCAGCCTGAAATGAAGACAGACACAGATTTTTTTTATCCAGCTATATTTATTAGTGCAACTTATAACATCCAAATGAAAGATACTGTATAATACCAAAATGTCAGAAAAAAAAACAAATAAAAAAACAGAATCACTGAGTTGGAAAAAGGGTCACCCCCCTTATGTCAGTATTTTGTAGGACCACCTTTTTCTTTAATTACAGCCTTTAGTCTGTTGGGATATGTCTCTACTAACTTTGCACATTTAGACTTTACAATATTTGCCCACTTTTCTTTTCTGAACTGCTCAAGTTCAGTTAAATTTGATGGTGACCATTTGTGGACTGCAGTCTTCAAGTCATTCCACGGATTTTCAGTGGGGTTTAAGTCTGGGCTCTGACTAGGCCATGCAAGGATATTCACCTTTTTCTCCTTCAACCACTGTGTGGTCATTTTTGCTGTGTGCTTTGGGTAATTGTCATGTTGGAACGTAAACCTTCTTCCTATTGACAACATTCTGGCAGAGGGCAGAAGATTTTCCTCAAGAATTTGATGATATTTTGCCGCATCCATTTTTCCTTCTATCCTAAAAAGTGCTCCAGTCCCTGCTGCAGAGAAACACTCAATACCAGGATATTACCACCTCTATGCTTTATTGTAGGAATAGTGTTATGTGCATGGTGAGCTGTATTGGATTTCTGCCAGACATATCATTTGATGTTGAGGCCAAATAATTCAATTTTAGTCTTTGCTACAATGTGAAGTAGCTTGTAGAACAGTGTAAATTTGCTGTCCCCTTAAAATAACTCAACACACAGCCATTAATGTCTAAACCACTGGCAACAAAAGTGAGTACACCATTAAGTGAAAATGTTTAAATTGGGTCCAATTAGCCATTTTCCCTCCCGCGGTCATGTGACTCGTTAGTGTGTGTGACTTTTGTGAGATACTGTATATGTAACCACTTCCCACCCGGCCACTGCATATGTACAGCCGGGTGGGCACTCTCTCCTTCTGAATGGACATTCAGGAACGTCCCTCAGAGGAAGAGGGAGATCGCGCTCAAGCAGGCCCTCGCAGGCCCACGCAGCGACGCGATCCTGATACGCTCGTATCACCTGGACACGGCGCATCTCAGATCGGCAGGAGGGCTCTGTGATTGGCCCTCCTGATCACATGACGGCCATGTCCAATCACAGCCGTCATGTGATGTAAACAGAGAGCCGGCTGCTAGGCGATCGGCTCTCCACTCCTCACACATTAGTTGTCGGTGAGGAGAGAAGAGCGGATTTCTGCAGCCGGCTGGTGATCAGTGTGTATGAGCTTTTTTTACAGCTTTTACAGGAAGTCGGCACTGTGCTGCTCTAATCACAGACAGTGAGACATTTCCCGATCTCTGCAGCCGCGCATCGGGACAATGTCTCAGTGTTGCCAACAGTCAGTATTTTTACTGGCAGCCAGTAAAAAAGAGGCAAAATCAGTTCAGAAAATGTCAAGCACTTTTCTGCAGCAGAGAATGACATTTTCTGAACCGATTTTGGGGCCCCGTGTCTCGGGGTCACTTGGTGCTAGGAACTCCGACTTTGGATATGTTCTGGTACCAGTTCCACTGGGTTTGCACACCAAATTTGGGGTTCCTAGCACCAAGTGGCCCTGAGATACTGGGCCCCAAATTCGGTTCAGAAAATGAAATTTTTTGCTGCAGAAAAGTGCTTGACTCTAGTATAAGTTGGGGGGCACTTTTAGCACAAAAAAATGTGCTGAAAAACTCGACTTATACTCGAGTATATACGGTATCACTATTTTTGTCCTTTTCTCTGGTGGATTAATTTCTTTTTTGTGGCACTTATTTATGATATGATGTTTTCTTTATTATCACCATATTAGAACAAATTTATTTATGTAAAGAATATAATTCATTTTATGTTTTTTCATTTTTTGATAACTGCTTCAGTTCTCCATTGTGAGATCATTCACATTATTATTCATTTTACTTTATTTTTTTTAGCGCTGCATCGTTTCTCTACTACTCTTTTTAAGATGCGTTGTTTACAAGTTAAAAACATTTTTTGCTAGAAAATTACTAGAACCCCCAAACATTATACATTTTTTTCTAACACCCTAGAGAATAAAATGGTGGTTGTTGCAATACTTTCTTTCACACCGTATTTGCGCAGCGGTCTTACAAGTGCACTTTTTTTTGCAAAAATACACTTTTTTGAATTAAAAAATAAGACAACAGTAAAGTTAGCCCAATTTATTTTTATATTGTGAAAGATAATGTTACGCCGAGTAAATTGATACCCAACATGTCACGCTTCAAAATTGCGCCTGCTCGTGGAATGGCAACAAACTTTTACCCTTAAAAATCTCCATAGGCGACATTTAAAAAATTCTACAGGTTGCGTGTTTTGCATTACAGAGGAGGGCTAGAATTATTGTTCTCGCTCTACCGATCGCGGCGATACCTCACATGTGTGGTTTGAACACCGCTTTGATTGCGGGCGCTACTCACGTATGCGTTCGCTTCTGCACGCGAGCTTGGCGGGACGGGACGCTTTAAAAAAATTTTTTTTTCCTTATTTATTTTACCTTTTATTTTTTATTTTTACACTGTTTTAAAAAAAATAAAATTGTGTCACTTTTATTCCTATTACAAGGAATGTAAACATCCCTTGTAATAGAAAAAAAGCATGACAGGACCTCTTAAATATGAGAGCTGGGCAAAAAGACCTTAGATCTCATAGTTACACTAAAATGCAATAAAAAAAAAAGAAAAAAATTGTCATTTAAAAAAATGAAAAAAAAAATGGCCTTTAAGAGCTATGGGCGGAAGTGACATTTTGACGTTTCTTCCACCCTGCAGTGTCATGGAGACAGGTGGGGGCCACGCCACGGGAAGGATCCGATTGCCTCCGCCGCTGCTGACGGCTCCGTTAAGCGGTGGAGGGCAGCGGATCGCGGCGGTGGGGGGGGGCCTCTCCCGCCGCAGATAAAAGTGATCTTGCGGCGAATCCGCCGCAGAGACCACTTTTATCTTGCACCAGACTGCTGGCCGAACATGGGGATACCGGGGTTATGGCAGCTAGCTGCTGTCATAACAACGATATCTGTCCTCAAAGTAAGGATGTATATTGGCGTGCGACGGTCCGGAAGTAAGAACCACTAGACTGGTTTCTGAGCCAGTGGAAGAATGAAGAAAATGCTGTGTGCCTGGCTGTGTGTGGGGAATTAGGACTGCATTCACCAGCGGCTCCTACAGGGGGTGCGCTACACTATTTTTAGGTATTCTCTCTCTCCACTGGACTCTAAGTTAATAAAGCATGTTACATAGTTACATAGTTGGTAAGGTTGAAAACAGACTCAAGTCCAACCTGTGTGTGTGTGCTTTTATGTCAATATTACATTGTATATCCCTGTATGTTGTGGTCGTTTAGGTGCCTATCTAATAGTTTTTTTTATTATCTATGCTCCCTGCTGAAACCACTGCTTGAGGAAGAAAATTTCACATTCTTACCTCTCTTACCGTAAAGAACCCTCTATGCTTTCTCCGGTTAAATCTCTTTTCCTTTAATTTTAGTGAATGGCCACAAGTCTTTTTAAATGCCCTTTTGCAGAAAAGTTTTATCCCTATTGTGGGGTCACCAGTATGGTATTTTTACATTGAAATCATATCCCCTCTCAAGCGTCTCTTCCCCAGAGAGAATAAGTTCAGTGCTTGTAATCTTTCCTCATAACTAAGATCCTCCAGACCCTTTACTAGCTTTGCTGCCCTTCTCTGTACTCTCTCCATTTCCAGTACATCCTTCCTGAGGACTGGTGCCCAGAACTGGACGGCACACTCCATGTGCGGCCGGACCAGAGTCTTGTAGAGTGGGAGAATTATCGTTTTATCTCTGGAGTTAATTCCCTTTTTAATGCATGCCAATATTCTATTGGATTTGCTTGCAGCAGCCTGACATTGTCATCTGCTAGGACCCCCAGGTCCTTTTGAATGAATGGAGGGGGGCAGAACGGGTGGGCATGGTTGGCACTTTTGACGAGTGCCTGTGACAGGTTCAACAGCTCATATTAACCCCCCCCCCTCGGCAAGAGAAGATCACCACTATAGGGGTATCTAGGTGGGAGGACAGGAAATTTCACAGAACAAAGCAGCCACCAGCACTTCTCATTCAATGTAAGTACTGTCCCTTGTTGTAAGTTTTAATAGTCTGTAGCCAGGTGCAGTCTGTACTCCCCACTGCAGGTGGCGCTCGACCGAAGAGGCTTTGCAGAAGGGGAATGAATTTGTAAGGAATTTGGTTCCTCCATGACTTCCTGTGGTCTCAAGGGGACAGCAGTCCAATTGGATGGTTGCACCCTATGTGATTTCAGTGGCCATCTTGGATCAGGGAGAGTCTATTCAAGACTCTTTGGCACACTTTATGCCAGTGGCTAGTGTAGAGACAGGTTGGCAGGGACCGTGCTTAGAGGCAGGGAAAGGTTCCAGAGGAGTAAGGACAGTGCAAAAACTGTGTGAGTGTCCACCTTTCTTGGGTGTGGACCAGCCAGGCTTGCATTCTGCTTCTCATTACAGACGCTGGTGGCATTCTTAAGTCTTGACACCGCTGTCACTGTTCATAAGTGGCTCCAGATGGGTGTGCCTATCCACCGGACCTGAATAAGTTGTGTTGAATCTTTATATGATATAACTTTATTGCCTAAGTCAGACTGTTTGTTCAGTGCCCAGCACACCATGCTACACCTTTCTCACAAGTCTTCAAGAAAGATGTATGGCTAAAATGAGAATATACAAAAATTTACCGGATTTGGGCAACTAATGTCCTATCAATGTCACATGATCCATGACAACGACATGCCATTGGTTGCGTGGTCTTTAAAGGAGTGACTAAAACTTCTTCCAAAGGGGCCTGTATACCTCCACCCACATAGACCTATTAATGCAAAAATGTATTGTCTTTATGGTATAGATCCACTGTAATAGCTCACCAACTGAAACAAATGTTTTATCCATACTTATACTTTCACAAACAACAATGAAAAATCAATCACAGCAATGTGATACTTGAAAAGTCTCAGTTTATATCACCAGTGGTGAAGGCCACCATTTGTAGGGCACCACTGAGAAGAGTAATAGAAAACCCTCAAGTACCCATTTCTCTCTAAAGATCCAAGGCTAGCATCAATCTATACTTAAGAGTTCATATGAAGACCCTTGACAATAGAGAATTCTAAATGTGGCCATTATATTTTTTCCAGATAGAAAATAAATGAATGCAAAGAAGTCACAGGCAAGGAAAACTCATCGGAACAAGTGGATCCTGAGGATAACGGAAGGGTTTCAGGTACACACTAAAGTCTTGGATAAGTTTCCTTTCCAATATTCTCTGTCTTATCTGCAGAATTGTAATAAACTTTGCCCAGGAGCGCACCAACTCCCACGAGACCTTGTAGCATCACTGTGTAATGGCATTCGTGACTGCTATGTGATTTCCAATGGTTCTGCTCATTTGTCCTGTGTATGAAGAGCTTTCTATTGACTCTTACTGAGCATGGGTCAGCATATGTGTCTGCAACACTACGCAACACCTAATTAAACAAGCATCTGAAAGAAGAACTCCAATAACAGTGGTATAGTTGGTGCTAAGTGCACTTTCAAACAAAGTATAAATTCCTACTGTGTCCTGAAATAGGGAATAAAATCCATACTTTTGAGACTAGTGATGGAAGTGAGACAAGTCAATGCCTTCTTTTACCCACTTACTGACTGCCCCATAGCAGATTTACAGGGTGGCTCTCCTGTGCAGAATCACGTATATATGCATGAGTCTGCACTTAAGCCTAAAGGGGGCAGGGCTGCTTCTGCTGTGATTTATCACAGCAGAAGCCGATCTGTGGGTGCCAGGCCCTGGATGTCCGCTGGCACCCAACGATCGTCGGGCAGAGACACAGAATGGTGATCTGCCTGTAAACAAGGCAAAGCTCAATTCTGACAGGGGGAAGAGATGGATTTTGTGTCCCTGAAAAGAAGGAAATAAAATCCATCACTTTCCTGAGTAAAAGCAGCACACACAGTACACCAAAACACTGGCTAGGCACACAGTTATCCCTGTGATCACCCTAGATGTTTAACCCCTTCCCAGCCAGTGTCATTAGTACAGTGACAGAGCATAGCACTGATCCTTGTATTAATGTCACTGGTCCCAGTAAAGTGTCAGTTAGGTGTCCGATTGTCCACCGTGATATCTCAGTTCTGATATAAGTCGCTGGTTGCCGCCAAAAAAAAAAATCCAGTATACATACCATAGCAATATATGCTTATTGGGATTTTTTACCAAAAATATGTAGCAGAATACATATTGGCCTACAATTATAAAGAAATTTGATTTTTACATTTTTTTTTTATTGGATATGTTTAATAATGGAAAGAAAAAAAATATTTGTTTTTTTTTTGGGGCGTCCCTAGGTGCACGTCATTCACTGCGTTGTGCTCCCTTTGCCTCCTGGGATATACATGTTGCATTGTTCTTCATTCACTAAAGGGGGAGGGGGCGGGTCTAGTGGCGTGTCATCGGTAGGTCCGCTGGCTGAACTCAGAAATGCTGACACCTACCAATGACGTCATAGAAAAATATGGCGACGCTGGGCCGATCAGTGGCAAGACAGAAGAGGATCTCAGCAAGACAGCGCTCGTTGAGTATCTGAATTGTGCAGAAGTCAACCTCTGGTAAGCGAGGATTTAAAAAAAAAGGGGGGGGTGAAGCTCAGCTTTAAATGGTTAGTTCATATTTACCAAAAAACTGCCTGTGCAGGTGAGGGGCATTTGTAGATAAAAACAAATGGTGCAACTCTGGCTAAAGCTGGAGAATGCCCTTACTATAGGTGAAGGCCATTTATGTACAGTACCTCCGGAAGCCTGGCTGAAAAACTAGCCTTGTTGTGAGAATGTTGCTAAGACATTCCTAGCTGAAACCTCCTCACATGTACTCTCTCTCTGCTGTAACAATACCTCTAAGTTCAGCAATGCTGCGATGAAGGAGATAGTAGAGCACACATGTGTGGGGGTTTTAGACAGTGCAGCTGGTGCTCAAGATTTTGGGGGGGGGGAGCAAACAAACTGAAAAATACTGAAACCCCCACCTCCCATCAATTGCAGCCTCACTGTGCCCATCAAATGCAGCGATTGTGCCCATCAAATACAGCCACTGTGCCCATCAATTGCAGCCACTGTGCCCATGATATGCAGCCACTGTGCCCATCATATGCAGCCATAGTGCCCATCATATGCATCCACATGTGTCCATCATATGCAACCACTGTGCCCATCATATGCAGCCACTGTGCCCATCATATGCAGCCACCTGTGTCCATCATATGCAGCCACTTGTGCCCATTATATGCAGCCACTTGTGCCCATCATATGCAGCCATTGTGCCCATCAAATGCAGCCATTGTGCCCATCAAATGCAGCCATTGTGCCCATCAAATGCAACCACATGTGCCCATAATATGCAGCCACATGTGCCCATCAAATGCAGCCACTTGTACCAATCATATGCAGCCACTTGTGCCCATCATATGCAGCCATTGTGCCCATCAAACGCAGTCACTTGTGCCCATCATATGCAGCCACTTGTGCCCATCATATGCAGACACTTGTGCCCATCATATGCAGCCACTTGTTCCCATCAAATGCAGCCACTTGTGCCCGTCATATGCAGCCACTTGTGCCCATCATATGCAACCATTGTGCCCATCAAACGCAGTCACTTGTGCCCATCATATGCAGCCACTTGTGCCCATCATATGCAGACACTTGTGCCCATCATATGCAACCATTGTGCCCATCAAACGCAGTCACTTGTGCCCATCATATGCAGCCACTTGTCCCCATCAAATGCAGCCACTTGTGCCCGTCATATGCAGCCACTTGTGCCCATCATATGCAGCCACTGTGCCAACCGACCCCCCCCCTCCCCACTCGCAGGGCTCGCAGCTCTGGCAGCACAATCCAACCCCCCCGCACGCGCGGCTCTGACATTGTGCCACTTACCCCGACCTCCGCTCCAGCGTGTGTCTCCGAGTCCTCCGCTCCTCTTCCCAAGTGCCAGGCATCCAATAGGGTGGCCTGGCGTTTTGGCAAATCAGGAAACAGGTCTGACACCCTGCCTCCTGATTGGCGGGGAGGAAGGTTAGTGTGAAAATAGCGAAAATTAATTTGCTATCGTCACACAATTGGGTGGGATCAGGGCGCACTCTCTGCGCCCCGAGCCCACCCTATTTTGAAGCCTATTAGAGCTTCTGGCTCTAATCAGGTGCTTCAAAAAGTGCCACCCCTCCCACCCCCGCCATAGGAATCCAGTGTCCAGCCCAGCGTCCGGTGTCCTGAAAGGGGCCGGGTGCATGGATGGTGGGGCGACGCCCATACGCCCACAGTGCACAGGCTGCCACTGGTTTTAGAGCTCTGTTCTGTGATGGTGGAGGTGAGTAGTAACAGCTGGGAGTGTTTTAGCAATGGCAACAATCGCAACAGAGGCAAGAAATGTCATAGCAACAAGACAAGAAAAAGAAAATGCAGCCAAATGTATCCATAGCTCCCAACTGTCCCTGATTTGGAGCAATGTCCCTCTGTCCCTCTTTCCCCCCACATTTGACCCTAATTTTGGTCTGATCTATATAGTTGTATATAAAATGCACTTTTTATCTTTAAAAAAGTGTTTCTCAGTGCTAAACCTTTCATCCAATTTCTAAATTGCTGCATTTGTACATTTTAAAAGCCAATCTAAAGGAATAGTAGTGGTAAAAAAAAGTCCTTGTGGATTTAATTAACCTTTTTTTTCTCCTTTAAGGGGGTGTGGCAGGGGGCATGTCCTATGCCTACATACATTTGTTAGTAGGTGTCCCTCATTCCCATCTCAAAATCTTGGGAGGTACTGTATGTGTATCTGTAACTATGACTCGTGTATGCATCTGCCTTTTGCAATCCAATGCACAGCAGCACTCAGACTGGAGGAAGGAAGAGCAGCAGTAGTGCCAATCAGGCTGTTCTGGGTTACTAATCATGTATTCAAGTGGTCGTAAACCATGTCAAGTAAAAAAAAAAAATCCCCTGCAAGGCAATGGAATAATGTACTAGTGGTAGTATACTAGCACATTATGAAATACTTACCTTGGAATGAAGACCTGCAGTGGCTTGCTGTCAACACTGACAGGGATTCCATTTTCCCCTGGTCTTCCTTCCAGGTTTGTGAGCTCTGGCTGTGTGAGTGGCTGAGACCGCGATGGCATCACTCCCACACATACGCGCAGGTGCCCTTGGCTCTGGTACAAAGCTCTGAAGATTCGGTACGGTACACCGGACCTTCAGAGTGCATGTGCAAGTGACACCACCATCTGCATCCAGGGTGAATATCTCCTAAACACTGCAAGTTTAAGAGATATTCACTGTACCTACAGGTAAGTCTTATTAAAGGCATACCTGTAGGCAGGGCCGTCTTTAAGGCAGGGCAAAAGGGGCAGCTGCCCTGGGCCCTGTCATTGTTGTGGGGCCCAAAGCAGCTGCCTCATACTTGCCAACTATCCCAGTTTAAATTCCCTTGTCCCTTGAAGTTTTATTCCTGTGCTGTGTCCTGATATCTCAGTGTGAAGTGCTGGTACTAATGCTGCCCAGCTCTGCCCTATTGTTGTGTACAGATGACTCACCTGCAGACCCTGTGTTTACATGTAAATAACCGGCATTCATATGTAAATAGCGGCGGCTTTACTAAGTAAATAGCTGCGGCCAGCAGCATTGATATGTAAATAAAAGTGGCATTCATATGTATATCATGCAGTGAGGAGATGATGTGCTGTAACCTCTAGCAATCAATCAGTGAGCAGTATTACTGTAAATCTCTAGCAACCAATGAACAAGAAGAAATCATGTGCTGTAACCTCTAGCAACTAATCAGTGAGCCGTAATGTGTGCTGTAACCTCTAGCAACCAGTCAGTGAGCGGTAATGATATGCTGTAACCTCTGACAACCAATCTCAATCACTGCCTGATCTACTGCAGTAAACTGTTTTTGAGTGTAGCTGCTATTTATTGTATGTCTCAGAGCAGGTGGAGAGTGAAATTACATGGGGGGAGGGGCAGGGTCCAATCAATATTAAAGACGGCCCTGCCTGTAGGTACAATTTTAAAAAAGTGTTTACTGTTCCTTTAATAGGATTGAATTATATATGTATTAGTATCTTAGTGCTGACATCTAGTGGCAATTCTACATAACTACAACTTGTTATTTTTATTTCTGATAATGGTATAACCCAGATCTCCTGTATGTTGGGACTGGTTAGTTTAGTTCTTAGATACATAGACCTCTCCCTTCTTGTTCAGGTTTCCTTAGTATGCTGCCAGTCTTCAGAGCCTCTCTTTACACTATAAATGACGGGCAAATATCCAGTGTAATGCATTTTAGGAAAGTAAAATTACATTGGATTAAACTGCCATGTCGTAATGGAGAGTTGAGTTGCCTGTGGAGGATGCTTATTCAGCCGGTGGCTATACTGACTGAATAGATCGAGGTGTAAAGGAGATATGTCAAATGCTTGAAACAGAACACAGGCTCTGCTTAAGTGCATATGTGATGACGGGAAACATTCTGACAGGAGGTGAGAACAGAGTGAGCGGAGAGATGATTTGACACCAAAATCATTGTCTGATTAGCCATCATGGGTGAATGTTTTATGTTGTGTAAAAAAAACAAAGCCTTTCATACAGTACAACTAAACGAGTGGTGTATTTATAGAAGCTATGCATTGGGGTTTGTCCATCGAAACTACATATAAATAAATTCTGTGTGAATGGGGTAGAATTGAATGTTCTCAGGCTATATTCTCAGCAGATAGAATGACATTCATTAACCACTTGCCGACCGGGCCATAGCCAAAAAATGTCTACAGCGCAGTCAGATAACTCTGGGAGGGGGTACTATAACTTTCTCCCAGAATCACGCTCCTGCGCGCACACAGGAATGTCCGTGACGGAGTGATCACTTGTAAACAAACTGGAGCATGTCCGCTTCGGCTCCTCCCCTCTCCTCACGCCGATCGGTACAGCCCGTGAGCAAAGGAGGGAGCCGGTGCAGCAGCACTGTGGGCTGGATCTGAAATGCCCACAGCGCTGATATGTGCCCATCCCTGACACATCCATCCATCCATCGCTGGCTCATCCATCCACATTCATGCTAATCCATGCTTCATCCCTGGCTCATACATCCTCATCCATGCTCCATCCCTGGCTCATCCATGCTCCATCACTGGCTCATCCATTCTCATTTATGTTCCATCCCTGGCTCATTCATCCACATTCATGCTCATCCATGCTCCATCTCTGGCTCATTCATCCTCATCCATCCATGACTCATCCATGCTCATACATGGCTCATCCATGCCACATCAGTGATCATCCGTGCCACATCAGTGATCATCTGTGCCACATCCATGCCACATCAGTGATCATCCGTGCCACATCCATGGCACAACAGTGTTAATCCATGTCACATCAGTTATCATCCAAGCCAAATCCATCCCACATCAGTGCTCATCCAAGCCACATACATGCCACATCAGTGATCATCGGTGCCACATCCATGCCACATCCATGCCACATCAGTAATCATCCATGTCACATCCATGCCACATCAGTGATCATCCATGCCACATCCATGCCACATCAGTGATCATCCGTGCCACATCCATGCCACATCAGTAATCATCCATGTCACATCCATGCCACATCAGTGATCATCCAAGCCACATCCATCCCACATCAGTGCTCATCCAAGCCACATACATGCCACATCAGTGATCATCCATGCCACATCAGTGCTCATCCGTGCCACATCAGTGATCATCTGTGCCACATCCATGCCACATCAGTGGTCATCCATGCAACATCAGTGCTAATCCGTGCTGCATCAGTGCTTATCCATGCCACATCAGTTCTGATCCATGCCACATCCATGCCACATCAGTTCTCACCAATGCCACATCCATGCCACATCAGTGCTCATCCATGCCATATCAGTTCTCATCAGTGCCACATCCATGCCACATCCATGCCACTACAGTGCCCATCAGTGCCTCACAAAAGTTAATAGGTAGCCAAATTAGATTTGAAATGTATGTCCCTAGAACACCTGATGGTGCTCCCTGCATGTTGGGCCTCTGAATGTGGCCAGGCTGTGTAAAAGTCTTACACATGTGGTATTGCCATACTCAGGAGGAGTAGCAGAATGTGTTTTGGTGTAAATTTTCCTATATACATGCTATGTGTTGGAAATATCTTATAAATGGACATCTTTGTGTAAAAAAAAACACACACATTTTTCAAAATGTGTGGAAAAAAATGACATGTTCAAAAGACTCATTATGCCTCATAGATTATATGCTGGGGTGTTTACTTTCCAAAATGGGGTAATGTTTTGGGCGTTTCCATTGTCCTGGTGCTCCAGGGCCTTCAAAAGTGTAAGAAGTAGTCTAGAAATTATATGTGTAATTTATGCTCCTAGAACGCCTGATGGTGCTCCCTGCATGTTGGGCATCTGTATGTGGTGGCCAGGCTGTGGAAAAGTCTGACAAATGTGGTATCACCATACTCAGGAGGAGTAGTAGAATATATTTTGGGGTGTAATTTTTGGTATGCACATGCTGTGTGTGAGAAATAACTTCTTATTATGACAATTTTATTTTAAAAAATCTTCATTTTGCAAAGAATTGTGGGAAAAAATGACAACTTCAAAAATCTCTCTATGCCTCTTACTAAATACCTTGGACTGTCTACTTTCCAAAAAGGGGCCATTTGGGGGGTATTTGCACTTTCCTGGCTTGTTAGTGTCTCAAGAAATGAGAAAGGCCGTCAACACATCAGGTAGACTCTACAATTTTCACAAAGACCAAATAATGTGCACTTATTTGTGTTATTTTTACCACAGATACGTAGCAGTATAAATTTTGGCCAAAATATTTTAATATAACAGAAATGAAGAAAAATGCATTTTTTTACAACATTTTCGTTCTTTTTCATTTATAGTGCAAATAAAAAACCCAGCGATGATTAAATGCCACCAAAAGAAAGCTCTATTTGTGTGAAAAAGGGACAAAAATGGGTACAGCGTTGCATGACTGAGTAATTGTCATTCAAAATGTGAGAGCACCGAAAGCTGAAAATTGGTCTGGTAAGGAAGGTAGTTTAAAGGGGTGCTCTGGCCGTTTTTTGTAGCTGCTGAGTTTTAATAAGGACACTTACCTGTCCAGCGAGCCCGCGATGTCGGCTCTCCCGAGGCTGATCCGTCTATCGGATCGGCTACCGGCACCACCATCCTAAGGGAAACAGGCAGTGGAGCCTTGCGGCCTGTTTCCTACTGCGCATGCGCGTGCCACGCAGCGCTTTGTGAATGGCCCCGTTGTTTCCTGGGACACACACATGTCCCAGAAGACAACGGGGCCGCTCGCCGAGAAGGAGGAATTGAAGAAACAGCGCCGCGGAATAGGAAGAGGCGGATTAGGAAGACTGCCTAGCAACAGGGGTTTCTGGTGAGTAAATTATTATTTTTTTTTTAATGTTTTTTTTTTTTTTTTATATTTTTTTAATAATGTTAATGGAATTTTTTTTTTCTAGGGTGGCCCTCCACTTTAAGTGCCCAGTGGGCAAGTGGATAAAAAAAAGTGTGAAGTGGTAAATTACCACATTATGGCCACTAGATGGCACTGAGTATCAGAATAGAAATACGTATACTCCTCGGCTTCATCTAGTGGACATAATGAAGTATTTTTTCTCTTTCACACTTTTTTCAATGAAAAACATTCAATCTGCATGGAATATAGCCTGAGAACATTCAATTTTTCCGGTTTGCACTGAATGAAGTTACATGCAGTTTCAAAAGACGAACAGCTATGCAATACTTATATAGGCTAGAGTGTCCTGTCTCCTCTATCCCTTTATGCATCACCGCATGTGAAATCCATTTCACACAAAGCCACTCACAAAAACGACTGAACGACTCACCAGAACAAAATGACCTTTAATGTAACAAAAGTCTCAAGAGCTTTTGTATGTTGACAACGCACTCCATATCCACCACTTATGCACACTTCACTTCTCTGACAATGCAAACAAAAGCTAGGCTCCAAAGAGTCCAAATGGTTCATTAGGGTTTTAAAACTTTCTTTATTAAAACCACCATAAAAAAAAATGCACCCACATTTACAGTACTAATGGTACTAATGCTCTAGTGGATCTGGAGTGCGTTGCCAACATACAAAAGCCGTTAAGACCTTTGGTACATTAAAGGTCATTTTGTTCTGGTGAGTTGTCCAGAGCACGATTGTAGAGCTACATGGTTTTTGTGCAAAGTGGATTTAGTTTGCGGTGTTGCAGAAAGGAATAAAGAAGACACACCACTCTGATAAATAAAAGACTTAAAAAAAAAAAAAGTATACTGTTTTGTATTCTATTATTTCATTTTTATGTAATTATAGTACCACATATAGAACACAGTTTGTACTTAAAGTGTATGTAAACTCTAATGCCCTGTACACACGATCGGACATTGATCGGACATTCCGACAACAAAATCCATGGATTTTTTTTCCGACGGATGTTGGCTCAAACTTGTCTTGCATACACACGATCGCACAAAGTTGTCGGAAAATCCGATCTTTCTGAACGCGGTGACGTAAAACACGTATGTCGGGACTATAAACGGGGCAGTAGCCAATAGCTTTCGTCTCTAAATTTATTCTGAGCATGTGTGGCACATTGTGCGTCGGATTTGTGTACACACGATCGGAATTTAACCGATCGGATTTTGTTGTCGGAAAATTTTATAGCCTGCTCTCAAACTTTGTGTGTCGGGAATTCCGACAGAAAAAGTCCAATGGAGCCTACACACGATCGGAATTTCCGACAACATAATCCGATCGCACTTTTTCCGTCGGAGAATCCGAACGTGTGTACAGGGCATAACAATACATTTCTTTCGTTTGCTCAACAACCATAGTAGACCAAAATGAGACTTTATTGGTACCAGTTCACAACATTTTTTGTAGATAAAATTCACAAGTTTATTTGTTTTCCATAAAATAGTATCATGCTTTAAAATACACAGGCTGGTATAAATGTGATGATTATATAGTAGAAATACACCCACAGTCAGTTACTTTATTAGGTACACCTTGCTAGTACCGGGTTGGACCCCCTTTTGCCTTCAGAACTGCCTTAATTCTTCATGACATAGATTCAACAAGGTGTTGGAAACGTTCCTCAGAGATTTTGCTCCATATTGACATGATAGCATCACACAGTTGTTGCAGATTTGTCGGCTGCACATCCATGATGCAAATCCCCCATTCCACCACATCTCAAAGGTGCTCTATTGGATTGAGATCTGGTGACTGTGGAGGCCATTGGAGTACAGTGACTTCATTGTCATGTCCAAGAAACCAGTGGTGAGATGATTTGAGCTTTGTGACATGGTGCATTATCCTGCTGGAAGGAGACATCAGAAGATGGGTACACTGTAGTCATAAAGGCATGGACATGGTCAGCAACAATACCTCAGGTAGGCCGTGGCGTTTAAACGATGCTGAATTGGTACTAAGGGGCCCAAAGTGTGTCAAGAAAATATCCCCCCACATCTTTAGACCACCACCACCAGCCTGAACTGTTTCTTGCTAGAGAAGAGAAATTGTAAATAAACAAAAAAGAGTATAACAAATAAATTAAAAACAAAGATAAAATAGCTGCATAAGGATTTTGTGAAGGTCATAATCAGGGTTAGTTAGTCCGGTTCACACTGAATGCGGCTTTGAAAGCATGCTACTTCAGAACGATTTCTAAGCCGCTAGTCAGTGCAATTTCATGTGCGGCTTGCCAACATCTGTGCAGATGTCTATGCAAGTTGCATATGGAATCGCCAAAAATAGTGCAGGAACCTTTTCAAAATCGGTGCAGGTCTGAGTCGCATTGATTTGAACAGTTTCATAGGCAAAGTAATGGTCAAGGCTAATGGTCAAGGTTAGGGTATCACTACAATCATCAAGAGCAGGATCATTTATTTTAGGTTGTTTGGTGGTGGCATTAGCGTGCACACAGGGTGGTCAGCAACCTGTCGATCATGATCTACCCAACGATTGCAAGTAGGGGACAGGTAAACCGTGAAATCTTTCCTTGCAGACCCCAGGGACCTGGATAGGAGGGGCAGCAGGGGCATATTTTCCTCCTGCAGCAGCTGAAAGTAGGATTCTCCTCCCCTTCTTCCCGCTAGCATTTAGCCACCATAGGATGAAAATACAGGCGATCAGTTCCAGTATATGCTGCCCCCACCACCCTTCCAGTATATGCTGCCCCCACCACCCTTCCTGTCCCTGTTCTTCTACTTTCTGCTGCCTGTGGCCCCCATGTATGCTTCCCTGCCCCCCTCTCTCCACTGCAGAGATGCCAGCTTCCTCTCCTCTCCTGTCCCACCGGCTGCTGCGGGGGATCATTTCAGGATGGAGAAAGGGGAAGAAGATGGTAAATATGTCATTTACCGGCCCCTTCCTTTTCTGAATGAACACAGTGAGTAATTGGTACCGTTCACTTATTGTGTTCATTCATAACTGAAGCATAGTAAACTGTGATTAGCAGGGATTCTTGTGACATCATTGGCCTAATATTGCCACATGGCCATGTAACAAACATCCCCACCCCGCAGGGCCCAGCCACAGCTTATTGGGCAAATACCAGCTAGTTCAGACCGACCCCAAGCTCATCCCTACTGGTGCTGCAATATATGATTTTTCTTTTTTTTTAAGGTTAGGTACGCTTTAATTGCCTCCATTTTTACCAAACACACGTCTTTGAAGTCACTCGATGTGACTCTAACAAGAGCTCATTATTTCCTTAAGTTTATTAAAAATAATTCAGGTAACCTGGTAACATACAAAGTATTTTTTCCTTCCAGCGGCATACTGTGCGCAGTCATTACCCGATCATTTTTGTGGTACCTATAAACAATAAAAATAAAACGGGAGAGAATGAATAATTGGCCAATCATTAGCTAATGTACCTCTTTCCACTTCAGCACAAAACAAAAATTGTCAAAAATCTTCCCATTTACTATTAATAATTGCACTTCACTTGCTCTTTCTCCTTTGGGGTAAACTGAATAGAATATGTGAGCTGTATAACTAATTTAAACTGTCTTTTACATTTTAGTTTTTTTTTTTAAATGAAACCATTTATAAAAAAAAAAAAAGGATTTTTATCCTAGTCATGGTGGGTTCTTTTTTTCTTCATAAAAGATATAAACAGGTCCAATAGAATAAATTAAAGGAGACCTGTGAGGAATATAGGAGCTGCCATTGCTGATTTGATTCCCTTTAAGTGGGCCTATACCCCCTTGGGGGGGAGGGGGGGTGGACTTCCCACTCACGTGATCACTGTGACTGGCTGTCACAGTTGCCACATTTTCGGGAGCCTGCCCCACCAACTTACGACCATATTGAGAGACCGAAAGCTGACTACGACAGCTCGATCACTGTGCTAGGAACTACCAGCTATCCATGTGAACCTCCAAAAGTAAAGCTAAAACCCTACCTCTTAAAATGCCCTTGTGTGTTCCTCCAGCTGGCCCATACTCCTTTCAGGAGCTGGTTGGGCTGAATGCAGGCTTTTCAGGCTCAACCATAGGACTACAACAAAATGGCACTATCAAGGCACACTGACGGTCAGCACTGCCTAGTCTCCACCCATGGGAGAACCTCCCCGTAATATGTTTCACCTAATTTAGGGCTTAATAAAGCCCACCCTCTTGCCAGCTGCATATATTTATTACTTGTGTGGCAAGAATTTAAAGAAGGACTCTTGCCAGATGTTAAAATGACTAGGCAAATTCCCCCCGAGGGACCCAGTCAGGGCTTCTGTTTGAAATCACGGGCCCCATCATACAGCCTACCTGACAGGGCTCCCTTCCCCTGGCCGAAAGTGACTGAGGACATAGATTTATCAGTCTTTTTCTCTGTAGCCTCAGCTGCACAGATGAATGAATAGGAGCGCTCCGAGGCTTCCTGCTCATTCACAAACTGAAGCATAGTAACGCATGGACACAGGAGTGATTGGTACCAATCGCTCCCTGTGTTTATTGAGGAATGGAAGGGGCCAGTACATATTTACCGACCCCCCCCGCTCTCCATCCTGAAACATCTTCCTCTGTGCCTACAGCAGCTGCCAGCAGGAGAGGAGGGAAATGGACAGTGCTGCAGGGGAAAAGGGCACACGGGGGGGGGGGGACTGGTTAGCAGATGGAAGGGGTGCATGTGCTAGGGTTGCCACCTGTTCGGGATTTACCCGGACAGTTTGGGTTTTGAATCATGTGTCCGGGTTTCAGTCAGCCTGAAACCTGGACACAATATTCAGACAGGAATGAGGCTCAGGACCTGATAGAAGGGTGAGAGGGCGCTATGCTATAATACTATTCTTTTTTGGAGCGCCCAAAGGTGTCCCAGATTTGTTACAATCCTATAGTGTATGCAAAAAAAATTATTATGCTGTGCGCCATTCGGGTTTGGCTTGAAGAAAGAAGTGGCAACCCTAGCATATGCTAGAACCAATTGTCCTGCACTGCAGCCAGAGGGAAAAAGAGGAGGACAAGCTGGCAGCGCTTCAGGGGGAGGCACAAATAGGATCGGTGTCTACAATAAGACACTACAGCCAGCCCTCCTACTCAGCAGGTGCCCAGGCCCCCCTTTTTAACTGATGGGGTCTGGGACCAGTACAGGAGGGCTGGCTGTACTGCCTTATCAGCGGCCCTGCACCCAGTACCCATAGCACCCTGTTTAAATATGCACCGTGGTTTAGAAATAAAATGCAATTTTTAGTTCTGTCAGTGCTGCCTGTAGCTCCACATGACGACTTCTGGTCAAGGATGTCAGCCAGCATCCCCAGCTCCACTATTTGCATTCAGATGAATGGGGTCAGGGATGCTTCATTGGTTGCTAGGTTGCTGGTAGCTGCTGGTGTGTTGGCAACCACATGACCCATTGATACTGCCACTAATGAATGACCTCCTTGCTGCCAGCTCCAAAATTCAGTTAAACTGTAGGCAAAAATGGAGTCAAGATATTGATAATCTAGATGAAGATCAATGGACAGCAGCATTGGAAATCATTTCCAATGTGCCCCTTTCCTCCTCTCAACCCAACTGTTCATTTTATACTATACTATACTATACTACAACCCTTAAAGGTTATTGTCACATACCTGGTGATGGTGCCTGATGTGGAGAGGAAGGCGATCTCTTACACCTCTGGCTTGGTACCCCTGGTAAAATAACAGGAGGCACAAGAGCCTGGAGTGGCACGAGTGGCTGGCAGTTCTAGTAATAGCAGCCAACAGCAGGCTTCAGTCTGTTGTCAGCTGAAAACAGGTCACAGGAATGCAGAACAAACTGCACTCCTCTGATCCACAGAAGTACAGCCAAACAAGCTTTGAGTACTTCTCCTTTAACAGAGGTTCACTGCGATGGGCAGGGGAACAAGCCATTTATTTGTCTGTTTGCCAAAACGTGAGCAGATAGTGTTCAATACCCAGCTACCTCAATACCAGGCACTTTCGCCCCTTCCTGCCCTGGTCAATTTTCAACTTTCAGCGCTGTCGCATTTTGAATGACAATTGCGCGGCCATGCCACACTGTACCCAAACTAAATTTTTATCATTTTCTTCCCACAAATAGAGATTTCTTTTGGTGGTATTTGATCACCTCTGGGGTTTTTATTTGTTGCTAAACAAATAAAAAAAAGACCGACATTTTTTAAGAAAAAAGTTTTTCTTAGTTTCTGTCATAAAATTTTGTTTTCTCCTTCCTGATGGGCACTGATGAGGCGGCGCTGATGAGTTGGCACTGATGGGCACTGATGAGGAGGCACTGATATGTAGAATTGATGGGCACCGATAGGCATCACTGATATGCAGCACTGGTGGGCACTGATAAGCGGGAAACTGATGGGCACTGATAGGTGGCATCGATGGGCACTGACAGTTGGCACTGATTTGCACTGACAGATGGCACTGATGGACACTAATAGATGGCACTGATGGGCAGCACTGATGATGAGGTTTTGACAGGTGTTACTGCGGGGGCACTGATTGGCACTGTGATGGGCATTGATTGACACTGTGGTGGGCTCTGATTGGCACTGTGGTGGGCACTGATTGGCATTGTGGTGGGCACTGAGATACTTTATTGTGAGGGCACTGACTGGCAGCTGTTGGGCACTGATTGGCAGCTGATGGGCACATCTGATGGGGGCTGTGCTGATAATCCATGTGCTGATTATCAGCACAGACCCCCCCCTCTGACAGGGAGAGCCGCCGATCAGCTCAGCCTGTCAGCGTGAACCGAAGAATGCTGTTAACTGGCACTTCCTGGTTCACATGATGATCAGCTGTGATTGGTCACAGCTGATCACGTGGTAAGAAGCCTCTGTCAGAGGCTCCTTACCATGATCAGAGATGCGGCATATCAGACTGACATGCCGCAATCGCGATCACCGCGCTGCACGCCCCCGTGGGCGAGCGCCAGCATGTTATCCTGCTGGACGTCATATGACGTCCAGTCAGGATAAAAGAGCCACTACCATCTATCTGCTATAGGTCGGGCGGGAAGTGCCTAGTCACCCATATCACCTGCGGTCTCCCAGCAGCTGATCTTTTCCCCATTAGTGACTTACCATGCCTTGTTGTGCACTGTTTCTGTACCATTTTGGTAGAGGGCAAGGCTTTTCTTCTTCATGTCAAAGCCTCTCGTATGGAAATCAGTGAGAGTGGCTCTATAGACACAAATAGCTTGGGAGCGAGCTTGCATGAGCCCCCATAGCAAGCTGCACATGGAGAAGAGGAGGAACCAAGATCGCTGGCGTGGGACCAGGGGCGGACTGACCATTCGGGCACTCGGGCACTGCCCGAGGGCCCCATACCACTAAGGGGCCCCATCAGGATTGCTAGCCTCAATAAAACCAGGGACAGTATGTAAAAATCTGTGGTTTTAAAAAAAATCCCAAGATTATAGCTGCCCCGCCTCTCCAGTACCTTTTCAGTGTGTGTGTGTATATTATGTGTCTGTGTGTGTATACTGTATGTGTGTGTGTGTATACTGTGTGTGTATATTATGTGTCTGTGTGTGTATACTGTATGTGTGTGTGTGTGTATACTGTGTGTGTATATTATGTGTCTGTGTGTGTATACTGTATGTGTGTGTGTGTGTGTATACTGTGTGGCCCCATAATCTATTGCCCGGGGGCCCCATAATCTTCTCCTATTGCCCGGGGGCCCCATAATCTCCTTATTGCCCAGGTGCCCCATGACTTGTCACCGCCCCTGCGTGGGACCCCAGATGAGGGGGGATCGGGGCCACTCTGTTCAACACAAAGCAAATGAGTATAATATGTTTATTATTTTAATTAAAAAAAAAACAAAAGCCTTTTAATGATGTATCCGTGAATACAGAGTAACATGGATTTGTGTTTGTTTTTTATATCTGAGTTTAGCTTTAAGAGGCCAGTTTGAAAAGTGGCACTGTAAGGGTTAACACACGTAAATGATGGGGTTGTACACTTGTAAAGCTTTCACCAGTGTAAAGTGAGCAGTTTAATTTAGGAAGCATCTTGGGAGAGCTGGGAAGCTTTTAGCTTTTCACTTCGGTGGATGAGTCCCTGGCCGGTCTCCGATGTTTGTATTTAGTGTCTCATCTGGTCACATTCCTCCTGTAATGTGAATTGATTTGTGTAGCAGCTAATGCAGTAACAGGGCCTGGCGCGGCTCCTCGCCCGCTCTCAGACAACCCCTGTGAGCGCTGTATAAATTGGCTCCAACGCTGAGGTAGACAGCTGTGCGCAGGATTTACTAACGCAGCCAGCTGGCACTTCCTGTCCTGAGAAGTCCATGGGTGCTTCCCCCCGGGGCTCAGCGACATATTTCATATTCCAGGAGGCGACACACAGTATGAAGAGCAAATCTTTTCCATGGATTTTGAAGCTTAGATAAACAAAATGGAAGCCCAGCTATATGTCTCAGCAGCTATACTTAACCGCTTCAGCCCCGGACCATTTGGCTGGCCAAGGACCAGAGCACTTTCTTGCGATTCGGCACTGCGTCGCTTTAACTGACAATTGCGCAGTCGTGCGACGTGGCTCCCAAACAAAATCGACGTCCTTTTTTCCCCACAAATAGAGATTTCTTTTGGTGGTATTTGATCACCTCTGTGGTTTTTATTTTTTGCGCTATAAACAAAAAAAGAGTGACAATTTTGAAAAAAAAAACGCATTATCTTTTACTTTTTGCTATAATAAATATCCCCAAAAGATATATATAAAAAAACATTTTTTTTCCTCAGTTTAGGTCGATATATATTCCTCTACATGTTTTTGGTAAAAAAAAAAATCGCAATAAGAGTATATTGATTGGTTTGCGCAAAAGTTATAGCGTCTACAAAATAGGGGATAGTTTTATGGCATTTTTATTAATAATTTATTTTTTTTACTAGTAATGGCAGTGAGCAGCGATTTTTATTGTGACTGCGACATTATGGCGGACACGTCGGACAATTTTGCCACATTTTTGGGACCATTGGCATTAATACAGTGTTTAGTGCGATTAAAAATGCATTGATTACTGTAAAAATGTCACTGGCAGTGAAGGGGTTAACACTAGGGGGCAGTGAAGGGGTTAATGTGTGTCCTAGGAAGTGTTCTAACTGAAGGGGTATGTGGACAGTGCAGGGGAGATAACAGATCGCTGTACATACTGTGTATGAACAGAGGATCTGTCTGTTCTCCCCTCAAAGAACCGGAAACTGTGTGTTTACACACACAGCTCCCGGTTCTCTGTGTGCCCCGAGCGATCGCGGAAACCCGGCGGTGATCGAGACCGCCGGGCACTCGCATCGGCTCCATGGGTGAGCAGGGGGGCGCGCGTGTGCCTCCGGCTGCGCGCACGCACCCCCTAGTGGCCGTCTATCATACCGCCGTACAATGATGGCGATTCGCCTGCCTGTGCCATTCTGCCGCAGTATAACTGCGGCGGACGGTTGGCAAGCGGTTAAAAATGCACCTAGGGAAACTATACCGGGCAATATACATCTATGGATTGCGAGAACGCTTACAGGAACGCTCTAGGAAAGCAAGAAGTCGCACACTGATGACATCACATTACATCCAACTTTATGTGACCCTAACATAGCACACTGAAGCCCAGCCTAAGATTGCCCCTCTTTCTAATACGGCCTTGATCACGTTACATAAATTGACGCATTGTGGTGCCTTTCATTTTGAATAGTAACCTAATGTACTATGGCAATGTTCACATGCTTTTGTTTTGTTTTTTGACATGTACAATTTTTGGGATGTTTTGGTGCTTCAGAAGCTCTATCATTTCAATAGGATACCTTAACCACTTGACCTCCGGAAGATTTTCCCCCCTTCATGACTAGGCCATTTTTTGCGATACGGCACTACGTTACTTTAAAGTGATAGTTCATCTTTACAACAAAACTGCCTATGCAGATAAGGCACATCTATAGATATAAACAAACTGTGCAGCTCTGACTAAAGTTGAATAAAGCCCTTGCTATAGGTGTAAGTAATTTACATACCTTATGAAGCCTGACTGGAATACTCCCAGGATGTTGCTAAGTGAGGCCTAGTCATCACTGCTCACCTCCTCCATCACAGGTGTGAGCTTTCAAATGCTGAGCTCAGAGCTACTGCATCAGGGGAAAGAATGAGCATGTGAGGGGGTTTGAATGAGGCTCCTTCCTGTGATGGTGAAAGTGAGCAGTGATGACTAGGCCTCACTTAGCAACGTCCTGGGAGTACTTAGCAACGTGCTGGGTGTATTCCAGTCAGGCTTTGCAAGGTGTGTAAATGATCTACACCTGTAACAAGATGAATATTCATCTTTAGTCAGAGCTGCACAGCTTGTTTTAATCTACAAACATCCCTTACCTGCATAGGCAGTTTTTTTTGTAAAGGTGAACTATCCTTTTAACTGACAATTGCGTGGTCATGCGACACTGTGAGTAAATGTTGAATTCCGCGCTTAGGACCTAGAATATGACTGCTGCCTTTTCCAAAGGTGGAACATATAGAAAGTATAGATAAACAGAGGTATGGGTGGCGCTGCTCCAATGTGAGTGTATATAAATAAAGATATAAAAATGTACTAAGTGTCATACACTGCCCCTTGAATACTGTGTTATATAAAGAATAATTTTACCGTATGGGTCAAAACACAATAAATATATGTATAAAAAATATTAGTAAATCACATCTCTTATCCTCATATATAGCCTGGGTTCATCCAATATGATCTAAAGTGCAATAAAAAAAATTCATATGTGTAAAAAGCACTGGGAAATAAATATATAAAAATCAAAAAATGAATTAATTCATGTGCACTGTCCCTTTAAGAAATGTCAAGTGCTGCTCTGTCAAAACCAAATGATATATCAGAAAACCTTCTCATATAATCAACTGATGTGACTTTTACCTATCTAATATATTTAGAAAGTGCTGAAGTGCATATGTGCCAAAAAACAATAATATAAGTGCAAAGTAAATTGTCCCAATCCAAGGTGACTTGTGCAATAAATATCCGTGCGGCAGTATCCAGCCAGTGAATGGGTGAAATCACTCATGCTCCCCCCTTTGGGTCTACACTCACCCATAGCTCCCAACTGTCCCTGATTTCGAGGGACTGTCCCTGATTTGGAGCAATGCACCTCTGTCCCGCATTCCTCCTCATTTGTCCCTCATTTTGATCTGATCTGTATAGATGTATATAAAATTTACTTTTTATCTATCAAAAAGTGTTTTCCAGCGCTAAACCTTTCATCTGATTTCTAAATTGCTGTATTTGTACATTCCAAAAGCCAATATAAAGGAATAGTAGTGGTAAAAAAAAGCACATGTGAGTTTAACCAATCTTGATTTTTTGTAAAATTCTCCTTTGAGGGGGCGTGGCAAGGGGTGTGTCCTATGCCTGCATGCTTTTGCTGATAGGTGTCCCTCATTCCCATCTCAAAAAGTTGGGAGGTATGCACTCACCAAATGGTTGCACCCCTGCAGAGGTAAAATGTACTATTTGTGAGTGATTCTCTGGAACGTCTGGTCTCTCCTCTTCCTTTCTCCTACTCCTTACATGCAACACTGTACCCAAATTAAATGTATGCCTTTTTTCCCTACAAATAGAGCATTCTTTTGGTGGAATTTGATCACCTCTGCATTTTTTTTTTTTTTTGCTAAAAAAATGTATATAATGTTTGGGGGTTCTAAGTAATTTTCTAGCAAAAAATCAAATTTAAACTTGTAAATAACAAATGTCAGAAAAGGGCCTGGTCCTTAACTGGTTAAGTAATCAGGTTTACATGCAATTTACCAGTTTTGCTAGTGGAAGCCCATCACACCTAGTTACATGATCTAGTACCCTGATCTTGGTAAGAAGATACATGAATAGGTATGGAAGTGGCAAATATCTTGAATTAGGCACAGAGTCCCTCCGTTGTCTAAGGTCATAGCTGAATTGGCTGATAAATACAAAATAAGGAAGATCCGCGCACATTTTCGCACCTCTTAGCGGTCCTGCCTTTAGGTTAATTCATACAGAAAGCCTCATAAACTTCCACAATCCCGAGACATTTATCACCATCCTTCTGGTACAAAACAGGCGCAGATAAATCAGACTCTCTGCTTATTAACGCTGACTTCCTATAAGGCACGCGGCATGGCGATAGGTGGGTTCGATGGTTTGATGGAATGAGGAAGACACCCTATTCATCTTTGGGCACAACTGCTTCAGTGGATAAAAAGGACCCTGGGGGGCAATCCATTACCTTATCAGAGAACAATTAGGATCACGCTCTCCCTGAAAATCAATCTCTTTGCAGACAGCAGTGGATCATTGCTCAGCTGTGCAATATAAAGCAGTGGTACCGTGCAATGGCAGGATATTGAAGAGTGCGCAGTTTGAAAAACGCAGAACACATTTAATTATTGAAGTTCTTGACCACCTAAATTTGCAGCTACCATAAAAGTCAGCAGTGATGAGTTTAAAGCCTGACTCTAGCCAAAATGTTTCTCTCTCACTTTTGGAGAGAGAAGGGGAAAATGAAATCTGAACTTCAGGCAGATATAAACAAGACAAATCAGTGCAGCTCTGATTTTCTTGGCCTCCACCCCACTCGCAATTTTGCTCTTCACCTGCTCTGAAGCATACAATAAATAGCAGCTACACTCAAAATCAGTTTACTGCAGTAGATCAGACAGTGATTGAGATTGGATGTCAGAGGTTACAGCATATCATTACTTCCTACTGACTGGTTGCTAGAGGTTACAACACATATTACGGCTCACTGATTAGTTGCTAGAGGGGTACAGTACATCATTACGGCTCACTGATTAGTTGCTAGAGGGGTACAGCACATCATTACGACTCACTGATTAGTTGCTAGAGGGGTACAGCACACATAACGGCTCACTGATTAGTTGCTAGAGGGGTACAGCACATCATTATGACTCACTGATTAGTTGTTAGAAGTTAATGCATATCTTTACTGCTCACTGATTGGTTGCTAGAGGTTACTGCACATCTTTACCACTCACTGATTGGTTGCTAGAAGTTACCGCACATCCTTACCGCTCACTGAATGTTTGCAGCCCACAGCATTCCCCTTTACATCAGAGTTCCAACTTACATCAAGGTCTGCTTGCCTGGCTGCAAGAAATTCTGGAACAAGCATGCAGCCATTGAAGTTAGAACTCTGGATCAGCATGCTTTGTCAGGTTGACTTAGCTTGGCAGCCAGGCAGCTAATAGTTTCAGTAGAAGAGGCCTGCAATAGCAGCCCCCAATATTAGGTTAGTGAGCCCAGACTGGTACCTGTGGGGATGGCCTGCTGCTTGTCCCAGACTCCCTCCATCCTCCTCTGCCATCTGATGAGCATCACATAGCGCTTCATGCACCGAAACTCTGAGACACCACTTTACTACACTGGGAACTGGGAGACCCACACGCACAGTTCAAAATTTGGGAGAATCAAATCGTCACGCCAAGGACTTATTTCTGCCCACCTGTCAGCAACTAAAACCTTCCCCCAGCAACATGTAGATGTAACGGACAGCACAGTCACATGATTGCAATGTAGTCTACTGGGTACCCAGAAAGCCAATGCTCCCACTTCCGGCTCCCCCTCCTTTCTATACATAATGTCACCACATGGCCAACCCACCTTTCAAACATGCCCAAGTCTGCTGCCGTGGGATTCCCCACGTTAAAGACGACACTGCAACAAATCACATCTTCCCTACATGTCAACCTGTTCTCAAGGGTACCCTGGGGAATCCCAAATGGCGTCCCAGGGTGTTGCGGCACCCTAGTTGAGAAACGCTGCTCTAGATTGAGCATAAATATTTCAGCAAAAGCTGGTTTTATTTTCTTCATCTTTTAGGCTGGGTTCACACATATGTGATGCCGGAACCAGCGCGATTCCAGTGCGGGTTTCCGCATCGCATGTCACTCGCAGGCAGTTCACACTGCCCTTTGTGAATCACATAGTGTCAATAGAAAGTTAATGAAACCCCCAAATTGGTTAGCAGATCGCAGTGCGAACTGCCATATGGTACAGGGATCGAGTCCCATGGGTGTGATTCCAGTGCGGACCAAAAATTTTTGTGCAAATGCGATGCTGTATGGCTGAATTAGAATCTCACAGACATCGCATGTGATCTGCACAGCAATGTGGTGCGAATCACATGCGATGTCTGTGTTCCCACCAGTGTAAAACCAGCCTTAAAGTGGAAGTAAACTCCCTTCATTTTTACCTATAGGTAAGCCTATAATAAGTCTATAAGATAATAAGTCTTACTTGTAGGTACAGTAAATATCTCCCAAACATGCAGCGTTTAGGAGATATTTACTTTAGATGCAGCCGGCGATGTCAGCGTCGCATGCGCTCTTAACCACTTCAACCCCTTCCTGACCATGCCCTTTTTTGCGATACGGCACTGCGTCGCTTTAACTGACAATTGCGCGGTCGTGCGACGTTGCACCCAAACAAAATTGACTTCCTTTTTTTCCCACAAATAGAGCTTTCTTTTGGTGGTATTTGATCACCTCTGCGCTTTTTATTTTTTGCGCTATAAACAAAAAAAGAGCGACAATTTTGAAAAAAACACAATATTTTTTACTTTTTGCTATAATAAATATCTCCCAAAAATATATAAAAAAACTATTTTTTTCCTCAGTTTAGGCCGATATGTATTCTTTTACATATTTTTAGTAAAATAAAATCGCAATAAGCGTATATTGATTGGTTTGCGCAAAAGTTATTGCGTGTACAAAATAGGGGATAGATTTATGGCATTTTTATTATAATTTTTTTTTTATTAGTAATGGTGGCGTTCTGCGATTTTTATCGTGACTGCAACATTGTGGCAGACAGATCAGACACTTTTGACACTATTTTGGGACCATTGACATTTTTACAGTGATCAGTGCTATAAAAATGCACTGATTACTGTGTAAATGTCACTGGCAGGGAAGGTGTTAAACACTCGGGAGCGATCAAGGGGTTAAATGTGTTCCCTGGGCATGTTCTAACTGCAGGGGGGATGGGCTCACTAGAACATGACAGAGATCACTGCTCCTGATCACTGGGAGCAGTAGATCCCTGTCATGTTGCTAGGCAGAACAGGGAAATGCCTTGTTTACATAGGCATCTCCCCGTTCTGCCTCTCTTTGTGTAGAATAGCGGGCCACCGGCGGACATTGAGCCCACGGAACCTGCAGACACGCTCCCACAGGGCGTGACGGGACCGCGCGCGTCCCGCCGGTAGCGCGCACACACGCCAATGACGCAGCGACTTACAGGTACGTTGTTTTGAGCACCCATGCCACTTTTCCAACATATATCGGTGTGAGCCGGTCAGCAAGTGGCTAAAGAATTATATACTCCTGCTGTTCCTTCAGACCCATACTTTAAACACTAACTCCCAAGCGCACGGGAGTGACGCCATCGCCGGCTCAGCCATTCATATCGCCGAAACCCGTGAATCCAGGAAGACCAGGTGAAGCTGGAAACACCTTCAGTGGTAACAGCGCGCCACTGGAGGGCTTCATTTTGGGGTAAGTCTGTCATAATGTGCTAGTTTGTGATGCATACTAGCATATTATGACTTAAACTGCCCAGTGTCCATTTTATTTTTATGCTGTTTACTCCCGCTTTAATGGGAATCTATTTATTTTTATCTTATTTTTGTTGCTGTAGCTCTTAAAATTTGACTTTGAGTTTTATTTCTAAAACAGAAAATATAACAAAAAGGTTACATAAGAAACCACCAACTCATAAAAATACCAGAACTGATGTCTATTAAAAATGATCAGAGGACCACATACGAGGTCTTTTAAATACCACAAAGAGAAAGATTAATGTAAAACGAATGTGGCAAAGACTAGCCTGTAGATTGTATGAAGGATCATGGATGTAGAAATATAGTGTGTAGCTTAGAATTTGCTTCCTCTTCTCTGGTGTGGATCGCCATTTGGCCATTCGCTTGTGACACAGATAATTACTGTAAGCTAACAGTGGAACAACTTGTCGGTAGTGGAGTAATAATAAATCACCCTATGTGGTGTTCACAGGTGATCTACCAACTCGAGATGTCAGAACCCCCGGATGCAATGGTATTCACAGCCAGCCATTGCAATTTGTAATCCCCATAGTAATATGATGCAATGTTCATTACGATCTCAGCGGTGGAGAAAGTATAATGAGCGTAACAGGTAACAGATAGAATTCTAGGTAATGAGAAGTAACAACTCAAAAACTGCTTATAGATATCCAGCTATAGCAGTTGTTGTTTCAGATTAGCTGGAATTCTCTATCTATTACCGCTTACACTCATTATATTGTCTCCACTGCTGATAACGTAATGAACACGCCATTATATTACTATATGAATTGCAAATTGCAATGACTGGCTGTGAATACCATTGTAGATTAGGGGTCTCCGAGATGTTCAGTACTAGAGTCACATCTTCAAAATCAGTTTTAAAAATGAACAAAATGAGTTTTATAAATGAACTAATCAAATTTAAATGAATGAACATGTTTTACTTGGAGTTTTTTTTTTTTTTTGGTAATTAGCAGGATATGACTGAGAACAACAGGAAAAAAAAACTTCAGTAAAACAAAACAACAAAATTCCATCAGAGCCCCCTTACATCAAAGTCTCCATCAGAGCCCCCTTACATCAGAGTCCTCTTACATCAGAGTTCCCATCAAAGCCTCCTTACATCAAAGTCCCCATCAGAGCCCTCTTATATCAGACTTCCCATTAGAGCCCCCTTACATCAGTGTTCCCATCAAAGCCCCCTTACGTCAGAGTCCTCTTACATCAGGGTCCCCATCAGAGTCCCCATCAAAGTCCCCTTACATCAGAGTTCCCATCAGAGTCTCCATCAGAGCCCCCTTACATCAGAGTCCTCTTACATCAGGGTCCCCACCAGAGTCCCCATCAAAGCCCCCTTACATCAGAGTTCCCATCAGAGTCCACTTACATCAGAGTCTCCCATCAAAGCCCCCTTACATCAGAGTCCCCATCAGAGCCCCCTTACATCAGTGTTCCCATCAAAGCCCCCTTACATCAGAGTCCTTTTACATCAGGGTCCCCATCAGAGTCCCCATCAAAGCCCCCTTACATCAGAGTTCCCATCAGAGTCTCCATCAGAGCCCCCTTACATCCGAGTTCCCATCAAAGCCCCCTTACATCAGAGTCCTCTTACATCAGGGTCCCCATCAGAGTCCCCATCAAAGCCCCCTTACATCAGAGTTCCCATCAGAGTCCACTTACATCAGAGTCCTCCATCAAAGCCCCCTTACATCAGAGTCCCCATCAGAGCCCCCTTACATCCGAGTTCCCATCAAAGCCTCCTTACATCAGTGCTCCCATCAAAGCCCCCTTACGTCAGAGTCCCCATCAAAGCCCCCTTACATCAGAGTTCCCATCAGAGTCCCCATCAAAGCCCCCTTACATCAGAGTTCCCATCGGAGTCCCCATCAAAGCCCCCTTACATCAGAGTCCCCATCAAAGCCCCCTTACATCAGAGTCCCCATCAGAGTCCCCATCAAAGCCCCCTTACATCAGAGTTCCTATCAGAGTCCCCATCAAAGCCCCCTTACATCAAAGTTCCCATCAGAGTCCCCATCAAAGCCCCCTTACATCAGAGTTCCCATCAGAGTCCCCATCAAAGACCCCTTACATCAGAGTTCCCATCAGAGTCCCCATCAAAGCCCCCTTACATCAGAGTTCCCATCAGAGTCCCCATCAAAGCCCCCTTACATCAGAGTTCCCATCAGAGTCCACTTACATCAGAGTCCCCATCAAAGCCCCCTTACATCAGAGTTCCCATCAGAGTCCACTTACATCAGAGTCCCCCATCAAAGCCCCCTTACATCAGAGTCCCCATCAGAGCCCCCTTACATCCGAGTTCCCATCAGAGTCCCCATCAAAGCCCCCTTACATCAGAGTTCCCATCGGAGTCCCCATCAAAGCCCCCTTACATCAGAGTCCCCATCAAAGCCCCCTTACATCAGAGTCCCCATCAGAGTCCCCATCAAAGCCCCCTTACATCAGAGTTCCTATCAGAGTCCCCATCAAAGCCCCCTTACATCAGAGTTCCCATCAGAGTCCCCATCAAAGCCCCCTTACATCAGAGTTCCCATCAGAGTCCCCATCAAAGCCCCCTTACATCAGAGTTCCCATCAGAGTCCCCATCAAAGACCCCTTACATCAGAGTTCCCATCAGAGTCCCCATCAAAGCCCCCTTACATCGGAGTTGCCATCAGAGCACCCTTACATCATAATCTCTATCAAAGTCCCCCTTACATTGAAGCCTCCCTTACATTAGTGTCCCCCCTAACCCCTTCTCTCACTATAGCCAAAAGACAGCTACAGAGCTTATCAGTGCAGTCCCAGCAGTGCCCACCAGTGCTGCCAATCAATGCCCACCAGTGCTCATAAGTGCTGCTTTTAGTGCCCCTACCAGTGCCCATCAGTGCTGCCTATCAGTGCCCATCAGTGCCACCTATCAATGCACACCAGTGCCGCCTCATCAGTGCCACCTATCAATGCAAACCAGTGCCGCCTCATCAGTGCCACATATGAGTGCCGCCTCATCAATGCAGCCTATCAGTGCCCATCAGTGTAGGCTCATCAGCGCACATCAGCAAAGGAAAAAAATTACCCGTTTGCAAAATTTTCTAACAAACTAATAAAAATGTTGCTTTTTTTCAGAATTGTAGGTCTTTTTTCGTTTGTTTAGCAAAAAATAAAAAAAAAAACCCATTAGTGATTAAATACCACCAAAAGAAAGCTCTATTTGTTTGAAAAAATGATAAAAAATGTATATGTGTACAGTGTTGCATGACCGCGCAATTGTCATTCAAAGTGTCACAGTGCTGAAAGCTGGAAGTTGGCCTGGGCATGGGGGGTAAAAGTGTCCAGTACTGGATAAATGAAAGACCCCATCAGAGTTCAGCCTTACATCTGAGTCCCTATCAGAGTCCCCTCTTACATCAGAGACCCGTAAATAATCTTGCAGCGAGCCAGATTTGGCTTATGAGCTGTAGTTTGGAGACCACTGGCATAGATCAAAAAATATATATTTTCATGGGACTTTATTTAGTACCAAAATAAAGCAAAAGAACAATTATTAAAATAACTCATTTAAATAACTAGCAGTAAACTTTCCACATATATAGGAAGCTCCTTTAACCACTTGCCACAGGACAATTACTGCGGCAGGGCGGCACAGGCAGGCAGGATGATGTACATGTAAATCATCCTGCCACCTCTGGGTTAGGAGCGTGTCACTATGGTGGCACTGAACTACTCTGATGAAAGTATGTAAAAAAAAAAAAGAAAAGAAAAGAATGTTTAAAAATTGAATAAAAAATTATTAAATTTTTTTTTGTACTGCACAGGTGATAGTCCATAAAAGAAATTAACAGTCCGCTGATGTGTTTGCTTTGGCAGGGAGAGAAAACAAAAGCCTAATGCAGTACAAGTATTTATGTATGGTTTTCCTATCATTGTTTTATAAAGATTAATATTGTTCCTTTAATTGGTATATATTAATTATTCTTTAATATTAAATTAATCGTTTTTAAATAATTTATTTAGATTAAATGTACAATTATTACTTTAGATGAAATAATTTAAACTAGAAAAGCTACAATTTCTGGGGAAATTGTGTGAAGTGTTCTTGAGTGGAGTTTCAATGAATTTCAATGGACGGCGTGAGTTGCAAACAAATGGTCATATTATGAAAACTATCAGGACTATGGCTTAGCCGTGGACATGTTTAGTGGCAGCAGGGATAGCTGAACGTTTTGATATAAGATTTGTGTAGGTGGGCTTGAAAATGAGGGAGTGGCGGCAGTTTAGAAACCATGTCCTGATTTTTCAGCTTTTGTCACCTCCCACTCTAGTTTTGAACATTTCGCCCTTCATTCCTATGAGACCAATTTCGCCGCAAAAACGACAATATTTCGTGAACTATTTGGCGAAACGTTCCACAAAGTAATAGCACACCAATCGGGAACAATCCACACGTTTCGGTATATAACTGTCTATGTAGTGTAAAAGCTGTGGGAGGAGTTAGGGTGGTAAATTTGGCTATAATAAGAATAATAAGATATATGTGAGATAACAGTAAGTGGTCTTGCTATGCATCATTAGCTGAAGGAGCTGAACATTTTTTTTAAAAATAATTTTTTTTTTTTCAAAAATGAATTTTTTTAAATGATTTTTTTTTTAAATGATTTTTTTTTCAAAAATTATATTTTTAAATGATTTTTTTCAAAAATATTTTTTTTTTCAAAAATTATTTTTTTTTTAAAATTATTTTTTTTTCAAAAATTATTTTTTTTGAAAATTTTTTTTTTCAAAAATTATTTTTTTTAATGATTTTTTTTTTCAAAATGTTTTTTTTTTTTAAAAATGATTTTTTTTTCAAAAATGATTTTTTTTTCAAAAATGTTTTTTTTTTCAAAAGATTTTTTTTTTTTCAAAAATTATTTTTTTTATGGGGTGGTCATAATGTTTTGGCTGATCATGGGGTGTTCTTGCCTCTACAACTGGAGTGGATGGAGTAACTGGGTGGAGTGGCTTGAGGAACTGTTGTGTGGTTGGAGTGGCTGGAGTAACTGAAAAGTGTTAAAAAGCTTCACATTTTAAAAAGTATAAATAGCAGTAAAAAAGTTGAAGAAGTCCCATCATTAGCTGAAAGAGCAGAACATTTTTTTCAAAAATGATTTTTTTTTTTTCAAAAATGATTTTTTTTAAAAAAAAAAATTTATTTTTTTCATGGGGCAGTCATAATGTTTTGGCTGATCATGGGGTGGTCATAATGTTTTGGCTGATCATGGGGTTGTCAGCTTTTGTCACCTCCCACTCTAGTTTTGAACATTTCGCCATTCATTCCTATGGGACCAATTGCGCTGCAAAAATGACGATATTTTGTGAACCATTCGGCAAAACGTTACACAAAGTAATAGCATATCAATTGGGAACATTACTGTCTATGTAGTGTAAAAGCTGTGGGAGGAGTTAGGGTGGTAAATTTGGCTACAATAAGAATAATAATATATATGTGAGATAACAGTAAGTGATCTTGCTATGCAACTAGAAAAGCTACAATTTCTTAGGAAATTGTGAAAAGTGTTCTTGCCTCTACAACTGGAGTGGGCGGAGTAACTGGGTAGAGTGGCTTGAGTAAGTGAAGGGTTAGTGTGTGGGTGTGGCACAGTCCTAATTCATAGAAATACTTGGTAAATCGTGTGTAGCCAAATCCCATATGTAAAGTCGCATATAAAGTATAAACCAAAATTTCAAATAAAAAATTCAACGAAAATAAAACCAAACATAAAACAGCAAAGTGACCCCCTTTGGAGTGTGTAGGTGTAACGTTGTCCTAGTTTAAAAATACTTTGTAAATCGTGTGTAGCCAAATCCCACATGTAAAATCGCATGTAAATTATAAACAAAATATAAACAAAATCGCATATAGCAAATTTAATGGCTAGGTTGGCCCCCTTTGAATTGGGGGAGGGGGAAGGGGAACAGGGGATGAAATCAAAAAATGACTTTAGCCAAAGCTATTCCATCCGCATAAAAACCCCATATAGTGATTGACAAACATAACATTGCTGAATAATTACATAGGTTAAATCGTGACTAGTGCTCAGTGCAGTTTAAGTGAAAAACTTGACATCTTTGTAAAACAAGGCAGGTATTTGTATTAATCTTGGTGACCAGGTGCTCGTGTCTTGTGATCATGCGGACACTCACCAGCTTCTTTAACCCCTGCGGGGGTAATGTGCAGTCACAGTGTATGCCACTGTGCGGCAATCCACAGGCTGTTTCTGGGTCACGGTGACGTTTTAGGCAGCTTCTTTAACCCCTGCGGGGGTAATGCACAGTCACAGTGTATGCCAATGTGCGGCAATCCACAGGCTGTTTCTGGGTCACGGTGACGTTTTAGGCATAAGAGAAGAAAGAGGAGATTCCATAGCGTAAAACCATAAAACACTCTTTATTGAACACAGATGACAGAATGGTACTCACATTTAAGCAGTTTATAATAGGCAACCAAATGTCATCAAAACAGGAGGGCGTCAGATTTAAGTTGGTGATCCTCTGGGAGATGATGCAAAAGCGTCAGAATAGGTCACGTCCTACGCGTTTCGTCATAGGGACGTCAACTGGAGCGTGCCCCCTTTGCGTCACCTCCCCTCCTTTTATACTGTGCAATGTGCTGCATGCCTGCACACCGGAAACCTCCGGCGGCCATTTTTGCGTGGCCATCTTGCATGTGGCTATTGCAGACCGGAGCCATGTGTATAAACCTTTAGTGGAATATCCCTAGTGTTGTAAAAACAGGAAATGACCCTAGTGTTGTAAAAACAGGAAATAAACCAAAGGGAAATCCGTGGCCATTTTGTGAGAGATTTTGCAGACCGAAGCCCAATAGAGCAATTGATAGGCTATTTTGCAGGCCGAAGTCCGCGGCCATTTTCTTGTAGGCTCTGCAAGATCTATGTAGGTTATATGCCTGAGTCCGCGGCCATTTTCTTGTAGAATGTGAGGGGTATATTTGGATTATACGGTGACCCCGTACGAAAAAACTTCTCCGTTCGAGTATGTGTCACTCTGAGCCACAGATTTACTCTATCAAGATGGAAAATAAACCCGTAAAGAATCATCATAGGCAGGGGCAGTATTAATTATTCGCACAGTATAATTAAATATACCTGACGAATTATACATAGAAATATAAAATATAAAATTTAAAATACATATACACAGAAATGTTTAATATTTATTGCTCCAAAGTACTAAAAATAAATTGCATATCACTATGTACATGCAATATTATAAAATAAAAAGTTAACTAAATATGAATTTTTTTTTTATAAAAATGTAATAATAAAATTAAAATAAAAATGATAAAAAGGAGGGTAAAAGAGGGAGGAGCCGGATGTGGGCGGAGTCTTGACGCCGCTGCTGAACCTGGGTGGCTCGGCGTCCCTCCAAGCCGAGATGCACGCACCGAGCGGTATACAGACCGCGCGCTGACCCCCGGCCGCCCTCTCCCCCCTCCTCTCTGAAGTGCTGTGAGCCGTCTCCGTCTCTCTGCCCCTCCATCCAGCTGCTCGACTTCAGAAGGCGGTGTGCCCTGGTGTGGGCTTGTAGCGGCAAGCAGTAGCCTGGAGCCCGAGCGGGGATGCCCTGCCGCCCCCAGTGTGTGATGACAACTGTAGGCTGAGAGGAGAGGACGCAAATAGGCATGATCCAGCACGGAGCGGGCCTGGCAGGGATGGATGGACAGTAGTCAAGGAGACAAGGATAAAGATTCACAGATGAAATAAGGAGACCACATGGATAGGTGAAAGCCCCAGGAGCCCCACAGGAGAAGCGCAAGTACTGTGTAGCTGGGTAAGATTTTGGTCATTATCTACCTGGAAAGGAGGGTAAGTGACCCACTTGAAAAATTGTAAAATCTTATTGATACCCCCCAAATAGGGGACTGTGATATACCTTTTTTGTCAGCACTCCTTTGTAAGAAAGTTTAACAATTACGGATGGCAGTGTCTCTAGGGATTTGAACTGTAACATTGTAACACTAGGAATTTGGTGGAATTTTATATGCAGGTGGTTGGAGATGAGCGAGCCCTAGAGGTGGTGGAGCAATAGTGGTGAGAACCCCCTGATAGGAGGGCCTCGGGGAGAACAGGAGCCTATAGCTCGAGGGCAATTACCCAGAGTCTGCATATCTAGCAACACATCTCAACCCTGAACTAACGAGACCCCCCCCTCCTTAACCACTTATAACTTACGAACATAAGGGTCCTTATCTGGAGACGCAGGGCGCCTGGGGAAGAGGGGTCAAGGAGTGGATTGGATACTCACCATGGGCGCTTTGCTCTACCTCTTTCGCGTCTTCTCTAGTAGGGAAGGAGAGGCAAGTCAGCAAGAGGGGCCACGGCTAACCCGCCTAGAGCAAACGCTAGCCCAGGAGCCATCAGGAAGTACATGGTGAATGAGCCCAGTAAAATAAGTCCTGATAGAGCAACAGGGACAAAAAACAAAACACCAGAGCGCCCAGTTAAAGTCGGGACCAGAAGCCAGGCGGCAGATATAGAAACAAGACCCCCTGGTGGAGAGATAGAGGTAGAAATGCCGACGGCACCCCAACCGGAAAAACATCTTCCCACTAAGGGGGAAATTGCAGAAATGTTCGCGAAACTGGAGGCCTCAATCAAAGAGGAGATCAATACTGTGCACGAGAATATGAGTCATATTCTAAAAAGAGTGGAAGAAGCTGAAAATACAATGGTCAAACAAGAGGCTGAAATTAAAAACCTGCAAACTCAGGTGGAAGCACTGCGGATCGAACAGAGAAATACAAGGTATAGAATGGAAGACCAAGAGAACCGCAGTAGAAGAAAGAATCTTCGGATCAGAGGCCTTCCGGAAGCACAAGGGGAACAAGAGAATCTGCAGGACAAAATGGAGGCTATATTCAAGGATCTGAGGAACCTGAGTGAAGTTAGCAGTAAATTAAAACTGGTCAAAGTGCACAGGATTAGAAAACTAGCAGAAATTAGGGAAGATGCCCCGCATGATGTTATTGTGCGATTCCACAATTATCAAGACAAAGAGGAGATCAGCTCTAATTTAAGGAAAAATGTGCAGGCAAAATACGGGGAAACAAGCCTACGCATTTTCCAAGACCTGTCAGCAGAGACACTTATAAGGAGAAGAATTCTGAAACCACTACTTGCGACTCTAATAACACACGAGGTGCAATACTCCTGGGGCTTCCCTGCCTGTTTAATCCGACACAAGGAGGGCCGATCGGCCACGCTGAGGTTCACGGAAGAAACACTGGGTCATGAGTCTGTACCATAAAGAGAAGCATATAAATGAGAGTGAGAGTTGATGTCTAGTTTAAAAATGATCTCTTATAACGTCCGGGGCTTGAATTCACACGTAAAACGGGCCAATATCCTTTGTGAATTTAAGTTTTTGAACGCAGAGGTTGTGATGTTACAAGAGACACACCTAAGCACCAATAGGAATCAAAAAATCTATTCTAGAGTATGGTACTACGGTGACTCACCAATAAAAGGATCTAGAGGAGTCGCCATAGGGTTTGCCAGGGAAACTAGATTTGAACTAGAGAAGGGATTAGCCGACCCAGAGGGCCAGTTCCTCTTTCTCAATGGCAAAATTAATGGCCAGAAGATATCCCTGGCAAACATCTATGGGCCAAATAGAAACACCCATAGAAAAATAATAGAAATATTGGCAAAATTTGAAGAATTCAAGACGGAAAAAGCCATAATAGCAGGAGTTTTCAATCTGTGTTTAGACCCTGGAAGGGACTGCTCGTCAAATGCACGGGGGATGGGTGGAGCCTGGGCAGGCAAACTTAAAAAAAAGCTGCAACAGATGCAGTTGGTGGACGTATGGAGGACCCTGCATGTTGACACAAGGGACTACTCCTTCTACTCCCCCGTGCATTTGACGTACTCAAGACTCGACTTCTTCCTGGTAGAACATAGGTTGTTGGAAGGGGTCACGGAGGCAGCCATCGGCAGCATGTCGTTTTCGGATCATGCCCCGGTGTGTTTAAAAATAAAAATAGGGGGACCCCAAAGACAGGGCTCAGGCTGGAGACTAAACGAAGACCTTTTGCAAGATGAAGACACTTTAAAGAGAATCAAGGAAGAACTGGTGTGGTACTTCAAAATAAACGTGTCTGGGGAGGTAAACGAGGCCATAGTCTGGGAGGCACACAAAGCATATATTAGGGGCATATTCATGATGGTAGGCACGAAAAAAAAAAAGAGATGGAAAAAAGAAAGGTCTGCCCTGATTAAAGAAACCCAAGAATTAGAGCAATTACATAAAGCATCGGGAGGGAAGGAGACCTGGATAAAATTGCAAAAGAGAAGAGAAGAGTTGAGAGCTAACACAGAACAGGAAATGCGAAAAATCTACAACCTGGTTAAGAAAGAGAGGTATACCAAGGGTAACAAACCAGGTAAACTCCTAGCCAGGGTCTTGAAGAAAAAGAAAGAGAGTAACTTCATAGAAAAAATCAAGTCCAAATCGGGTGAAATTAAATACAAAACAGGCGACATCGCGGAAGCATTTTACGACTTCTATAGCGAGTTGTATGCAATAAATGCATACAGCTCACCGGAATCAAATAGACGTAAGCAAGAGGATAATAAAAATTTTTTGAAAAAGGCGAAATTAACTAAAATTAAGGAAGATGAAAGAGCCATACTAGAAGCCCCCATAACCGAACAAGAACTCAAGAAAGCCCTACAGGATACTCCAAATGGGAAAAGCCCAGGCCCTGATGGACTGACTGTCCTTTACTACAAAAAATTCCAGGAAACTTTGATCCTCATATTATGTTCTTATATGAACGGGATAGGAGAAAAGTGGGAGATGAGGAAGGAGGCATTAGAAGCTAGTATCACCATCATTAGGAAAGAAGGGAAAGATAGCACTTTATGCTCTAGCTACAGACCCATCTCCCTCTTGAACGCTGACACGAAGCTATTTGCAAAAGTCCTGGCCGATAGACTGAAAAAAGTCATTAATGAGGTGATCCACTCGAACCAAGTGGGATTCGTGCCGGGTAGGGAAGGGAGGGATAACGGCATTAAAACGTTAATGGTGTCCCAGATAATGAAGGACAGAGGAGCCCCAGGTCTACTACTGTCGATGGATGCTGAAAAAGCCTTCGACAGGGTAGACTGGGGCTTCATGTGGGACACTCTCGAGGAGATGGGTATAGGTAACAATATGCTTTGTAGGATAAAAGCCTTATATACATCCCCCACGGCAAGAGTCAAGGTGAACGGTACGTTCTCCGAACCTTTTAAACTGTATAACGGCACCAGGCACGGGTGCCCACTCTCCCCGCTTCTCTTCGTGATGGCGCTAGAGCCCCTTTTGCCTAGGATTAGACTTAGCCAGGACATCAGCGGGGTCAGAATTGGGAAAGAAGAGTACAAAATCGCTGCTTTTGCGGACGATGTTTTATTGTATATCACCCGCCCGAGGATCTCCCTTCTGAAACTATTAGAGATTATTAAGAAGTATGGTAGAATATCTAACTTCCGGGTAAACACTACTAAGTCAGAAACACTGGAAATAGTAGGAGATAAAGCAGGGGACAAGGCGTTTCAAAAGAGTCTCCCATTTAGGTGGGGATCAAATGAGCTCAACCATTTAGGGGTCAAAATAACTCCAGGGAAGGAGACATTGTTCCAAGTCAACTACATGACTCTTCTTAATGAGATCAGGTTTGATCTGAATAAAATCCCACGCAACCAACTTTCATGGGGAGGTAGAATTAATTTACTCAAAATATCAGTCCTCCCAAAAATCATATATAAAATCCAAATGCTTCCAATCCCAATTTCACAGAACTTTTTGAATAAGTTGCACACTTTGCTCACAATGTTTGTTTGGAGGGAAAAAAAACACGAATTAAGTACGCACAATTAGTTAATGATAAGAAGAAAGGGGGGGTGGGGGGCACCTGATGTTAAGAAATATTACGCAGCAATAGTTTCCTATTTCACGTATCATAGATTGGGTAAACAATAATACAGAAAAACAATGGGTGAGAATAGAGAAGGAAATGAGTGGGGTGGACCTGAGTAAAAATGTGTGGATACCACCACAGATTAGAAAATTAAGTACGAAAACATTAGATATCACCAAACACACATTAAACTTATGGGATAAAATACACGTTAAGGAGAAATGGGGGTATAACTCACCACTAATCTCGCTAAAGGACACTGATTATTTTCTACCGAGGAGGGAAGATTTATTTGGGAGATGGATATTGAAGGATGAGTTTCAATTAAAAGACATTATGAGTAAGGGCAAGTTGATCCCATACCAGGAGTTAAAAGCAAAGGATGAATGGTTTATTATGGACATGTGGAAGTACAGGCAGCTGAAACATTTTGTTGAAACACTCCCGCAACCAGTGAGGTCGATGGAAGATCTTCGCCCCCTCGAGAAAGCGGTATCAGGGAAAAAGGGGAGAGGAGGAGTGTCTAGGATTTATAAAACCATGATTAAAATGGGAGAAGTGGAGCGCCCGACATTCTTCCGGAAGTGGGAGGAGGAATTAGGAAGCAGTATTAGTGACAGGGGGGTGGGGCAGTCCTGGGAAGAGTGAACACCACATCAACAAATTATAGGGTATCTGAGATGAACTACAGAATCTTGACGAGAATGTACACAACCCCGGATAGAATACATAAAATACGCAAAGAAACACCGCCACTATGTTGGAGGGGTTGTAAGAATATTGGTACAATGGCACACATATGGTGGCAATGCCCAGAAATGAAAATATACTGGGGAGATGTAAGGAGAATCATTTTTGAGATTACTGGCAGGAGAATTGCGGATGACCCCTGGGTTTGTCTACACCATGGGAGTAACATGCCCACTAAGAGGTACTTGAAATCTTTGCTACCGCATTTACTTAATGCGGCCAAAAGTATTATCCCTAGACACTGGTTGGAGAGAAGAAGACCTACATTGCGGGAGTGGTTCAACGAAATAGAGCAAATTCACTGCCTGGAGTACCTGAGATATAGTGAAGGGACTGAGATGGAAGAGTATATAGAAACGTGGAGAGATTGGGTAAAATATAAGACTTCGCTTCAAGCGGCCGAGGCGTGGGAGATAGAGTCAGATAATTCACTAAATAGAAATCTCAGCATCAACTCTAGTGTGTCGGAAGGCATCTAAACAGGGTAAAAGTATAGGATAGGATTGTGATTGGTACAGATCATCACCACGGCTGGACGAGTTGGTGGGGTGGGATGGGGGAGGGGTAAGGTGGGGGGATCGAATTCTAGATGAGAGGGTGGGGGGGGATCTGGGGGTATAAAATATTTATTTATGGGGGAAATCTGTATTGTTGGCCAGCATTCCCTATACTGATTTAATAAATGAATGATGAAAAAAAAAAAAAAAGGGGGGTAAAATAAGAGGGGTGGGAAGGAGACCGAGGGAAGATGGTGTTTGTGTCATCATGGAGCCTAAAATTAATGTCATACATCAGGAACCTTTTTTATATTTCACGTCAAAAAAGATTAAGCTAACTAATAGAGGTAGTTTACAGGTAATACTAATAGTTAGTGAGAAAGCAATTTAGGTCGACATCTATATTCATTCCTGATGGTTGTAGTGTGTCTAGCTGGAAAATCCATCTAGTTTCGTTTTGCCACACTTTAATTTTCTTGTTGTCGCCCCTCCAGTGCCCTTTGATTTTATCAATAGCATAAAAAACAAGGCCTGAGGGGTCCCTGTTGTGGTGGTCTCTAAAGTGTCTGGATACACTGTGCTTTTTAAACCCGTTTTTTATATTTGTAATGTGTTCTCTGATCCTTATGTGCAATTTTCTAGTTGTACGCCCCACGTACTGTTTCCGACATGGGCATTCTAATACATAAGTGACGTGTGTATTATTGCACGTGATCAGGTCCCTGATGGTATATTCATTTCCATTAGATGTCGACCTAAATTTAGTTGTCTTTTTACTTATTTTCTTACTTACTCTACATGGTAAACATTTACCACATTTGTAAAAGCCTCTAAGGTTATTCCCTATTTTAATTTGTTTTGGGGGGTCAAGGGCATTGTGCACTAGTTTGTTCCTAAGGGTTGGGGCCTTCCTGTAAATAAAAATAGGTTTGTTTGGTAATATTGGTTTAAGAATCTGATCTGATTGGAGAATTGGCCAATATTTTTTAATGATTGATTCCATAGTTTTATATTGCCTGTTGTATCCTGTCAGGAAAGCAAAGCCTATATTTCTATTCTTTTCTTGTTTACGTGAATTTCGTGTTCCTTCTATCAGCCCGTTTCTATCCATACTTTTCACTTTTTGTTTCAATAATAATAGGTCCCTTCTTTTATATCCTTTATCGGTGAACCTGTTGATTAAGACGTCTGCTTGTTCCTCAAAATCAGTGATGCTACTGCAATTTCTGCGTATTCGCATCAATTGCCCCTTTGGGATGTTACCTATCCACTTCGGGTGATGGCAGCTACTTGTTGGTATGTAGCCTTTTCTGTCTGTATTCTTGAAGAACGTTTTTGTATTAAGCTGCCCGTTTTCTTTGTATATCTGGAGGTCAAGGTAACTTATGTCTTGTTTACTCCAGTTACCAGAGAAAGTTAAACCGTAGATGTTATGTTTAATTTCTTCGAGAAATACTTGTAGTTCTTCTTCTGTGCCTCCCCATACTACAACAATGTCATCTATATATCGTCTATATAGCTTCATATTTGGCCTATTGGTACTATAGATGTGTTCTTCTTCCCATTTGTTAAGGAGCAGGTTGGCTACACTGGGGGCATACTTAGCCCCCATGGCCACTCCCTTCTCTTGCGTGTAGAAGTCTCCCTTATGCCAGAAGTAGTTATGGCTCATGGCTAACTTTAAACCTTCTAATATGTATTTTATTTGTTCTTCTTTCATGTTGGTTTGTTGGTGTAATGCCCATTCTGCTCCACTGAGGCCATCTGAATGTATGATGTTAGTGTATAGGGAGTTGATGTCAATAGTCACAAGTATGTCTTTCTCCTTTATGTTGAAATGTTTTAACTCCTTAATCAGCTGTTTACTGTCTTTCGGGTAGGATTTCCCTCTGGTTACCAACGGTTGTAAATAGCTGTCTAAATATGCCCCCAGTCTAGAGAATAGGCCATCAATCCCACTTATTATGGGTCTACCCGGGGGGTTAAATTGGTTCTTATGGATTTTTGGGACATAATATATTACGGGGGTCTTGGCTGCTTCAGGTAATAGAAATTTTGCTTCTTTTTTATTCAGGATTCCTTTTTTCTCTCCTTTCTGTATATAAGCTTTGAGCTTCTTCTTATATTCTGCCTTCGGGTTGCCCCTTAGCTTTTTGTATGTGTTAGGAATAGCTAGCAGTTTCTCCATTTCTGATTCATAATCCTTTTTGTTTAGGATAACAAGTCCACCGCCCTTGTCCGCCGGACGTATGACAATATTTTTCTTTTTTTCTATTTCTTTGATGGTCTTCCAGATTTTTGCTTTTACCTTCTTTGGTTTTAGCTTTCTTATATCTTGTTCCACCATCTTTTTAAAAGTTGTAAGGCTTTCATTCTGTTGAGTATTGGGATTGAATACGGAGTTGTTCTTCAACTGCGAGTGCTTATAAATTGGGGCTTCTTTTTCCGTGAGTAATTTATTTTCTCCTTTCATTGCAAAAAATGTCCTTATGTTTAATTTTCTAATGAATTTTTGCAGGTCGATGTATGCTTCAAAAGGGTCCAGGCATTTTTCTGGAGCATACTTAAGTCCCAGGTCAAGTGTCTTCATTTCTTCTTCGTTGAAGGTCGCTTCGCTTAAGTTGAAGATACCACCACCTAATACTCTCGCCTTCTTTTTCTTTGTCCCTCCTCTCTTTCCTCTGGTCCGTTTCTCGAAGAAATTAACCATAACATCTACGGTTTAACTTTCTCTGGTAACTGGAGTAAACAAGACATAAGTTACCTCGATCTCCAGATATACAAAGAAAACGGGCAGCTTAATACAAAAACGTTCTTCAAGAATACAGACAGAAACGGCTACATACCAACAAGTAGCTGCCATCACCCGAAGTGGATAGGTAACATCCCAAAGGGGCAATTGATGCGAATACGCAGAAATTGCAGTAGCATCACTGATTTTGAGGAACAAGCAGACGTCTCAATCAACAGGTTCACCGATAAAGGATATAAAAGAAGAGACCTATTATTATTGAAACAAAAAGTGAAAAGTATGGATAGAAACGGGCTGATAGAAGGAACACAAAATTCATGTAAACAAGAAAAGAATAGAAATATAGGCTTTGCTTTCCTGACAGGATACAACAGGCAATATAAAACTATGGAATCAATCATTAAAAAATATTGGCCAATTCTCCAATCAGATCAGATTCTTAAACCAATATTACCAAACAAACCTATTTTTATTTACAGGAAGGCCCCAACCCTTAGGAACAAACTAGTGCACAATGCCCTTGACCCCCCAAAACAAATTAAAATAGGGAATAACCTTAGAGGCTTTTACAAATGTGGTAAATGTTTACCATGTAGAGTAAGTAAGAAAATAAGTAAAAAGACAACTAAATTTAGGTCGACATCTAATGGAAATGAATATACCATCAGGGACCTGATCACGTGCAATAATACACACGTCACTTATGTATTAGAATGCCCATGTCGGAAACAGTACGTGGGGCGTACAACTAGAAAATTGCACATAAGGATCAGAGAATACATTACAAATATAAAAAACGGGTTCAAAAAGCACAGTGTATCCAGACACTTTAGAGACCACCACAACAGGGACCCCTCAGGCCGTTTTTTTTTTTTATGCTATTGATAAAATCAAAGGGCACTGGAGGGGCGACAACAAGAAAATTAAAGTGTCGCAAAACGAAACTAGATGGATTTTCCAGCTAGACACACTACAACCATCAGGAATGAATATAGATGTCGACCTAAATTGCTTTCTCACTAACTATTAGTACTACCAGTAAACTACCACTATTAGTTAGCTTAATCTTTTTTGACGTGAAAAATAAAAAAGGTTCCTGATGTATGACATTAATTTTAGGCTCCATGATGACACAAACACCATCTTCCCTCGGTCTCCTTCCCACCCCTCTTATTTTACCCCCCTTTTTATCATTTTTATTTTTAGTTTAATTTTATTATTACATTTTTATAAAAAAAATGTTCATATTTAGTTAACTTTTTATTTTATAATATTGCATGTACATAGTGATATGCAATTTATTTTTAGTACTTTGGAGCAATAAATATTAAACATTTCTGTGTATATGTATTTTAAATTTTATATTTTATATTTCTATGTATAATTCGTCAGGTATATTTAATTATACTGTGCGAATAATTAATACTGCCCCTGCCTATGATGATTCTTTACGGGTTTATTTTCCATCTTGATAGAGTAAATCTGTGGCTCAGAGTGACACATACTCGAACGGAGAAGTTTTTTCGTACGGGGTCACCGTATAATCCAAATATACCCCGCACATTCTACAAGAAAATGGCCGCGGACTCAGGCATATAACCTACATAGATCTTGCAGAACCTACAAGAAAATGGCCGCGGACTTCGGCCTGCAAAATAGCATATACCTATCAATTGCTCTATTGGGCTTCGGTCTGCAAAATCTCTCACAAAATGGCCACGGATTTCCCTTTGGTTTATTTCCTGTTTTTTCAACACTAGGGTCATTTCCTGTTTTTACAACACTAGGGATATTCCACTAAAGGTTTATACACATGGCTCCGGTCTGCAATAGCCACATGCAAGATGGCCGCGCAAAAACCTAAGGGAAAATGGCCGCCGGAGGTTTCCGGTGTGCAGGCATGCAGCACATCGCACAGTATAAAAGGAGGGGAGGTGACGCAAAGGGGGCACGCTCCAGTTGACGTTCCTATGACGAAACGCGTAGGGCGTGGCCTATTCTGACGCTTTTGCATCATCTCCCAGAGGATCACCAACTTAAATCTGACGCTCTCCTGTTTTGATGACATTTGGTTGCCTATTATAAACTGCTTAAATGTGAGTACCATTCTGTCATCTGCGTTCAATAAAGAGTGTTTTATGGTTTTACGCTATGGAATCTCCTCTTTCTTCTCTTATGCCTAAAACGTCACCGTGACCCAGAAACAGCCTGTGGATTGCCGCACAGTGGCATACACTGTGACTGTGCATTACCCCCGCAGGGGTTAAAGAAGCTGCCTAAAACGTCACCGTGACCCAGAAACAGCCTGTGGATTGCCGCACAGTGGCATACACTGTGACTGCGCATTACCCCCGCAGGGGTTAAAGAAGCTGGTGAGTGTCCGCATGATCACAAGACACGAGCACCTGGTCACCAAGATTAATACAAATACCTGCCTTGTTTTACAAAGATGTCAAGTTTTTCACTTAAATTGCACTGAGCACTAGTCACGATTTAACCTATGTAATTATTCAGCAATGTTATGTTTGTCAATCACTATATGGGGTTTTTATGCGGATGGAATAGCTTTGGCTAAAGTCATTTTTTGATTTCATCCCCTGTTCCCCTTCCCCCTCCCCCAATTCAAAGGGGGCCAACCTAGCCATTAAATTTGCTATATGCGATTTTGTTTATATTTTGTTTATAATTTACATGCGATTTTACATGTGGGATTTGGCTACACACGATTTACAAAGCATTTTTAAACTAGGACAACGTTACACCTACACAATCCAAAGGGGGTCACTTTGCTGTTTTATGTTTGGTTTTATTTTCGTTTTTTCCACCTTGGTGGAAATCACATTTGTGGAGGCAGCAGTCCTTTATGCGATTTCTTCCATTGTTTCCATTTTTTTCCATTTTCTCCACTTTTTTCTCCACTAGGACAACGTTACACCTACACACTCCAAAGGGGGTCACTTTGCTGTTTTATGTTTGGTTTTATTTTCGTTGAATTTTTTATTTGCAATTTTGGTTTATGCGACTTTACATATGGGATTTGGCTACACACAATTTACCAAGTATTTCTATAAATTAGGACAGCGCCTCACCCACACACTAACCCTTCACTTACCTTCTGTTTTTTCCACCTAGGTGGAAATCACATCTGTGGAGGCAGCAGTCCTTTATGCAATTTCTTCCATTGTTTCAATTTTTTTCCATTTTTTCCACTTTTTTAATTTTCTGTTCCGTTGCGCGGATACACCACTCATATTTCATTACTAGAGTGGCTTGAGTAACTGTTGTGTGGTTGGAGTGGCTGGAGTTACTGTGAAAAGTGTTAAAAAGCTTAATATTTTTAAAAGTATAAATAGTAGTAAAAAAGTTGACGAAGTCCCATCATTAGCTGAAAGGGCTGAACATTTTTTTCAAAAATAATTTTTTTTTTCAAAAATTATGAATTTTTTTTTCAAAAATTATTTTTTTTTCAAATTTTTTTTTTTGAAAAATATTTTTTTTTTTTAAAAACGTTTTTTCAAAAATAATTTTTTTTGAAAAATGAAAATTTTTTTTTCAAAAATTTTTTTTTTCAAAAATGATTTTTTTTTCAAAAATGATTTTTTTTTCAAAAATATTTTTTTTTTCAAAAATGAATTTTTTTTTCAAAAATTATTTTTTTTTCAAAAATATTTTTTTTTCAAAAATGATTTTTTTTTTCAAAAATGAATTTTTTTTCAATTATTTTTTTTTTTAATTTTTTTTTTTTTATTATTTTTTTTTCAAAAATGATATTTTTTTTCAAAAATGATTTTTTTTTTTTCAAAAATGATTTTTTTTTTTCAAAAATAATTTTTTCATGGGGCGGTCATAATGTTTTGGCTGATCGTGGGGTGGTCATAATATTTTGGCTGATCATGGGGTTGTCAGCTTTTGTCACCTCCCACTCTAGTTTTGAACATTTCGCCATTCATTCCTATGGGACCAATTTCGCCGCAAAAGCGACGATATTTCGTGAACCATTCGGCAAAACGTTCCACAAAGTGATAGCACACCAATCGGGAACAATCCGCACATTTTGGTATATTACTGTCTGTGTAGTGTAAAAGCTGTGGGAGGAGTTAGGGTGGTAAATTAGGCTATAATAATAATAATAATAATAATAATATATATGTGAGATAACAATAAGTGGTCTTGCTATGCAAGAACACTTAATAACTAGAAAAGCTACAATTTCTGGGGAAATTGTGAAAAGTGTTCTTGCCTCTACAACTGGAGTGGGTGGAGTAACTGGGTGGAGTGGCTTGAGTAACTGTTGTGTGGTTGGAGTGGCTGGAGTTACTGTGAAAAGTGTTAAAAAGCTTAATATTTTAAAAAGTATAAATAGTAGTAAAAAAGTTGACGAAGTCCCATCATTAGCTGAAAGAGCTGAACATTTTTTTCAAAAATTATGAATTTTTTTTTCAAAAATTATGATTTTTTTTTCAAAAATTATTTTTTTTTCAAAAAAATGTTTTTTCAAAAATAATTTTTTTTTAAATGTTTTTTTTTCAAAAAAATTTTTTTTCAAAAATGATTTTTTTTTTCAAAAATGATTTTTTTTTCAAAAATTTTTTTTTCAAAAATATTTTTTTTTCAAAAATTATTTTTTTTTCAAATTTTTTTTTTGAAAAATATTTTCTTTTTCAAAAATGTTTTTTCAAAAATAATTTTTTTTCAAAAATGAAAAATTTTTTTTTCAAAAATTTTTTTTTTCAAAAATGATTTTTTTTTCAAAAATGATTTTTTTTTTCAAAAAAGATTTTTTTTTCAAAAATATTTTTTTTTTCAAAAATGAATTTTTTTTTCAAAAATTATTTTTTTTTCAAAAATATTTTTTTTTCAAAAATGATTTTTTTTTTCAAAAATGAATTTTTTTTCAATTATTTTTTTTTTTAATATTTTTTTTTTTATTATTTTTTTTTCAAAAATGATATTTTTTTTCAAAAATGATTTTTTTTTTTCAAAAATGATTTTTTTTTTTTCAAAAATAATTTTTTCATGGGGCGGTCATAATGTTTTGGCTGATCGTGGGGTGGTCATAATATTTTGGCTGATCATGGGGTTGTCAGCTTTTGTCACCTCCCACTCTAGTTTTGAACATTTCGCCATTCATTCCTATGGGACCAATTTCGCCGCAAAAGCGACGATATTTCGTGAACCATTCGGCAAAACGTTCCACAAAGTGATAGCACACCAATCGGGAACAATCCGCACATTTTGGTATATTACTGTCTGTGTAGTATAAAAGCTGTGGGAGGAGTTAGGGTGGTAAATTTGGCTATAATAATAATAATAATAATATATATGTGAGATAACAGTAAGTGGTCATGCTATGCAAGAACACTTAATAACTAGAAAAGCTACAATTTCTGGGGAAATTATGAAAAGTGTTCTTGCCTCTACAACTGGAGTGGGCGGAGTAACTGGGTGGAGTGGCTTGAGTAACTGTTGTGTGGTTGGAGTGGCTGGAGTTACTGTGAAAAGTGTTAAAAAGCTTAATATTTTAAAAAGTATAAATAGTTGTAAAAAAGTTGACGAAGTCCCATCATTAGCTGAAAGAGCTGAACATTTTTTTCAAAAATTATGAATTTTTTTTTCAAAAATTATGATTTTTTTTTGAAAAATTATTTTTTTTTCAAAAAAATGTTTTTTCAAAAATATTTTTTTTTTTTCAAAAATTTTTTTTTTCAAAAATATTTTTTTTTTCAAAAATTATGAATTTTTTTTTCAAAAAATTTTTTTTTTCAATTTTTTTTTTGAAAAATATATATTTTTTTTAAATGTTTTTTCAAAAATAATTTTTTTTCAAAAATGAAAAAATTTTTTTTCAAAAATTTTTTTTTTTTCAAAAATGATTTTTTTTTTCAAAAATATTTTTTTTTCAAAAATGAATTTTTTTTCAAAAATTATTTTTTTCTCAAAAATTATTTTTTTTTCAAAAATATTTTTTTTTCAAAAATGATTTTTTTTTTCAAAAATGAATTTTTTTTTCAATGATTTTTTTTTTTAATATTTTTTTTTTATTATTTTTTTTTTCAAAAATATTTTTTTCAAAAATGATTTTTTTTTTTTCAAAAATAATTTTTTTTTTCATGGGGCGGTCATAATGTTTTGGCTGATCGTGGGGTGGTCATAATATTTTGGCTGATCATGGGGTTGTCAGCTTTTGTCATCTCCCACTCTAGTTTTGAACATTTCGCCATTCATTCCTATGGGACCAATTTCGCCGCAAAAGCGATGATATTTCGTGAACCATTCGGCAAAACGTTCCACAAAGTGATAGCACACCAATCGGGAACAATCCGCACATTTTGGTATATTACTGTCTGTGTAGTGTAAAAGCTGTGGGAGGAGTTAGGGTGGTAAATTTGGCTATAATAATAATAATATATATGTGAGATAACAATAAGTGGTCTTGCTATGCAAGAACACTTAATAACTAGAAAAGCTACAATTTCTGGGGAAATTGTGAAAAGTGTTCTTGCCTCTACAACTGGAGTGGGTGGAGTAACTGGGTGGAGTGGCTTGAGTAACTGTTGTGTGGTTGGAGTGGCTGGAGTTACTGTGAAAAGTGTTAAAAAGCTTAATATTTTAAAAAGTATAAATAGTAGTAAAAAAGTTGACGAAGTCCCATCATTAGCTGAAAGAGCTGAACATTTTTTTCAAAAATTATGAATTTTTTTTTGAAAAATTATGATTTTTTTTTTGAAAAATTATTTTTTTTTCAAAAAAATGTTTTTTCAAAAATATTTTTTTTTTTTTCAAAAATTTTTTTTTTCAAAAATATTTTTTTTTTCAAAAATTATGAATTTTTTTTTCAAAAATTTTTTTTTTTCAATTTTTTTTTTTGAAAAATATTTTTTTTTTAAATGTTTTTTCAAAAATAATTTTTTTTCAAAATTTTTTTTTTTTCAAAAATGATTTTTTTTTTTCAAAAATATTTTTTTTTCAAAAATGAATTTTTTTTCAAAAATTATTTTTTTCTCAAAAATTATTTTTTTTTCAAAAATATTTTTTTTTCAAAAATGATTTTTTTTTCAAAAATGAATTTTTTTTTTCAAAAATGAATTTTTTTTCAATGATTTTTTTTTTTAATTTTTTTTTATTATTTTTTTTTCAAAAATGATTTTTTTTTTCAAAAATGATATTTTTTTTCAAAAATGATTTTTTTTTTTTCAAAAATAATTTTTTTTTTCATGGGGCGGTCATAATATTTTGGCTGATCATGGGGTGGTCATAATGTTTTGGCTGATCATGGGGTTGTCAGCTTTTGTCACCTCCCGCTCTAGTTTTGAACATTTCGCCATTCATTCCTATGGGACCATTTTCGCCGCAAAAACGACGATATTTCATGAACCATTCGGCAAAACATTCCACAAAGTAATAGCACACCAATCGGGAACAATCCGCATGTTTCGGTATATTACTGTCTGTGTAGTGTAAAAGCTGTGGGAGGAGTTAGGGTGGTAAATGTGGCTATAATAAAAATAATAATATATATGTGAGATAACAGTAAGTGGTCTTGCTATGCAAGAACACTTAATAACCAGAAAAGCTACAATTTCTGGGGAAATTGTGAAAAGTGTTCTTGCCTCTACAACTGGAGTGGGCGGAGTAACTGGGTGGAGTGGCTTGAGTAACTGTTGTGTGGTTGGAGTGGCTGGAGTTACTGTGAAAAGTGTTAAAAAGCTTAATATTTTAAAAAGTATAAATAGTAATAAAAAAGTTGACAAAATCCCATCATTAGCTGAAAGAGCTGAACATTTTTTTCAAAAATTATTTTTTTTTCAAAAATTATTTTTTTTTCAAAAATTATGAATTTCTTTTTCAAAAATTATTTTTTTTTCAAAAATTATGATTTTTTTTCAAAAAAAAATTTTTGAAAAATTATTTTTTTTCAAAAAGATGTTTTTTCAAAAATAATTTTTTTTCAAAAATGACTTTTTTTTCAAAAATGATTTTTGTTTCAAAAATTATTTTTTTTCAAAAATATTTTTTTTTTCAAAAATGATTTTTTTTTTTTTCAAAAATTATTTTTTTTTTCAAAAATGATTTTTTTTTCAAAAATATATATATTTTTTTCAAAAATTATTTTTTTTTCAAAAATTATTTTTTTTTTCAAAAATTATTTTTTTTTCAAAAATTATTTTTTTTTTCATGGGGCGGTCATAATGTTTTGGCTGATCATGGGGTGGTCATAATGTTTTGGCTGATCATGGGGTGGTCATAATGTTTTGGCTGATCATGGGGTTGTCAGCTTTTGTCACCTCCCACTCTAGTTTTGAACATTTCGCCATTCATTCCTACAACTGGAGTGGGCGGAGTAACTGGGTGGAGTGGCTGGAGTAACTGTTGTGTGGTTGGAGTAACTGTGAAAAGTGTTAAAAAGCTTAATATTTTAAAAAGTATAAATAGTAGTAAAAAAGTTGAAGAAGTCCCATCATTAGCTGAAAGAGCTGAACATTTTTTTCAAAAATGATTTTTTTTTTCAAAAATGATGTTTTTTTATCAAAAAAATTTTTTTTTTCAAATTTTTTTTTTTTTATTCAAAAAAGATTTTTTTTTTCAAAAATGATTTTTTTTTTCAAAAAAAATTTTTTTTTTTCAAAAGTGATTTTTTTTTTCAAAAATGGGGTGGTCATAATGTTTTGGCTGATCATGGGGTGGTCATAATGTTTTGGCTGATCATGGGGTTGTCAGCTTTTGTCACCTCCCACTCTAGCTTTGAACATTTCGCCATTCATTCCTATGGGACCAATTTCGCCACAAAAACGTCAATATTTCATGAACCATTCGGCGAAACGTTCCACAAAGTTATAGCGCACCAATCGGGAACAATCCGCACGTTTCGGTATATTACTGTCTATGTAGTGTAAAAGCTGTGGGAGGAGTTAGGGTGGTAAATTTGGCTATAATAATAATAATAATATTTATGTGAGATAACAGTAAGGCCCCTTTCAGACTGGAGCGGTTTTCAGGCGGTATTGCGCTAAAAATACCGCCTGAAAACCGCCCCTAAACAGCCTCCGCTGTTTGTTCAGTGTGAAAGCCCAAGGGCTTTCACACTGAAGCGGTGCGCTCGCAGGACGGTAAAAAAAGTCCTGCGAGCCGCTTCTTTGGAGCGGGGAAGGAGCGGTGCATTCACCGCTCCTAAACCGCTCCTGCCCATTGAAATCAATGGGACAGCGTGGCTATACCGCGGTAATACCGCGGCTATAGCCGCGCTGTACGAGCGGATTTAACCCTTTTTCGGCCGCCAGCAGGGGTTAAAACCGAACCGCTAGCGGCCGAATACCGCTGCAAGAACGACATTACAGCAGCACTAAAAATAGCGCTGTTGTACCGCCGACGCCCCCACCGCCCCAGTGTGAAAGGGTTCTAAGTGATCTTGCTATGCAAGAACACTTAATAATAATAATAATAATAATAATAATAACTAGAAAATGCATTTCCTGGGGAAAATGTGTGGGAATGCTAAATAGCTGAATTGCTAAAACGGCCCCCAACAAAACTGCCCCCATCATATTACCATCAAAACTGCCCCCATCAGAATTGCCACCATCAAATCTGCCCCATCATAATTGCCCCATCATATTCCTCTATTATAAATCAGTACATGGTGTGTCTGTCCCCTCCCCCGGGCTCTGTAATCAGAGCTGAGATGCTCCAGCCACCTTCCCCCCTGTGTATAACAGAAGCTTTGGTAACCATGGCAACAAAACAAACACAGTACACTCTGATTAATGGCTAAAATTTCCTGAAATGACCACTAAACAAAAAGCTTTTTCACAAAAACTGTAAAAGATATCAAACTGAAAAAACTGAAAATATAGCCAGATAGCTGAATATTTTGTGAACAAATTTAAAGTTTGTTTGGCGTCTGTAGGTGAAAGTATGAAGGAGCTGAAACTTTTGGGAGCGGAAGAAGATTTTAAGGATCTGAAGCATGCTCCCATTGACTTCAATGTTAAAAAAAGTGATAAAAAGCTTAATATTTTAAAAAGTATAAATGGTAGAAAAAAAAGTTGAAAAAGCCCCATCATCAAAAATGTTTTTTTTTTCAAAAAATTTTTTTTTCAAAAATTATTTTTTTTTCAAAAATGATTTTCTTTTCAAAAATGATTTTTTTCAAAAATGATTTTTTTTTCAAAAATATTTTTTTTTTCAAAAATGATTTTTTTTCAAAAATAATTTTTTTTTTCAAAAATGATTTTTTTTTTCAAAAATGATTTTTTTTTTCAAAAATATTTTTTTTTTTTTCATGGGGCGGTCATAATGTTTTGGCTGATCATGGGGTGGTCATAATGTTTTGGCTGATCATGGGGTTGTCAGCTTTTGTCACCTCCCACTCTAGTTTTGAACATTTCGTCATTCATTCCTACAACTGGAGTGGGCGGAGTAACTGGGTGGAGTGGCTGGAGTAATTGTGAAAAGTGTTAAAAAGCTTAATATTTTAAAAAGTATAAATAGTAGTAAAAAAGTTGAAGAAGTCCCATCATTAGCTGAAAGAGCTGAACATTTTTTTCAAAAAAGATTTTTTTTTTCAAAAATGATTTTTTTTTCAAATAAATTTTTTTTTTTTCAAAAATGATTTTTTTTTTTCAAAAATGGGGTGGTCATAATGTTTTGGCTGATCATGGGGTTGTCAGCTTTTGTCACCTCCCACTCTAGCTTTGAACATTTCGCCATTCATTCCTATGGGACCAATATCGCCACAAAAACGACAATATTTCGTGAATCATTTGGCGAAACGTTCCATAAAGTTATAGCACACTAATCGGGAACAATCCACACGTTTCAGTATATTACTGTCTATGTAGTGTAAAAGCTGTGGGAGGAGTTAGGGTGGTAAATTTGGCTATAATAAGAATAATAATATATATGTGAGATAACAATAAGTGATCTTGCTATGCAAGAACACTTAATAACTAGAAAATGCATTTCCTGGGGAAAATGCGTGGGAATGCTGAATTGCTAAAATGGCCCCCAGCAAAACTGCCCCCATCATATTGCCATCAAAACTGCCCCATCATATTGCCACCATCAAAACTGCCCCATCAGAATTGTCCCATCAAAACTGCCCCATCATATTGCCACCATCAAAACTGCCCCATCATATTGCCACCATCAAAACTGCCCCATCAGAATTGCCCCATCAAAACTGCCCCATCATATTCCTCTATTATAAATCAGTACATGGTGTGTCTGTCCCCTCCCCCGGGCTCTGTAATCAAAGCTGAGATGCTCCAGCCACCTCCCCCCCTGTGTATAACAGAAGCTTTGGTAACCATGGCAACAAAACAAACACAGTACACTCTGATTAATGGCTAAAATTTCTTGAAATGACCTCTAAACAAAAAGCTTTTTCTCAAAAAAAAAAAAAAAGATATCAAACTGAAAAGATATAGCCAGATAGCTGAATATTTTGTGAACATTTTAAAGTTTGTTTGGTGTCTCTAGGTGAAAGTATGAGGGAGCTGAAACTTTTGGGAGCGGAAGAAGAATTTAAGGATTTCAAGCATGCTCCCATTGACTTCAATGTTAAAAAAAGTGTTAAAAAGCTTAATATTTTAAAAAGTATAAATGGTAGAAAAAAAGTTGAAAAAGAGCACACATCAGCTAAAAGAGACGAACATTTTAATAGTTGAATGGTTTTAATAGCTGAAAGTATGCAGAAGTTACGCAGAACCAAAAAACGTACGGAATAATAAGAAGAAAAAGAAAAAGAAATTAAATCGAATAACAATAGTGGGACTGCTAAAGCAGTCCCACTAATAATAATAATAACTAGAAAAGGCATTTCCTGGGGAAAATGCGTGGGAATGCTAAATAGCTGAATTGCTAAAACGGCCCCCAGCAAAACTGCCCCCATCAGAATTGTCCCCATCAAAACTGCCCCATCATATTGCCCCATCAGAATTGCCCCATCAAAACTGCCCCATCAGAATTGTCTCATCAAAACTGCCCCATCATATTGCCACCATCAAATCTGCCCCATCATAATTGCCCCATCAAAACTGCCCCATCATATTCCTCTATTATAAATCAGTACATGGTGTGTCTGTCCCCTCCCCCGGGCTCTGTAATCAGAGCTGAGCTGCTCCAGCCACCTCCCCCCCTGTGTATAACAGAAGCTTTGGTAACCATGGCAACAAAAGTAACACAGTACACTCTGATTAATGGCTAAAATTTCCTGAAATGACCTCCAAACAAAAAGCTTTTTCACAAAAACTGTAAAAGATATCAAACTGAAAAAACTGAAAATATAGCCAGATAGCTGAATATTTTGTGAACATTTTAAAGTTTGTTTGGTGTCTCTAGGTGAAAGTATGAAGGAGCTGAAACTTTTGGGAGCGGAAGAAGAATTTAAGGATTTCAAGCATGCTCCCATTGACTTCAATGTTAAAAAAAAGTGTTAAAAAGCTTAATATTTTAAAAAGTATAAATGGTAGAAAAAAAGTTGAAAAAGAGCACACATCAGCTAAAAGAGACGAACATTTTAATAGTTGAATGGTTTTAATAGCTGAAAGTATGCAGAAGTTACGCAGAACCAAAAAACGTACGGAATAATAAGAAGAAAAAGAAAAAGAAATAAAATCGAATAACAATAGTGGGACTGCTAAAGCAGTCCCACTAATAATAATAATAACTAGAAAAGGCATTTCCTGGGGAAAATGCGTGGGAATGCTAAATAGCTGAATTGCTAAAACGGCCCCCAAGCAAAACTGCCCCCATCAGAATTGTCCCCATCAAAACTGCCCCATCATATTGCCCCATCAGAATTGCCCCATCAAAACTGCCCCATCAGAATTGTCTCATCAAAACTGCCCCATCATATTGCCACCATCAAATCTGCCCCATCATAATTGCCCCATCAAAACTGCCCCATCATATTCCTCTATTATAAATCAGTACATGGTGTGTCTGTCCCCTCCCCCGGCTCTGTAATCAGAGCTGAGCTGCTCCAGCCACCTCCCCCCCTGTGTATAACAGAAGCTTTGGTAACCATGGCAACAAAAGTAACACAGTACACTCTGATTAATGGCTAAAATTTCCTGAAATGACCTCCAAACAAAAAGCTTTTTCACAAAAACTGTAAAAGATATCAAACTGAAAAAACTGAAAATATAGCCAGATAGCTGAATATTTTGTGAACAAATTTAAAGTTTGTTTGGCATCTGTAGGTGAAAGTATGAAGGAGCTGAAACTTTTGGGAGCGGAAGAAGATTTTAAGGATATGAAGCATGCTCCCATTGACTTCAATGTTAAAAAAAGTGATAAAAAGCTTAATATTTTAAAAAGTATAAATGGTAGAAAAAAAAGTTGAAAAAGTCCCATCAGCTAAAAGAGACGAACATTTTGATAGTTGAATGGTTTTAATAGCTGAAAGTATGCAGAAGTTACGCAGAGCCAAAAAACGTACGGAATAATAAAGAAATAAATAATAAAAATTAAAATAAATAAAATCGAATAACAATAGTGGGACTGCTAAAGCAGTCCCACTAATAATAATAATATATGTAAAATAACAGTAAGTGGTTTTGCTATGCAAGAACACTTTATAATTAAATGAATATTAAATTATTAAATTATTCTTCTCAACTTTTTACCCTTCAAATATGCTATCATTGATAACTGCTTGTTTAAGGTTTATGATGTCTGAATCATATTGCATTTTTTTCTTGTATTAAACTGTAATGTTAAGACTGTTATCTGTAAAACTGAATAAAACAATTTAAACAGAAAATTCTTCTCATATGATACATGTTTCTACATGTTTCTGGCAATTGGTTGGTTGGCAATGAGGTCATCAGCCCAGCCTGTAATAAGGGGCATGCAAAGCTTGTATAAAAAAAGAAGTCTGGAGAGAGAGAGAGGGAGAGAGAGAGAGAGAGAGAGAGAGAGAGAGAGAGAGGGAGAGGGAGAGGGAGAGGGAGAGGGAGAGGGAGAGAGAGAGAGAGAGAGAGAGAGAGAGAGAGAGAGAGAGAGAGAGAGAGAGAGAGAGAGAGAGGGAGAGGGAGAGGGAGAGGGAGAGAGAGAGAGCTGGGGGTGAGCACAGATCTCCACCAATGGAACTTCAGTTACTGGGCACCTGTGTAGTCTGAGCTGCCTAACTGCCCCCCCCCCCCTGAAACCAACTGCTATGGATGTGTGGAAGAGGCTCTGTGATCTCTGGATGATTTGTTATAAACAGATACATAATTCTACAGTCCTAGGAGAGATCAGACTGTAGTGATGTACTATTGGCTTCTCCCCCCGCCAGTCATTACCCCCCCCCTGTACATAGACATCCCTATACATATCTACATGTGGGAATGGGACCCGAAATCAATGGGGAAAAAGGATTTAACCACTTCAAAACCAGCTTCGTTTTGGATTTTAGGTGTTTAAGAGTTTAAAACAGGTTTTTTTGCTAGGAAATTACTTAGAACCCCCAAACATTATATATTGTTTTTTTTCTAACACCGTAGAGAATAAAATAGCGGTCATTGCAATACTTTTTTTTGCACCGTATTTGCGCAGCGGTCTTCTAAGCGCACTTTTGGAAAAAGTTCACTTTTTTGAAAAAAAAAATAAGACAACAGTAAAGTTAGCCCAATTTTTTTTTATATTGTGAAATATAATGTTACGCCAAGTAAATTGATACCCATCATGTCACGCTTTAAAATTGCGCCCGCTCGTGGAATGGCGTCAAACTTTTACCCTTAAAAATCTCCATAGGCGACGTTTAAAAAATTCTACAGATTGCATGTTTTGCGTTACAGAGGAGGTCTAGGGCTAGAATTATTGCTCTCACTCTACCGGTCGCGGTGATACCTCACATGTGTGGTTTGACCACCGTTTTCATATGTGGGCGCTACTCACGTATGCGTTCGCTTCTGCGCGCGAGCTCGTCGGGACAGGGCGCTTTAAAATTTTTTTTTTTATTTATTTATTTTACTTTATTTTATTTATTTTTTCACTGTTTAAAAAAAAAAAAAAAAAATTTGGATCACTTTTATTCCTATTACAAGGAATGTAAACATCCCTTGTAATAGAAAAAAGCATGACAGGTCCTCTTAAATATGATATTTGAGGTCAAAAAGTCCTCAGATCTCATATTTAGACTAAAATGCAAAAAAAAAAAAAAAAAAAGTCGTTTAAAAAATGACACAAAAAAAATTGTGCCTTTGAGAAGTGGGCGGAGCCGTCGTAATGACGTCGCTCCGGCCGTCACATGGTATAGAGACGGGTGGGGGCCATTTTGGCCTCACTCGTCTCAGTACCTCAGCGGTGACAGGTCCCGATCTCCTCCGCCGCTACCGACGGCTCCGGTAAGCGGCGGAGGGCGCGGGAGAGCGGCGGGAGGGGGGGTGGCACCTCTCCCGCCGCCAATAACGGTGATCTCGCGGCGAACCCGCCGCAGAGACCACCGTTATCGTGTACAGAATCGCCGGCCCTAAAGATGGATACCTCGGTTGTGGCAGCAGCTGCTGCCGTTACCGAGATATCCATCTTTAAACAACAGGACGTCAATATACAGTGGGCGGTCGGGAAGCGGTTAAAAAAAGGGTTTCAGTCATCTTGTATCAATATCCACAGTACTTACCAGATAAGTCCTCTCCGGTGGTGCTGGCCATTGACTTTACAGTCGGCACCAAAGCATCCACTAACGGCTCTGAAGCAGCCACGTACAAATGCCCGAGCCCTCTTTCTTCTGGTCTTCTTGGTTGGGGGATCTGCAGACTGCTCATTGATTCCTCCTTCTATGGCTGGGCTTTCAACTAGGGCAACTGATTTATGGGGTATTCTAATGGGGCAAATGATCTATGGGAGTGTTCAGATAGGGGAAACCAATCTATCAGAGTACTCTGATGGGGGCAACTGATCTGTTGGGGCACTCTGATAACGTCAACCTATCTATATGGGGACTTTGTTATGGCATTCAATCTATTTGGAGACTCTGATGAAGGCAACTGATCTTTGAGGGCACCCTGATGGGGGAAACTAATATATGAGGGTATTTCAATTGGGGTTCCTGATGTAAGGGAACACTGTGAAGAAGAGCGCCTGATGTAAGGGGGCATACTGATAGTGGTAACTGATGTATGGGGGTGCTCTGTTTGGGGCAGCCGATCTATGAGGGTAATCTGATTTTGGTTTCTGATTTATCAGGGGTACATATATAGGGGGACACTCTGATGGGGCACCTGATGTAAGGTGGCACTCTGATGGGTACAACTGAGGTAAAGGGGTTCCTTTATTAGGGTAATTGATCTAAGGGATATTCTGATGGAGGAATCTGATATGTGGGGCACACTGATGGGGGCAACTGATATATGAGGTCATTATGATTGGGGTTCCTGATTTATGGTGCACCTGATGTAGGGGGGCACTCTGATGGGGGCACTTGATATAAGATGGTTCTGTTTTCTTTTACTTGAAATGTGGATGTGATTGGCCTACTTTATGTTATTTATTTGTCTTAAAGTGGAGGTCAACCCTGAAAAAAAATGCACTAAAAAATACTTTAAAAAATGGAGTAAAAGAAAAAAAAATGTTTTTTTACTTACGTGAAATGGCTGTTGCTAAGCAGTCTTCCTAATCTGCCTCTTCCTACACCGCGGTGATCTTCAGTCTTCTGCTTCTCGCGTTGTCTTCTGGGGATTGGGGCGCAGTGTGTTATGGGAACTGTGTGTGTCCCACAACACATCGCGCCCCATTCATAAAGCGCCGCTCACGCATGCGCAGTTAGGGAGCTGTGTGTGTCCCACAACACATTGCGTCCCATTCATAAAGCGCCGCGCTGCTCGCGGATGCGCAGTAGGAAGCTGGCAGTGAAGCCGCAAGGCTCCACTGCCTGTTTCCCTTACCTAGGATGGCGATGACGGGACCCGAGAGCCGAGGGACGGGTTGGCCTCGGGCGGCCGACATCGCGGGCACCCAGGACAGGTAAGTACTTATTTAAAGACAGCAGCTACAGTGTTTGTAGCTGCTGACTTTTAAACTTTTTTTTTTATGACGGAATCCCGCTTTAAATCTTGTTTCTGTAAAAGATAAATGTTTGTGGAAGGCCAGAATAAAAGGGTACAGCCAGTGAAGGTGAAGAAGCTTAGAGTCATAGAGATCACAGGAAGGATACGAGGGATGTCCAGAAGGCAGTATCCAGGCTTGTAGATAACCGGTCACCATGAACAGCTCCAAGGCCAAGACACCACTGGAAGCTTGGAGGATTGGCATTAAGCTACAATTCACTCCCCAGTCTGATCTGCTGATACTCCAGACTACCCTCCAATTTGGTCCACTTACACTACAGGTTATTCTCCAGTATAGTTGGAGCTATTCAGTGCAGGGTGTTTTGTCTACTTAGGTGAAGATGCATTTTACTGCCCCCCCCCCCCCCTACTGTCCTGCCATCACCCCTTCCCCCCACCGTCTTCCCACTATCCCCTCCACAATGGCAGTCCTGGAGTCCAGTCCTTTACATTTCTACATTTGTTGTTTA